>NW_026712299.1:16938046-17665826 GCF_030504385.1 Musca domestica
AGAAATTATTTTTGGAGTCACGATTACTGCTCTGGTGATCCATGAAACAATTTTCTTAAATGTGTCTTTGATAGGTCTTTAAAAAGTATTCTGAGAAAATTGCAGTTTGTGAGTCGGCTTGAGATAAGAGATAGTAAATTCATTGAAAATCTTGAGTGGTAGCAGTGTTAGTCCATTAATAAATTTTCTTAAAAATCCCACCATTTTAGATATGATAGCTCTAGAATATACGATATTCGAAGTTTACTTTCTTAGTCTTAACATATTTATTTTTTCCGTTATGCCAACTTTGTTTTTCATTAAAGATAAAATTATTTTGTGTCTTTTACAGTCTTTAAATTTAGTTTCATCTTTAAGTTGGGCCTGAAATATAACCCTAACAAAATGATTGTCGTTGGTTCAGAACGTTGGTTAATAATAATAATAATAATAATAATAATAATAATAATAATAATAATAATAATAATAATAATAATAATAATAATAATAATAATAATAATAATAATAATAATAATAATAATAATAATAATAATAATAATAATATTAATAATAATAATAATAATAATAATAATAATAATAATAATAATAATAATAATAATAATAATAATAATAATAATAATAATAATAATAATAATAATAATAATAATAATAATAATAATAATAATAATAATAATAATAATAATAATAATAATAATAATAATAATAATAATAATAATAATAATAATAATAATAATAATAATAATAATAATAATAATAATAATAATAATAATAATAATAATAATAATAATAATAATAATAATAATAATAATAATAATAATAAAAATCAACGTTGACCTTCGCAGATATATTTTTAACATTCACGACAGTCCGTGAAGATTTATTGTAAACCGCTTTTTGTACTTTATTTTCACAATTTTCAGATCTTTAGGCTCGTCTATCTTTTGAGAAATAAACAATAAAATACAGTCCTTGAAAAAAATCTTTTATAAATCCACAATAGTCGTTGAAGAAATATTCTTCTTGTACTCTTGAAAAAATCCACAATAGTCGTTGAAGAAATATTTTTAAAAAGTTCTAAACGATTCTTGATGAAATGTTATTTAAATGATTTTTGGTAGCTCGTGGAGAAATTGTCTTAGAAAGTCTACAAAAGTCTTTGAAAATATATGCTTGAAAATCCACGATATTCCCTGAAGATATAATTAAAAACAAAACAAATGGCTATAGTCTTTGAAAAAGGAGAGTCATATAAGACATTTTTGAAAACAAATATAGTCCTCAAAGAAATAATCTTCGAAGATATATTCGCAGACATCTACTATAGTCTTTAAATAATTCTAAGAAAGTTCACAATAGTCCTTGACGAGAGTTCTTGCAAATTCCAAATAATCCTTGCAGAAATGTTCTTAAAAAACGAGATGGATGTAGAAAATATTCCTTAAAATGCTTTATAATCACTCAAGAAATATTATAAAACAAGTAAGCAAAGGCTACAGTCGAGCGGGGCCGACCGTTGAATACCCTACAACACTATAATAAACGATACAGTTTATATGGGCGAGATACTCGAAAGAATTCCACAAGATATTGTGACAAATAATAAAAGAAAACCATCAGCTTCCGTTCTCTAATTTTCGAATAATAGCAACTTTAACTAATTTGCTCATTTCCAGTTTTTATTGGAAGATGTTGCGCGTAAATGGTCTTCCAAGATCTGGAACCAATATTTCCCAAAGACCTATAATCTCTCCGAAGTGGCAAAAGATTAACATTTATTATTGGTTTTTGACTGGAACGCATCTATATGAGATACAGGCATTTGACTATATTCTCCAATTAAATCAGCGTTAACGAAATAGTCAGAAGTGCGTCTTTCCTGTATTTGCGAATTCTCCAAAAATTCCTGGAATGGACATTTTCGTATTTTGTCTATAAAAGTTGGCAAACTCCTTCACACATTGAATATTTTTGGATGGCCATCCAAAACTGCTTGGCTTTTGCAATGCCCGGTAACCCCCATTCAAATGTGCGTGAGGATCGGGCGACAATTACGACCTGCTGACAATTTTGAGTAGGCTTCTATTCTGACCCTCATTTTATCCCCATGCAAAATTTCGTAAGGATCGGGCCATAAATGCGATCTGTATATGATATCCTGGTATCCTAACTACTTAGTTTTGTTAGCTGTAGAAATATTACCAAATGTTTAATTCAAAATGAAAATATGCCAAAAATATGACAAAATTGAAAAAATATGAGAAAATTTTACAAAATCAATATTTTCATCTTTAGAGAGATATTTTTATGCGATTTTTTAGACGTTTTTTCTTTCCTGCCAAGAGGCTATTCTGAATTAATGAGAACTGTCGAAATCAGTTCAGCCGTTCTCGACATATAAGAGATTTTTCAAGCATATCTTCTTTGATAAACATATATATCGCACATATTTTTAAAATATTCGCGGTTTAATGAAAAATTTTGAATTTTTTTAACACAAAAGATATGGTCTATTTTACCTGCTAAATATTACCCGCTGACCACCCGAATTGGTAGGCTTCTTCCCCGCCCTTAACTCTAGCTACATGCGAAATTCCGCGTCGATTGGTCTATAATTGCGACCTGTATAGCTACTGCAAAATCCGACATTTTTTCAGTATTTGGTCCATTTCAACCCCTAAACATTTGGCGATCATCTCCAAAAGAAATAGGCTTCTATTCTGACCTTAACCCCACCTTCGTGCAAAATTTCGTAAGGATCGGGCCATAATTGCGACCTGTAGCGTGATTACAAATTAACATGGACAGATGGACAGACGGACGGACGGACATACATAGCTAGATCGACTCTGCTCGGCGAGCTAGGAAGATCCATATATACTTTCCTATGTGGGAAATCAATATTTCGAGGTGTTACATAATTTTTGGCCCAATCAAACTTTTAATACCCCCAACACATAGTGTTGTAGGGTATAAAAAATTGCCGATAGCCCTTGGAGAAGTGTTTTTTTAAAAAATAACAGAGAGTCTTTAAAAAATAATTCAAAAAAATCATGAAGTTTGGATTTTATTGACAAGAAACACGAATGTCCTGTATGAATTATTCTTTAAAAAAAATGATCGTCATTGAAGAAATATTAAAAAAATCATGTGTGTCCTTAAAGAAATTATTTTTGGAGTCACGATTACTGCTCTGGTGATCCATGAAACAATTTTCTTAAATGTGTCTTTGATAGGTCTTTAAAAAGTATTCTGAGAAAATTGCAGTTTGTGAGTCGGCTTGAGATAAGAGATAGTAAATTCATTGAAAATCTTGAGTGGTAGCAGTGTTAGTCCATTAATAAATTTTCTTAAAAATCCCACCATTTTAGATATGATAGCTCTAGAATATACGATATTCGAAGTTTACTTTCTTAGTCTTAACATATTTATTTTTTCCGTTATGCCAACTTTGTTTTTCATTAAAGATAAAATTATTTTGTGTCTTTTACAGTCTTTAAATTTAGTTTCATCTTTAAGTTGGGCCTGAAATATAACCCTAACAAAATGATTGTCGTTGGTTCAGAACGTTGGTTAATAATAATAATAATAATAATAATAATAATAATAATAATAATAATAATAATAATAATAATATAATAATAATAATAATATAATAATAATAATAATAATAATAATAATAATAATAATAATATAATAATAATAATAATAATAATAATAATAATAATAATAATAATAATAATAATAATAATAATAATAATAATAATAATAATAATAATAATAATAATAATAATAATAATAATAATAATATAATAATAATAATAATAATAATAATAATAATAATAATATAATAATAATAATAATAATAATAATAATAATAATAATAATAATAATAATAATAATAATAATAATAATAATAATAATAATATAATAATAATAATAATAATAATAATAATAATAATAATAATAATAATATAATAATAATAATAATAATAATAATAATAATAATAATAATAATAATAATAATAATAATAATAATAATAATAATAAAATCAACGTTGACCTTCGCAGATATATTTTTAACATTCACGACAGTCCGTGAAGATTTATTGTAAACCGCTTTTTGTACTTTATTTTCACAATTTTCAGATCTTTAGGCTCGTCTATCTTTTGAGAAATAAACAATAAAATACAGTCCTTGAAAAAAATCTTTTATAAATCCACAATAGTCGTTGAAGAAATATTCTTCTTGTACTCTTGAAAAAATCCACAATAGTCGTTGAAGAAATATTTTTAAAAAGTTCTAAACGATTCTTGATGAAATGTTATTTAAATGATTTTGGTAGCTCGTGGAGAAATTGTCTTAGAAAGTCTACAAAAGTCTTTGAAAATATATGCTTGAAAATCCACGATATTCCCTGAAGATATAATTAAAAACAAAACAAATGGCTATAGTCTTTGAAAAAGGAGAGTCATATAAGACATTTTTGAAAACAAATATAGTCCTCAAAGAAATAATCTTCGAAGATATATTCGCAGACATCTACTATAGTCTTTAAATAATTCTAAGAAAGTTCACAATAGTCCTTGACGAGAGTTCTTGCAAATTCCAAATAATCCTTGCAGAAATGTTCTTAAAAAACGAGATGGATGTAGAAAATATTCCTTAAAATGCTTTATAATCACTCAAGAAATATTATAAAACAAGTAAGCAAAGGCTACAGTCGAGCGGGGCCGACCGTTGAATACCCTACAACACTATAATAAACGATACAGTTTATATGGGCGAGATACTCGAAAGAATTCCACAAGATATTGTGACAAATAATAAAAGAAAACCATCAGCTTCCGTTCTCTAATTTTCGAATAATAGCAACTTTAACTAATTTGCTCATTTCCAGTTTTTATTGGAAGATGTTGCGCGTAAATGGTCTTCCAAGATCTGGAACCAATATTTCCCAAAGACCTATAATCTCTCCGAAGTGGCAAAAGATTAACATTTATTATTGGTTTTTGACTGGAACGCATCTATATGAGATACAGGCATTTGACTATATTCTCCAATTAAATCAGCGTTAACGAAATAGTCAGAAGTGCGTCTTTCCTGTATTTGCGAATTCTCCAAAAATTCCTGGAATGGACATTTTCGTATTTTGTCTATAAAAGTTGGCAAACTCCTTCACACATTGAATATTTTTGGATGGCCATCCAAAACTGCTTGGCTTTTGCAATGCCCGGTAACCCCCATTCAAATGTGCGTGAGGATCGGGCGACAATTACGACCTGCTGACAATTTTGAGTAGGCTTCTATTCTGACCCTCATTTTATCCCCATGCAAAATTTCGTAAGGATCGGGCCATAAATGCGATCTGTATATGATATCCTGGTATCCTAACTACTTAGTTTTGTTAGCTGTAGAAATATTACCAAATGTTTAATTCAAAATGAAAATATGCCAAAAATATGACAAAATTGAAAAAATATGAGAAAATTTTACAAAATCAATATTTTCATCTTTAGAGAGATATTTTTATGCGATTTTTTAGACGTTTTTTCTTTCCTGCCAAGAGGCTATTCTGAATTAATGAGAACTGTCGAAATCAGTTCAGCCGTTCTCGACATATAAGAGATTTTTCAAGCATATCTTCTTTGATAAACATATATATCGCACATATTTTTAAAATATTCGCGGTTTAATGAAAAATTTTGAATTTTTTTAACACAAAAGATATGGTCTATTTTACCTGCTAAATATTACCCGCTGACCACCCGAATTGGTAGGCTTCTTCCCCGCCCTTAACTCTAGCTACATGCGAAATTCCGCGTCGATTGGTCTATAATTGCGACCTGTATAGCTACTGCAAAATCCGACATTTTTTCAGTATTTGGTCCATTTCAACCCCTAAACATTTGGCGATCATCTCCAAAAGAAATAGGCTTCTATTCTGACCTTAACCCCACCTTCGTGCAAAATTTCGTAAGGATCGGGCCATAATTGCGACCTGTAGCGTGATTACAAATTAACATGGACAGACGGACAGACGGACGGACGGACATACATAGCTAGATCGACTCTGCTCGGCGAGCTAGGAAGATCCATATATACTTTCCTATGTGGGAAATCAATATTTCGAGGTGTTACATAATTTTTGGCCCAATCAAACTTTTAATACCCCCAACACATAGTGTTGTAGGGTATAAAAAATTGCCGATAGCCCTTGGAGAAGTGTTTTTTTTAAAAATAACAGAGAGTCTTTAAAAAATAATTCAAAAAAATCATGAAGTTTGGATTTTATTGACAAGAAACACGAATGTCCTGTATGAATTATTCTTTAAAAAAAATGATCGTCATTGAAGAAATATTAAAAAAATCATGTGTGTCCTTAAAGAAATTATTTTTGGAGTCACGATTACTGCTCTGGTGATCCATGAAACAATTTTCTTAAATGTGTCTTTGATAGGTCTTTAAAAAGTATTCTGAGAAAATTGCAGTTTGTGAGTCGGCTTGAGATAAGAGATAGTAAATTCATTGAAAATCTTGAGTGGTAGCAGTGTTAGTCCATTAATAAATTTTCTTAAAAATCCCACCATTTTAGATATGATAGCTCTAGAATATACGATATTCGAAGTTTACTTTCTTAGTCTTAACATATTTATTTTTTCCGTTATGCCAACTTTGTTTTTCATTAAAGATAAAATTATTTTGTGTCTTTTACAGTCTTTAAATTTAGTTTCATCTTTAAGTTGGGCCTGAAATATAACCCTAACAAAATGATTGTCGTTGGTTCAGAACGTGCAGCAGCAGGAAATTTCAAGGCTAAAAAGTAATTTAAGTTCTTAAGGGACGAAATATGCAGCTGGGAAGGAAAACAATGGAAATGTATAAATTATATTTTTTTTCTTATACATGCATTTATATACGCATCACTCACATATATGTGTGCGTATGGGACCTCCCACATTTTTCTACTAGTACTAGTACGTTTAAGTATATATTAAAAAAAATACTTTAATACGAAAAAAAAAATGTTCTGCGAGACCAACACAATGACATTTTGAAATGTATAATTAAAACAACAACTATTAGCACGTCAAGGAGCATGAGTTTCATATTAAAGATAATAACCACGACACATTGCTGAAGTGTTCGTCGCTGCTTAAAAATATCAACTTTTTTAATAACAACAAACTTTAATTAAACTTTTCTACAAAAAAAACTGATTTTATGTGCGGGAGTAGGGAGTCCTGTGTTCTTGTTCGTTATTTCACAGCACGTATACTTATTATGAATTTTGATTAAAATTTATATCACTCATACGCTCACTGCATGTTTAAGTATTCAAGTTAAAGAGGTAATGGAATGAACAGGTGTGTGCAATTTTTATTTGTTGTGAAAAAGGAGAGATTTGGGATTCCCAAAATAAATTAAAACTATTTTTTGTATAATTAAATTTATATATTTGCCTCAAAAATTAAGCACCCCGGTTTGTACACTTGTAATAGTTATGGTTGACTTTTTTTTATACCTCCACCAAAAAAGTATGGAGGGTATATTAAGTTCGTCATTCCGTTTGTAACTCATCGAAATAATCATTTTAGACCCAACAAAGTATATATATTCTTGATCGGCGTAAAATTCTAAGACGATTTAGCCCTGTCCGTCCGTCCGTCTGTTGTAATCACACTACAGTCTAAACGAATTAAGATAGGAAGCTAAAATCTTGCACAGATCTATTTCGGTTCACGATATCGTATAGCCCCCATATAACTGTACCCCCCATATTCGGTATTTTGATGATGTTAGCCACACTTTTCAATGGAATTGTCTTAAAATCCCCACAAGTAGTTTCTTGTGAGTACTTCACCCCCTGAGAGAGAATTGTCTTTATAGGTCCACGATATCGTATAGCCCTCATATTCGGTATTTTTTACCCCCGATTTGATGTTTTTAGCCATATTTTTCAACTGAATGGTCACAAGGGGTTCTTTGTACACAATACCCCGCGATATTCGGTATTTTGAAAATCCACACAAGGAGTTCCTTGTGAGTACTTTACACGTCTTTATAGGTCCACAATATCGTATATCCCCCATATCGGCACCTTCCTATATTAGATATTTTAATGATTTTAAAAGAATTTTTAATGGATTTTATTTTTTTTTTTTTGAAAATTTTCTAATTCGTTCCAAATGGTGGAGGGTATTCAAAGTTCGGCCCGGCCGAACTTACTGCTTTTTTACTTGTTTTTTAATAATTTGGTAGTTGGTATGTTCAAGATTTTAGTTCATGATTTTAAGAGAATATACATTTGTCATAAATACCCATTATGAAGCAATTTTGGTTAAAATAGTTCTGGAGCAAGGTTAAACGTATCAGTCGGTATTGCCGACAGATGTACACCCTCAGCTAATGTTGATTATTTAAGTGTTTGACCCTCTATGGAGTAAGTTCCGAAGGAATGGGCCAATATTGTCCATTTCGTATGGGACGCAAATAAATGTGATATAAAAATTGCGACGTGCCAGGTTTGGACTATATTGGTAATATCCTTCTCTTTGTATGATATATGTGATAATTTTTACGAAATTTTAAAATGTGCGTGATGTAGAAGATATTGTCGATCGAAGCATTTTATTTTTATACTTCATCTAGTACAGATAAAAATGTTGGTATAAATTACGATAAATTCCATATTGGAATCAGATTTCTGGTTGAGAGAAATATTTGTATAAATCAAGTTGTAAAGAATCGCTGACTTGTTTCGCATGTTATGACAGATAGAAGTTTTGACAATTGTGATCCTTTGTTGGTGAACAGATATCTGTCATCTTCGCAACAGATCTTGTGTTTGTATCTGTGAAATTTGAAGAGAGTTGGGTGCTTTTTTCGCTTTTTTTAAGCGTTTTGTTTTTCTAAATCTTGAAACCTTTGTGGGGGAGGTACCAGAAGAAATGTTCCGATCTCTACCATCTTTGTAGCCGATCTTGTGTTGTAGGAATATTGATATGTTTAAAATCTGAATGGAACCGGATGTCTATTTCGCGTTTTATGAGCTTCTTGGATATTTAACATTTTGACCCTTTTTGGGGGAGGTACCAGAAGGAGTAGACCAATATATCCCATCTTCCCATCAGATCTTTTGTTAGTAGAAATAATGAGATGTGTGTAATATGAAAAGAATCGGATGCTTACTTAGGATTTTATGATCGTTATGGTTACTCAAAACTTTGACCTTTGTGGGTGAGGTATTAGAAGATATGGTCCGATCTCTACCATTTTCATAACAGATCTTATGTTAATAAAAATATTGAGATTTACCTAGTCTGAGTGGAATCGGATGTAAATTTCGCGTTTTATGAGCTTCTAGATGTTCAAAATGTTGTCCCTTTTGTGCGGGAGGTACCAAAAGGAGAGGACCGATATATTCCATCTTCACACCAGGCCTTGAGTTAATAAAAATATTGTGATGTGTGTAATTTGAAGACAATCGGGTTGTTACATCACATTATATAAGAGTTACTCAATGTCAACATTGACATTGTCCATTTTTGGCACCTGACTTAGCACTGACGCGAATATAAGGTTTTGCAGAGGTGGAGCGATTCTCTCTTTCTCTTTCTGTGCATTAAAATAAATATATTTTTTTGAAAATGTACCAACTTCAAATGTCCTGAAACGGATTTTGTCCAAAGAGACATAGGGTCGTAAATCGTTATTTTAATGTGACAAGTTTTGGCCGTATCAAAAAATGTATGCCCTTTCTAGCCATATGACTGTAGGTATAATAATTACCGGGGAAATCTAGCAGATTATGAACGTAGAGCTAAAAGTCCGGCATTTACCCTAAAATGTGGTTTTAGTATATATTAATTCTTGTCATTACAGTAAAATTTAGCCATTTGACGTCATCTCAGACCTATAGTGTGACGGCAGAAATCCTTCCAGTCATTTTTACCTACATAAATTATAATTGCAGGTCAATCGTTATCACAGCACATTCACCATTGGTGGTGATGAGCACATATGATGTTGTTGTGATAACCAAATCTGTGTAAACAAGTTCCCATTACTCCATGGCGAATACGTTATAGAGCCGAGTATCAAAGGGCAGTCAATGGCAGAATCGAGTCAGTGAGTGCAGAACCTTGAAGCGACAACATCGACCTCGGTAAGTAAACCAACATTGCGTCGAAGCCTCGGAAATCCTTGTGCATTCTGAAAATATCCTTGCCCATTTTGACGACGTCCTAGGAGGATCCTGTGGGAGTCCTTAGGCATTCTTTGTGAGTCCATTTATCATCCTTGAATATCCTGTAGTGCTTGAGTACTTATTAAGATCTCTTGCAACCGTATCCTAGATTCTTCTTGAGTACTTATTAAGGCGTCTTGCAAACATATCCCTGATTATCCTGTAGTGCTTGAGTACTTATTAAGGCGTCTTGCAAACATATCCTTGACTATCCTGTAGAGCTTGAGTACTTATTAAGGTCTCTTGCAACTGTATCCTAGATCCTTGTAGTGCTTGAGTACTTATTAAGGCCACTTGCAAACATATCCCTGATTATCCTGTAGTGCTTGAGTACTTATTAAGGTCTCTTGCAACCGTATCCTTGAATATCCTGTAGTGCTTGAATACCTACTAAGGTTTCTTGCAACCGTATTCTAGATGTCTGTAGTGCTTGAGTACTTATTAAGGTCTCTTGCAAACATATCCTTGAATATCCTGTAGTGCTTGAATACTTATTAAGGTCTCTTGCAACCGTATTCTAGATGTCTATAGTGCTTGATTACTTATTAAGGTCTCTTGCAAACATATCCTTGAATATCCTGTAGAGCTTGAGTACTTATTAAGGTATCTTGAGACCGTATCCTAGATCCTTGTAGTGCTTGAGTACTTATTAAGGCCACTTGCAAACATATCACTGATTATCCTGTAGTGCTTGAGTATTAAGGTCTCTTGCAACCGTATCCTTGAATATCCTGTAGTGCTTGAATACTTATTAAGGCCACTTGCAAACATATCCCTGATTATCCTGTAGTGCTTGAGTACTTATTTAGCTCTCTTGCAACCGTATCCTTGAATATCCTGTAGTGCTTGAATACTTATTAAGGACTCTTGCAACCGTATTCTAGATGTCTGTAGTGCTTGAGTACTTATTAAGGTCTCTTGCAAACATATCCTTGAATATCCTGGAGTTGTCTCTTGCAACCATATCCTTATTATTATTGGAACCGTATCCTTGAATATCCTGTAGTGCTTAAATACTTATTAAGGTCTCTTGCAACCATATCCTTGAATATCCTGTAGTACTTATTAAGGTCTCTTGCAACCGTATCCTATATCCTTGTAGTGTTTGAGTACTTATTAAGGTCTCTTGCAAACATATCCTTAAATATCCTGTAGCCTGCTTGAGTACTTATCCATGTCTCGCACTGAATCCATCCCGAATCCTAAACACCCAAATCCTGTGTCCTTGTTCCGTTTCTCGAGTACCAGGTCTCGAGTTGAAGAACCACTTCAAATTCCGGACCGAAGACGATTAGGATCGTTTTTATTTACTATATTATAAGCATAGTATAAGTATCTCTCGCCGTAAAAACGTAATATCAAACTCAAACCACTGCCTTTCTCTTTCTGTCATAACAAATAAAAATTTCTGTACAAACTTCTGGACCCCGGCGATCTATCCCAGCCCAAGGGGAGAAAATCTGTCGTTACAATAGTAGAATTTTATGACAAATAGTTTGATGTAATATTGTGACTTGTTACGATCCCGTTCAAAGAGATTTTTAATCATCTTTTAAAAGAGAACCAAAACGACCTCTCTTTTGTTCCGCTTAAAAGTTAAAATTTTTGAAAAAAAAAAAAAAAAAAAAAAAAAAAAAAAATAGTCCTAGTGTTGTCATGTACAATATTGCCTCAGACACTATACCCAAACGGATTCCAAAGAATTTTCAAAAACTCTCTAGCAGCTTCTACAGACCTTGGTTGATAGCTCATCATTAATATAAGAACTGTTACACTATTTCCACACAAAAAATGTTCCTTGTAATTGTGGTTATGTTAACTTTCTTTACCAAGGACATAATAATAGAACTCGCTACAATTCACCCAAAAAAGTATTTATCTCACCGGAGAACATCTACAACACACATACATTCATCCGTCCATATGTGCAACTTATCAGTTTTATAAATGGGACACGTTAATTTTAAGTACTTTACCACCACCCTTCGCATTGTCTTACCTGGGGTTTCTTCATTAAAACGGTCTTTCTCTGTTTTTTTTTTCTTTCTTTTTGAGGTAGTTTCTTTCCTTTCATCCATTGTATAACATTTCTTAGTTCTGTTTTTTCTGGTTCTTGGCATTGTTTTGCCACCACGTTGCACGTTGACAAATTAATCTGTAGTTGTCGCAAAATTCAAACAAAAAACTTTTGTGTGTTTTTTTCCACTTCTTTGCAGTGAGTACTGGGAGGTGAGTGAGGGCAAAGAAAGTGAAAAAGTTCTTTTCTCAAGTCATTGTTATTTGTTTGGTGTTGTAGGACCCTTTGTTCTGTCATCTGTAGCAAAAACATATGGGAAACGAATGTTCTGAGAATTTTTCTTTTTATTCTCATTGTGGTTTTGGTGGAAAAAATATGCTGCTTTTCACTGTATCACCGTGTAAGTGAGATATTGGCGGTGTGCAGTAGAAGAAAAACTAAGGGCGTTATTTTTTCTTGTTTGGTACTTTTTAGTAATAGAAAGGGGAAAATAAGGTTCTTCGTAAACATCCTGCATTTCTTTGAAGTTACTGCAGAGCTGCATAAGAAGTTTATGCTGAGAAGTAATACGATTCTGGTGATGGCAAATGATTACTACAATTCATATATAGATGCAAAGGAAACTACTATCCTGTAGCAGAACAACTATACACAATATTTTCAGAAAAAAGTCGAAAAGTGTTTAACTTTTTACTGTGGAGGTGAAATTTTGGGACATATTTTATGACATGGTGCTAAGTTTCCCCCTCCTAATTTTACCAAAAAGGTTATTTAAACATATTTTTTAATAATTATTTGTTTTACATTTAAAATTTAAAAAATAAAAAAGGTATTTTTTAATTTGAACAAAACAGGTACTTTTATTCATTGCAATAAAAGAGAGAATGTGAAGAGAGGTAAATATTACCTCGTAAAGATTTCAAAATTTCTAAAAAATCCAAAAAAAAAAAACAAGTAAGCAAAGGCTATAGTCGTGTGGGGCCGACTATGTTATACCCTACAACACTACAATTATGCCCAAATCTATATTGGAAGATTTCGCCTTTGAAATTAGGATTTTGACTAGAGACATTTGCCCAATATTTATGCACTCCGTCGGGCTGTTAGTTGTTGTGGTCCATTTTACAGCTAAATATAATCCAATGGTCATCCAAAATGCTAGAATTCTTTCCTGTCCTTAACTCTCTTCACAGGCGTGTCGATTGGCTTCAGTTGTGTGATCGGAAAAACATTTCTGTTTTTGGTTAATTTGAACCCCTAAATATTTTGAAATCATCTCCAAATCCAACAAGCCCCTCCGTATCTCCAAATTTTGACTCATCTATATGAATTGCTTGTCTACGACATTTGGCTATATTCGTTAACGAAATCAGGATAAAAAAAGCCAGAAGTTCGCCTTTTGTGTATTTCGGATATCGCCTGTAAGTAATGCCGGTATTTTTCAGACAGAAATA
This sequence comes from Musca domestica, assembly GCF_030504385.1. Lineage (NCBI taxonomy): Eukaryota > Metazoa > Arthropoda > Insecta > Diptera > Muscidae > Musca > Musca domestica. The sequence continues at coordinate 16,951,765 of NW_026712299.1, forward strand.
GTGGTCCATTCTACCCGCTGTCCTAAACTCTAACATTATGCGAGATTTCGTGTCCTTTGGTTTCTATTTGTGACTTTATAACGGCTTCAAAATCAGGAAAATTTTTAGTTGTTGGCCCATTTCAACCCCTAATGCGGACATCTTTGAAAACAATAGGCCTATCCCTCTGAGCCCAAACCTACCCTTGTGAAAATGTTCGTGAGAATCGGACGATAGTTGCAATACTTATATAATATCCCCAACCTGCGTTGTAATGTGAAAAAATATTACAAAATATTATAAGTCAAATTGAAAAAATCGTATGCGATAAAAAAATATGAAAAAATAAAACAATGTCACAAAATACTACAAAATCTACATTATCATCATTATTGGCATATTATATCAAGAGGGCATTCTGAATTGACAAAATTTGAGATATAAGCATTCTAACTATCATCCCCTTCCTTTGTATATACTCATTGTTTATATTTCGCTATATATATCCAATTTATTTATTCTCGGCATCTACGTAACGGTCAGAATTTACCTGTTCGTCTATTTGTGATTTCACCGGGATTAAAAATATTCGCAGTTTAATGGAAAATTTGACATTTATTTAACACAAATGTTGTGGCCTATTTCACCCACTAAATATTACCCGATGACCATCAAAATTGGAAGGCTTCTGCCCAGCCCTAAGCTCTAGCCCCATGCTAACTTTCGCTTTGATTGATCTATAATTGCGACCTGTAGAGCAACTGCAAAATCAGGATTTTTTTCAGTTGTTGGTCCATTTAAACGCCTGAATCAACCCCTGCGATCATCTTCAAAAGAAATAGGGTTCTATTCTGACCCTAGCCCCACCTCAATTCTAAATTTCGTGAAGATCGGGCCATAATTGCGACCTGTAGAGTGATTACAAATTAACATGGACAGACGGACGGACGGACATACATAGCTAGATCGACTCAGCTCGGCGAGATAGGAAGATCCATATATACTTTCCTATGTGGCAAACGAATATTTCGTGGGGTTACATAATTTTTGGCCCAATCAAACTTATAATACCCCCAACACGTAGTGTTGTAAGGTATAAAAATAGTAAAGAAAGTCTTAACGTCGGGCGGGACCGACTTTATGATACCCTACCCCACTTTACATATTTAGTAGATCTTCATATAAAAAGTAAACATTTTTAAGGGGAATTATAATTTAAAGTCCAGAGGAACTAATATATCAGAGGAATATCCTCCTCTAAATCGATTTCTACTAAATTTGCCGCGGCATTTGTTCCTCTTCAAATCGGGTTTGTATTTCCTATTTGGTACACAATTACCTTGAAATCGGATGAAGATATATATGGGAGCCATATCCAAATCTAAACCGATCTCGATAAAATTTGGCAAAAGTATTTCTGAGCTGCATATAATATATTTCCCCGAATATCCTTACTACGAAATGCATTATACATGGAAGCCATAGCTATATGTGAACCGATTTTCACCAAATTTGACATAGTTTTTTTCTAGACTCTATTTGGTCGTAAGTGCTAAATTCCATCCAAATCCGACGAAGATATATATGGGAGCTGTATTAAAATCTGAACAGATCTAAAAAAAATTAGCAAAGGTATTTCTCAGGTGTATTTGATATATGTCCCCAAATATCGTTGTAACAGAGTACACATTACGGCTACGGAGGACAAAAATAACAAATCGAACGTTATATATGGGAGCTATATCTGTAATTCAACCGATTTCGATCAAATGCAGGGTGAGATAAAAAACTGCAACAAAGGCAAACGCCATAATTTTTACATTTTTTTTTTAAATTTATTGAATGAAAGCAAACAATTACTGAAATAACATCAAATTTTAGAATAAGTTTAGATTTGTTCGAGTTTGTCACCTTTGGCACGAATTATGGCCTTCAAACGACCAATGAAACCGTCACACGCTGCCCGAATGTTGCTCAGCGGTATTTTGGTCCATTCCCGGCGAAGCGCTTGCTTGAGGTGATCAACACTTTGGTATTTTTTAGTGCTAACCTTGCTTTCCGAAATACCCCAAAACAATAGTCCAACGGATTGTTATCCGGAGATTTTTGTCGCCATTGTGCGCTGGAAATGAAGCGAGAACCTCATTTCGTTACCATTCATGGGTTCGTACTGAGTCCTGTTGGAATATCCAAAGTCTGCGATCAAAATGTTTGCGTGCCCAAAGCTTTAATACACCCAGAATATTTTCGATATAATATTCGGCCGCCATCGGCTGTTATGGCGGCTCACACCATGGCCGGCGCTTGAATCCTGGTGGCCAACCGAAGATGCACATTTTCAGCTGACCTCTTTGGAAAGTAAACACGATCATTGGCAAGTAAACGTGATCATCGCTGCTGGACAACGAATGTTTTCTCATCGGAGAAAACCAAATTCGGCAGTTCACCACTTTCGGCCGAACGAAGCAACTCTTTAGCTCTTTTGAGTTCTTTCACTTTTTGGAATTTCAATGACTTTAACTTGAGCTCATCTTTCAATATTTGCAGAATGAAATATTGAGATATGTTCAGCTCACGAACAATTTTTCGGCCACTGCAACGCGGGTTTTGGTAAAGTCGCTTCTTTACTTTTCGAACCATTTCTCCTGATGTTGCTGTTTTCTTCCGTCCACGTCCTAGACGTCGAGCTACGCTACCAGTATCACGGCAATGAGCGATGGTATGAGATACAGAAGATTTATTCACATTTAAATGCTGGAGTGCTCGATAGCCACTTGTGATTTTCTAGCCAAATATAAAGAAATCACACTATCACGCTTAAAATCCATCACGAATAACTTTTTTTTCTGGAAAATTCTCAACAAAATGCCTTTGTACGTTTGTAAACAAATGAGCTCACACTGCAATAATTTTAATAGCTGTCGAACGAGTGACTTAAAAATGACAGCAGTCTTAAGTTGGTTGCAGTTTTTTCATCTCACCCTGTATATGGGAGCTTCAGCTATATTTTGACCGATTTTCCCCCAATAGGTATTTGTTTCAGGATAAATCCATTCGGAATTCCCAAAATTCAGTCCAGTTGGGCTGATATTGGCCATTTGGTGGACAATAAACCTGATATCGGATAAGGCCATATATGGCAGCTATATACTAATCTGATCCGATCTCGATAACACATTTGGCAGAGGTATATTTGAGCCCCATAAGTTATCTGGTACCAAAGATCATTGTTGTGGGGTGCGTATTACGAAGGTGAGGGATTTAAATATCAAATCGAATGAAACATATTTATGGTAGCCATTGCGTTAGCTTCTAGGCTGAATTCGGTAGGATGTGCCAAAATTCAGGTAATTTGGTTTGATATTCGTCATTTCGTGCACATGGGATAAGTATAAATATGGGAGCTATATCTAAATTTGAACCGATTCTAGCCAATTTCAATAGGGTTCGTTCTTTGGCCAAACAAATATTAGTGGGAATATTTCATCTCAATTGTTTAATAAATGCGACCTGCATTTTCTTCACAAAAATAGATGGATAGACGTACGGACAGACGGACTGACATGCATAAGTGGACTCAGAAAGTGATTCCATGAAGATCCTCAAAAGTATATATGGATCTATCTGGCTTCCTTCTCCATGTTACAAAGAAATGCACAAAGACACAATACCCTTGCCACTATATGGTGTAGGGTTTAAAAACAGGCTATACGATATTCCGTATGGTATATTTGGTCGCCTGATACCTGTCTTGCAAAAATAGATTTTTCCATTTTTTATATCCTTCTCTTATTATTTATTAAGGCAACTTTCTATATAATCCGTAAGAACCCTTACTTCAGAACTTATTTCTATACATTGTTAGAGTACTTACAAGGGGTTTTTGTATGGATGCTTATTAAGGTATCTTACAGTGGAACCTCCCCATATTCTTGCTTGAGTACATTTTTATGGTGTATTGATATGGAATCATTCCGTATTTTGTACATAGTTTTAGTCTATTGCAGTAGAATACTTTCATTTCCGTCCTTAAATATTGACAGAGGTAATTGAGATCATACTCATACCTCTTTTTAACATACCGAATTCCATAAAGTTAATCCCTTTGAAGTTCTTCTTAAATTGTTAATATATAAATATTTAAATAACTCTCGAAAAATCAGTGTCATATTCCGTATCTGAATTTACAAATACCCTGCTACAGGCGATTATCAGACAGCAAAATTTGAAAAACTATCTAAACACAATACATTTAATTAAATCGACTAGACAATCACAAGATAAAAGACATTATCAAATATCTTAAGACATGCTGAGATTATTTTGCAGAATATTTTAAGACTGCATTAATTTGCCATGACAATGTCCTGCAATTAGCTTAAGTTTGCCAGTAATTTAAGAAAATATGAAAATTGTTCGCCAAAAATAAACTTTCACTGCTTGCGAGAAAGTTGGGAAAGTGTTTCGTTCTTCCCCATCCTCTCCCTCGCTCTCTCTTTTTTTGTTTTCCATAAAATTAAGAAATTTTATAATTAATCATTTGGCAAATCGTCCTTGATTTAGGTCATTTATAAAAGTCGACTGTTACAAATGACAATGACATCGACTGGGTTTTTCTTTCCATTCACTTTATTTTGGCTTTCAATTTCCTTTCAGGACAATGCAAAAACAATAATTAAGTATTTTTTGCTGGCAAGGGTAGTGGTGGAGGCGGTGACAGTGGCAGTGGCGATGACAATGGTTTTGACTTGTCACGATACATTTTGGTTCAGTGGAATTTGTGCTCTTTTTCCGATTTTCTTTATTTTGGTAGGAGAAAACCAAGAAAAGAAATGGAGGACTGGAATTGAATTCAATTACCATAAATGGTTTGGGGGACAGAAAACAAATTGAAATGCTTATACATGTGTGTTGCTCTGGGTATTGGGGTGGAATAAGAAGAAATTGAGATTAATAAAATATAGAAGAATAGCAAGTATTAGATACTTCGACAGCGAAATGTGAATAGAAATTTGGATATAAGCGTGTACCCTTTTACGAAATTTTTGAAGCCCATCTTTACTATTTCGAATTGCGAACATTGGTACCTTTTTTGTACCCAATAATCACAACCTTTTAAATGTTAGTCTATTTTTCCGTATCTAAAGAACTCCTTCACAATTAGTAGCCTCGGAAGAGTTTGAGTACTTGAAATGTAAATTTTTATACCCTCCACCAAAAAAAGTATGGACGGTATATTAAGCGTAATTCTAAGACAATTTAGCCCTGTCCGTCCGTCCATCTGTCCGTCTGTTGTAATCACGCTACAGTCTAAACGAATTAAGATAGGAATCTAAAATTTTGCACAGATCTCTCTTTTGTCTGCAGGCAGGTCAAGTTCGAAGATGGGCTATGTCGGTCCACGATATCGTATAGCCCCCATAAAACGGTACCCCCGATATTCGGTATGTTGATGATTTTAGCCACATTTTCCAATCGAATTGTCTGAAAATCCACACAAGTAGTTCCTTGTGGGTGCTTTATACCTCGGCAGAGAATTATCTATATAGGTTCACAATATCGTATAGCCCCCATATAACGGTACCCCCACGGTATTCGGTATGTTGATGATTTTAGCCACATTTTTCAATGGAATTGTCTGAAATTCCACAAAGGAGTCCCTTGTGGGCATTTTACCCCCTCAAAAAGAATTGTCTATATAGGCCCAGGATATCGTATAGCCCTCATATAACAGTACCCCCCGATATTCGGTATTTTGGTGATTTTACCCACATTTTTCATCGGAATTGTCTGAAAATCTACACAAGGAGTTCCTTGTGGGTACTTTATACCTCGGCAGAGAATTATCTATATAGGTCCACCATATCGTATAGCTCCATATAACGGTGCCCCCGATATTTGGTATTTTGATGTTTTTAGCCATATTTTTCAACGGAATGGTCACAAGGGGTTCTTTGTACACAAGGGGTTCTTTGTGAGCACTTTACCCCCCGACAGAGAATTCTCTATATAGGTTAACGATAACGTATAGCTCCCATATAACGATACCCCGTGATATTCGGTATTTTGAAAATCCACACAAGGAGTTTGAGTACTTTACCCGCAGACATAGATTTGTCTTTATAGATCCACAATATCGTATATCCCCCATATCGGCACCTTCCTATATTAGATATTTTAAAGATTTTAAAAGAATTTTTAATGGATTTTATCTTTTTTTTTGAAAATTTGCTTATTTACTTGTTTTAAATTATATTTATTTCGTCAATTATATTTATTTCATTCGAAGGATGTAGCTCTAACAGTACAATATTTTGTACCTTTTTTCTTATTTCCATAAATTTCAACTTATCTCACATTTAGAACAAAAAGTACGAAGTGTAAAGATTCTGCCTCGAAAAGTACAAAGTTTTGGCTACAGAACCACAAGTCCTGGAATGCTGTCCAAAGATAAGGTTCGTGGTAGGCCTTTTTAGTACTCAAAGTGCACAATTTACACCAAAAAGTATTCAAAACCTTTCATTTAAAAATTTACCGAGGAGGATGTTAGTAAAACTATTCCACAATGGACTTACCTCCAATTTTTCTGTCCAAAACTATTTCAATGTCTCCCCATATCTCAATCCCAGATACCAACAAAGACCTCAATATAAAATATCGGGATTTCAGCTCTTTTCCTTCATCCAATATCAAATCAAGTAACGTTTAGTACGCATATCCAAAACATTCTGCATCTCTCCATGGTAGGCATTAACAGTGATACAAAATGAATACCATTTGGTACTTTTCGAACATTTGTTATACACCACCATCCACAAACTCCGTCCTCGAAATTTAATTTCGAGATTCCAGGTTTATCTATTCACTCAATACCCAATTTAGTACCACTTGATACATTTCGAATAATTATAGTACACATTTCCAAAAACACCTACATATGTCAGTTCTAGTTACCAACTTCACCTAATACCAAATTTAGTACCATTAGGTATTATTCGTGTATATAGAGGACGCATTTCCAAACCACCGCCAAATCTCAATCACAAATACCATCAGTTATTTACAGGGTTGCCCATATTCGCCGGACCTTTGGGCCCATTCCAATCGACGAGGCTTGTCCGCAGGCAACATTCTTTGCGTCAATTGGATTTTGTACGGGAAACAAATGCAAATCAATGCGAATAATCCGTTGTAAAGTGGACCAAGTCATGCCCAACTGCTGAGAACGGCGTTTTTGGGATGTTCTTGGGGACCTCTCAACATTGGCTCGTACGGCAGCGATATTCTCGGCCAATCGCCTTGGTCGACTTTTATATGGCCTCTTCGGATTAGAAAGAGCCTTACCAGTCGAAAATTTTTCGTATAAACGCTTAATGGTGTTCTTAGAAGGCGCACTTCTCACATTTTTTAATGTTTTAAAAGCACGTTGAGTTCTCACAATTGACTTCTTCTGTTGAATGTAAATTTCAGAGCGCTCGCGTGGCGTGTATTGTTTCATGGTAAAAATCTGCTTGGACTGACGCTTCAAACGCGGTATGTTATTAAGCGATGTGACATCTCTGTCAAAAGTTATGGCGTTGCCAGATGGGTCCGTCGAATATGGGCAACCCTGTACATATCAAATTTCAGAGTTTATCTCTATCTCTTCACCCAGTACTAAATTTAGTACCATTCAGTACTTTTCGTACAATTATAGCACATAATTTCAAAAACCACCTCCCTATTTCTAGGCTACACATGAACACCGATCCTAATACCAAATTTCAAATTTAAAGCACTATCTACTATTTGACACAATACCAAGTTGTGTCAAATATAGTGCAATTTAGTACTTTTTGTACATCAACCCTATATTTGCAAGAATTGATTCTCATATCAAATTTTAAAATTTTTCGACGCACCTTCTTTCCGAATCTTCAAAAACCCAGCTTTATCTCATCCCTACCTACTAACATTGACCCAAATGCAAAATTATTGAATTGTACATTTTATAAAGTTTTTCTACACCCCGGAACACTGCTTGTTGAGGGTATTATATACATACGCAATTATCGTCCGCAATTATCGTCCGATCCCCACGAAAAATTTGCATGAGGTAGTGTTAGAGTCAGAATTAAAGCCTATTGGTTTTGAAGATATGCATTGTGGATGACCATTGGATTATATTTAACTGTAAATTCGTGTGAAATTGTTTGAATACCTAACGACAAAATATTGAGCAAATACCCCCGGTCAAAAAGCTAAGGGTAACAACATCTATGACATAATTTCAAAAGCGAAATCTTCCAAAATGGATTTGCACATAAGGGGGCTTTTAACACATTGTACTATTGTAGGGTAACATGGTCGGCCCCGCACGGTTATAGCCTTTGCTTACTTGTTCTTTATAGAGAAGATCATTTGGTGTTTTTCTTTGTATAGAGGTCCAGTGTGACCTTTCTCCTAATTGGTCTCTTTATTATAAATAAAGTCATTTGGATTTTGTTCTTATTTCGTTACACCCCAATATTTAACAATTTATTCAAGTATGTATTATTTGAGGAAAAAAAAATATTTTATTTCCTTTTCTTGAAATGTTTAGATGGTAAGTGTATGTAAAACGATAGTAGTATATATTTCAATAGTATTGTCCTAAACCTACGTACTTACATACATTTATCATAGGGAGTCTGATGCTCATGCTGCTCCATTCAATTGCAAAAAAAATGAAAACATCCCAGCAGTGTGTGTAACTATGAACTATGATTCCGGTAGCACCAGAATATTCCAAAAAAAGAAATAGTGACTGCCCGCACATTCTATTTCTTGTAACACATTATTCTTTCAAATGCCGGAAGTTATCATTTCATGTTTTTTTGTGAAAAATGAATAGAAAAAGTAGCAACAGAAAAGATACCGAAGGACAAGGAAAAGAACTACTTAATTGAAGAACTTATTTTTGGGGAATGACTGTGGTCGAATATAAACGTACCCTATGTTTTAAAAGCCAAACGGAGTTCATTTCAACTAAAGAGGGAACGATGAAAAACAAGAAATGAAATTATTTTTGAAAACCAGGTGAAAGGATTTAGGTGTTTGAGTTGAATTTAAAATTTCGAAATATCTATTCAGAGAACCTGTATTAAATAGTTGTTAATCGCCTACCATAAAAGGACACAATTTATTAAGGACAACAAGTAAAAAAGCAGTAAGTTCGGCCGGGCCGAACTTAGAATACCCTCCACCATTTGGAGCGAATTAGAAAATTTTCAAAAAAAAAAAAAAAAATAAATAAATAAAATCCATTAAAAGTTCTTTTAAAATCTTTAAAATATCTAATACAGGAAGGTGCCGATATGGGGGGATATACGATATTGTGGACCTATAAAAACAAATCTATGTTTGCGTGAAAAGTACTCACAAGGAACTCCTTGTGTGGATTTTGAGATAATTCCATTGGAAAAAGTTTCTAAAATCATCAAAATACCAAATACCCTTATATAGGGGATATACGATATTGTGAACCTATATAGACAATTCCGTTTCAGGTGACAAGTGCTCACAAAGAACTCTGTGTGTGGATTTTCAGACAATACGATTGGTAAATGTGGCTAAAATCATCAAAATACCGAATATCGCGGGGTATCGTTATATGGGAGCTATACGTTATCGTTAACCTATATAGAGAATTCTCTGTCGGGGGGAAAAGTGCTCACAAAGAACCCCTTGTGTACAAAGAAACCCTTGTGACCATTCCGTTGAAAAATATGGCTAAAAACATCAAAATACCGAATATCGGGGGTACCGTTATATGAGGGCTATACGATATCGTGGACCTGTATAGACAATTCTCTCTCAGGGGGTGAAGTACTCACAAGGAACTACTTGTGTGGATTTTAAGGCAATTCCATTGAAAAGTGTGGCTAACATCATCAAAAAACCGAATATCGGGGGGTACAGTTATATGGGGGATATACGATATCGTGGACATATATAGACAATTCTTTTTGAGGGGGTACAATGTCCACAAGAGACTCCTTTTGTGGAATTTCAGACAATTCCATTGAAAAATGTGGATAAATCATCAAAATACCGAATACCGTGGGGGTACCGTTATATGGGGACTATGCGATATTGTGGACCTATATAGATAATTCTCTGCCGAGGTATAAAGTACCCACAAGGAACTACTTGTGTGGATTTTCAGACAATTCCATTGAAAAATGTGGCTAAAATCATCAAAATACCGAATATCGGGGATACCGTTATATGGGGGCTATACGATATCGTGGACCGATGTAGCCCATCTTCGAACTTGACCTGCCTGCAGACAAAAGAGAGATCTGTGCAAAATTTTAGCTTCTTATCTTAATTCGTTTAGACTGTAGCGTGATTACAACAGACGGACGGACAATCGTCTTAGAATTTTACGCTGATCAAGAATATATACACTTTGTTGGGTCTAAAATGATTATTTCGATGAGTTGCAAACGGAATGACGAACTTAATATACCCTCCATACTTTTTTTGGTGGAGGGTATAAAAATTGTTAAGCCTTGCATAAGATCAACTCTATCTCTAAAAACAACCTTCTATTACTTGTAAAGCACTGATCAACGTTTCACCACCACATAGTGGTAAGGGTATTATGTCTTTGCACATTTGTTTGTAGTATGGAGAAGAAACCGAGATAGATCCATATTTACTTTTGCGGATCTTCATCACTTTCTGAATCGATTTGTGCTTGTCAGTCCGTCCGTCTGTCCATGAATTTTTCTGAAAAAAACAGGTCGCATTTATTATCTGATTGAGGTGAAATTTTCCAACCAATATTTGTTTGGCTCAAGGATAGACCCTATTGAAATTGGTGAAAATCGGCTCAGATATAGCTATAGCTCCCATATACATGTTTCATCCGATTTGTGGTTTTAAGTCGCTCACATGCGCAATATGCAGTCTACAACAATGATTTTTGGTACTTGGAATCAGATACAACTCAGGAGTAAGTGCCTTAAATGTTGTCAAGATCGGTTCAGGTTTGGATATAGCTCCCATATACAGGGTGAGATGAAAAAACTGCAACCAACTTCAGACAGCTGTCTTTTCTAAGCCACTTGTCCGACAGCTGTTAAAATTATTCGTGTGACAGCGCCTTATATTGTTTACAAGTGTACAAAAGTATTTTGGTGAGAATTTTTCTGAAAAAAAAGTTATTCGTGATGGAATTCAAGCGCGATGGTGTGATTTCTTTATATTTGGCTGGAAAACCACAAGTGGCTATCGTTAGAGCACTCCAGCATCTAAATGTGAATAAATCTTTTGTGTCTTGTACCATCGCTCGTTACCGTGATACTGGTAGCGTAGCCCGACGTCAAGGAAGTGGACGGAAGAAAACAGCAACATCAGCAGAAATGGTTCGAAAAGTAAAGAAGCGACTTGACCAAAACCCGCGTTGCAGTGGCCGATAAATGGCTCATAAGCTGAACATATCGCAATATTCCATTCGGCAAATGTTCAAAAATGTGCTCGGGGTAAAGCCATTGAAATTCCAAAAAGTGCAAGAACTGGTGAACTGCCGAATTTGGTTTTCTCCGATGAGAAAACATTCGTTGTCCAGCAGTTTGTAAACAAACAAAATGATCGCGTTTACTTGCCAAAGAGGTCAGCTGAAAATGTGCACCTTCGTTTCGCCACCAGAATTCAAGCGCCGGGCATGCTGATGGTGTGGGCCGCCAAAACAGCCGATAATCGTTCTCCGCTCGTATTAATCGACCGTGGCATCAGAATAAATGCCGAATATTATCGCGAAAATATTCTGGAGGATATACTAAAGCCTTGGACACGCAAACATTTTGGCCGCAGACCTTGGACATTCCAACAGGACTCTGCACAATGGCACTCAGCACGCGCCTCCCAAGAATGGTTACAAAATGAGGTTCCTCGCTTCATTTCCAGCGAATAATGGCCACCAAAATCCACGGATACCAATCCGTTGGACTATTGTGTCTGGAGTATTTTGGAAAGCTAGGTTGGCACTAAAAATAAAGCCATTGAAATTCCAAAAAGTGCAAGAACTGGTGAACTGCCGAATTTGGTTTTCTCCGATGAGAAAACATTCGTTGTCCAGCAGTTTGTAAACAAACAAAATGATCGCGTTTACTTGCCAAAGAGGTCAGCTGAAAATGTGCACCTTCGTTTCGCCACCAGAATTCAAGCGCCGGGCATGCTGATGGTGTGGGCCGCCAAAACAGCCGATAATCGTTCTCCGCTCGTATTAATCGACCGTGGCATCAGAATAAATGCCGAATATTATCGCGAAAATATTCTGGAGGATATACTAAAGCCTTGGACACGCAAACATTTTGGCCGCAGACCTTGGACATTCCAACAGGACTCTGCACAATGGCACTCAGCACGCGCCTCCCAAGAATGGTTACAAAATGAGGTTCCTCGCTTCATTTCCAGCGAATAATGGCCACCAAAATCCACGGATACCAATCCGTTGGACTATTGTGTCTGGAGTATTTTGGAAAGCTAGGTTGGCACTAAAAATACCAAAGTGTCGATCACCTAAAGATAGCGCTTCGCCGGGAATGGACTAAATTACCGCAGAGCAACATTCGGGCAGCGTGTGACGGTTTCATTCGCCGCTTGAAGGCCATAATTCGTGCCAAAGGTAACCATATCCAACAAATGTAAACCTATTCCAAAATTTGATGCTATTTCCGACATTTTTTGCTTTCATTCAATAAAATTTAAAATAAATGTAAAAATTATGGTATTTGACTTTGTTGCGGTTTTTTTGTCTCACCCTGTATATGTTTCATCCGATTTGGTGTTGAAGTCCCTCACATAGGTAACATGCACTCCAAAAGAATGATATTTGGTACCAGATATCAGATACAGCTCAGAAAATACCTCAGTCAAATTTTATAAAGATCGGATCAGATTTGCAGGTTTATTGTGCACCAAATGGCTTATATCAGACCAAATGAACTGAATCTTGGTAATTCCGATGGAATTTATCCCAGAAATAAGAATCTCAAATCTGGTGACAATCGGTTCAGATATAACTATAGCTCCCATATATATGTTTTATTCGATTTGGAGGTTTAAATCTCTCACATGCGTAATATGCACTCCACAACAATGATTTTTGGTACTAGATATCATATACAGCTCAGAAGCAAGTGCCTTAAATTTTGTTAAGATCGCTTCAGGTTTGGATAAAGCTCCCATGTATATATATTTATCCGATTTCAGGTTTATGGATAATATCAGCTCAATTTGATAGAATTTTGGTACTTCAAACAGAATTCAGCTATAAATCCGACGGTTTTAGCTATACCTGTACCGGTTTTCACCAAAATTTCAAGCACTAGCTTTTAGTCTGAATTCCTTCGGAAATTTTTAATATAATTAAATCTATTCCGAGTTGGATATAGTTCCCAAATTGTGATTCATCAAAAGCCTTGATACGCAATCAAATAGGGTTCATAGTTGGTATGGTCTACTTCACATAAATTCCCATCATATATCTTTTTTCTACTAAATGCGTATAGTGATGTAGGGTATCATATAGCCGGCCCCTCCCGACTTTTGGCCTGTCCTTACTTGTTTACAGCTTTAATAATTAAAGACAGCCATAGTCACCAAAAATCAGATTTCTCATTATGGATTCCTAAAATTAACCTCCCATGCATACATATACTCATCACCATTCCATATGATATGATAAACTAATTGTACATCCTCAAAAAATCGCAAACTTTGACCTGCAGACAAATAACAAAATGGTAAAAAAAAAAACTATGGCAACAATAAGCATAAATTCAAATTGCAATTTGTAACAATAACGAAATTGCATTGAAAAAAAGAAAGGACAAAAAAAGGAAAATAGAAAAATCTGAAAATGAAAACTATTTGCTGTTACAAATTTATGTACTTTCGTTTTGGTTTCCCCACTCGCAATCAACTACGCTGCCAGGCAGCGTTCATAAGAGGAAAGGAGGAAAGAGCAATGTACAAAAAATATGCATATTTATTTCCTGAATAATATAGAGACACACGGTGTGATAAGTCAGCATGGAAAAAAATTATTTAACATTTGCAAATGGATAATATTGGTAAAGGGACCAGGGTGTTGGATATCAACTAAAATAAAGGTTACATATAAACGACACAGGCCAATTGTATTAGACAGAGGTTCCTAATTGCAAATCGGAACTAGAACACTGTGGAACAGAAGATATTAATAATAGTTAGGGTAAATTCGCTCCACCTTCTATATTTTATTTTTGAAACTTTCGGATTAAGATTCTTTGATGTCCATATATTTTAATTATATAGCCAATATTACTGATTTCTAAACCTCATATGGGTTTATGAAAAATTCTCCTACAAAGCATTAGATTATAGATGGATGACAACAAAGACAAAAATATTCATCATCAATTTTCATATTTCCAAAAATCTTTTCAAAATCCTCCATAAAACTCAATTTTTTTAATGTACTCCGTCGCATTCTTATACCCTCAGCCATATGCCCAGGGAGGGTATATATCATTTGATCCGGCCAAAACGTGTCTCATCGAAATAACAGTTTTAGACCCTACGTCTCGTTGGATCAAATTCGTTTCAGGATAATTAGAGTCGATGTAGCGATGTCTGTTCTGTGGTAAATTATGGTTCCATCACAATTCCTCTCTTCGGTTAATAAAATGTTCGCTGGGATGTCAATAGCTATTTTTAGCATATTATTTTTCGAACATTATGGAAATTGTATCTAGACATGAATCTTTTTTGGTACCGATGTGTCTCGGATAACACCTGTTACATTCACTGCCTTGTCTCATACGGACTGTTTAGCGAGCCACCCACATAAATTGGCGTAGCCTAGAGATAGTATCTCGGCCTTGCAGTCGTAAGGACCAGAGTTCAAACCCGGCTAACACCAATCCGTCTTTTTTTTAATTTTTTTATTTTAACTATTTTTTTTCTATTATACCGTTAGTGGAGACTTAGACTCAGCTAATAATTTCTATGTATTAGTGAGAATGCACTCAAATGTGTTCTAAAACATACTTAGCTCTTCTCTAATTGACTTATGTACCTTTGCTTAGTGGTGAACAATAATTAGGTTGTTTTACGATAGTATCATTATGCTGCTACAAAATCTCTTCCTTTTTTCCGTTGCTGACCATACAAAGATCAAACACGCATATCAGAAACCAAAGAAAAAAAATTCTTTGTCATTTAAAAAGAAAAATTTAAAGTGAAAAAATAAGTGATTTTAATCCGCAAAATCCTTTAGTCTAATTAATTAATGACTAAATAAAATAAATTATCACTTTAAAAGCGAACTAATATTCGTAAAATTTTTGTGGAAATTTTTTGCAAATTCCCAAAAAAATCATCAATCGAAAAACGCTGACATCTAAGTAAATTTACAAATTTTTACAACAACATTTTCCGAAAAGCAATTAAATTTCCAAGACGATTGCAATTAATACCACCTTTACGGCAACATTTTCTGTGAAAAAAAAAAAATCCCCATTGGGATTTTAAAAAAATCAGTGTCCGTCATCATTAAATTACTGTCACCAAATTTTCCTTGGCATATTACCACCACTATACGAATAAAATATCTTGATGCTATTGGTACAAATAGATATTCCTCAGCAACATTTGTAACAAAATCTGCCACTGTGCGAGACATCACGTGTCAAGCCAGACACGCACCAGACAATTTGATCTACGATATTCGAATTTACTACGTGCTAAAAATAGAACTGCAACATACATGCGTCTCGCTTGCACATTGCACAACACGCAGATCGGCATTGGAAAGGCAGAGCACAGCGATCGTGTGCAAAAAACATGTGTTAAGAAGCCGGCTACACAACAGCTCAGTAGCCTAGGCAGCAAAAAGGCACTGCTACCAACCATAAGGTCGCGGGTTCGACCCCCGACATCGGCAACAGCATTATTTATGAAATTTAAAATCTAATATTTAGAACTTATAAAATCGCAAAACATTGTATCGCAAGTATTCATAAAATTTGATCATCATGTTCCCCCTAAACATATGCAAACATTTACCTTAACATATTAAAATTCCTTACAGTTCCATCATCACACACATAAACACACACATACAACACCAGTTCATCGAGGCCTCGACGATCAGCGTAAATATGTGGATTTGAAAAATCTCAAGGATCAAATATACATCCTTTGAAAAGTACAAAAACAAAACAGAGTGAGTTAAAAAAAAAAAGAAAAAAATATATAAAAATATTTGCATATGTAGGGTTTAATATGTAGTTGTTAAAATATGAAAAAAGTCCTTGTAAGAAAATAATTATCCTTTAGGAAAAGGAATAACAAAAAAGGAATGAAATCGTCAAAAAAAAAAAAAATCCATTTTTTTCTAGTATAATTTTTTGAGTCCTTTAAATCTGAAATTAAATCGATTGTATAAATTATATATTTTTTTCTTATTCATTAAATATTTAAATTAAATCCTAAATTCGTTACATCATTTTACTGAGAAATATGTAAAATTAAAACTAGCAATGAATTCCCTTTCTATATCGTTATATTGTCATCTGATAATTTAACAGTTTATTTTAACAAAGTCAAATATATAAACATCTATTTTTTTTATTTTTACATAGTTCTCAGTGAAATATCTAAATGATCTTACATTAAAACTTTTCAAATTTAGTTTATAATTATAATCCTATAGATATTGTATGGAATATATATTTCTTTTAAATATGTCCTTACAATACTTAATTTAGTAGAGATATTACTATGAATTTGTTAGAAATTAATCTATCGCTATGTTTTGTTCTAAATGAATTTTAAATATATACTTGTTAGTAACAAGATGAAGAGCTAAATCTAGTATAATTTCTTACTATGGTGAGGTAATCTAAAGAGAGGGTAAATCGCATTAGGGGTCTCAACAAAATATGTAGCCTTTGAGACTATGGTAGGGTAAGGGTTATGAGGCTCAACTCCAAAATCCACCTGGAGTTATATTATAATCGAAGATTGACCTTTGTTTTCTTTTAGTTCTTTTATTCTGGTTCAACAGGGGTACAGGGTTGACCAGAAACGTAGTCCAGCCAAAACAAGTATTTATTTCTTTTCGGGAGTCTAAAATATTTTCTGGTTTTATGTTTGAAAGATACGTTTAGGAGCTTAAAAAGGACAACGAACCCCCCTCCGGCTGCTTGCTAGTGCAACAATGGCTCCCATCGTCCTAATTATGCCCTATATTCATCATTTATTTTTCTACCAACGTATCTCTCGGTGTTCAGTTTAAAACTAATCTAGGAGGTTGTTTATGACATAGTCATATTAATATCACAAAATTTACTCCAAACGAGGTTGCACATTACACATAAAAAATAGAATGGCGCCCAACGTGGGACAAAAACCAATTGAATCCATAGGCAAAATGTTTTTTTAAATACCAAAAGGTTAATCCCTTAAAACGTATAATCACTGTAATATTAACTACAAGCGATAGTTGTAAATTCTTTTGTATATTAAGCTACAATCCTTAATTCGTTAGGATTTACAATTATAAGTTTTGAAGACCTTTGGATATGATTGTCCCATATTTTGTTTTAATAAGTCATTAAATTTCATTAAATACCTATTTAGCAAAATGTTTTGAATTCAGGAAACTGGATTCAGAATACTTGGTTAAGGCTCTCTGGATTTTTCAGTTTTCTGATGAGTTCGGAAAATTCTGACCGAGATGTCCTTTATCAACATTTTCTGATCCGGTGAAATGGAGTCAAAATTATTTGTAAAATAGAAGAAAGTATGTATTTGGGTTATTTAGATTATTTTTAATAGACTGAGATATCGTCATCCTGATTTTTCTCGGAATAACTATATTATGCTGGTTGCAAAATAAAGTCCAGAATTTTCAGTTCGAAATGAAAGTAGCATGATGGTTTGTCTGTTAAGAATATTCTTTTTAACTGAAATATAAACTCCATAGCCCTGTTTTTCTTTCCAATCAATCTTTCGATTTATAATTTTTTTTTCATGTTTACTTTACCCCAGATTTACCTCACCTATATAGTAAGAAATGTGTATTTTGAAAATCTACAGATACTTATTTTGAAATTTGTTGTTGAAGTATTCACAACACTATATTGAGTTTTTGTTTAATAACTGTCAACATTATTATCATACTGAAGATTGTATATTGGATTCATATATACCTCTTCAGAAATTTCCTATTATTTTTATATATTTTTTTTTCTCGCCTTTGTTGACAAATTGCTCTGACAATGTCCATACCACGAAGTCCATTACCAATTCCAAATGTCGACTCTGACAATCCAACAGTGGAAACTTTAAAATGTCCGTCCTGTCAGGATTTTATACAACCACAAAGTCAACCATGTTGTATGATTGAACTATGCCGTCATGTTTTCCATAGGGTTTGCATTGAAAACGAATTGTCCAATTCAGCTCAATGTCCGTTGTGTAGAGTCACCTGTGAGCTTTCAAATTTAAAAGCATATCCTGCTTTAAATATTGAAGCTACTGAAATGGCAACACAGACTGGTACAATCAAGAAAAATCGTCCTGTTTATAGAGGAAAAGGACGTGGATCTTTGGCAAATCGCCCAATGACACGAAATTTAAGCAAAACGTTTGCTACAGAAAATATGAACCTAAGTATCGATTTTGATGGATCTCAAAATAATCCACCAGAAATAGGCGAAGATTCTATGTCACAAAATATACCATCTGCCAATCCACCAAACCCAACTAGACATTCTAATAACCCCACTAATAATCAAATTTCATCTGAAGTAGACTACGGTCGAATCAATCAAATGATTGAAAATAATATTATTAAAATATTTCAGAATTTAAATTTAGGAGCACAGGTTCCAAATACCCCTATAAATAACCTTCAAAGTTCTACTTCTCAGAATAGCAATTCTAATCCAAATTTTCAACCCCAACATCTCTTAATAAATGAAAATAGAAATGTTTCGAATCAGACCCCAAATCAGGAAATTTCGGTTCCATTGCGACCAGATAGGGTAACATTTATTATTCAGAACTGGAATATTCATTTCGATGGTTCGAATAATAATTTGACGGTAGAAGAATTTCTATACCGTATCAAAATGTTGACCAAAGAACATTTGAATAATAATTTTTCTCATATTTGCAAAAACTTGCCTATAATTTTGACTGGTAAGGCCAGAGAATGGTTCTGGAGGTACCATAAAAGTGTCGATTCAATCCAGTGGAATGAATTTTGCGGTGCTTTGCGTAGTCAGTTCAAGGATTTAAGATCCAACTTTGATTTGATGGAAGCAATTAGAAGTCGTAAAATGAAAGCTGGTGAATCATTTGACTCTTTTTATGATGCAATTTGTTCTATCGCTGACAGACTTAGACAACCAATCCCAGAAGAAGAGATGGTTGAAATTCTTATTCGAAACTTGAGAGCAGATATAAGGCATGAGTTATTATATGTCCCAATCTTCACTATTCCACACCTCAGAAAGCTAGTTCAGATGAGGGAAAATTTAATGAACGACGAATCTTTTAAGAAAAGCACAGTCCCAAAACCCACAGTTTCCAGTAACTATGGTAATATTCGTAGAACTGTAGCAGAAGTACAGTATGAGGAACAATCTACAGATGAAAATCGTTCCGAAGCCTGTGTTGATGCTATAAATAAAGACTCATCTACAGTCAAGTGCTGGAATTGTGATGAGTTTGGCCATTTTTGGGACGACTGTCTCAAAGATAGAATTGTTTTCTGCTATGGATGTGGTATTAAAAATGTTTATAAGCCCCAGTGCACGAGATGTGCTAGCAGAAAAATATCCATCCAGTCAAAAAACTATGCAGCCCAAAAACAACACCCGAATCCACCGTAACTGGTATGGATTCTAAACCCTTACCAGCCAAAGAACAAAATCCCAAAATTACTATACTGAAATCTGATTTTTCAAATTCAAAACCCGACCACAAAACTCTTTTTCCAATTCGACCATATCATGAGCGATACCAAACTTACATGGAAAAGCGAAATGAAATTTTCACGATTTCAGAACTTTCCATTAAAGCCCCTAAACGAGTGAAAAGATCTACTCGTCGACTTAGATTGTTTTATAAAAGACGAAGAAAAGCTTCAACATACATAATATCTGCCATTGTTAATAACCCTTCGGATAGGCGATATTACGCCAAAGTCAGTTTTCTTAATTTTACCGAATATGGTTTATTAGACACGGGTGCTAATATATCCTGTCTAGGCTCAGACTTAGCAACACAAAATTTTTCCAATTACCCTGATTTTACACCTGGCAAAACTGGAGTTAAAACAGCCGATGGTTCCATTCAAAGGACTCAAGGTTCTTTAGAAGTAGATGTCCATTTTAAAGGCGAAACACATAAACTCAAATTATTAATTGTCCCCTCACTAACGCAACGTCTTATTCTTGGTTTAGATTTCTGGAAAACTTTTTCATTGGCCCCAGATATTTTTGATAGTCCAATAACCACCAACCCACCCGTACCGTCTAATCGTCCGTCTGTTGTATCAGCTCTCGAAAGCACTACTTGTCAACCCAACTCTAATATGTCTGAAAGTCCCTCCGAATCGAAATTAGATGTGTCCGAAAAAAATCTAAATTCGTCCGATTTTAATTATCCGCTTACCTATAGTCAACAAAATCAATTAAAAGTTGTAGTTGATCTCTTTCCCAGTTTCGCTAAAGAAGGTTTAGGTCGAACGACTTACTTGAAGCACCATATTGACATTGGCGATGCGAAACCGGTAAAGCAACGTTTCTACCCTGTATCTCCTGCCGTCGAGAATTTGATGTACAAGGAGGTAGATCGTATGCTTTCCCTGGGTGTGATTGAGCCATCAGTATCAGCCTGGTCTTCACCAATGCGATTAGTCGTGAAACCAAACAAAGTTCGACTTTGCTTAGATGCAAGAAAACTCAATTTAGTTACCAAAAAAGATGCTTACCCATTGCCCAGCATTGAGGGTATCTTTGCCAGACTACCAAAGGCAAATATAATCACTAAGCTAGACTTGAAAGATGCCTATTGGCAAATAGGTTTGTCTGAAGAGTCCAAAGCGCTTACGGCTTTTACAGTGCCCGGAAGGCCGCTGTATCAGTTCGTAGTTATGCCTTTCGGGCTCTGTACAGCACCTCAGACAATGTGCAGGCTAGTTGATAGGATTATACCGCCAGATCTAAGGTACTGTGTTTTTGGTTACCTAGACGACATTGTAATTGTATCTGAAGATTTCAATAGTCACTTGTCAGTTTTGGTTAGAATCGCACAAGAATTAAGAAAAGCTAATTTAACCCTGAATGTGGAGAAAAGCCAGTTCTGTGTTACACAGACAAAATACCTCGGTTATGTAATCGGCAATGGAGGTATTCAGACTGATCCCGAAAAGGTGGAATCCATAGTTAACTGGCCAACTCCAAAAACAATTCGTCAGGTGAGAGGCTTTTTAGGTCTAGCAGGATGGTATAGAAGGTTTATTGAAAACTTTTCATCCATCACCTTCCCGATATCTGAAACCTTGTCATCGAAACAGAAGTTCAAATGGACTCCTGAAGCTCAAAACTCATTTACGACCATAAAAGATTTGTTGACCACCGCCCCAATTTTATCCAATCCTGACTTCAGCAAAAAGTTTTACTTGCACTGCGACGCCTCAGACTATGGCATAGGCGCAGTATTGGTTCAGCTTGACGAAAATGGCCAAGAGAAACTAATCGCGTTTATGTCCAAAAAGTTAAATTCCGCACAAAGAAATTATTCTGTCACAGAGCGTGAGTGTCTGGCGGCAGTCGAAGCAATAAAGAAGTTCAGATGTTATCTTGAACTACAAGATTTTGAGGTTGTGACGGATCACTCGTCTTTAGTATGGTTGATGAAACAGCCTGACCTAACCGGAAGATTAGCCCGTTGGGTATTTAAGTTGCAACCTTACAATTTTTCAATAAGTCATCGAAAAGGAAAGGACCATGTCGTTCCGGATGCATTGTCTCGCATTTATACCAACGAAATTTCTTCGTTAGAAGAATCCGAACCCGAAATTGACTTGAATTCCCCATGCTTTTATGACCGTGATTACCAAACTTTGAAATATAAAATAAAGGAAAATGCTTCTAGTTATCCGGATATCAAAACCGTTGATAAATATGTGTATATTCGTACCGAACATTATAGTGGTAACCCCGATCAAGAAACCAATGCCTGGAAATTATGGATTCCTGAGAACCTTCGACAGTCCCTCATAATCAGATTTCATAATTCTCCAAATGCAGCTCATGGCGGAATAGGGAAAACTTTGGATTTGATTCGTAGAAATTTTTATTGGCCCGGTATGGTCACCGACGTACGTAACTACGTACGCGACTGTGAAACTTGTAAACAGACCAAACACCCAAACTATATAACCAAACCGGAAATGGGAAAGTTAGTACTACCAAGTAGACCATTCCAGCGGTTATATGTGGACATCTTAGGACCTTATCCACGGTCTAAAAATGGTTTTATAGGCATATTCATAGTATTGGATCACTTGACCAAATATCATTGGCTTTGCCCATTAAAGAAATTTACTTCCGCTCCAATACAAGAATTTTTATTGAAGCATATTTTCCATGCCTTTGGAGTTCCAGAACAAGTCATTAGTGACAATGGTTCACAATTTAAATCTAATGAATTTAATTCATTCTTAACAAAATTTGGCATTAAACATGTATATACTGCGCTTTATTCACCACAAGCCAACGCTTCGGAGCGAGTAAACCGTTCAATAAAGCCAGTATTCGTGCATATTTAAAAACAGACCAACGACTTTGGGATGTAAACCTGTCTTTTATAAGCTGCGCTTTAAGAAACGCAGTACACCAAGCTATAAAGTGTTCTCCATACTTTGCAACTTTTGGGTTTAATATGGTTACCCATGGGGATACTTATAATCTTTTAAAAAATCTCAATATGTTGAATGAACCTACCACAACTATAAATCGCGAAGATCAGTTGCAATTAATTCGAGCCGAGCTCAAAGCAAACATTGAAAAAGCCTACAATCACAATCGAGAACAATATAATTTACGTACTCGACCGATTACGTATACCGTAGGTCAAGTGATATATCGTAGAAACTTCGCACAAAGCAGTGCTGAAAAGAATTTTAATGCAAAACTAGCTCCACTTTATTTGCAAGCCAAAGTAAGAAGAAAAGTAGGCAATGTTTATTATGAACTCGAAGATATGAATGGAAACATAATAGGAACATTCCACGCTAAGGATATGCGACCATAATTTATTATACGCATTCCGATTAATATCGTTATCCATAGGATCGATATTACCCGGTTTTGTGGTAAATTATGGTTCCATCACAATTCCTCTCTTCGGTTAATAAAATGTTCGCTGGGATGTCAATAGCTATTTTTAGCATATTATTTTTCGAACATTATGGAAATTGTATCTAGACATGAATCTTTTTTGGTACCGATGTGTCTCGGATAACACCTGTTACATTCACTGCCTTGTCTCATACGGACTGTTTAGCGAGCCACCCACATAAATTGGCGTAGCCTAGAGATAGTATCTCGGCCTTGCAGTCGTAAGGACCAGAGTTCAAACCCGGCTAACACCAATCCGTCTTTTTTTTAATTTTTTTATTTTAACTATTTTTTTCTATTATACCGTTAGTGGAGACTTAGACTCAGCTAATAATTTCTATGTATTAGTGAGAATGCACTCAAATGTGTTCTAAAACATACTTAGCTCTTCTCTAATTGACTTATGTACCTTTGCTTAGTGGTGAACAATAATTAGGTTGTTTTACGATAGTATCATTATGCTGCTACAAAATCTCTTCCTTTTTTCCGTTGCTGACCATACAAAGATCAAACACGCATATCAGAAACCAAAGAAAAAAAAATTCTTTGTCATTTAAAAAGAAAAATTTAAAGTGAAAAAATAAGTGATTTTAATCCGCAAAATCCTTTAGTCTAATTAATTAATGACTAAATAAAATAAATTATCACTTTAAAAGCGAACTAATATTCGTAAAATTTTTGTGGAAATTTTTTGCAAATTCCCAAAAAAATCATCAATCGAAAAACGCTGACATCTAAGTAAATTTACAAATTTTTACAACAACATTTTCCGAAAAGCAATTAAATTTCCAAGACGATTGCAATTAATACCACCTTTACGGCAACATTTTCTGTGAAAAAAAAAAAATCCCCATTGGGATTTTAAAAAAATCAGTGTCCGTCATCATTAAATTACTGTCACCAAATTTTCCTTGGCATATTACCACCACTATACGAATAAAATATCTTGATGCTATTGGTACAAATAGATATTCCTCAGCAACATTTGTAACAAAATCTGCCACTGTGCGAGACATCACGTGTCAAGCCAGACACGCACCAGACAATTTGATCTACGATATTCGAATTTACTACGTGCTAAAAATAGAACTGCAACATACATGCGTCTCGCTTGCACATTGCACAACACGCAGATCGGCATTGGAAAGGCAGAGCACAGCGATCGTGTGCAAAAAACATGTGTTAAGAAGCCGGCTACACAACAGCTCAGTAGCCTAGGCAGCAAAAAGGCACTGCTACCAACCATAAGGTCGCGGGTTCGACCCCCGACATCGGCAACAGCATTATTTATGAAATTTAAAATCTAATATTTAGAACTTATAAAATCGCAAAACATTGTATCGCAAGTATTCATAAAATTTGATCATCATGTTCCCCCTAAACATATGCAAACATTTACCTTAACATATTAAAATTCCTTACAGTTCCATCATCACACACATAAACACACACATACAACACCAGTTCATCGAGGCCTCGACGATCAGCGTAAATATGTGGATTTGAAAAATCTCAAGGATCAAATATACATCCTTTGAAAAGTACAAAAACAAAACAGAGTGAGTTAAAAAAAAAAAAGAAAAAAATATATAAAAATATTTGCATATGTAGGGTTTAATATGTAGTTGTTAAAATATGAAAAAAGTCCTTGTAAGAAAATAATTATCCTTTAGGAAAAGGAATAACAAAAAAGGAATGAAATCGTCAAAAAAAAAAAATCCATTTTTTTCTAGTATAATTTTTTGAGTCCTTTAAATCTGAAATTAAATCGATTGTATAAATTATATATTTTTTTCTTATTCATTAAATATTTAAATTAAAGCCTAAATTCGTTACATCATTTTACTGAGAAATATGTAAAATTAAAACTAGCAATGAATTCCCTTTCTATATCGTTATATTGTCATCTGATAATTTAACAGTTTATTTTAACAAAGTCAAATATATAAACATCTATTTTTTTTATTTTTACATAGTTCTCAGTGAAATATCTAAATGATCTTACATTAAAACTTTTCAAATTTAGTTTATAATTATAATCCTATAGATATTGTATGGAATATATATTTCTTTTAAATATGTCCTTACAATACTTAATTTAGTAGAGATATTACTATGAATTTGTTAGAAATTAATCTATCGCTATGTTTTGTTCTAAATGAATTTTAAATATATACTTGTTAGTAACAAGATGAAGAGCTAAATCTAGTATAATTTCTTACTATGGTGAGGTAATCTAAAGAGAGGGTAAATCGCATTAGGGGTCTCAACAAAATATGTAGCCTTTGAGACTATGGTAGGGTAAGGGTTATGAGGCTCAACTCCAAAATCCACCTGGAGTTATATTATAATCGAAGATTGACCTTTGTTTTCTTTTAGTTCTTTTATTCTGGTTCAACAGGGGTACAGGGTTGACCAGAAACGTAGTCCAGCCAAAACAAGTATTTATTTCTTTTCGGGAGTCTAAAATATTTTCTGGTTTTATGTTTGAAAGATACGTTTAGGAGCTTAAAAAGGACAACGAACCCCCCTCCGGCTGCTTGCTAGTGCAACAATGGCTCCCATCGTCCTAATTATGCCCTATATTCATCATTTATTTTTCTACCAACGTATCTCTCGGTGTTCAGGTTAAAACTAATCTAGGAGGTTGTTTATGACATAGTCATATTAATATCACAAAATTTACTCCAAACGAGGTTGCACATTACAGTTCTTCAGTCCGTCTGTCTGGCTGGCGCTCGATAACTCATGAAGGGAGTATCCCATATGGTCCAAATTGGGCACATTGTAATATTATTATCAAACTTAGCTTGAGTTCGGAGATGGGTACCTCGCCCACAAAAGGTCGAACTTTTCAAAAAAAAAAAAAAAAAAAAAAAAAAAAATAAACAATAATTTACAGCACAAAAAGAGAAACGATAATCCGAATTTGCTCCAACTTTGCAAATCCTTATTTTTGAATCAGTCACTCCATCAAGTACCAGCTCCACAAAGGGTCAAAATTGTGAATAATTATATCTCCTATAAAATATGGCGTAAGAGTCCGATAGTCTTCATATTTTACACATCACAAGTTTTTTAATAATCCGAGGTCTGGTGTGAGGATGGAATATATGCTTCATGTACCTCCCCCACAAAGGACCAACACTTTGAATATCCATGAAGCTCATAACACGCGAAATTAACATTCGATTCCATTAAGACTTGACACATCACAAGGTCTGTTATAAATGTGGTAGAGATCAGACCATTCCTTCTGGTACCTTCCCCACAATAGGGTCAAAGTTAATAAAATAACTAAAATGATTATAAAATCTGAAATAAGCATCCGGTGCTCTTCACATTTCACACATCCCTTTATTTATACTAACACAAGATCTGCTGTGAAGATGGAATATATCGGTCAACACCTTCGTGCATCTCCCCCACAACGAGTCAAAATTTTGAATATCGATGAAGATCATAAAATGTAAAGTTAACATCCGATTGGCACATGTCAATATTTCCATAAACACAAGTTCTGTTAAAAAGGTGGTGGAGATCGGACCATTCTTTCTGGTACCTCCCCTACAAGGGGTCAAAGTTTTGAATAACCAAAACGATTATAAAATCTGAAATAAGCATCCGGTGCTAACACAAGATCTGCAGTGAAGATGGAATATATCGGTCAACACCTTCGTGCATTTCCCCCACAACGAGTCAAAATTTAGAATATCGATGAAGCTCATAAAATGTAAAGTTAACATCCGATTCCATTCAGACTTGGTATATCTCAAAATTTCCATCAACACAATCTGATGGTAGAGATTGGACCATTCCTTCTGGTACCTTCCCCACAAGGGGTCAACGTTTTTAATAACCAAAACGATTATAAAATCCGAAATAAGTATCCGGTTCTCTTCAAATTACACATATCACAATACATTTATTAAGCCAAGGTTTGCTGTGAAGATGGTATACATCGGTCAACTCCTTGTTGCACCTCCCCAACAAAGGGAAAATTTTGAATATCCATAAAGCTCATAAAACGCGAAATGAACATCCGATTCCATTCAGACTTGGCACATGTCAATATTTCCATAGACACAAGTTCTGTTAAAAAGGTGGTGGAGATCGGACCATTCCTTCTGGTACCTCCCCTACAAGGGGTCAAAGTTTTGAATAACCAAAACAATTATAAAATCCGAAATGAACCTCCGCTACACTTCATAATTTACACCTTATAATATTTATATTCACCTAAGGTCTGGTGTGCAGATGGACTAAATTGGTACACTCGTTCTGGTACCTCCCAAAATGGCAAAATTAACATCAGATTCCATGCGGACTTAAAAATTCTCAATATTTCTATTAACACAAGGTCTGTTATAAAGATGGTAGACATGGGACCATTCCTTCTTTGAACTTCCCCACAAAGGGCCAAAGTTTTGAATAACCAAAACGTTTATAAAATCCGAAATAAGAATCCTGCTTACTTAATATTTCACACATCCCATTATTTCTACCTATAATAAAGCTGTTGTGAAGATAGGATGTATTGGTCCACTCCTTCTGTTACCTCCCCCACAAAGGGTCAAAATTTTGAATATCCACGAAACTCCTAAAACGCAAAATTATTTTCCGATTTCATTTAGATTTGTTACATCCCAATATTTCCATCAACTCAAGATCTGTTATAAAGATAATAGAGATTGGATCATTTCTTCTGGTACCTCCCACACATAGGGTTAACGATTTCGAAAAACAAAACGCTCATAGAAAGCGAAATAAGCATCGAACTCTCTTCAAATTTCACACAGACAAACATTATTGCTAACACAAGATCTGTTGTAAAGTTGCTATATATCGGTGAACCGCTTCTAGTACCTCCCCCCACAAAGGTTCAAAATTTTCAATATTTCTACCTCTTATAACATGCGAAACATGTCAGAGATTTTTTAAATCTTGCTATATAAAAATATTTCTCCTACCCACAAACCTGAGATGAATATAGAATTTATGATTCCGCATAAAATTTGTTATAAATGATCGATTTTCTTGTAATTTTGCCCGTAACAATATATTTATCTGTATTAGATGAAGTATGGAAAGGGTGTACTTCGATGGACTATATATGATACCTCACGCACACCTTAACATTTTCTAAAAATGATCACATATCCGATATAAAGTGAAGGAAGCAACTAAGATAGTCTAAACCTGGCACGTCACAATATTTATATCGTATTTATTTAGGCCAGATACGAAACCCACCCCGTAGAGGGTTGGTGGAAGAGAAGTCAAAATATATTTAAATAATCGATCATTGACTGAGGGTAAACATCTGTCGGCAAAACCAACCGATACTTTTTAAATTGTTTTCCGCCATTTTCCATACTTGTGATAATATATACCAAGATTTCCTAAAATCGGACGACTTTGTCGATCTGCCGAAGAGTCGAAAAAGTAGAAATCATGCAGGAGCCACTGCTGCAGTTGGCGAAATGAAGTAGAGGCAAAAATGCAGTTCTCTTCAATCCCCTATTCTTTTCAGTTTTTTCAGACGAATTTTGAAATGTTGTAATCGGCATTATCACGTTCATATTTCCTATAGTTTATATTAATTTTTCTCTTTCCGATTTCGTCAAAAGTTATTAAATGTTTTAAATTTTCCAAACTTTTTTTTTTAATTTCCAAAAAATTTGCTGTCATTTTGACCTTTTGATTTCTCATAAATTTTTATGCTTATCTCTCATGACATTTTATATCTGCCACGGTATGCATCGTTCGTTAGTCTGTGACAAATTTTGCCACGAAATTATTTTTTACCGCCTGCTGTTGCTACTGCAATTTATGCAGATTTATGCACACACACACACACACACACACAACTATTTGACCTTTTGCAGCCGTACTTACACTTGACTGCATTTTGAGCAGATTGTTGGCATTACTTTTGCCACATTATTGCGATTGCATTAAGAGAACAATTTACAAATGCAATCAATCAATGGAAGGGAAAATAAAAAAGAACGCATATATATGCACAAAATGTTTGACATTGTGCATATTTCTGGAAACCTGGAAAATTACATAAAATGGAACCGTTCGATTATGCCTTATTGCAATTGAAGGAGCACTTTATTTCTTATGATTAAGAAATTAAATGCCAAAATAAGCTTTTAATGCCCTATCTTTGTGCATTTGTTTGTTACATAAAGGAAGGAAGGAAGGAAGCGAGATAGACACATAGTTACTTTTACGGATCTTCATAGAATCACTTTCTGAGTAGATTTATGCATGTCAGTCCGTCTCTCCATGTACTTTTGTGAATCAAATGCAGGTCTCATTTACTAGCCCATTGAAATAAAATTTTCCAAACAATATTTGTTTTACCCAAGGACGAACTTTATTAAAATTGGTGAGAATCTGCTAAAATTTAGATATAGCTCCCATACATATTTTCAACCGATTTCGGACACAAAATGGCCAACATCTGCCCAAATGACCTGACACATCCGACCGAATTCCGTCAAAAGCAAGTGCATGAAATTTAGTGAACATCGGTTCAGATATATCTAGAGGTCCCATAAATATGTTTCGTCCGAATTGTCCCTCATATGCGTAATATGCACTTCACAACAATGAATTTTTGTACAGCTTAGAAATATGAGCCTAAAACTTTTTCACATTTGGATACAGCTCCCATATATATCTTTAGCCGATTTCAAGTTTATTGTGCATTTATTGTAGCCCGACGTCAAGGAAGTGGACGAAAAAAAAAACAGCAACATCAGCAGAAATGGTTCGAAAAGTAAACAAGCGACTTGATCGAAACCCGGGTTGCAGTGGCCGAAAAATGGCTTGTGGGCTGAAAATATCGCAATATTCCATTCGGCAAATATTGGACAATGAGCTCGGGGTGAAGCCATTGAAATTCCAAAAAATGAAAGAACTTACACCGCAACTGAAAGAAAATAGACTCAAAAGAGCTAAAGAGTTGCTTCGCTTGGCCGAAATTTAATCACTATCACACTCAGCACGCACCATCCAGGAATGATTACAAAATGAGGTTCCTCGCTTCATTTCCAGCGCACAATGGCCACCAAAATCTCCGGATACCAATCCGTTGGACCATTGTGTCTGGAATATCTTGGAAGGTGAGGTTGGCACCAAAAAATACCAAAATGTCGATCATCTCAAGCAAGTGTTTCGCCGGGAATGAGCCAAAATACCTCAGAGCAACATTCGGGTAGCATGTGACGGTTTCATTGGCCGTTTGAAGGCCATTATTCGTGCCAAAGTTGACAAATTCGAACAAGTCTAAACTTATTCTAAAATTTGACGCCATTTCCGACATTTTTTTGCTTTCATTCAATGAAATTTAAACAAAAATTTAAAAATTATGGCGCTTCACTTTGTTGCAGTTTTTTTATCTCGCACTGCATATGTTTCATCCGATTTGGTGTTGAAGTCCCTCACATGCGTAATATGCACTCCACAACAAGGATATTTGATACCGAACATCAGATACAGCTCGAGAATACCTCTGCCAAATTTTATTGAAATCGGTTCAGATTCTTATCCTTCGATACACATCTTCATTCGATTTCACGGTTTTTATCCAACATATATGTAATATTAGACCAGATTGGATGGATTTTTTCATATTCAACCAAATTTTTTTTTATTTAGCGAAACTCGGTTCTTATATCTATTGCTCCAATAAATTTAATCCTTATAGAAGTTATATCATGCACTATACAGCAATGTTATTTGGCACTAGAGGTGCAAAAGCTTCATTGAATTGGTTGAATATCGATTTAGACTTGGATATAGTTCCCGAATTGTGACTAATCTAAAGCCGTGATACACATTAAAATAAGGTTCATAGTTGGTATGATCTTTAATAAACTTTCCAATATAACCTCTTTTTTGTTAGGGGAGCTCTACTAAATACGCATAATGGTGTGGGGTATCATATAGTCGGCCCGACCGATTTGTGACCTTTCCTTACCTATTTCTTGTTGTAGATATTTTTTCTCCTTTGCTTGTATGGTAACATTTGTTCCAAACAAACAAAACAGGAAACAATTTAGTGCGTTTTGTTCGCTTTCCCTTTCGAATTTTCCATAAATATTTTTTGAGTTTGGTCCGACTTCCGTTCGAGTTTACTAAAACTTCAGCATGACAACATGTCAGTCAATCCATGTATCTTTCGATTAGACCACGGCCCGAATACGCATCCGAAATCGAAATTTAAATCTGATTTTCGGTTGAAAGCCCCACCGAACTCCAACAAATTGGTTCGCTGGGTATATATTTTACTAAAGTGATGAATTTTAATATCATTTTAAAAATCAAGTTTTATTAATTGTTTTATTTTTTTTTTATTTTTTCAGATTGGACTTTGCAAAACAAAAAACCGCCTCATTAACAATTTATGAGTGATTTTAGAGGTAAATGACACAAAGTAAGTCCTTGAATCATTTTCAGAGAAAATCCCCTTTCACCGATTATATTTCCCCTTTATAAATGTTATTTTATATCATTAATTCATTAATTTTGTTTGTAGTTTTAATTAATGAGAGAATAATTCGTACGGTACTTGTGAACTACAGCTGACGACCACTTGGCCTTTTGTCGCATTACAGTGGACATAAAGATAGTCGGAAACGCCCTCTTCTAAACTCTTTGTTCGAATAGTTTTTTTTTTTTTTTTTTTGAATATGGTATAAATCATTTGCATTTTGTCCTCTTTGTAGTTTTCTCTTTTCAGTTTTTTTACCAACCGCGGCGTCATTGCCAGTGAAAAACATTTCAGTTTATTATTTCACCTGTCCGCTGATTTTTTTCATTTAATGCATTGGTCGTTTGTTCGCTCGCTGCTGCTTCTTTGGTCGTTTGTATGTGTGTCTGTGTTTCTGCTGCCCAGTCCAAGAATTACCGAGCATGATTTATATTTCATAAATCTCTAAAAAATGTTGTTGTTCACCGAGTTTGGACAACAAAGTGAAGTGGCGGTTATGACCAGAGAACACTGCTGGGAAACGACTCAAAATGTTGGCCAAAAAGTCATTGAACGTCAACTGAGAAAAAAAAATTCCACGTCATTCGACTTTGGCAAAAGAGGCAGCAGCATAGGCTGGCGGTTTTCCATGTTATGATGGATGACGGACCGAAAGTTGTGAACAACGAGGCATCAACGAAACATTCAACAAAACAACCGACCATCGAGTCAGCAGC
Source organism: Musca domestica (assembly GCF_030504385.1). Taxonomy (NCBI): domain Eukaryota; kingdom Metazoa; phylum Arthropoda; class Insecta; order Diptera; family Muscidae; genus Musca; species Musca domestica. The sequence continues at coordinate 16,984,404 of NW_026712299.1, forward strand.
CACCAGTGCAGTCCATAAAAATTCTTTGAGTGACCGGCCGAGCTGGCGTTTTTTTTCTCTTTCCGCATGACTCTTTTGTAGGACGGCAACTCCGAGCGACCAACCGACCTACTCTTCTGTTTATAGCCAAAGTCCCAGGGGGGTTTTATGAATGTTTAACAACTATTTGTTGCTGCTGTTGTTGTTGTTGTTGTTGCTGTTTTAGCTTTCTTTGTCCGTATTTAATTTGTATGGTTTCTGTCGATGGTTGGAAGTTCATTTTTTTAATATTCCCATTTATGGTCGGTTCGTCCGTTGATGATTTCCCTCGTTTTTGTTTTTTTGCTGCTATTTAAACTATGAAAAATACAAGCCCTGGCAAATGCATATTAATTTTTAATAAATTCATTTTCTTTCATTTTTAAGTGAATTTGTTGTTAAATTTCTTATGTTTTGAGAGTTTGTATTTCTTGTTTCAATTTTTTTTTTGGAAAAAGAGAAAAAATTTTAATGATAATAAAATTAAAAAGTCTAGAGAAGATGTTGAATATTCTATGATGACTTTGATTGCATGTTTTATAACCTCCACCAATCTATGGAGGGTATATGTATTAGCTTTGTCATTCCGTTTGTAACTTCTCAAAATATTCATAATAGACCCTACAAATTATATGCATACACTATCATGCTATCTTTCGAACGAATTGAGAAAGAAAGCTAAAATGTTGCATACATGTGTATTTTGCCAGTAGGCAAGTTCGTAAATGGGCCATGTCGCTCCACATTTTCCCCGTCGCTCCCGATATTCGGTATTTTGATGATTTTAACGTCATCATTCACGCGAATTGTTTCAAATTTCGTATTCGAAGTTTGTAATGGGAACTACAGCCTATGACAAAAAATTATATAGCCCCCGTATAAAGGTCATCATTTAAAAGATAGAATGGTAGTTTTCGGAATTCGTTTAACATTTTCAAGTTCCTTCCAAATGGTGGAAGGTATTAAAAGATCAGCCCGGCCGAACTTAGCTGCTTTTTTACTTGTTTATATTTATTTAAGTCATTATTCTGTGAACTCAAGAGGCCGACCCATATTCTATAAAACTTTGTTACCGACAAAAACCGGTAATTTTGAAACCTAAAAATTTGATATAAAAAAGTTGAAGATGACATCGTTGGTATCTATCGGTAGATCTTAGCGTCTACTTTGATTTCGTCGCTAATTTACAAATAAATTTCGTTAATTACAGAAATTATTAGCATTATAATTTTTTCGACTTTTATCGACCCACAAAATGAATAAAAGAATTCCAATACTGGTCAGTACCTTGATAATAGACTTCAAAATTGAGACTAAGGTGTTTATGTTATTTTTTCACAAGATATTGCTGGCAGATGAATACTCTGAGAATATTTAATGTATAAATATCCCTTGTGGGGGGGTACAGGGTGAAATGAAAAACACTGTAACCAACTTCAGACTGCTGTCATTAGTAAGCCACTCGTCCGACAGTTGTTAATATTATTCCAGTGACAGCTCATTATATTGTTTACAAGCGTACAAAAGCATTTTGGTGAGAATTTTCCACAAAAAAAATTTATTCGTCGTGGATTTAAAGCGTGATAGTGTGATTTATTTTTATTTGAAATTTGGTGAAAAACGGTTCAGATATAGCTTTTGCTCCCATATATATATATTTCATTTTAAAGCGTGATAGTGTGATTTATTTTTATTTGACTGGAAAACCACATGTGGCTATCGTTAGAGCACTGCAGCATTTAAACGTGAATAAATCTTTTGTGTCTCGTACCACCGCTCGTTACCCTGATACTGGGCGTAGTCCGACATCAAGGAAGTGGACGGGAAAAAACACAAACATCAGTAGAAATGGTTCGAAAAAGTAAAGAAGAGACTTGATCGAAACCCACGTCGCAGTGGCCGAAAAATAGCTCCTGAGCTGAACATATCACAATATTCCATATTGAAAAATGAGCTCGGGGTAAAGCCATTGAAATTCCAAAAAGTGCAATAACTTACACCGCAACACAATGAAAATAGACTGAAAAGAGCAAAAGAGTTGCTTGGCTTGGCCGAAAGTGGTGAACTGCCGAATTTGGTTTTCTCCGATGAGAAAACATTCGTTGTCCAGCAGTTTGTAAACAAACAAAATGATCGTGTTTACTTGCCAAAGAGATCAGCCGAAAATGTGCACCTTCGGTTGGCCACCAGAACTCATGCGGCGGCCATGCTGATGGTGTTGGCCGCCATAACAGTCGATGGTCGCTCTCTGCTCGTATTACTCGACTGTGACATCAGAATAAATGCAGAATATTATCGCGAAAATATTCGGGAGGGTGTATTAAAGCCTTGGGCACGCAAACATTTTGGCCGCAGACGTTAGACAATCCAACATGACTCAGCACCATCGCACTCAGCACGCGTCACCCAAGAATGGTTACAAAATGAGGTTCCTCGTTTCATTTCCAGTGCAAAATGGCCACCAAAATCTCCGGATTCCAATCCGTTGGACTATTGTATCTGGAGTATTTTGGAAAGCAAGGTTGGCCCTAAAAAATACCGAAGTGTCGATCATCTGAAGCAAGCGCTTCACCGAGAATGGGGCAAAATATCGTAGAGCAACTCTCGGGCAGCGTGTGACGGTTTCATTGGCCGTTTGAAGGCCATAATTCATGCCAAAGGTGACCAATTCGAACAACTATAAACATAATCTAAAATTTAATGGTATTTCCGACATTTTTTGCTTTCATTCAATAAAATTAAAAAAAAGGGAATTTTATTTTGATGCAGTTTTTTTTTTTATCTCATCCTTATAGCAAAACAATCTAATATGTTAAAGAAGAGGCTGTTAGTAAGACCGCTTATAAATCAAGAACTGTTGGACTGATTTTGACAATTCACACCAACTCTAAATGGCCAATTCGGATAATATCTTAGAAAATTGCTTAAAAATATGCCAATAAAAAAGCGGATTTTATATTTATATACCCTACACCACATAGTGGTGAGGGTATTATGTGTTTGTAAATTTGTTTGTAACATGCAGATGGCAGCGAGATAGATCCATAGTTACTTTTGAGGATCACTTCTGTACCCGTATTTTTGTGAACAAAATGTAGGTCGCTTTTATTATCGGATCGAGATGAAATTTTCCAATTGATATTTATTTGGCCCAAGGACAAGCCCTATTGCAGTTGGTGATAATCTGTTCAAATTTATATACAGTCCCAATATATATCTTTAACCGATTTCGTTTTAATTGTGCACCAAACAAACAATATTAGTTCAAATAACCTGAATTTTGGATCATCTGAACGAATTCAGTCTAGAAGCAAGTACATCAAATTTGGTAAAAAACGGTTCAGATATAGCTTTGGCTTCCATACACATGTTTCACCCGATTTGGTGTTTTAAGTCCCTCACATGCGTAATATGCACTCCACAAGAATTATATTTGGTACCAGATATCAGATACAGCCCAGAAATCTGCTAAATTTTTTGAAGATCGGTTCAGATTTGGATATAGCTCCCATATATATCATCAACCGATTTCGTGTTAATTGTGCACCAAATGGCAAATATCAGTCCAGAAGTTCTGAATTTTGTTACATCCGACCGAATTCAGTCTGGAAGCAAGTACATCAAACATATTGCAAATAATGGCTAATATCAGCACAAATGGAGTAATTTGCGGGACGTACGTTTCTATTTGGCTGAACTCCGCTCCGATATATTTTTTAAATATAATCCTTCTCCAAGTGATAAAAAATTCTACGTCAAATTTGGCTAAAATCGATTAAGAATTGGATATGCCTCCCATAGATTAGTTCGCTCTGAAACCAAGCCAAATTAACAAATACAGGGTTGCCCATATTCGACGGACCCATGACTCTTTGGGCCCATTCCAATCGACGAGGCTTGTCCGCAGGCAACATTCTTTGCGTCAATTGAATTTTGTACGGGAACAAATGCAAATCAATGCGAATAATCCGTTGTAAAGTGGACCGAGCCATGCCCAACTGCTGAGAACGGCGTTTTTGGGATGTTCTTGGGGACCTCTCAACACTGGCTCGTACGGCAGTGATATTCTCGGCCGATCGCCTTGGTCGACTTTTATGTCATTGGTCGACGCGGTATGTCATTAAGCGATGTGACATCTCTGTCAAAAGTTATGGCGTTGCCAGATGGGTCCGTCGAATATGGACAACCCTGTACAATTTGTAATAGAGCTCTGATTTTCTTTAATTTTTGCACTGTACCTTTAGAAATTTATTTGAAATTTATTTATTTGGTAAATAATTTTGGATGTGTATTAAATAATACGTCCAACTTATAACTTAAAATTAACAAATTAATTGCTATCTATTTGGTGTAAAAATGACTCATAAGTTTACTAAATATCTGTTCCCTTTTTCGCATACAAAGTAGTGGGCATTTGCAATTTTTTAATAAAATTCCCGGAATATATGAATATGAATATTATATATATGAAATTGAATATTTATTTTTAAAAATCGCGAGTGCAGCCCTTTTAGGTACGGAATTAACAACCTCAAAAAAAAAAAAAAAAGAATAAATAAATAAAATAAAATAAAAAAATAAAAATAAAAACACGATTGTAGCTGTACATTCTTTGAAGAAATATTTTTAAACGAGGCTATAAGAATTTCCAATGAAATTTGCAAAACAATTTAAAATTTATAGTATTACAATTTATACTACTTTGTATTGCTCCATAAGAACTTCACCAGTCCGATTTAAAAATATTTTGCAGATTTATGGATACATAGCACCCCAACTTGATCTTATATAGATTAGCCTGTGTACAAACTTGAACATATTAATCTTTCTTTTACCAAAAACAGTATATCTTGTTACCTTTATTGGCACATCTTTCTAGTGCACTTTACCAAACTGCCATTAATGTTTGGAACCTAACGACATCTTTCCAAACTAGAATTTTTTTTTCCTTTTGCAAAAATTAATTATTTCCATTGAACGGCAATTCTCCAGAGCCTTTGCTACTTGTTATTCGATAACAATGAAATATGAAATTTGCAACTACATTTTGGTTTTCCCTTCATTTGTAGATATCAGCAATTCATTGCCAGCAAACTTTACAAATATAGGTCAACGAGGCATAAAGGATAAGATACGTTTAACATATCGTTGTTCCGGCAATGTTTGGCAACGATATGAACATTTACTGGTTGTATACATACATTTATGCAACGTTCGATTATGTTTTACAATTCCATAGCAAATGAAATGGGATTCTCTTTTTCATGCAACTTCATGTTATCTGTATATACATATGTATGTAGTCCCCATTCTTGCTAGCTCGGTAACGTTTTCAATAATTTAGGAAAAATTTACCACAACCTGGCATTTATTGAAGTTCGAAAAATCGATGTTGCCATTTTTCGATGTTTTTCATATTTTTCTCGTTCAGCTGGCTGGCTAGCTGTTCTGGTATGTCCCATGTACCAAAATTGTTTTTTTTTTCATGTTTATATACAAAAAGTTCCACAACTTACCCGAAAACCCATCTGGACATGTACAATTGTAATAGGCCACGCCATCGACACACGTACCACCATTTTGACAGGGTCCTGACCAACATTCATCCCAATTCGTTTGGCACTGAATACCTGTATAACCGTCAATGCAGTAACATGAATAGGAGCTGTAAAGAAAGAAGAGAGGGAGAAAATAGCATAAAAATGGGGAAAATATGAATCCATAATGAGCCAGGCACAACAAATTATGCAGTGGTAGAAAGAGTTCATTATAATTTCTTTGAAATTATCAAGTGAATATTATAAAGCTCTAAGGACGTTTTTTTTTTATTGAAGGCTATATATTATTCAGTGGCTGAAATAAAAGAGGGCGATTGTTTTCCATAAATTATCTTTACATCTAATGGAATTAATGAGGTTGTGGTTTTTGAGACCTTACCATGGAATGGATGGTATATTAAGTTTGTTGTAATATTTCCTTTGTCAGAGAATAAATTAATAAAATTTAAAAAAAAACATATTTTTTTCTAAAAAATCGACACTTCCTACAAAAATATTCTTCAAGATCTATGATTGCTTAATTTATTGTCCTTGAAGAAATATTTCTCAAAATCTCCATAAATATTATTTAACAGTCCTTTAAAAATATTCTCCGTAAAGGTCAATTTATTTAAAACTAGTAAAAAACCAGTAAGGAAAGGTCAACAGTAGGACGGGCCGATTATATGATAACCTACACTACTATGCATATTTAGTAGAGCTCCCGTAACAAAAGAATTTGTTTGAAGTAGATGGTTTCAGAGGGAACTAACATATGGGAGGCATATCCAATTCTGAATCGATTTTCACTAAATTTGACGGAGACATTTTTATCTTTTATGCTAAATAACATTGCAATGGAGTGATATCACTTCGAGAAGAATTATGCTAAGAAAACATTGTGTCGGAGTCGAGTTCCACAAAATGGAAATATACGTCAGAATTGCCAAAATTCAGTCCATTTGGACTGATACAGGGTTGCGCATATTCGACGGACCCATGTTTTTTTTCGGCCATTTCGATGACTCTTTGGGCCCATTCCAATCGACGAGGCTTGTCCGCAGGGAACAAATGCAAAACAATGCGAATAATCCCTTGTAAAGTGGACCGAGCCATGCCCAATTGCTGAGAACAGCGTTTTTGGGATGTTCTTGGGGACCTCTCAACACTGGCTCGTACGGCAGCGATATTCTCGGCCGATCGCCTTGGTCGATTTTTATATGGCCTCTTTGGATTAGAAAGAGCCTTACCAGTCGAAAATTTTTCGTATAAACGCTTAATGGTGTTCTTAGAAGGCGCACTTCTCACATTTTTTAATGTTTTAAAAGCACGTTGAGTTTTCTTCTGTTGAATGTAAATTTCAACTATTTCAAAGCGCTCGCATGGCTTTTATTGGTTCATGGTAAAAATCTGCTTGGACTGACGCTTCAAAGGCGGTATGTCATTAAGCGATGTGACATCTCTGTCAAAAGTTATGGCGTTGCCAGATGGGTCCGTCGAATATGGGCAACCCTGTATTAGCTGTTTGGTGCACAAAAAACCTGATATCGGATCAAGTTATATATGGGAGCCATATTCTAATCCGTTCCGATCTCGTTAAAATATGACAGAGGTAATTTTGAGCTCCATAAGTGATCTTGTGCCAAAGATCATTGTTGTGGAGTTCATATTACGCCTGTGTGGGACCCCAAATCTTATGAAACATACATATGGATGCTAAAGCTATATCTGAACCGATTTTCACCACTTGCTTTCATTGGCTTCTAGACTGAATTCGGTTGGATGTGTCAAAATTCAGGGCAGTTGGACTGATATTGGCCATTAAGTGCACAATTAACTCGAAATCGGTTTAAGATATATATGGGAGCTACATCTAAATTTGAACCGAATCTCACCAAATTTCAATAGGGTTCGTCTTTGGATCAAACAAATATTATTTGGAAAGTTTCATATTAACGGGATAATAAATGCGACCTTTATTTTGTTCACAAGAATACATGGACAGACGAACGCGCTGAATGCATAAATCGACTCAGAAAGTTATTCTATGAAGATCGTCAAAAGTAACTACGGCTCTATCTCGCCTCCTTCTCCATGTTACAAACAAATGCACAAAGACATAATACGCTTACCACTACTTGGTGTAGGGTACAAAAAAGTTCGGCGGATCCGAAATTTTAATACGTTCCTACACTTGAAAAGTAACACTTTTGAAAATATCTCTAAAAGTGCTGAGATATACCATTCGAGCGAGCATTTGTTCTGTTATTAGGAATTTGCTATACCAAATTTAAGAAAATTCCGTTGAAGAATGCGGTTCAAAATACCGAATATGGAGTGCTAACGTTCTGTGGGTCTAAACGGAAAAGTACACCTGTATAGACATTTAGCTGTCATGGGAGGTGATACCTATTTTAAATTCTATTCCCGTAAAAAGTTACACCATCAGGAAAACTTTGGATCCGACCATTGACCTACTCCAAATATTAATCGCTAAAATCATCAAAATACCGAATATATGGAGGTTTCATAGGGAATTTAAGTATTCAGGGGGTATATATCATTTGATATGGCCAAAACTTGCCTTAACAAAATAATAGTTTTAGACCCTAGGTCTCTTTAGACCTAATCCGTTTCAGGGCATTTGGAGTTAATCTACGATAACTCTCGAAAAGAGTATCCGATTTGATCCAAACTTTATACATCGTAATATTATTATCAAACTGAGATCGAGTTCGGAGATGGGCAATATCGGTCCACTCCTTCTAGTACCTCCCCCACAAAAGGTTAACATTTTCACATAAAATAATTTACATTATAGATCACGAAAGGATCGTCCAGCCCCTCTTACCCCTTCCACAAAGGGTGAAAATTTTGAATAATTATAACTCTTATAAAATGTTAAATGGGAGTTGGATTTTCTTCTTTCAAATTTCACACATCTTTATACTTTTATCAATACAAAATCTGGTATGAATATGAAATATATCGGACCACTGCATCTGGTACCTCCTCCACAACGGGTGAAAATTTTAAATAATTATATCTCTCAAAAAATCCGAAATAAATACCCGATTCCCTTCAAGCTTCACAAAGCCCAATATTTTTATTTATAAAATATCTGCTGCGAAGATGGGATATATATGTTCACTCCTTTTGGTACCTGCCTCACAATGGGACAACATTTTGAATAAATATATCTCTTATAAAATGCGGTATAAGCATTCGATTTTTCTTAAACTTCTCACAATCCAACATTTCTGCTAAGACAAGATCTGGCGTGAAAATTATATATATCAGCCCAACCTTCAAGGTTCTGTTGTGAATAAGGAATCTATGGGTCCATTCCTTCGGGTACTTTCCCAAAAAATTTGATCATTTCGATTGTCATTTATTCGGAAAAATTTGGAAATTAATGTCCAGTATTAGATGAAGTGGAATACTTCGGTCCGCATTTTTCAACATTTTGCAAAAATTATAACATATCTCATGAAATGTGAAGAAAGTAGTCGATGTAGCCCTAATCGGTCATGTTGAAATATTTATATCACATGACAAGAAAATATTGGTCCACTCCTTCGGTATCACTTCCATAAAGGGTCAACATTTTGAAAACATATTTTAATAAACTTACACAAGCTGCGGATATATATCTGTCGGCAAAAACCGACTGATACTTTTAAATTTGTTGAATTTGAACAAATATTTTTTCAAATCGCTTACACTACTTTTATTTACTTGCAATTTTTATTAACATTGAAATTTGTTCAAATCAATTTACCCAAGAATTTTCTTTTTCCATAAAATGAAAATTTAAAAATATTTATTCTAAAAAAATTAACTAAAGGGAACGGTTTTGAAAATAATGAAACATTTTATATAAAATAATACGGACAAAATTGGTATTAACGAAGCCCCTTGATATAAAACAAAATATTTCATAGCCCACAAAGAAATGCAAGTCAAGACAACGGAGAAATGCTGGATTAAGTCTTCTCAGATGAAGCAAGCCCTCCATCACCTGAGTAAGACAATAGGACTATAATCCATGAAATCTAGGAGATAGAACATAAAAACATCAAGAGTTGCAGTAAGCATTTCAACGTTTTCGGCATAATAATCCGGCGTTGTGTTGCAAGCAAGTAGAAAGCCAATTCATAACGTCATGTATTTCATTCGATTTCACCAAATTTCGTATCATTGATGGATTTAATGATACCATAATTTTTCCGAAATAAATTACAGTTTCGAATATGTATGAAACGTTAAAAAAGAGTATACAGGTTCGGTTCATGGACTCTGAAGAAAAACGGTTGCCATCAACATTTCTTCGAGAGAATGAGAGAAACAACGTACTCCCAAGCAGACTTAAGATATTTTATCGGTGAGCATTGAGTCGTTGAACCAGCTTTCACGAATGGCACACAAAATTGTAGATACGATGGAACATCAATAATATTTCAACCAAATCTTCGATGAACCTTCAAAGAAGATTGAAGCTTTGGTCAGTAGAAACTGATGTTGTTCAAAGTGCAGGGGTCGACCATGCGATAAAATGGAAGGTAAGCATTTGTGTTGGTATCACTCACTATAAGTTAAGAGAAAGATAAAAGAAATGTGAGCAGCTTTGCTCAATGTCAAAAAATCATATGTCAGATAATTAGAATGCGCTTTGTTTTTGACGACGGAGGTCCAGTTATGTGAGGCCATACCATAACATGGTCTTATATGACCCATTTGCAATACCAAAATACATAATCTGGCGATAAAAGCGAAATGACAAACCTCCATGCTGTGGTATTGAATTCACTATTATAGATTTGTTTGTCCTTAAAGAAAATTAAAAAAACCTATTCCTTTGCTAGTCCTTAATAAAATATCCTTCAAAATCCAGGATTGTTGTCCAGAATTTCCTTAATGAAATGTTCTTCAAAGAATAAATATTCTGATAAAAAATCAACGACAGTTTCTAAAGAAATAGTTAAGAAAAAAGAAATATTTTTAAAAAATCTACGAAAGTCTTGAAGTAATTCACGATGGTCATTGAAGAAATATTCTTAAGAAATATTGGGGATATAGATTTAAGAAAATCTTCGATAGTTCCTGAAAAAAATTAAAAACCAGTAAAGAAAGTCTTGAAGTCGGGCGGGGACGACTTTATGATATCCTACACCACTTCGCTAATTTAGTAGAGCTCCACATAACAATTAAAAGTTTTTATGGGAGAATTCAATCATACACGTTAAGATTATAATTATAATTTAAAGTTCAAAGGACTAAATATGCCGAAGCATTTGCATCTTTTAAATTCGGACTTGTATTGGCCATTTGGTGCACAATTAATTTGAAATCGGATAAAAATATATATGGGAGCTATATCCAAATCTGAACCGATCTCGATAAAATTTGGCAAAGATATTTCTGAGCTGTATTTGATATATTTCCCTGAATATCGTTGTTACGGAGTGCATATTACGGTTGTGGGTAACAAATATAACAAATCGGATGAACAATATATATGGAAGCTATAGCTATATCTGAACCGATCTTCATCAAATTTGACATACGAGTTTCTAGACTCAATTCGGTCGTAAGTGCCAAATTCCGTCCCATTTAGACAAATATTAGACGTTTGGTGCACAATAAAAGGTAAAAAATTATAACATATCTCATGAAATGTGAAGAAAGTAGTCGATGTAGCCCTAATCGGTCATGTTGAAATATTTATATCACATGACAAGAAAATATTGGTCCACTCCTTCGGTATCACTTCCATAAAGGGTCAACATTTTGAAAACATATTTTAATAAACTTACACAAGCTGCGGATATATATCTGTCGGCAAAAACCGACTGATACTTTTAAATTTGTTGAATTTGAACAAATATTTTTTCAAATCGCTTACACTACTTTTATTTACTTGCAATTTTTATTAACATTGAAATTTGTTCAAATCAATTTACCCAAGAATTTTCTTTTTCCATAAAATGAAAATTTAAAAATATTTATTCTAAAAAAATTAACTAAAGGGAACGGTTTTGAAAATAATGAAACATTTTATATAAAATAATACGGACAAAATTGGTATTAACGAAGCCCCTTGATATAAAACAAAATATTTCATAGCCCACAAAGAAATGCAAGTCAAGACAACGGAGAAATGCTGGATTAAGTCTTCTCAGATGAAGCAAGCCCTCCATCACCTGAGTAAGACAATAGGACTATAATCCATGAAATCTAGGAGATAGAACATAAAAACATCAAGAGTTGCAGTAAGCATTTCAAATGTTCTTCAAAGAATAAATATTCTGATAAAAAATCAACGACAGTTTCTAAAGAAATAGTTAAGAAAAAAGAAATATTTTTAAAAAATCTACGAAAGTCTTGAAGTAATTCACGATGGTCATTGAAGAAATATTCTTAAGAAATATTGGGGATATAGATTTAAGAAAATCTTCGATAGTTCCTGAAAAAAATTAAAAACCAGTAAAGAAAGTCTTGAAGTCGGGCGGGGACGACTTTATGATATCCTACACCACTTCGCTAATTTAGTAGAGCTCCACATAACAATTAAAAGTTTTTATGGGAGAATTCAATCATACACGTTAAGATTATAATTATAATTTAAAGTTCAAAGGACTAAATATGCCGAAGCATTTGCATCTTTTAAATTCGGACTTGTATTGGCCATTTGGTGCACAATTAATTTGAAATCGGATAAAAATATATATGGGAGCTATATCCAAATCTGAACCGATCTCGATAAAATTTGGCAAAGATATTTCTGAGCTGTATTTGATATATTTCCCTGAATATCGTTGTTACGGAGTGCATATTACGGTTGTGGGTAACAAATATAACAAATCGGATGAACAATATATATGGAAGCTATAGCTATATCTGAACCGATCTTCATCAAATTTGACATACGAGTTTCTAGACTCAATTCGGTCGTAAGTGCCAAATTCCGTCCCATTTAGACAAATATTAGACGTTTGGTGCACAATAAAAGGTAAATCGGACGAAGTTATATATGGGAGCTATATCCAAATCTGAACCGATGTCGATAAAATTTGGCAAATGTATTTCTGAGCTGTATTTGATATATTTCCGCAAATATTGTTGTTGCAGAGTGCATATTACGGTTGTGGGTAACAAATATAACAAATCGGATGAACAATATATATGGGAGCTATAGCTGTATCTGAACCGATTTCGATCAAATTTGGCATACTTATTTTCAGGCCTAATTTGGGTGTATATGCAAAATAACATACAGTTCGGGCTGATATTACACGTTTGGTGCACAATAAAAAGTAAATCGGCCGAACATATATATGGGAGCTATATCTAAATTTTGAGCGATTATCTCCAATTTCAATAGGTTCTTCTTTGGGTCAAGGGTTCGTCCTTGGGCCAAACAAATGATCTGTGCAAAATTTCATCTGGATCGGACAATAAATGCGACCTGTACTTTGTTTACAAAAATATATGGACAGACGGACGGACGGACAGATGGACGGACGGACAGACATGAATAAATCGACTCAGAATGTGATTCTATGCAGATCATCAACAGGAACTATGGGTCTATCTCGTTTCCTTTTGCCTGTTACAAACAAATGTACAATGTCATAATACCCTGACCACCTTGTAGTGTAGGGTATAAAAATCCACGATACTTGTGAAAGAAATATTTTTAAAAAGTCGAAGATTGTCCTTTAAAAAATAATCTTGAAAATCCCCTAATAGAAAACGTGTGGTTCTAACAGGGCGGCGCCACCTTGTGTATGAATTCCTGGTGTTTTGGTAAGGTTTCGACTTTTGATGCCATCTAGGGCATATAGTAGTATTTTATGACAAAGGGGGGGGGGGGGGATTTGTCCCCTCTATTTATTTTTCTTTGCGACGTAAACTTTTAAAACACCGATACACGTGTCGTCTATTTTTACGTCTACTTTAAAAATCTGCTGGATTTTCCCTGCGATTATTTTTTGTGTTGCACAGTATATTAGGAGTGAATATCCTGCGACGGTATAGAATTATAGGACTAAATTAGTTCTTTAAAGGATGCTTAGAAAAATTCACTCTGGAATTCCTAAAACCCTAAAAATATAAAAGAAAATATTAAAAAAAGTAGTAAAAAAGGTCTAAAAGTCGGACTGGATCGATTTTATGATACCCTACACCCCTTTGCATATTTCGTAGAGCTTCATATAAGGTATAAAAAATATAACAAACCGGATGAACAATATATATGGTAGCTAAAGCTATATCTGAACCGATTTTCATCAAATTTGACATACTTGTTTCTATGCTCATTTTGACAAATAAAAGGCAAATCGGACGAAGATATATATAAGAGTTATATCTAATTTTTTTTACAGATTATCTCCAATTTCAATAGGTTCTTCCTTGGGTGGAACAAATGACTTATGCAAAATTTCATCTGGATCGGACAATAATTGCGACCTGTACTTTGTTTAAAAAAAAAAAAAAAAAAAACATGGACAGACGGACGGACGGGTGGATATGCATAAATCGACTCAGAATGTAATTCTATGCAGATCATCCAAAGGAACTATGGGTCTATCTCGTTTCCTTTTGCCTGTTACAAACAAATGCACATGCAATGTTTCGCCAAAGGAGCTAGAACCCATTATGACCTACAAATATAATTTTCAGACAAATCCGTGAAGAATTGTGGCAAAAATAATCAAATTACCGAATATCGGTAGGTACCGTTATATGGGGGCTATACCAAAACGTGGACCTATAATTACAATGACTCGCCACACAAACTGGGACCCATTATGATCTACAACTAACAATTTGCAGAGAAATTCTTGAAAAAATGTGTCAAAAATCATCAAAATACCGAATATTGGGAGGTACCGTTATATGGGGACTATATCAAAACGTGGACCTATACATAAAATGTTTCGCCACACGAACTAGGAACCATTATGACCCACAAATACCCATTTTTAGACAAATCAGTGAAAAAATGTGGCAAAAACCATCAAAATACCGAATATCGGAGGTACCGTTATATGGGAACTATACCAAATCATGGACCCATACATGCAATGTTTCGCCACCGGAGCTGGAACCCATTTTGACCAAAAAATAACAAATTTTATACAAATCCGTGAAAAAATGTGGAAAAAAATTAAAATACCGAATATCGGGAGGTACCTTTATATGGGGGCTATACCAAAACGTGGACCGATATATCTCATTTTCAATACCAACCATAATAGACACAACACAAATTGCTCTGCTAAATTTTGGCGCTCTACGTCAAATAATGTGGGCTGTATCGTGATTTCAACAGACAGATGGACAGGCGGACAGACAGACAGCCGGCATCGTTAAGTCGACTTTATGCTGATTATGAATATATATACTTTATGGGGTCTACGACGAATATTTAAGGATGTTACAAACGGAATAACAATGTTAATATACCCTGCTTTCCAAGGTGGAGGGTATAAAAATCCACTGTTACAGCTTGCCAAAAATTGTTTTTACAAATCTACGATAGGCGCTATGCTCCTTCAAATATGCACGTTTATACTTCATATTGTCACTAATTTCTCCAAAATATTCTTTATTTGAGAACGGTGTTTTAGTTTCGTCATGACCGAACAGAACAAAGTTTTATGTTTTTTTATTCATCCTTGGTTTTCGGGGCGTGTGTGAGTTTGGTTTTTACCAAACAACCTTAATTAGTAACTTTTTCTATTCAGCTAGAAACAACACTGACTATCCTAATTAGCTTATCTATATTACTCACGGTTTGTTCAAACAAACCCCCAACTGTTCCCCCTTTCTCTCCATTGCAATATCATAAATCCGAAAAAATACAAAACTTTTTTGTTTAATTTTATGATAATTTCAAAAAAAAAAGTTTTGTGTTTTAGGTTTTATGGCCTTTTGTTTGTTTTTGTATTCTGTTGGCGGCATTTTTTCCATAGATTTCATGGCTCATCAGATACTGGGTTTTATTTCAACTTTGACTAGAAAGTAACCACTAAACCAATTGGCTTAGCCTTTTTTTGCTTTTTGCTACAAATACAACATCAGCCTGCATCTGTTGTTTTATGCAGTGGATATTATCCATTTTTTTTTTTTTTTTAACCAGCACACAAATCAAACTAAAGTTTTCCAATAAATATCCTCTAAAGCTAAGAATTATGAAAACCACGATTGGAGGAGTGGAGAGAGAGGTAGAGAGTGAAAATTATAGCACAACTGAAATAGATTCATAAGAACGTCGAGAACCACAGACAAACAGCTGCAATATGCTTGGCATTCAAGTGATATGCATTTCGAAACAAATAGACTTTATAATTGCTTATTTGCTTAATTTGCTGCTTTCCGTTTTGAAATGACGAGCAGACAGTGATTTGAAAATGAACTTAACTTAAGAAGAACGGCTCGATTTCGGTGAATATATATCACACAAAAAAATTGTTTGTGATTTAAAAAAAACCAAAAATTCTCCATTATTGGCCTAAAATCCTTTAGTAATATCCTTAAAAAATATTTTTATTTTAAAAATATGAAAAACAGTTTTCCTGCTCACATAAATATGTACAGGGTTGTTCATATTCGACGGACCCATCTGGCAACGCCATAACTTTTGACAGAGATGTCACATCGCTTAATGACATACCGCGTTTGAAGTGTCAGTCCAAGCAGATTTATACCATGAACCAATACACGCCACGCGAGCGCTCTGAAATAGTTGAAATTTACATTCAACAGAAGAAGTCAATTGTGATAACTCAACGTGCTTTTAAAACATTAAAAAATGTGAGAAGTGCGCCTTCTAAGAACACCATTAAGCGTTTATACGAAAAATTTTCGACTGGTAAGGCTCTTTCTAATCCGAAGAGGCCATATAAAAGTCGACCAAGGCGATCGGCCGAGAATATCGCTGCCGTACGTGCCAGTGTTGAGAGGTCCCCAAGAACATCCCAAAAACGCCGTTCTCAGCAGTTGGGCATGGCTCGGTCCACTTTACAACGGATTATTTGATTTGCATTTGTTCCCGTACAAAATTCAATTGACCCAAAGAATGTTGCCTGCGGACAAGCCTCGTCGATTGGAATGGGCCCAAAGGGCCCAAAGGTCCATCGAATATGGGCAACCCTGTATTGTAAAATAAATCTATTTTATAATCTATAACACTGTGTTGTGAAGGTATTATGGGTTTGATTGGCCCAAAAAGATGAAAACAATTCGAAAATAGACCTACCATACAGTATTCGATCTTTCTATCTCGCCGATCCAGCTATTTGTGTCCGTTTGTCTGACCATGTTATTTGTAATCACTCTGCAGATCGCAACTACGGCCCGATGTCCACGAAATTTTCCACAGAGTTTGGGTCAGAATAGATATTTATAGTTCTTGGTTCGCAAAATGGACCAAAAGTTATAATCGGATATCTCAGAAGCTTGTTTAGGACAGGGCAGAAGCTTGTAATGTTAAAGGGTCACCGAATCATATATTTTTATACCCTACAACATCATGATTGGGCCAACCACACAGGTTGGGGTTATTCTATAAAAATTGCAATTATCGTCCGATTCTCTATTTTCACAAGGGTAGGGTTAGGCTCAGAAGGGCTAGATCTATCGCTTTCAAAGATGTCCGCAATATATTTAGAGGTTAAAATGGACCAACAACTAAAAATATTCCTGATTTTGCAGCCGTTATAAAGGTCATAAATAAAAACCAAAAGACACGAAATCTCACTTGAAGTTAGAGTTAGGACAGCGGATGGAATTGACCACTCCTTTGGTGTGAAAAAATACAAACATTACTTACAGGTGATATGCGAAATACACAATAGGCGAACTTCTGGCTTTTTTATGCTGATTTCGTTGACGAATATAGTTAAATATTGTAGACGAACAAATCATATAGAGTCGAAATTTGGAGATACAGAAGGGCCTTTTGCATTTGGAGATGATCGCAAAATATTTTGGCGATCAAATGAACCGAAAACAGAAAAATTTTGCTGATCGCACAATTGAAACAAATCGATACCGAATTTTGCCTGAGAAGAGAGTTAATGACAGGGAAGAATTCTAGCGTTTTGGATGACCATATTTAACTGTAAAATGGACCACACCAACTAACAGCACGACGGACTGCCAAAATATTGGGTCCCTTGTCAGAATGCTAAGGGATATATATGGGCAGGGCTCCGTGACATAATTTCAAAAGTGAAAATTTTCAAAATGGATTTGGGCATAAAGGGATTTGGACATTGTAGTGTTGTAGAGTATCACATGGTCGGCCCCGCACGACTATAGCCTTTGCTTACTTGTTAATACATGAAAATGGGTCTTTTTACCCTCATAAACAGCACGTATTGTTTAGTGAGAAATCGGAGATATAGCAACAATTATCAGGAATCAACATTTAAAAATATTTTTTTTTTTTGAATTGGAATGACAGAGGGAGCAATAAAAGAACATTTTCTACGAAATGTTGCAAGGTTCCGTGGCTTCGGCATAGCTTTTTACATGATCATACAATATTTTTAAAAATATCGAAATGGACCAAAAACGTACATATGTTCTCCTAATAAGCATGCATTAATCTCGTTCTGACAGCGGAACATAAAAAAGTTCAAAAACCGAGAACACACGTGGATCTCCAAAAATACAGGGTGAGATGAAAAAACTGCAAGCAACTTCAGACTGCTGTCATTTCCAAGCCACTCGTCCGACAGCTGTTCAAATTATTCCAGTGACAGCTGATTATATTGTTTGCAAGCGTAGAAAAGCTTTTTGGTAAGAATTTTACAGAAAAAGTTATTCGTGTTGGAATTCAAGCGTGATAGTGTGATTTCCTTATATTTGGCTGGAAAACCACAAGTGGCTATTGGTAGAGCACTCCAGCATTTAGATGTGGATAAATCTGGTCGCGTAGCCCGACGTCAAGGAAGTGTACGAAAGCAAACAGACACATCAGCAGAAATGGTTCGAAAAGTAAATAAGCGACTTGATCGAAAACCGCGTCGCGGTGCCTGAAAATGGCTTATTGGCTGAACATATCGCAATATTCCATTCGGAAAATATTGAAAAATGAGCTCAGGATAAAACCATTGAAATTCCAAAAAGTGCAAGAACTTACACCACAACTGAAAGAAAATAGACTCAAAAGAGTTAAAGAGTTGCTTCGCTTGGTCGAAAGTGGTGAATTGCCGAATTTGGTTTTCTCCGATGAGAAAACATTCATTGTCCAGCAGTTTTAAACAAACAAAATTATCGTGTTTAATGGCCAAAACGGTCAGCTGAAAATGTGCACCTACGGTTGGCCACCAGAACTGAAGCGCCGGCCATTGTGATGGCCCATCATAACAGCCGATGGTCGCTCTCCGCTCGTATTACTCGACCGTGACATCAGAATAAATGCCGAATATTATCGCGAAAATATTCTGGAGGGTGTATTAAAGCCATGGGCATTCAAACATTTCGGCCGTGGACCTTGGACATTCCAACAGGACCCAGCACGCGCCACCCAAGAATGGTTACAAAATGAGGTTCCTCGCTTCAATTCCAGCGCAAAATGGCCACCATTCCGTTGGACTATTGTGTCTGGAGTATTTTGGAAAGCAATGTTGGCACTAAAAAATACCAAAGTGTCGATCACCTCAAGCAAGCGCTTCGGTGGGAATGGGCCAAAATACCGCAGAGCAACAGCGGGCAGCGTGTGACGGTTTTATTGTCCGTTTGAAAACCATAATTCGTGCTAAAGGTGACCAATTCGAATAAATCTGAGCTTATTCTAAAATTTGATGCATTTCCGACATTTTTTGCTTTCATTTAATAAAAAGTAAAAAAAAAAAAAAAATGTAAAAAATATGGCGTTTGACTTTGTTGCAGTTTTTTTTATCTCACCCTGTATATCATTTTAAACGACCAAAACGCTCCTCATACAAACACCGGTTTTAGACCCTAGGTCTCTTTGGACCAAATCCGTTCCAGGATATTTGAAAACGATCTAGCGATGTCCGTCCTTCTGTCTGGCTGGTGCGCACAATAACTCTCGAAAGTAGTATCCGATTAGGATACATAGTAATATTGTTATCAAACTTAGATTGAGTTCGCAGATGGACAATATCGGTCCACTCCTTCAAATAACTTCCCCACAAGAGGGCAATATTTTCAAAGAAAATAATTTACATATTATATATTTTTCTTTACAAAATATCTGATGTGAAGATGGCATATATCGGTATCTCCGCCACAACGGGTCAAAATTTTAAATAACCATGAAGCTCGTAAAACACGAAATGAGCATCCAATTCTTTTCAAATTTCACACATTCCAATACTTCTAATTAAGCAGGATCTGGTGCCGATATGGTAGATATCGGACCACTACTTCTGATACCTATCCCACAAAGGTCGAAATCTTCAAATCTCGCACATTTTCACTAACACAAGTTCTGTTATTAAGAACAGACCAGTCCTTCTAGTACCTCCCCCACAACAGGTCAACATTAGGAATAGTCATTAAGCACATAAAACGCGAAATGAACATCCGTTTACTTTCAAACTCACTCAAAAGTCACATCCCATGCTTCTATAATACCAAGACCTGTTGTGAATTTGGGCAATATCGGACTACTCATTCTGGTTCCTCCCCATACCTTCCCAAAACCCGAACTTTTTAATAAAACTTTCAACTACCTCATATAAAGTGGAAATAGTCGATATAAAAGTTTTAAAAGCATTTTCTCGGCCTATTTCCCTGATCATTTGTCATTTTTCTAATGATCTCCCATCGAAGTCACTGTGTGACAGCTGTGTTTGCTAAAACATAAAAATAATCAAGGATATAACCGATGTTTAACGAAGTATGCATTGGATACAAGAGCGGTAGCTAGTCAGTCAAGCGGGCTGGCAGCTATGCAAGCAACCAACCAACCAACGTTAGAAAGAGATTATTAACACTTCAATGAGCAGCTCTTTTTGAGTTCTAGTTGTTCTCTTTCCCACTCCCTCCCTTCGTTCATCTTGTAACACTTCTTTGCTTTGTGCGAACTAAAAATGCATAAATGTGTTATTGAGCGATAATAAGTTAAGTGAAATGTTGGCAGTTCTGTGGCAAATATGAAAAAGAGGAAGAAGAAAAAAAGAACAAAAAAAAAAAGAAAACTAACAATTTTTGAGAAGAAGAACGGGAATGGGGTTAGTGTTATGTGGTGCAAAAACACTTACCTATTTAGACCATCGATGCACACGCCAAATACACAGGGATTACTGAGGCAGGCAAAGCCGGCATGGGCATAACCAACCAGTGAGGCCATGGTGAGCAAAACTAAAAGCTGGCTAACGAATTGTATGGTGGTGGTGCTGGTGCTGGTGGTAGAGGTTGATGTTCGGGTTTTCCTGGTTCCCGGTGTAGCTGGGGCTGTTGATGATGCTCTGCTTTTGGTGCCACATTGCATTTTAGTTTGCTTAAAGATGAAAGTGGCCAGAGTATTGTAAAAGGCTCCCAAATGTAGTTCATTTACATGGCTGTTTTTGTTGTTCCTATTTTCTCTAAAAATGTTCATAGCGGAAGTTGTCACTTGTTGTCTTTTGGAGGATTTGTTGATGGCAGAGGAGGAGGATGTTGTATTGGTTATGGGAGAGTTGCTGTTTTTAGTAGAATGTAACTCGTTGTCCTGATTGCAGTTTTTCATCTCCTTGTTGTTGTTGCTTTTATGCAGGTGGTGTTGACGTTGTTGCTGATAGTTAAGGTGTGGCAGAGGTTGATATTCCTCTTCGCTTGCCTTAGTTGGTCTGACAGCTGGCATTGCAGTTAAAATTTCCGACAATGGCGATGTTGATGATGACATTGTCACTGTTGTTGCTGGCGTTGTGATAACGTTAACGGTGGATGTTGTTGGTTGTGTCCTGGAAACTGCTGTGGCTGTTGCAGATATCGTTTCGTCGTCGCGGCCTTCGTCGTGGGTTTTATTCAGTGCCTCCTTCGTTTCCCAATTTTCCATTTGTTGTTTATTGGAGAAGAAGAAGATTTTTTTATGTTTTATTTTAACCATATTTTTATTGAATTTAAAAGGAGTCGATGTCTCTCCGATCAATCCCTGCTGTTGCCTTAACTCTGGTAAATCATTGCATGTTTGGTTGTTTCCTTGGAAATCGTGGGGATTTTGGAACTTTGTTAGCTCTGGCTTTGTTATTGTTACTTTGATTGAAGTAAAATTTCGTTTATTTTCGCTGTTAGTTTTCATGTTTTTATGTTCTCGCTATTGTTGTTGCCTTTGTTCTCCACTTTCCCGTTTTTTGTTTTTTTTGTTATCTGCTTTAAAAATTCAATCAAATTTTGAAAACACACACATATGCTTTTCGTTGCTATTGTTGCTGTTGTTTCATTGATTGATTATAAATTTTCCCGGTAAGGACAACAACAGTCAGTCAGTCAGTGAGACAGACAGACAGACATCCAGCCAGAAACGAAATCAAACAAAAGAAAGAAAAATAAAATAAAATCTCTTGAACAAAAGGAAAATGTTTGTTTTTCTCTATATTTTTCCAATTGTTGGCGAATTTTTTCCTTTTGTATGGCTCTCTTTTATTCACAAACACACACACACGAATACACTCACAAAATGCCCTCAAGGACCTTAAACGGAAGGCAAGCAATTTCAACGATTCGAAGATAAATAAACTCTTTGCAACATGCCTTTAATGGCCAGTAGAGTTACCAGGGTAACAGGGGGCAAGGGGAGATGGTCCACAAAATGTTGCAATTGAATGTTGAATTAATCCACAAACAGTTGAGTTGCTCTTTTGATCCATCAAATCCTCTTAAGAGCTTTACGGCTATCTCTTTTACTGCTACTGGCGGAAGGGCTGTATGCTACTCGTTAATATGGCACCTTTTAGCCACGTCTTTTCGGTTACACAGTATATCGACGGGCTTTTGTTTCCTTCCCCCTTTAAGGGATATTAATTGTTTATGTTTGGGTTACAGCTGATTTTGTTGTCTTTGGAATTGCATCAGTTACAGTTACTCTCTCTCTCTCTCCTCCCGTTTGACTCTTCAATATAAACTTCTTTTTTGTCTCTTAAATATTTCGTTCTTTTACTCGCCTTGAAAATAGTTTTTTGTTAAATCTTTAATTGGTTGCTGCAAAGAAAAAGAGAAAAAGAAGAATTCTTTAAAAAAATGTAAATCACGTACATGTATCAATAAAAATGCTTTATATATGTTTATGTTTATATACATCTCTCCTCCTCTCGGTTTCTCTCTCTCTCATCTGCCTCTTTTCCCTTTGAGCTGCTGCCTTAATTAAAATTCTTTTTTTCAATTTTTTCCCCTGCGATTTTTTTTATTTTTACTGACATGTTTTTTTGTTTTTGTAAAAAGGAAAATTAAAGTGGTTATTTATTTTTTTGTTTTAAAGTTCATTCATCTCTTTGTCGATTGCCTGGCTGTCTGGCTGATGGCCACAAAGAGCTTTTTGTTAACGTCACAAAAGCAACAGAGGGTAGAGTTCTGGTTTCTGTTATTATTTCTCGCAGTGAAAAACTTTACAGCCATTGATGTAGCATTCTTTTTCTTTCCCATATTGAAAAATGCAGTATTAAATTATTGAATTTTGTGCAATTTCATTTTTCATCTGAGATTGGCTTGAGTTTTTGTTGTACCACAATAAAAGAATTTATTAGCTTGTGTTTGTAATAAAATCAGAAAGCTACATAAAAATGTTGTTTCGAAAATTAAACAATTTTTCTGGATAGAGAAATATAGAAATAAAATCATTAACATATGATAGTCGCCTTCACACGAAAACAGCTCTCAGTTTTTATACCCTCCACTATACATAGTATTAATGGTATATTAAGTACTTCATTCCGTTTGTAACTCATCGAAATAATAACTGTAGACATAACTATGTATATTCTGGAACAGCGTAAAATTCTAAGACGATTTAGCCCTGTGCATCCATTCGTCTGTCCCTCCGAATGTTCGTTCGTTGTAATCACGCTAGCGTCAAAACAAATAAAGGTATGAAGATGAAAATTCGCACAGATCAGTCTCTTGTCGGCAGGCAGGTCAGGTTCGAAGATGGGCTATTTCGGTCCACGATATCGTATAGCCCCCATATAACGGTTCACCCCGATATTCGACATTTTAATGATTATAGCCAAATTTTTCAATGAAATTGTTTGAAAATCCACAAAAAGAGGTCCTTCTGAGTACTTCAACCGCTGGAAGAATATTTTCTATATAGGTCCATGATATCGTATAGCCCTCATCCATGATATCGTATAACCCCCCGATATTCGGTATTTTTAAATTTTTCAGTGAAATTGTCTTAAAATCCACACAAGGGGTTCCTTCTGAGTACTTTACCCCTCAGATGAGAATTGTTTAAATAGGGCCACGTATATAAAATTCGTATAAAAAATTCGGAACCGTTACTAACACGTCTTCATATAGCCCCTATATAGCGGTTTTCATTCGAGCGGTATTTTTTCGACAGAATTTTTTAAGAGAATTCTTTCGAAGTTTCTTCCAAATGGTGGAGGGTATGAAAGGTTCGGCACTGCCGAATTTGCCTTCTTTATACCCTACACCACAAGGTGGTCAGGGTATTATGTCTTTGTGCATTTGTTTGTAACAGGCAAAAGGAAACGAGATAGACCCATTGTTCCTTTTGATTATCTGTATAGAATCACATTCTGAGTCGATTTATGCATGTCCGTCCGTCCGTCTGTCCATGTATTTTTGTAAACAAAGTACAGTTCGCAATTATTGTCCTATCCAGATGAAATTTTGCAAAAATCATTTGTTTGGCCAAAAGACGAACCCTATTGAAATTAGAGATAATCGGTCAAAATTTAGATATAGCTCCCATATATATCTTCGTCCGATTTGCTTTTATTGTGCACCAAGCGTGTAATATCAGCCCGAATAGCATGGAATTTTGCACATACAACCTAGTTAGGCCTGAAAATAAGTATGCCAAATTTGATAGAAATCGGTTCAGATATAGCTATAGCTCCCATATATATTGTTTATCCGATTTATTATTTTTGTCCTCCGCAGCCGTAATATGCACTCTATAACAACAATATTTGGGGAAATATATAAAATACAGCCCAGAAATACATGTGCCAAATTTTATCTAGATCGGTTCAGATTTGGATATAGCTCCCATATATAACTTCGTCCGATTTACCTTATATTGTGCACCAAACGTCTAATATTTGTCTAAATGGGATGGAATTTGGCACTTACGACCGAATTTAGTCCACAAGCTAGTATGTCAAATTTGGTGAAGATCGGTTCAGATATAGCTATAGCTCCCATATATATTGTTTATCCGATTTGTTGTATTTGTTACCCACAGCCGTAATATGCACTCCGTAACAACGATATTCAGGGAAATATATAAAATACAGCTCAGAAATATCTTAGCGAAATTTTATGGAGATCGGTTCCGATTTGGATATAGCTCCCTTATATATCTTTATCCGATTTCAAATCAATTGTGCACCAAATGTGCAATACAAGTCCAAATTTAAAAGATACAAATGCTTCGGCATATTTGGTCCTTTGAACTTTAAATTATAATTATAATCATAGCGTGTATGATTGAATTCTCCCATAAAAACTTTTAATTGTTATGTGGAGCTCTACTAAATTAGCAAAGTGGTGTAGGGTATCATAAAGTCGGCCCCGCCCGACTTAAAGACTTTCATTACTGGTTTTTACTTGTTATACTTTCATTACGGCTACAGAGGATATATATCCTTTTGTACGGCCAAAACGTGACTCATCAAAATAACAGTTTTATACCCTAGGTCTTTTTGTACCACATCCATTTCAGGGCGTTTGGAGTCGATCTGGCGATGTCCGTCCGTCCGTCCATCTGTCCGTCTGATACCACACTTCAAAAAATGTGCTAAAAATAAATTAAATCTCGAATATATGGGAATATGTGAAAACGTGGACCTGAATGGACAGTGATCTGCCACTGAAGGTGGGATCTATAACGATCCCATAATACCAACTTGGGAAAAATTTCGTTAAATAATGTGTCCATCACCATTCCATCACTTTTGTATGGTGGCTGTGCGAAAACATGTACCTGAAGAGACAAGTATTTGCCACTATAGGTTGGGTCCATTAAGATCTTTAAATTCCAATTTTATAAAAATTCAGTTCAATAAGGTGTCCAAAATCATCTAAATATCAAATATCGGACTGATCCCTTTTATGGGGTTTATACGTAAAGTTCGGCCTACATAAACAATTTTCTGCCAGAGAAAATGGTACCTATTGAGACCTCAAACTTTAAAAAACTTCCGCTAAAAATATGTCTAAAATCGTGTAAATACCGAATATCTGGAGGTAACGTTATACAGTCAATTACAGCCAATTCTCTTGACAAATATGGCTAAAGCCCAACAATACCCAAATTCGGGTTGTACAGTTATATGGGGGTTATAACAAATAGTGGATTTATATATACCTTTTTTCAAAACCAAAAATTCAACTGATCTAAAATGTATCTGAGTTAAATTTTGTATAACTACTTCATTCCGCTCAGAAGATAGAGAAATTTCCACAGACGGCTAAATCGACATAAAATCTTATGTTGACCAAGAATATATATACTTTGATGGGTCGAAAATGCTTATGTCGGGGAATCAGAAGGGAATGCATGGCCCATCTCCAAACTTAATATTAGTTTGGCTCATGATTCTTAACGTTTTTCAGAAGGAGTGGGTCGATATTGTCCATCTATATATACAATAGGGTATTGAGATTTCTGACTGACTGACTAAGAATCAGCGCCCAGATGAAACGACATTTTGCACGAGGCTCAGTCTTGGTGCTTAGGGGTGTGATAAGAACAAGAACTAACATATTCTAAAAAGAATACTTTGTATCGGACAAACGGAATGACATTTGGAATATAATTCACTGATGGAGTGCAGGGTAGATGAACCAAGGGGTTTTTGGAAATTATAACTTTAAGGTTCCGAAAAGTTCTTAAAAGGTACTAAATTTTTAAAATTGTACCATTTGGTATAATGTGAACGAAACTTGAAATTTTGGTATGAGAATCAAGGTAGGAAAGTTAGTTTGAAAGGTGAACGGATGAAGCTCGAATTTTGAAATTTGGTATTTGTGTCCCTGCTGGTGGTAGGTTTGTGATAGTGCGGTGGTTTTGGAAATGTGTGCTACAATTGCACGAAAATGTCTAAATATTACAATGTTTGGTACAATTTGGTACTGGGAGGACATTTGGAGTCGCTGTTCATGTGTAGCCTTGACATATGGAGGTAGTTCGGAAAATGTGTGCTATAATTGTACGAAAAGCACTGAATGATACTATATTTTTAATATTGAGTGAATGGATAGATTACTGATATTATCTGTGTTGGAAATGCGTCTTTTTTTTTGGTACGAAAAGTACTAAATGGTATCAAATTTGATATTGGGTGAGAGAATAGGCCTGGAATCTCCAAATTTCATATAGAGGTCTCTATTGGTATCTGGAATTGAGATATAAAAATTGTTTTGGAAATGTATACCATAAGTGTAGAAAAAGTACTAAATTGTTGCTGTCTTCGATGGAGGGATGTAGGTTGTGTTGGATATTTATAGTAAATGTTACTAAATTTGGTACGGGGTGAAGGGATAAAGCTGAAATTCTGAAATTTGATATTTAAGTCACCATTGGTTTCTGGGGTATACATCTGGAGACGTTGAAATAGTTTTGGACAGAAAAATCGGATGTGGGTCAATTGTGCAATGGTTTTACTAATATCCCTCTCGGTAAATTTCAAAATTAAAGATTTTAAGGATTTTTTAGTCTAAAATTTAAACATTTTCCTATTATTTTTTCCGAAAAAAGTATAGCTTGAATTATATAGAAAGCCTTGGAAGTATGAAAATTTAAAATGATGTACGAAGTTTTGATTTAAAAATGTTGTCAAATTGAACAAATTGTGCACTTTGAGTACTAAAAAGGCCTAACACAAATTGTCGGAACAAATCAAATATTTTATGGCGGACCTTTTTCTGACAAAGTAGCGGGCACTTGACAGCTTCATATAAGTATTTAATCTTTTTAGAGGAGGTATCAGTAAATTTTTCGGAGATACAAATATAACGATGTTTGAACCTTTGAAAGTTTATTGGCGACTTGGATCCAAAGTTTGTGGAAAACAAGTAAGCAAAGGCTATAGTCGTGCGGAGCCGACTATATAATACCCTACAACACTACAATATGTTAGAAGCCACCTTATGTCCAAATCCATATTGGAAGATTTCGCTTTTGAAATTAGGATTTTGACTAGGGACATTTGCCCAATATTTATGCACTCCGTCGGGCTGTTAGTTGTTGTGGTCCATTTTACAGCTAAATATAATCCAATGGTCATCCAAAATTCTTCCCTGTCCTTAATTCTCTTCACAGGCGTGTCGATTGGCTTCAATTGTGTGATCGGAAAAACAATTCTGTTTTTGGTTAATTTGAACCCCTAAATATTTTGCAACCATCTATAAAAGCCAGAAGCCCCTCTGCATCTCCAAATTTAGACTCATCTATATGATTTGCTTGTCTACGATATTTGGCTATATTCGTAAAAAGCCAGAAGTTCGCCTTCTGTGTATTTCGGATATCGCCTGTAAGTAATGCTGGTATTTTTTCACACAAAAGTAGTGGTCAATTCTACCCGCTGTCCTAAACTCTAACTTTGTGCGAGATTTCGTGTCCTTTGGTTTCTATTTGTGATCTTTATAACGGCTGCAAAATCAGGAACTTTTTTAGTTGTTGGTCGATTTCAACCCCTAATATATTGCGGACATCTTTGAAAACAATGGGCCTAGCCCTTCTGGGTCTAAAATGTGAAAATTTTCGTGAGGATCGGACGATAATTGCAATCTGTATATAATGTAATGCTGTAAGGTGAAAAAATATTACAAAATAGACACTTCAATATTAAAAATAAACAAATTGAAAAAATCGCATGCGATAAAAAATATGAAAAATTAAAAAAATGTCACAAAATCTACATTTACACCATTATTGGCATATTTTTATGCGAATTTTTTAGGTTTTTTGCTTTTATGCCAAGAGGGCATTCTGAATTGACCAAATTTGTCAAAATCTGTCTAGCCACTCTAGCTAACATCCCCTTCCTTTGTATATATACATTGTACATATTTCGCTATATATATCCGATATTTTTACTATCGGAATCTACGTAACGGTCAGAATTGACCTGTTCCTCTATTTGGGATTTCGCCGGGATTAAAAATATTCGCGGTTTAATGGAAAATTTGACTTTTATTTAATAGAAATGTTATGGTCTATTTCACCCACTAAATATTACCCGATGACCACCAAAATTGTAAGGCTTCTGCCCATCCCTAAGCTCTAGCCCCATGCTTTTTTCCGCTTTGATTGGTTTATAATTCCGACCTGTAGAGCTGCTGCAAAATCTGGATTTTTTTTCCAGTTTTTGGTCCTATTCAACCCCTAAATATTATGCGATCATCTCCAAAAGAAGAAGGGGTAATAATCTGACCCTAGCCCCACCTCCATTCAAAATTTCGTGAAGATCGGGCCATAATTGCGACCTGTAGAGTGATTACAAATTAGCATGGACAGACGGACGGAGAGACAGACATGCATAGCTAGATCGACTCAGCTCGGCGAGATAGGAAGATTCATATATACTTTCCTATGTGGGAAACAAATATTTCGTGGTGTTACATAGTTTTTGGCCCAATAAAACTTATAATACCCCCAAGACATAGTGTTTCAGGGTATAAGAATGAACAGTCAGATTTGCATCCTCTTTTAACGGACTCTAGCTGTCGGCAGTGGCAAAACCGCTGGGATTATTTCCGAGTGAATCTTTGATCTCTTTCCTATGTATTCATAGACCAGGTCAGATACATATAGAATAAAAGTCGCATCGAAAAATACCGCACTGCTTTAAGCGCACAAGGTCGCTTAATTTGATCAAATCCTATAGATTATTAAATGCTGACCCAAAATTCTTTGACACTCTAAAATTTTTGCAGGTTTTATATGGAATTACATTCGATGCAGTTGCAGCAGAATATTTCCACATTTAAAAAAATATTTGCATAAAAAGAATCCATATTTTTGGCCCCGTGACCCAAATACCTGGCAGTAAAACATCTCCATAAACCCCTCTCATAGAAATGCATAAGCACATTAATCAACATTCCTTAAACATGCAAATCTTTAAATATTTGTCGTATTCTTTCCAAGTCCCCTCCCCTAACCCATAAGCTCCTCTTGTATTGCAGAATATACAACCACGCTAAATTAAATTTTCGTAAATACAAGTTTCATTTGCACCCTCTTGAATTAAAATACGTTGACAGCTTGTCCTTTGGCATCCTGAGAAAAAGAGAAAAAATAACAAAGCGATTGCAGGTTACCGCTCTTCAACATCCCTGTTATTATTTTACTGAAGTTGTTGCTGCTGCAGGTTCCTTTCGTTCGTTCGTCCCCTCCATACCTTTAGTGTCACCGGAACGTTTATAGTTTTACATTAATAAAGTTGCACAAAATAACAACGACAACAACAAAGGTAACGAGCATTTATTTTTGAAGCTCTCTATGCTCAGCTGGATCCTTTATGGTTTGCTTTTGTTTTTCATCTTTTTTTGTGATATTTTGACAAATAATTTATTTGAACTCCTTTATTTTCGCACAAAGTATGTAATTTTTCTTTGTTTTTTGTTAGGGGAGATGTAAAACAAAACGGGTAGGGCTGATGTTCAAACACAACATGGTACTATGTGTAATTTGTTGAACTTTTTTGTGCCAAAAGTACAAAATAAAGACGAAATGAAAACTTGCAATACAGTTTTTTTTTTACCCTCCACTATAGTATGAAGGGTATATTATGTTTGTCATGCCGTTTGTAACATCCCAAAATGTGCATTTTAGACCCCACAAAGTACATATATTTTTGATCAGTATACAATTCTATGCCGATTTAGCGATGCCCGTCCCTTTTTTTCTATCCATCTGTCTTTCCATCCATCTCTCTTTCCATCCATCTATCTTTCCATCCATCTGTCTTTTTGTCCTTCGGCAGAAATCACTCTGTGAGAGAGAATTGCATATGCGCGTATTCGTAGAGCACCCATTAGAGAGCGTAGAGCATCATATTATCGACTTTATTCAGCGGAATTATGTCAAATTTCATATTTAAATATCGTAATGGCATATGACAAAAATTGCCGACACAGGTCCTCGTCTTTGTATAGGCTCAATATAATGGTAACTCCCTATATTCGGTATTTTTATACCCTCCACCTTGGAAAGGAGGGTATATTAACTTTGTCATTCCGTTTGTAACATCCTTAAATATTCGTCGTAGACCCCATAAAGTATATATATTCATAATCAGCATAAAATTCTAAGTCGATTTAACGATGTCCGTCTGTCTATCTGTCCGTCTGTCTGTCTGTCCGTCTGTCTGTTGAAATCACGATACAGCCCACATTATTTGACGTAGAGCGCCAAAATTTAGCAGAGCAATTTGTATTGTGTCTCGGATGATTGGTATTGAAAATGAGATATATCGGTCCACGTTCTGCTATAGTCCCCATATAAAGGTACCTTCCGATATTCGGTATTTTGATGATTTATGCCACATTTTTTTTACGGATTTGTCTGAAAATTGGTATTTGTAGGTCATAACGGGTCTCTGTACGTGTGGCAAGGTCCACGTTTTGGTATATCCCCCATATAAAAGTACCTCCCGATATTCGGTATTTTGATTATTTTTGCCACATTTTTCACGGATTTGTCTAAAAATTGGTATTTGTTGAGCATAATGGGTTCCAGCTCCGGCGAAACATTGCATGAGTAGGTCCACGATTTGGTATAGCCCCCATATAACGGTACCTCTCGATATTCGGTATTTTGATGATTTTTGACACATTTTTTCACGAATTTCTCTGAAAATTTGTAGTTGTAGATCATAATGGGTCCCAGTTCGTGTGGCGAGTCATTGTAATTATAGGTCCACGTTTTGGTATAGCCCCCATATAACGGTACCTACCGATATTCGGTAATTTGACGATTTTTGCCACATTTTTTCACGTATTTGTCTGAAAAATGGTATTTGTAGGTTATAATGGGTTCTAGCTCCGGCGAAACATTGCATGAGTAGGCATTTTAATGGTTTTTGCCACATTTCTTCTAATGTTTCCTTTACCCTAAGGTGGAGGGTATTAAAAGTTTGGCCCGACCGAACTTAATTTTTTTTTACTTCGTATAATTTTAGAAGTACATTTATTGATTTTTTTGTTTCGAAAAGTTGCTGATTTTTCTCATATGGTGGAGGATACTCAATATTAGGCCCATCCAAAAACTACTGCTTCGTATATTCTCAGCCACATGGCTAGGGAGGATATATGTATACTATTATTTGATACGGCCAAAACGTTCCTCATCGTAATAAAGGTTTTAGACCCTAGGTCTCTTTGTACCAAATCCGTTTCAGAACAATTGGAGTCGATCTACCAATGCCCGTCCGTCCGTTTGTCTGGCTGGCTGGTGCGCACGATAACTCTCGAAGGTAGTATGAGATTTGGTTCAAACTTGGTACATCGTAATATTATCAAACTTAGATCGAGTTTTCCACAAAATGTCGAAATTTTCATTAAAAATAGTTTACTGCACCCACAAAGGGTCAAAATTTTGAATAATTATAACTCTTATAAAATGTGATGTTAGAGTCCGATTGTCATCAAATTTTACCATTTACCAGTCCACTCCATCTGGTACCACCGAATTTTGAATATCCCTGAAGCTCTGATTCCACTCAGACTTGGTGCATCTCAATATTTCCATCAACACAAGATCTGTTATAAAGATAGGACAGATCGGACCATTTCTTCTCGTACCTCCCCCACAAAGGTTAAACGTTTTGAAAAACCAAAACGATTAGAAATTCCGAAATAAGCATCCAGTTCTCTTCATATTTCACACATCTCATTATTTCTACTAACACAGGATCTGCTGTGAAGATGGGATATATCGGTGAACTCCTTCTGGTAACTCCACTACAAAGGATCAACATTTTGAATATCAATAGCGCTAATAAAACGCGAAATTAATATCCGATTCCATTTTAGCCTTGGTACATCTAAATATTTCTATCAACACAAGATCTGTTATAAAAATGGGAGGCACCGGACCATTTCTTCTCCTATTTCCCCACAAATTGTCAATGTTTTGAATAACCAAAACGATTATAAAATCCTAAATAAGCATCCGGTTCTTTTTATATTTAAAATATTCCATTATTTCTCCTAACACAAGATCTGCTGTGAAGATGAAATATATCGGTCCACTCCTACTGGTACCTCCCCCACAAGGGGTCAACGTTTTGAATATCCACGAAGCTCATAAAACGCGAAACTAACATTCAATTTCATTCAGACTTAGCACATCTAATTATTTCTATCAACAGAAGATCTGTTATAAAGATGATTGAGATCGGATATTTTTTGCCGCTTCCTTCCCCACAAAATTTTGAAAAACAAACCGCTCACAGAAAGAGAAATAAGCATCCAACTCTCTTCAAATTTTTCACATACATATATTTTTGTTAACACAAGATCTGTTGTGAAGATGATACATATCTGTGAACACCTTCTTGTACCTCAGCCACAAAGGGGTAACAATTGTCAATACTTTTATCTGTCATAACTTACGAAATAAGTAAGCGATTCTTTACAACTTGCTATATCTAAATATTTCTCTCAACCAGAATTCTTTACAACTTGCTATATCTTAATATTTCTCTCTCTCTCACAACTGAGAAGAATATGGAATTTATAATTTCGCATAAAATTGGATGTAAATGTTTGTTTTTTTTGTAATTTTGCCCATATCAATATTTTTATCTGTATTAGATGTAGTATGAAAATGGAATACTTTTGTGGAATTTACATGCACATTTTAACCTTTTCTAAAAATTATCACATATCCCATATAAAGTGCAGGAAACAGTCGATATAGTCCAAACCTGGCACGTCACAATATTTATATAATATTTATTTAGATCCATTCCTTCGGAACCTATCCCATAGAAGATCAAAAATTTGAATAATTATAGCAGAAGTCAAAATATATTTGAATAGTCGAACATTAGCTGAGGGTATACATCTGTCGGCGAAAACGACAGATACTTTTTAACTTGTTTTTTTTTTGAGAGTTTGTTTTTATTTTCCAAATGGTAGAGGGAATTCGAAATTATACCCGACCAAACTTACTGATTTTTTAACTTGTTTTTTTGCTACCATATGTAATTTTTTATACCCTCCACTTTGGAAAGGAGGGTATATTAACTTTGTCATTCCGTTTGTAACATCTTTAAATATTCGTCTTAGACCCCATAAAGTATATATATGCATAATCAGCATAAAATTCTAAGTCGATTTAACGATGTCCGTCTGTCTGTCTGTACGTCTATCTGTCTGTCCGTCTGTCTGTTGAAATCACGATACAGCCCACATTATTTGACGTAGAGCGGCAAAATTGAGCAGAGCAATTTGCATTGTGTCTAGGATTGTTGGTATTGAAAATGAGATATATCGGTCCACGTTCTGGTATAGTCCCCATATAACGGTACCTCCCGATATTCGGTATTTTGATGGTTATTGCCACATTTTTTCACTGATTTGCCTAAAAATTGGTATTTGTGGGTCATAATGGGTCCTAGTTCGTGTGGCAAAACATTGCATGTATAGGTCCACGTTGTGGTATAGCCCCCATATAAAGGTACCTCCCTATATTCGGTGTTTTATTTTTTTTTTTGCCACATTTTTTCACGGATTTCTCTAAAAATTAGTATTTGTGGGTCATAATGGTTTCCAGCTCCGGTGGCGAAACATTGCATGTATGGGTCCATGATTTGGTATATCCCCCGTATAACGGTACCTCCCGATATTCGGAAATTTGATGATTTTTGAAACATTTTTTCACGGATTTGTCTGAAAATTGGTATTTGTGGGTCATAATGGGTACTAGTTCGTGTGGCGAAACATTGCATGCATGGGTCCATGATTTGATAGAGCCCCCATATAACGGTACCTCCCGATATTCGGTATTTTGATGGTTTTTGCCACATTTTTTCACTGATTTGTCTAAAAATTGGTATTTGTGTGTCATAATGGGTCCCAGTTCGTGTGGCGAAACATTGCATGTATGGGTCCATGATTTGGTATAGACCCCCTATAACGGTACCTCCCGATATTCGGTAATTTGATGATTTTTGAAACATTTTTTCACGGATTTGTCTGAAAATTGGTATTTGTTGGCCGTAATGGTTTCCAGCTCCGGTGGCGAAACATTGCATGCATGGGTCTATGATTTGGTATAGCCCCCATATAACGGTACCTCCCAATATTTGGTATTTTGATGGAGTTTGCCACATTTTTTCACTGATTTGTCTAAAAATTGGTATTTGTGGGTCATAATGGGTCCTAGTTCGTGTGGCGAAACATTGTAATTATAGGTCCACGTTTTGGTGTAGCCCCCATATAACGGTACCTCCCGATATTCTGTAATTTGATGGTTTTTGCCACATTTCTTCTAATGCTTCTTTTACCCTAAGGTGGAGGGTATTAAAAGTTTGGCCCGGCCGAACTTAATGTTTTTTACTTGTTGGTACTCATTCTCGTTTATTGAAAGGAGTACTACTGTAGAACCATAACGTCCCTATCATAAATACTTCACCTACATATTTTACACATTCAGAACGTATTTCTTATCCTACTTAATAAAACAAAGATTTTATTAAACTGCTAATAAATAACCTCCCTTAACATACGGCACACCTCAACCTCTCCTGTGTTTTGCTCAACATGTCTCCTACAAATTTTCCAACAATGTATTTGAAGATGAACAATAAACCGCATAAAGAAAGTAAAGCATGAGAAAGCATCCGAAAAAATAACAAACGACAAAGGACAAAAAACGACAGTAACCCGAAAATTTGTGGCATACCCGTAAATCATGGCACTTCTTCTCATAGACATTCATCTGATATGCAAAAACCCCCAAAGACCACACACACACAAGCTATCGAACTCCACATTTTCAATCTCTAGGGACATGCAACAACAACAACAACGAGAGCAACAAAAAGAAGTGAATGGTGTTGGTTGTGGTAACAATGCTGCTGCCACTACTGCTGGTGTTGTTTTCGTAGTTGTTGCCATTATTATGTCTGCTAATACCAATGCTTCTCGATAGCAACAACAAGGAGCCCTAACAGGAAGCAAACTTTGGGAAAAAGTTGTCCTTCTCTCTCTCTCTCCCTCTCCCTCCACTTTCTCTTTGAAGCATTAGCCAAAATAACAAATTTTCTTGGATTTCCAGCAAAAAATTACGGAGATAATGAAAGTAGGAAGGTGCTCCAAAAGGGTGAGCACCGGGGTGTGTGCATACTATTGTTGTCCTATATTCCCCCGATGCCATAACGCTTTTTGCTGCTCCTGCCACCACCACTAAACTTATCCGCCTGTTAACTAATGATAACAAGAAATTTGCGTGGCCACCAAAAATCAATAGGCTTATTGTTCGTTCGTTTTCTGAAGATGCCACTTTTTGTTCGTTGTCGTTTTTTCTTTTTTTATTCACTTGCTGCGGTAATGTCCATTCGTTAGTCGACTGCCGCTATCCTTGTGGTTATGGTACTGGTATATTATCCTGTCTTATATTTATCCTCAATGTGATTTAGTATTTTACGTTTATTAAGCTGTTTTTCATTTATTGTTTGTCTTTTGTTTTTCTTTTCCCCCGAAGAATAAAATACCATTTCCCCGAGTAGATAATAAAATGTGGTCAGAAAAAAGTGGGTGGTCCGTAACGATAAGCAAGGGGTAATGAATTAATGTTGCTTTAAGAAAGTTTAGTAGAAAGACGGAAGATAAAAATTGGTTTGATGGAGTTTTTCGGTCTTGTAGTAAATTTCTTAAACTAATAGCCGCATAAAAACTTGTAAAAAAAGCTTCTTTGAATAGTAGATCAAGTTCTTATTCCCGGCCAAACCAAAATGACATTTTTCAATAGGGCCGGCACACAGTATTACCAAAATGGAAAATCCTTTATTTGTAGTTCTATATAAAACCAGTAAGGAAAAGTCAAAAGTCGGGCGGGGCCGACTATATGATACCCTACACCACTATGCATATTTAGTAGAGCTCCCGAAACGAAAGAATTTATTTGAAATATCAATCAACATATGACTTTAGAGCAGTTATAGTTTGGTTTCAGAGGGCATAAATATATGGGAGGCATATCTAATTCTGAATCGATTTTAACCAAATCTGACGGAAACATTTTAATCTATTATACCAAACAACATTGATATAGAGAGCATGAGAAGGATTATGTGAAAAATATACATCGGAGCCGAGTTCCATAATATGGAAACGTACGTCCCGAAATTAACTCAATTTGGGCTCATATTAGCCATTACTTGCACAATGAACCTGAAATCGGATTAAGGATATTTAAGAGCTATACCCAAATCTTAGCCGATCTCGAGCTCCATAAGATATCTAGTAACAAATATCATTGTTGTCGAATGGATATTTCGAAATCGGATGAAACCTATATATAGAAGCTATAGTTATATCTGAACCGATTTTTTCGATCGATCTACTTGCTTCTAAACTAAATTTGGGAGGAAGTGCCAAAATTCAGTTAATTTTGCTTTTTTGGTCATTTGGTGTACAATTGACACTAAACCGGTTGAAGATATATGGGAGCTATATCCAAATTTGAACCGATTGATACAATTTGGCAGAGGTATTTCTGGGCTGTATCTGATATCTGATACCAAATATCATTATTGTGGGATGCATATTAAGAATGTGGGGAACTTCAACACCAAATCGCATGAAACATATACATGAGAGCTATAACTATATCTGAACCGATTTTCTCCAAATTTGATGTACTTGCTTCTAGACAAAATTCGGTCGAATGTGGTAAAATTCAGGTCATTTGGACTTATATTGGCCATTTGGTGCACAATTAATCCGAATTCGGTGGAAGATATATATGGGAGCTATATCCAAACCTGAACCGATCTTGATAAACTTTAGCAGAGGTATTTCCGAGCTCTATAAAATGTCTCATACCAAATATCATTGTTGTCGAATGGATATTTCGAATGTGAGGGACTTTAACACCAAATCAGATGAGACATATATATGGGAGCTATAGCTATATCTCAACCGATGGTAAAAACCCCGAAATTTCTATATTTAAGGAGTTGTGATTCAAATTCGATGTACTTGCTTCTAGACTATATTTGGTTGGATGTGCCAAAATTTAGGTCATTTGGACTTATATTGGCCATTTGGTGCACAATTAACCCCAAATCAGTTGAGGACATCTAGGAGCTATATCTAAATCTGGTCCGATTATCAAAAATTTCAATAAGGGTTGTCCTTGGGCCAAACAAATATTGTTTGCAAAATTTCATCTCAATCGGATAACAAATGCGACCAGCATATTGTTCACAAGAATACATGGACAGACGGACTGATATGCATAAATCGCCTCAGAAAGTGATTTTAGAAGGATCCTCAACAGTAACTATGGGATCATCTCGGTTCCTTCTTCGTCTTATAAACAAATGCAGAAAGACATAATTTCCTTACCACTTTGTAGTGTAGGGTATAAAAATCTATTGAAGATTTTCGCAAAGTTTTTTTTCAGAATATGAAGTTCGACTCGAAAGAGAAATAACACTTTAATCATAAATATACAGGATGAGATGAAAAAACTGCATCCAACTTCAGACTGCTGTCATTTCTTAGCCACTCGTCCGACAGCTGTTAAAATTATTCCAATTACAGGTCATTATATTGCTTACAATCGTACAAAAGCATTTTGTTGAGAATTTTCCAGAAAAAAAGATATTAGTTATGGAATTCAAGCGATTTCTTTATATTTGGCTGGAAAACCACAAGTGGATATCGTTAGAGCACATCATCATTCAAATCCGAATAGAATAGGGTCTTGTACCATGGCTCGTTACCGTGATACTGGTAGCGTAGCCCGACGTCAAGAAAGTGGACGAAAGAAAATAGATTCCAATAAACTAAAGAGTTGCTTCGCTTGGTCGAAAGTGGTGAACTGCCGGATTTGGTTTTCTCCGATGAGAAAACATTCGTTGTCCAGAAGTTAGTAAACAAACAAAATAATCGTGTTTACTTGCCAAAGAGGTTAGCTGAAATTGTGCACCTTCGGTTGGCCATGGTGATGGTGTGGACCGCCATAACAGCCGATAGTCGATCTCCGCTCGTATTAATCGACCGTGGCATCTGAATAAATGCCGAATATTATCGCGAAAATATTTTGGAGGATGTATTAAAGACTTGGGCAAACATTTTGGCCGCAGACGTTGGACATTCCAACAGCGCATGCTGACCACCAAAATCTCCGGATACCAATCCGTTGGACTATTGTGTCTGGTGTATTTCGGAAAGCAAGTTTTGCACTAAAAAATACCAAAGTATCTATCACCTCAAGCAAGCGCTTCGTCGGGAATGGGCCAAAATACCGCAGAGCAACGTTCGGGCAGCATGTGAGCATGTGGTTTCGTTGGCCGTTTCGTGCTTAAGGTGACCAATTCAAACAAATCTAAACTTATTCTAAAATTTGATGCTGTTTACGACATTTTTTGCTTTCATTCAATAAAATAAAAAAAAAAGAATTAAAGTTATGGCGTTTGACTTTGTTGCAGTATTTTTTATCTTTTTTCAGCATAGAATTCTAAGTCGATGTTTGTCTGTCTGTCTGCCCGTCTCTTGAAATCACGATACAGACCACATTATTTGGCTTCAAAATTTGGCAAAACAATTTGTATTGTACCTACGATGGTTGGTATTGAAAATAAGATGCATCGGTCTACGTTTTGGCATAGCCACCATATAACGGCATTGGGTATTTTGATGATTTTCGCCACATTTTTCACGGATTCCTTTAAAAATTGGTATATGTAGGTCATAATGGGTTCTAGTTCCAGTTTTCGTATAGCCCTTATATAAAGGTACCTCCCGATATTCGGTATTTTGATGATTTCTGCCAGATTTTAATACGGATTTGTCTAAAAATTGATATTTGTAATTCTTAATGACAGAAC
The DNA here is from genome assembly GCF_030504385.1 of Musca domestica. Classification (NCBI taxonomy): domain Eukaryota; kingdom Metazoa; phylum Arthropoda; class Insecta; order Diptera; family Muscidae; genus Musca; species Musca domestica. The sequence continues at coordinate 17,024,188 of NW_026712299.1, forward strand.
ATTGAATATCCAGTTCCATGTTTTCCTATAGCCGCCATATAACGGTACCACCTGATATTCGATATTTTCATGATTTTCGAAACATTTTCCACGGATTCCTTTAAAACTTGCTATATGTAGGTCATAATGGGTTCTAGCCTTGGTGGCGGAACATTGTATGTGTATGTCCACGTTTTCGTATAGCCCCCATATAACGATGCCTTCCGATATTCAGTATTTTGATAATTTTAGCAAATTTTTTCCCAGGATTCGTCTAAAATTCGGTGTTTGTAATTCTTAATGGCAGAACATTGAATATCCAGGTCCATGGTTTCCTATAGCTGCCATATAATGGTACCCACCGATATTCGGTTGCCCATATTCGACGGACCCATCTGGCAACGCCATAACTTTTGACAGAGATGTCACATCGCTTAATGACATACCGCGTTTGAAGCGTCAGTCCAAGCATATTTTTACCATGAACCAATACACGCCACGCGAGCGCTCTGAAATAGTTGCAATTTAAATTCAACAGAAGAAGTTAATTGTGAAAACTCAACGTGCTTTTAAAACATTAAAAAATGTGAGAAGTGCGCCTTCTAACAACACCATTAAACACCATGTAATCCGAAGAGGCCATATAAAAGTTGACCAAGGCGATCGGCCGAGAATATCGCTGCCGTACAAGCCAGTGTTGAGAGGTCCCCAAGAACATCCCAAAAACGCCGTTCTCAGCAGTTGGGCATGGCTCGGTCCACTTTACAACGGATTATTCGCATTGATTTGAATTTGTTCCCGTACAAAATTCAATTGACGCAAAGAATGTTGCCTGCGGACAAGCCTCGTCGATTGGAATGGGCCCAAAGCAATTTTGGAACAAACAACAGGAGATTCAAGAAGTGCCGCTTTATGACGAAAAAGTAACAGTTTGGTGCGACGTTAGTGCGAAAACGGTCATTGGGCCGTTTTTCTTCCAAAATGAAAATGGTCATGCTGTTACCATCAATCATTTTGTGATGCCAATTATTCGTCGAATGCGTATGAGGCAGTTCTGGTTTCAACAAGACGGCGCTCCACCGCACACAAGTCGCATAACAATCGATTTTCTGAAGAATTTGTTTCCGGGCCGTTTGATGTCGATTTGGGCTGGCCACCGCGTTCGCCCGATTTGACGCCGCCTGACTTGGGGATGTTTGAAGTCAAAGGTTTACGTTAACAAGCCAAGGACCGTAGAAGAGCTCAAGGACAACATTCGTGAAGAAATAGCCGCTATTCCGGCCGAAATGTTGGCAAAAACGATGGAAAATGCAGCAAAAAGGGCACAATACGTCATCAACTCTAGAGGCGCCCATTTGAGAGATATCATATTCAAAATTTCATGTAAACAAAGCTACTTGGAACAAATTAAATGATTAACATTGCCAACTGCCAAATTTTTATTTTTTTCTTTGATTTAAAAAAAAAAAAAAAACATGGGTCCGTCGAATATGGGCAACCCTGTATGTTTTTTTTACTTGTTGAATTTTTTATTAAAACTTATATAGTGCATAATCTTGAAAGGAATCTCCAATTATAACATTGCACTTTAAATGATATTTTTAAAAGACTCGTAGAGCTATTCTAGTGGATTTTAATACATATTTCAAAAGCCTTTTTCTAAAGGTCTCAGAACTTAATCCCAAATTTTTAAGCATATTTAAGTTAAGAATATGTTTAAATAGCTTTAAAGAAAAATTCGAATACTTTATTTTATTTAAATAATATATTTAATATTAAAATAATTATTTCTCATATTTCCGTAGAGGAATAAATTCATGTTGTTTTAAAACTGATTTATATTGTTGTTTTCTGGGGGCCATAATGAAACCATTATCTTTCTATCTTTAAAACGAAACGTTCATAATTTATTTAACAAACTCAGGCCAATTTCAATATCCCTCCCATTGCTCTTTCAAAACTATTAAATTTATTTTGATTAAAAAATTGCTTTGGGATTTTAATTAAATTCTATCAAAATATTTTTTTTCTACTCCTCTTGCCATCGTCCTTCTGCTCATTCTCGGCTCGACAACGATATGCTAAATGTGCATTCCGCCTTTTCATATTTTTTTGTTTTATCCTAACATGAAATGTTGTTTGGAATTCTCTGCAAAAATAACAACAATGTATTGCATGTCCTAGATGGTTGTTGTGGGTGGCTTTAAGGAAGAACAAGCAAAACAGAAACAAGTAAACAATGCGAACGAAAAAAAAAAAATATACCTCAGAACTGCAGAGTCTATTATTATTATGCCAACATGTATTGTTTTTTTGTTGTTGTCATCATCGTCGTCGCAGTAGTAGTAGTTTTATGTGTGTAAATGTATCTGTGGTTATTGCTGTTGTTGCTACTGCTGTTCTATTAAAATTGGAACAAATTTGTTTACTTGCATTCGAGTATAAAAAAAAAAATAATTTTGCTGCGTAGGTGTGGCTAAAGCCCATGAGAAGGTGTAGCTATTGCTGGCTCTTGTTACTACAACGTTTGGCTTTACTGGCCCTGTAGCCTAGCAAAAACTGTTAGCATGTGGCATATTGTTTTCTTAGCTACCGAAGCAAAAAATATTCTTTGCAAACAATATGCATTATCAGCATGCTTAGCGTTGCAACGGTTTAAATCAACAAAGGTATGAGTCATGCCGAACGAAAGTTGGTCGAAGAAAACTTTTTAAAGGAAGAAGAAAATATTTTTTAATAAAAAAAGTTAAAAAGTATCAATCGGTTTTGCCTATAGACTAATACCCTCAGCCATTGTTCGATTATTTAAATAATTGTGACTACATTTATTTGATTGACTTGATTTGATTATTAAAATCGGATCGGATGTCTATTTCGTCATTTATGAGCTTTAAGGATATTCAAAATTTTGAGCCTTTGTGTGGGAGGTACAAGAAGGAGTGGACCGATATATTCCATCTTCACAAGGGATCTTTTGTTAGTGGGAATAATGGGAAATATAAAAACTTGATGCTTATTTCGGATCTTATAAACGTTTTGGTTATTCAAAACTTTGACCCTTTGTGGGGGAGGTACCAAAAGGAACGGTCCGATATCTACCGTTTTTAACAGATCTTGTGTTAATAGAAATATTCAGATCTGCCAAGTCTAAATGGAATCCAACGTTAATTTCGCGTTTTATAAGCTTAATGGATACTCAAAATTTCGACCATTTGTGAGGGAGGTACCAGAAGGGTTAATAAAAATATTGGGATGTGTGAATTTTAAGACAGTCGGATTCTTAAATCACATTTTTTGAGAGTGGTAATTATTCAAAATTTTGATCGTTTGTGGGGGAGGCACTTGATGGAGTGGACTGATATTGTCCATTTTCACACCTGACCTAGCACTCACGCAAATATTAGGATTTGCAAAGTTGAAGTAAAATCGGATTATCGTTTCTCTTTCTATGCAAAAAATATATATTTTTTGAAAATTTCGACCTTTTGTGGGGGAGGTACCAAAAAGAGTGGACCGATATTGTACATCTTAACACCAGACCTCGGGTTAATATAAATATTGGGATGTGTGAAATTTGAAGACAATCGGACTCTTAAATCATATTTTATGAGAGTTGTAAATATTCCACGTTTTGACCATATGTGGGGGAGGTACTTGATGGAGTGGACCGATATTGTCCATTGTTGTGGGTTCTGAGGGAATGGGCCAATATTGCCTATTTCCTATCGGACCTAAACAAATACAATATAAATATGGGGTAACTTGGTAACAGGCTAATACGTCCTTCACTTTACATGACACATGTGATAATTTTTAGAAAATCTTAACATGTACGTGAGGTACCAGGTATAGTCGTGTATTGGAAATGTTGACCCTTTGTGGGTGAGGTACCGTAAGAGTTTCGCAGATATATATCATGTTCACTACAGACCTGGCCTTAGCAAAAATGTTTGTATGTGTGAAATTTGAAGAGAGTGGGATGCTTATTTCGCTTTTTTTGAGCGGGTTGTTTTTCAAAATCTGGTACCCTATGTAAGGCGAGGTACCAGAAGAAATGGTCCGGTTTCTACCATCTTTATAATAGATCTTATGTTGATGGAAATATTGAGATGTACCATGTTTGAATGGAATCGGATGTTAATTTCGCTTTTTATGAGCTTGTCGGATATTTAAAAATTTGAGCCTTTGTGAGGGGAGGTACCAAAAGGAGTGAACCGATATATCCTATCTTCACAGCAGATCTTGTGTTAGTAGCAATAATAGCATGTATGAAATATGAAGAAAACCTGATGCTTATTTCAGATTTTATAATCGTTTTAGTTATTGAAAAACGTTGACCCTTTGTGGGTGAGGTTTCAGAAGGAATGGTCCGATCTCTACCATTTTTATAACAAATCTTGTGTTGATGAAATATTGAGATGTGCCAAATCTAAATGAAATCGAATGTTAATTCCGAGTTTTATGAGCTTAATAGATATTCAAAATGTTGACCCTTAGTGGGGGAGGTACCAGAGTATAGCAGACGAGTACACCGATATATCCCATCTCCACACCAGATCTTTTGTTAACAAAAAATATTGGGATGAGTGAAATTTGAAGACAATCGGACTTTAACATCACATTTTATAGGAGATATATTTATTCAAATTGTTGACCCTTTGTCGGAGAAGTACTTTATAGAGTGGACCGATATTGTCCATTTTCGCACCTGACCTAGAAGTGATACAAATATTGAGATTTGCAAAATTAGATCAAAATCGAATGATCTTTTCTCTTTCTGTGCTGTAAAATACTTTCTTTTTGAAGAAGTCGTCTTTTTGTGGTGGTGGTACCAAAAGGATTGGATCGATATTGCATATCACCGAACTCGATCTAAATTTAATAATAAAAAAAATTGGATACTCCCTTCGAGAGCTATCCTGCGCAGCAGCCAGACAGACAGACAGACGAACGGACATCGCTAGGTCAACTACATATATCCTGAAACGGATTTGGTCCAAAGAGACCTAGGGTCTAAGACCATTTTTTTTCGATGAGACACGTTTTGACCGTATCAGTCTATCAGGCTGAGGGTATAAAAATGGGGAAGAGGGGGATCTTGTGCTGTCTATTTGGGTTACTTTGTGTTGCAAACTAAAATATGAAGAAAGATACTATATTGGTACTCTAATGATTTCAAGGATCTTAATCCAAAATTTTTAAAAATTTTTGGAAGAGGGGGAAACTTAGGTCCACTTTTACGGTTTTTCTCCGTAATTATTGAAAAAATTAAATTATTCTCATGGTGTAATAACGGATTTCTGAAATATATTTTTTCCAAAGTACTTAGATTATTATGGATACATTCTAAAATAGTTTCGTTCCAAAAATTCCTTTAAATAACATATTTTAAAATTTCTATATATTTTTAAATCCAAACTAATGGATTTTTAAAAATGTTTGTAAAGTGTTGGGCTTTTTTTAATTATTTTACAAAGACTTTCAGTCCTGTAGCCGTGGGTAATAAAGAATATTAGCAGAATGCATTTCTGAATATCATATTTTGAAAAATGATCACAGCTATAGTCTACTATTTTCATACTCTCCAGCATAATATGGAGAGTATATTTAGTTTGTCATTCCGTTTGTAACACCTCGAAATATACAAAGTATATATATTCTTGATCAGCATACAATTCTATGTCGATTTAGCAATGTCCGTCCGTCTGTGGGATTCACTCTAGCTTCCGAACGAAACGAAGTAGGTTAATAAAATTTTACGCAAATACATATTATATCTGCAAGACTTTTGGTATTGAAAATGGGCCATGTAGGTTCACGTTTTGGTATAGCCCACATATAACGGTACCTCCCGATATTGGGTATTTTGATGATTTTAGCGACATTGTTCACCGGAATTGTTTCAAATTTGGCATTTGAAGTTCGTAATGAATACTACAGCCTACGACAGAAAATTGTCTGTGCAAGTCCACGTTTTTGTATAGCCCCAATATAACAGTACCTCCCGAGATTGGTATTTGAAGTTGGTAATGAATACTACAGCCTGTGACAGAAAATTGTATAATAATACCTCCCTATATTCGGTATTTTGATGATGCAGGTCCACATCGTCGTATAGACCCTAATATAACGGCTACATTCGGCATTTTTAACGGACTTTATTTTTTTTTGAAAATGCCAAATTCGTTCCTAGTGGTGGTGGAAGAGGCCCGGTCGATCTTATAGATTTTTACTTGTACGAAACTTGTATTGCTAACAGTTAAAATAGTCTCAGCCATGGATGTTTGAAAAAGCTAGTTTTTTTAACATCACGGGAGCTGTCATGGAGAATTTAAAAAGAGTATTTTTTTTAACTTTTTTATACCCTACACCACATAGTGGTAAGGGTATTATGTCTTTGTGCATTTGTTTGTAACATGGAGAAGGAAACGAGATAGACCCATAGTTACTTTTGAGAACCTTCATAGAATCACTTTCTGAGTCGATTTATACATGTCAGTCCGTCTGTCCGTCCGTCTGTCCATGTATTCTTGTGAACAAAATGCAGGTCGCATTTATTATCCGATTGAGATGAAATTTTCCAAACAATATTTTTTGGCCCAAGGACGAACCCTATTGAAATTGGTGAGAATCGGATCAAATTTAGATATAGCTCCCATATATATCTTCATCCGATTTCGGGTTAAATGTGCACCAAATATCCACTATCAGTCCAAATTACCTGAATTTTGGCACACCCAACCGAGTTCGGCCTAGAAGCAAGTATATAAAATTTGGAGAAAATCGGTTCAGATATAGCTATAGCTCCCATATATATCATTCATCCGATTTGATCTTTAAGTCCCTCACATTCCTACTATGCACTCCACAACCGTGATATTTGGTACCAGGTATTAGATGGAGCACAGAAATATCTGTTTTAAATTTTATCGAAATCGGTTCAGATTTGGATATAGCTCCCATATATATCTTCATCCGATTTCGGGTTAATTGACCACCAAATGGCCAATATCAGCCCAAATGGCCCGAATTTTGGCACATGTGACCGAGATTAGCCTTAAAGCAAATACAACAAATTTGGAGAAAATCGGTTCAGAAACAGCTATAGCTCCCATATATATATTCATCCGATTTCGGGTTAAATGTGCACCAAATGTCCACTATCAGTACAAATTACCTGAATTTTGGCACACCCAACCGAGTTCGGCCTAGAAGCAAGTATATCAAATTTGGAGAAAATCGGTTCAGATATAGCTATAGCTCCCATATATATCTTTCGTCCGGTTTGGTGTTCAAGCCTCTCACATTCGTAATATGCACTCCACAAGAATGATATTTGGTACCAGATATAAGATACAGCCCAGAAATAGCTGTTTGTAATTTTATCGAAATCGGTTCAGATTTGCATATAGCTCCCATATATACACTGGTGGCCAAAACTAAAGCAACTGAAATTACAAGGAGAATGAATGCCCTGTAACTTTTTCAAAAATTAAGAAAATGAGAAAGTTTTTCTTGTTTTAAATTAGGTACTTTATTCACTTTTTAAAAACATAAAACATAAAACCAAAATTCATTTTTATATAAAAAATAATGTTTGGTAAAGTCAATTAACCCGATTTTGGCTTGGACAAAACAAAAGCAACTCTGTTGTACATTCATACAACCGCTGCAATTTCAGTTGTTTTTACTGTGATATTTATCGCTTTTTGCTTCCTTCGACAATTTCGCTTGTCATAAATACTTTTTGAGAAGTTTTTTACAACGGTATGTGTTTTTCTTTTCGTTTTTTTAAGTACTGCCCAAAAAAATTTTAAAAATGGCTAGAAGCAAATACAGTACCTGAATAAAACAGCAAAATATCAGTGACTATCAAAACAACATATCACAGAAAATGATTTCCGAGAAATATTTCATAAATATTTATGTGATTTCATAATTATTTCTGTATACTAAGTCTGTTTTTTGAAACTGGATCGGTAGTAACAGTCTATAACGGATGAAGGCCGTGAAAAACTTCAGCCCGTACTGATCCACAAATTGTGAGAGAAATAAAAAAACAACTATTTAAGAGTTCAACTGGATTAGTGAGAGAGCTATCATTGGATATAAGCTCGAGATCAGTGCGTAGACGAGTAGTGGCAGCTGGTCTGCATGCCCGTAAGATATCAAAAAACCATTTATATCTGAATAAATCAAAAACGGCTTTCGGAAACGATAATATTAAGTGGAATCAAGCTCAATGGAAAAAACATTATTTCTGGAATGAGTCTACGTTTAATATTAAAGGCTCAGAAGTGAAAAATTTTACGGTGAGAAGACCAAAAAATGAAGGACTCAAGCCACAGTGTTGCAAAGGTACAGTGAAGCATGAGGGAGGGTCAAAAATGGCGTGGCGCTGTTTTTCTTTCTATGGACTTGGGCCTATCCATAAAATAAAGGAAGTTGTGGATCGGTTTGTTTACAAAGATGTGTTGGACATCACGTTGTTCCCTTGCGCTGAGTAAAATATTCGGCTGATTTGGGTGTTTCAGCATGACAATGATCCCAAACTTGTATCAAAACTTGTCAAATATTGGTTGCGGGAGTCAAAAATTGATGTTTTGTTATGGCCGGCACAATCACCTGACCTAAACTCCATAGAAAACCTTTGGAGTATCGTAGATAGGAAGATCAACAGAGATTCGGAAATAAATAAGCACAACATTTTCTAAAGAATTCGGGGTGCCTGGGAAAGCACACCCAAGGATCAAATTGAGCGTGTTATAGATTCAATGCCTCGCAGGTGTGCAGCTGCTATCAAAAATAATGGTTATGCTATCGAATACTAGCCAAAATTTAATTATTTTAAAATAAAAAATCAAAAGTTGCTTTAGTTTTGACCAAGCAAAAATTGGGTCATTTTAGTTTTCCACATATTATTTTTCATTCAAAATTATTTTTGTATTTTTATTTTTAGTTTCTTAAAAGTGAATTAAACCCCTCATTTAAAACTGGAAAAATAATTACGATTTGTTTATTTTTGTAAAAGTTACAGGACATTTATTGTCTTTGCGATTTAAGTTGCTTTAGTTTTGGCCACCAGTGTATCTTCATCCGATTTCGGGTTAATTGTTCACCAAATGGCCGATATAAGTCCAAATGGACTGAATTTTAGTACATCGGACCAAATTCAGCCTAGAAGCAAGTATATCAAATTTAGTGAAAATCGGTTCAGATATAGATATAGCAACCATATATATGTTTCATCCGATTTAGAGTTTTTGTCCCATACATTCGTAATATTCACTCCACAACCGTGATATTTGGTACCAGATATTAGATGGAGCACAGGAATAGCTGTTTTAAATTTTATCGAAATCGGTTCAGATTTGGATATAGCTCTCATATATATCTTCATCCGATTTCGGGTTAAATGTGCACTAAATGGTCAATATCAGCCCAAATCACCAGTCTAGAAGATAATACGTAAAATTTGGAGAAACCCGGTTCAGAGATAGATATAGTTCGTAAAATGCACGATAGAATTAGATAGATAGAAATGCCCTGTATAAACCTTTTTACGAGAGCTCTACTAAATATGCATAGTGGTGTAGGGTATCATATAGTCGGCCCCGCACGACTTTTGAGCTTTCCTTACTGGTTTTTAATTTTATCTTCTATTTATAGAAGTGCTTGAAAAGTTCTTCTATCTATAGAAGAGCTTGACAAGCTATAGAGAGCATGTTATGACCTTATGACAAAACCCATACATTTTGGGCCTGATGTTACACAATTTGTGCACAACTAACGAAAAAGGATCAATACATATACGGTATACAGCTGCATCTCACCGATTGTCATCAATATCAAAAGGGTTCGTCCTTGGGCAAACAAATAAAATATTACAAAATATATATTTATCAGACAACAAATGCCGCCTGTGCTTAAAAAAATACATGGAAATAAGGACGCATAAATCGACTCGGAATGTTCGAATGTGATTATTGAAGCAGTGCTTCTTAACAAATAAGAATTATTTTAACAAATTATTCTAAAATTACAATTCTTATCTTGCATTTATTGAATTTTTATTTCCTATTCCGTGGTGAAGTGAAAATCCTCAATAAAACTTTATCGAACTCGTTCATATACATTTGTGTTGGTGTTCAAATTGTTTACTTTCAACTCTTGCTAAAGATAGACGCACAGGCATAGTAAACTACAAATATCGAACATACACTCTCTCTCTTTCTCTCTCAAGTATTGTATCTCTCGGCATAGAACACATACCCACCCACCATTTATGGTGGTTTGGTTGTATCAAATGAATGTTGGCAGAAAGAGGAGAAAAAACTATGTAACGTGTTTGTTATGCCATTGCATTGTAGGTGTTGTACGAGTTGACTTTAACATAAACATAACCTGAAATAGAAAATTTTCTGGTATTTTCTTCAACTACCATTGTTGTGTTAGTTCCCCAAAGTATGCCATGGAAAATTCTAAACTATTTTGTGTTATTACACACAGAACCACAACATATGGAGCAAGGAAATCATAGTACGGATAGGTACGAGAGGGGAGGTGTGTATTTTTGTATTGACTTGTTTCTTTTGTCTGGCACGCACATCCCCATGAAGGTGTAAAAGAAGTTTGTGTTATATGTTGTCACAACGAGGGCAGTGTAACAAAGATAGGAATATCAGTTGAATGGAGAGAAGATTTTGTCATCAAAAGTCCTTGGAAATATATTGACAATGTGTTTTTTTGTTGCCTGTCCAGTTTGTAGAAAATTGTAAATTTCTACCAACTTGTTGAACAACCCTCGAAAAATCGCTGCCATCTAACTTTCTACCACAATCGTTCTTCTTAAATATTATTGCTGGCTTTAATGCTGCACCGAACAATAGCTTTTGCTATTTTGTATTATTACTTCTGCTCACACAGACGCCTCGAGTCAGAGACATTCTTCAACAGTGTCAAATAAAACTTTTGTCTTGAAGATTTTAAGCAAACTGTGCAAAATTGCTACGTCGCAGGATGTCTTCGATCTGCAGATAAAAGTTATAAAAGTTTTTCTATACATAGAGAAGCAGTAAAAGCTTATTCGACTTTCTTTCTTTAGAAGAGCTTGTAAAGGTCTTCTGGCTATAGAAGAGCTTGGAAAGGTCTTCTAGCTATAGAAGAGCTTGTAAAGGTCTTCTAGCTATAGAAGAGCTTGTAAAGGTCTTCTAGCTATAGAAGAGCTTGTAAAGGTCTTCTAGCTATAGAAGAGCTTGTAAAGGTCTTCTAGCTATAGAAGAGCTTGTAAAGGTCTTCTAGCTATAGAAGAGCTTGTAAAGGTTTTCTAGCTATAGAAGAGCTTGTAAAGGTCTTCTAGCTATAGAAGAGCTTGCAAAGGTCTTTTAGCTATAGAAGAGCTTGTAAAGGTCTTCTAGCTATAGAAGAGCTTGCAAAGGTCTTTTAGCTATAGAAGAGCTTGTAAAGGTCTTCTAGCTATAGAAGAGCTTGTAAAGGTCTTCTAGCTATAGAAGAGCTTGTAAAGGTCTTCTAGCTATAGAAGAGCTTGTAAAGGTCTTCTAGCTATAGAAGAGCTTGTAAAGGTCTTCTAGCTATAGAAGAGCTTGTAAAGGTCTTCTAGCTATAGAAGAGCTTGTAAAGGTCTTCTAGCTATAGAAGAGCTTGTAAAGGTCTTCTAGCTATAGAAGAGCTTGTAAAGGTCTTCTAGCTATAGAAGAGCTTGTAAAGGTCTTCTAGCTATAGAAGAACTTGTAAAGGTCTTCTAGCTATAGAAGAGCTTGTAAAGGTCTTCTAGCTATAGAAGAGCTTGTAAAGGTCTTCTAGCTATAGAAGAGCTTGTAAAGGTCTTCTAGCTATAGAAGAGCTTGTAAAGGTCTTCTAGCTATAGAAGAGCTTGTAAAGGTCTTCTAGCTATAGAAGAGCTTGTAAAGGTCTTCTAGCTATAGAAGAGCTTGTAAAGGTCTTCTAGCTATAGAAGAGCTTGTAAAGGTCTTCTAGCTATAGAAGAGCTTGTAAAGGTCTTCTAGCTATAGAAGAACTTGTAAAGGTCTTCTTGCTATAGAAGAGCTTGTAAATGTCTTCTAGCTATAGAAGAGCTTGTAAAGGTCTTCTAGCTATAGAAGAGCTTGTAAAGGTCTTCTAGCTATAGAAGAGCTTGTAAAGGTCTTCTAGCTATAGAAGAGCTTGTAAAGGTCTTCTAGCTATAGAAGAGCTTGTAAAGGTCTTCTAGCTATAGAAGAGCTTGTAAAGGTCTTCTAGCTATAGAAGAGCTTTTAAAGGTCTTCTACCTATAGAAGAGCTTGTAAAGGTCTTCTAGCTATAGAAGAGCTTGTAAAGGTCTTCTAGCTATAGAAGAGCTCGTAAAGGTCTTCTAGCTATAGAAGAGCTTGTAAAGGTCTTCTAGCTATAGAAGAGCTTGTAAAGGTCTTCTAGCTATAGAAGAGCTTGTAAAGGTCTTCTAGCTATAGAAGAGCTTGTAAAGGGGTTCTAGCTATGGCAGAATTTAAAAAGGGCTTGAAAAAGTTTTCTATCGATAGAAGAGCTAAAAAGATGTCGAGGGAGTATCTGATTTGGTCCAAACTTGATACAGGGTTGCCCATATTCGACGGACCCATGACTCTTTGGGCCCATTCCAATCGAAGAGTCTTGTCCGCATTCAACATTCTTGACGCAAAGAATGTAATTTTGTACGGAAACAAATGCTAAGCAATGCGAATAATCCGTTGTAAAGTGGACCGAGCCATGCCCAACTGCTGAGAACGGCGTTTTTGGGATGTTCTTGGGGACCTCTCAACACTGGCTCTTAGGGCAGAGATATTCTCGGGCGATCGCCTTGGTCGACTTTTATATGGCCTCTTCGGATTAGAAAGAGCTTTACCAGTCGAAAATTTTTCATATAAACGCTTAATGGTATTCTTAGAAGGCGCACTTCTCACATTTTTTAATGTTTTAAAAGCACGTTGAGTTTTCACAATTGACTTCTTCTGTTGAATGTAAATTTAAACTATTTCGCGTGGCTTGTATTGGTTCATGGTAAAAATCTGCTTGGACTGACGCTTCAAACGCGTTATGTCATTAAGCGATGTGACATCTCTGTCAAAAGTTATGGCGTTGCCAGATGGGTCCGTCGAATATGGGCAACCCTGTACATGGTAATACTCTTATCAAACTTAGATCTAGTTTGGAGATGGGCAATATCGATCCACTCCTTCTGGTACCTTCCGCATAAAAGGTCGAAATTAAAAAAATAAAATAAAAGGGAAAGTATGATCCGATTTTGCTCCAACTTTACAAATCCTTATATTTGCATCAGTGCTAGGTCATGTGCGAAAATTGACAATATCGGTCCACTCCATCAAGTTCCTCCCCTACAAAGGGTCAATATTTTCAATAATTATAACTCCCATGAAATGTTATGTAAGAGTCCGATTGTCTTAAAATTACACACATCACAATTTTGTATCAAACCAAGGTCTCGTGTGAAGATGAAATATATCGGTCCATTCCTACTAGTACCTCCCCCACAAAGGGTAAAAAGTTTGAATATCCATGATTCTCATAAAACGCAAAATAGACATCCGATGTCATTCAGGCTTGGTACATCTCAATATTTTCATCAACACAAGATCTGCTATAAATAAGGTAGTGATGTGACTATTCCTTCTGGTACCTACTCCACAAATGGTCAACGTTTTGAAAACCCAAAACGATCATAAAATCCGAAATAAACAACCGGTTCTCTTCATACTTCACTCATCCCATTATTTCAACTAACACAAGATCTGATGTGAAGATGAAGATGAAGATATATCGGTCCACTCCTTCTGGTACCTCCCCCACAAAGGGTAAACAGTTTGAATATCCATAAAGCTCATAAAACGCTAAATTAATATCCGATTCCATTCAGACTTGGCACAACTCAATATTTCTTTCAACACAATATCTGTTATAAAGTAGGTAGAGATCGGACTATTTCTTCTGGTACCCCACATACGGTCCAAGAATTTGAAAATAAAACTCTAAAAGATAGCGAAATAAGTATCCTACTCTCTTCAAATTTCGCACATACAAACATTTTTGCTAAGGCAAGACCTGTTATAAACATGATATATATCTGCGAACCCCTTCTGGTACCTCATCCACAAAGGGTCACAATTTTCAATGCTTTTTTCTGTCATAACCTGCGAAACAAGTCAGCGATTCCTTACAACTTGCTATATTTGAAAATTTCGCTCAACCACAAACCTGAGATGGATATGGAATTTATAATTTCGCATAGAAATAGTTATAAATGTACGATTTTCTCATAACTTTGTCAATACCATTATTTTTATCTCTATTAGATTAAGTATGAAAATGGAATACTTCGGTCGACTATATCTGGTACCTCACGCATAATTTAAAATTTTCTACAAAAATATCTCATATAAAGTGAATATAATCCGAAACTGCCAGGTCGCAATATTTATATCATATTTATTTAGTTCCGCTACAAAATGGACAATATTTGCCCATTTTTTTGGAACCTACACCATAGAGGGTCAACAATTTGAATAATCATAACAGAAATCAAAATATATTTGAATAATCGACATATTGGTCGAAGGTATATATGTCGGAAAAACCGACTGATACTTTTTAATCTTACTGATACTTTAACTTAAAAAAAGGTTGTTTATTTATGGAGAAAGATGGTAATGTTTACCAAGGGGTAAGGTAGGGAATACCTAGGTATCTGAAAGAGCCACCAACACTCATCATTTCGCTTGTTTTTATACCCTCAGCCATATGGCTACAGAGGGTATATATCATTTTATACGGCCAAAACGTTCCTAGTCGAAATAATGGTTTTAGACCCTAGGTCTCTTTGGACCAAATCCGTTTCAGAACATTTGGAGTCGATCTACCAATGTCCGTCCGTCTGTCTGTCTGACGATAACTCTCGAAGGGAGTATCCGATTTAATTCAAACTTGGTGCATCGTAATATTTTTGTCAAACTTAGATCGAGTTCGGAGATGAGCAATATCGGCCCACTCCTTCTGGTACCTCCCACACAAAATGTCAAAATTTTCAAAGAAAATAATTTATTGCACAGAAAGAGAAAGGATAACCCGATTTCGCTCGAACTTTGCAAATCCTCAAATTTTCATCAGTGCTAGGTCATGTGCGAAAATGGACAATATCGGTTCACTACATCAGGGACCTCCCCCACAAAGGGTCAAAATTTTGAATAATTAAAGCTCTTATAAAAGGTGATGTAAGAGTCCGATAGTCTTCAAATGCCACACATCCCAATAATTTTATTAGCCCAAGGTCTGGTGCAAAAACGGAATGTATCGGTCCACTCTTTCCCCCACAAAAGGTCGAAATTCTCAAAAAATATTTTTTGCACAGAAAGAGAAGGTATAATCCGATTTTGCTCCAACTTTGCGAATCGTAGTATTTTCATCATTGCTAGGTCATGTGCGAAAATGGACAATATCGGTCCACTCCATTAAGTACCTTCCCCCCAAAGGGTCAATATTTTGAATAATTACATTTCTTATAAAATGTGATGTAAGAGTCCAATTGTCTTCAAATTTCACACATTTCAATATTTTTATAAACCCAAGATCTGGTGTTAACATGGGATGTATCGGCCTTCTCCTTCTGGTACCTCCCCCACAAAGTGTCGAAATTTTGAATACCCATGAAACTCGTAAAACGCCAAATTAACATCCGATTCCAGTTAGACTTGGCACATCTTAATATTTCTATCAACACAAGATCTGTTATAAAGATGGTATAGATTGAACCATTTCTTCTCCCCCGTACATAGGGTTCAAGATTTTGAAAAACAAAACACTCAAATAAAGCGAAACTTTAAATTTCAAACACACAAATATTTTTGCTAACACAAGATCTGTCGTGAAGTTGATATATATCTGCCAACCCCTTCTGGGGTCACAATATTTATATCATATCGGAATTTTGGGTCCGATACGAAATGGACAATATTGGCCCATTCCTTCGGAACCTGCCCCATAGAGGGTCAAACGTTTGATTAATTGTAACACTAGTCAAATTACATTTAAATAATCGAACACAGGCTGAGGGTATATATCTGTCGGCAATACCGACTGATACTTTTTAACTTGTTTTTTTAATTTTTGAGAGCTTTTCCATACAGGTTTATTATTTTTCTCAGCTTTGTTCTCCACTGTGCGCTACAAATGGGGTTTTATTAGGGCGAGTCAAAAATATAATTTTCAGTAAATATATTTGAAATAATTTCAATTTATTTGAGATGCTTTTTGAATACATATCTACAAGTTTATTGCAATTTTAACACTTTTGAATAATTTCGAATTTTTTTGTCAACCCAACCTAATACATTTTTATGTCACGTTGAATGTATTTATTTGCCACATATCCCGTAGAAGACCTGAACATATGCCACAAAGTAGAAAGTGCAAAGTACGAAAACAACAATTGTTTCCTACGTTCTTTGGGTTTGGAATTTTCTTTCTTTCTTTTTTGTTTTGTTGATGTTTTTCTTTTTCTCATCTTCACTTCCTTATGGGTTACATAAAATATGTTCTTTTAAATATATAGTGTTCATTTTGAATGTTTGCGTATGTAATTTGTTTTCTTATGCTTGCAATCATTTGTTGTTTTATTTTTTTCAAATGCATTTCCGTGATTTTCAAAAAAATATGTTGCCCATTGCTCTTCTTGGTTTGTTAAATTTTTGTTTGTTTGTTTAGGTGGTAAATATACACACCTACTAAGTTGTATAAATACACAATTCCACACTTATGTTATATTTATGTAAGCAATTGCAATTTAATTAATTTTATTAGTTTAAGTATATGTTAAGGGGATAAACTTACTCATACATACATTCTTAAGCGGTTTGGGTTTAAGAGACTGTGGGGTTTCCTTCAAAGTCTCCCGCATTTTAATGTGACATTAAAATCGTTGTGGTAATGAGAAGAAATTACAGTAATAGAGACAGTTGAATAATTTAAAATCATTATAGAAAAAATATATATTTTAAAAGGAACCCAACTGAATATATCCCGAAAAATATGTTAATATCGATACTTTGAAAGGGTGCCAAAGGCATAGTCATGCATTTTTATTGAACATTTCATACAGGACAGAGGATTATTATAATGCCTTTTTTTAAGAATATACGTTAAAGGGTTTGTTATCGGACATGAATTTCAAAAATTATTTCTTTAAGCTAAAATTGAAACCAATCGTCAACATATTGATGAATATATTTAAGGGACAATAAATTGATGAATATTGCAGCAGGAGACAGACATTTTGGAAATATTTGTTTCCAATAAATATTTGTATGGAATTCAATCGAGCTTTTTTTGAGATACTTTTCGAAGAATATTTCCAATCATATCTAGGACTAGGACTATCTGAACAGCAATCCTGCTCAGGATAGTCTTCAACTGCGATCGTGGATTTTTTTACGATAATTAGGACAAGATTATCGACGTAAATATTTTATTTATTTTAAGATCTATTAAACAATCGTGGATTTTATCGGAGCTATAATCGTGTCTTTTTAAATATTTTTCCAAGGAATACCCAGAGTTATAATCGGGTATTTTTTTTTTAAATTCTTTGAAGAACTGTCTTTCTAAATATATTTTCGAAGACTTTTTTCGGACCTATAATCGCTGATTTTTTAAAATATATTTCTTTTAATAATTGTTCAAAAACTGTCGGAGTTAAAATTTTGCGGCTTTCCACCTATTTTTGTCAAGGGCTATCAAAGCGATTTTTTAAAGAAGATTTTTTAAGAACAACTATGGTTATAATTATGGATTTTTAAAATATATTTTTTGAATGACTGTCAGAACTTTGTTCTGCAGCATTATCGGTGGTATAACAGTTTTTTTTTATAATATTTTTGAGGATTATCTATAATTGTAGACTTTTAAAATTTTATTTTGGGGACTAGCAGAGCTAAAATCCCGAATAGTATGAAATTTTGCACTTACAACCAAATTAGGCCTGAAAATAAGTACGCCAAATTTTATCGAAATCGGTTCAAATATAGCTATAGCTTTCATATATGTGTTTCATCCGATTTGATGTTTTTGTCCTCCGCAGCCGTAATATGCACTCTGTAACAACAATAATTGGGGAAATATATCAAATGCAGCTCAGAAATACCTTTGCTAAATTTCATCGAGATCGGTGCAGATTTGGATATAGCTCCCATATATAACTTCGTCCGATTTACCGTTTATTGTGCACCATACGTCCAATAATGAAATTTGGCACTTACGACCAGATTGAGTCCAGAAGCTAGTATGTCAAATTTGGTGAAGATCGGTTCAGATATAGCTATAGCTCCCATATATATTGTTCATCCGATTTCTAGTATTTCTTACCCTCAGCCGTAATATGCACTACGTAACAATGATATTCAGGGAAATATATCAAATTCAGCTCAGAAATATTTTTGTCAAATTTTATCGAGATCGGTTCAGATTTGGATATAGTTCTCATATATATCTTTATCTGATTTCAAATTAAGTTTGCACCAAATGGGCAATACAAGTCCGAATTTAAAATATACAAATACTTCGGCATATTTAGTCCTTTGAACTTTGAACTTTAAATTATAATTATAATCATAGCGTGTATGATTAAATGTATGACTAAATTACAAAGTGGTGTAGGGTATCACAAAATCGGCCTCGCCCGACTTTAGGACTTTCTTTACTGGTTTAGGAATTTTTTTTTTCACCGACTATTAAAGTCGTGAATTACTGAAAACTATTTTTTTTTTGGCAAAATCGTGTATTTTATACAAATACTTTTCTGATTAGTTTGGAAATCGTGGATTTAAAAAAAAAAAAAAAAAAACAGGGACTATCAGAGCTGAAAGGATGGATTTAAGAATATTTTTTCTAGGATTGTCAGAGCTATGATCGTGATTTTCTAGACATTTTTTCGAAGGGCTAAAAGTAGTATATATGCTGATTTATTTAATAATATATATTAAACGATTGTGGGAGCAATCAAAGTTTGATTCTTTAAAAATATTTTTCGAGCTGTACCTCAAAATCATAACCGGGGATTTATCATATATTTTTTTTAGGATTGCAGGATTTAAGGATTCTTTGTAGTTAGAGAAATTTTTAAGGGGCTTTTGTAGGCATAGGACCTACAAATTTTCCTCTTTAGAAAGAGAAGCTTTAAAAGATCCTCCTCACACAGAATGCTTTTTAAAGTCACCTGCACACAGTGAACATTTAAAAGGTCCACTAAAAACTGACCAATTCTAAAAGGTTTCCCTTAGACCTAGGAATTTTGGTGGGCTGCTTGAACACAGGAGAATATGAAAGTTACCTTATAAACAAAGAGATTTGAAAAAAATCCTCTGAACACAAAGGAAGTTAAAATGATCCCATACATCCCACACTGAAGAAAGAGTATTATTTATATTCAGAGGACCTTCAGATTCAAATTCTCTCTACTGACCTTTAAATTGTTTAACATAGGCAAATAACTTCTGAATATGTATCTCTCTATCATAGCTATAATCGTAGATTCTAAGTCGATTTATCGATATCCTATTGAATTCACGCCATCTTTCAAACAAATTGAGGTAAAAGGCTAAAATGTTCCCACATGTATATTTAGTGTATATGCATGTTGTAAATGGTCTACGTGGGTCCACGTTTTTAGCATAACTGTACATCCCGATTTTCGGTATTTATACGATTTAGATTACATTTTCTAACATAATTGCTTAAAATTCGGTATTTAGGGTTTATTGCGGGTTCTATATACCATATAATGGTATCTTCCGGTATTCTGTATTTTGAAGATTTAGATCACATTTTCTAATAGAATTGTTTAAAATTCTGTATAACGGATTCTGCCTCTGCTGGCAAAACATTGTATGTATGGGCTCACGTTGTACTATAACCCCGGATTTGGATATAGCTCTAATTTATAGTGCCGTCCGATTTCAAAAGTATTGTGCAACAGACAGCAGTCCCTCAAAATAAAATTTTAGCACACACTGCCAAGTTCACTCCAGAAGTATGTCTAGCAATTTTGGTGAATAAGTTATAGTACCCTTATAAATTTTCGTCCGGTTTGAACTTTTTCACGCTTCATATGTGCAATACTCGTCCGGACCCCATCATATATCACATACAACTCAGAAATACCTCTGGCAAATTTTATCGGGATCGGTTCAGATTTGAACACTTATATATATCGTCGTTCAATTTCAAATATTAGCCAAAATGGGATGAATTTTGGCAGAGACTACCAAAATTTGGCCTAGAATCTAGCGCGTAAAATTTCTGTCTTAGCTATAGCTCCCGTACATATATTTCATCAGAATTTACATCTAAGTAACCCAAATCCGTATAATACACTCCATAACAAGGATACCCGGTACAAGATATTGGGTACATCCAAAAAAATACCTTTCCCAAGTTTTGTCGAGATCTTTTCAGTTTTGGATATGTCTCCAATATCATGGAAGCTACTTTTGATCGAAAAAAGCAGTTTCATCCGATTTTATATTTAAGTATAAGTAAGTCATAACATGCACACCATAGCAACGATATTTGGTTCGAGAGGTCGGTCGGTTAAGATATATCTCTTATAGGTTAGTTTTAACTTATTTCAGGCTCTAAAGCCTTAATGCTCAATTAATACCAAAAATCCCAATATGAACACGTGACTCTACTAGATATGGTATAGGGTAACATATAGTCGGCACCACCCTATTTTTGTCTTTCCTTATTTTTTCGTAATATTCGAGTGTTTCTTCCTTCTACAATTGCAGGATTCATCATTCTTTGCGAATTTTTGTCAATAAGTCAAAAACTCCGCAATGGATGTCAAAGTGTTGGACCAAACAAATAGACATTGCATTTTTTAGAGAATGTACTATAAAATACCTTATTGTCAGGGAAACATTCAGATAATTTTAAAAAATTACGTTGGAGAACTGTCGGAGCGGTAATAGCCAGGAATATACTTTTATTTTAATTTACCAAAATTTCGAAAAGTATTTTGCCAGTGCCATTGCTTAGTCTTTTTTCTTCTTGCAAGCGATTTTCACGTATCTGTCCTCCGAGACACTAAAACGATACTCAAATAAAAGTTTCCAATGGATATAGTTCTTAAGAAAATTTCAGGAAAATGCCTATACCTCACGTCTTTAATAAAGTAGCACACATGAAAAGTTTTAACTTTTTAAGTAAGATAATGTCTTCCACTGCCATGCACATTTGCCGTGCAATTTTTTTATATTCAAAAAGGTTATTGAATTCAAATGTACTCCTTTCTCTTTTTTGTGGATTGGGCTAATATTCATGGCAATTATTTTTAATCAAATTCAAAATCAAATATTTATAATATAATTTTTTTTCCATTCTTCACACAAAAGGACAATTCAAATTTGTTGCACGCCTCATATTCTGAACGCATTGGCCGGTATCTATGCTAAATTCACTTTTCTTGATTCAATATATGAAGAGAATAGGAAGGAAGCACAGCGTACTTGTAGCACGTACAGCACGTAAAATGTGAAAAAAGTTTCTTTCTATTTCCACTTCATGTTGGCGGTCTGTTTCTTTTTCCTCGTTTTCTTCTTTTTCACATTTAGAAAAAAAAACACAAGTCCTTCCTAAGCAAAAGTGGTGAGGACAAAAATACGAAAACATAAAACCATGCTAGACAATTGTACTTGAATTTTGTTATTTTAGAATATTCAAAAGATGCAAAGGCTGAATACCAACAAGAAGTAGGACGAGAGAGCGAGAGAAAAAAATATATGAAAAGAAACAACAACGACAACAGCAACAACAAGAACTCTTAAATAGAATTTGTTTTTAAAGAACTAAGTGGTTTTTAGCAATGTTTGTTTGAATTGTTTTTTTTTTTTTTTAGTTTCTACTTTGGCAAGGCTCCGACCATCCAACCCAACCAGCCAACCAACAAGTGAAGAAAAAAAGGACCACCCAACTGACTTGCCAACTAACTCATCACAGTTGCTTGTCACAAAGTTTAAAACAGTGGTCGTTTGTGTTTTGCGTGGTTTTTTCCTTTATTTATAATCTTAATTTAATAAATATAATTTTGTGGACTCAATTTTGTTGCTTAGAATGAAAGAGGAATACAAAAAAAAATCAGGAAGGAAGTATATTCAGCCATAATATAATAAAAGTTAGATTGGTATGGAGAGGAAAGACAGCTTCTCATTCTTCTTCAAAATAATGGCAGAAGATATTCTAAAAATTTGTTAAACATTTCTGAGATGTATGGAAGAAAGCGATTTTACAATATAATGATGTTTTGAGAGTGTGAACTTTTTTTGATGTTCTGTTATAGAGATATTATTTCCAAACCCTCCTGCTCAATATCTCTAAGAAAGGCAAGAAAATCCTGAAAATATTGTGTATGAACAGGTCTTCTTTCCAAATAAAATAAAGAAGACTTTATGGAGATCTTCTGTATTTATTACAAGTATATAATATAATTTTTTTGGACCGAGGACCTTAGTGGTCAAATGTCATGTAGATTGAAGACATTTTGACAGACAGGGGACGTTTAAAAGAACTCTTAGAAACATTTATTTTATTTCTTAGAAATATTTTCATCTCAACCGTAAGACATTGACATTTTCAAGAATATTTTCGCAATAAAAATTAGACATTTTTTGTGTGTGTTTTTTTAATATTTTATAATGAACCATAATGACACTAACCATGGATTTTTTAATCATAATTCCTCGAAACAAAACATAGAGTTTTCAATAATATTTTCCCGTGGGACTTCACAATATTAATCGTGGAATTGTTAAGAGTATTCTCTTATGGACTCTCTTATGGAAGGACACGAAACGTAGAATATTTTGGAATATTTTCCATAGACTATCGGACATTTGTCGTGGTATTATTTAAAATACTTTAAACAATATTTTTTTTTGAAAATATTTACACGACGTTAAACGTGGATTTTTCAAGTATACAGGATGAGATAAAAAAAACTGCAACGCCATCATTTTTAATTTTTATACCCTACACCACAGAGTGGTCAGGGTATTATGTCTTTGTGCATTTGTTTGTAACAGGCAAAAGGAAACGAGATAGACCCATAGTTCCTTTTGATGATCTGCATAGAATCACATTCTGAGTCGATTTATGCATGTCCGTCCGTCCGTCCGTCTGTCCATGTATTTTTGAAAAAAAAGTACAGTTCGCATTTATTTCCCTATCCAGATGAAATTTTTCACAAATCATTTGTTTGGCCCAAGGACGAACCCTATTGAAATTAGAGATAATCGGTCAACATTTAGATATAGCTCCCATATATATATCTTCGTCCGATTTGCCTTTTATTGTGCACCAAATGTGTAATATCAGTCCGAATAATATGGAATTTTGCACGTACGATCAGATTGGACCTGAAAATAAGTATGCCAAATTTGATCGAAATCGGTTCAGATATAGCTATAGCTCTCATATATATTGTCCATCCGATTTGTTATTTTTGTCCTCCGCAGGCGTAATATGCACTCTGTAACCACAATATTTGGGGAAATATATCAAATACAGCGCAGATATACATTTGCTAAATTTTATCGAGATCGGTTCAGATTTGGAAATAGCTCCCATGTATAACTTCGTCCGATTTACCTTTGATTGTGCACCAAACGTCTAAAATTGGATGAAATTTGGCACTTACGACCGAATTGAGTCTAGAAGCTAGTATGTCAAATTTGGTGAAGATCGGTCCAGATATAGCTATAGCTCCCATATATACTGTTGTCATATTTGTTACCCACAGCCGTAATATGCACTCCGTAACAACGATATGCAGGGAAATATATCAAATACAGCTCAGAAATATCTTTGCCAAATTTTATCGAGATCGGTTCGGATTTGGATATATATATATATATTTTTATCCGATTTCAGATTAATTGTGCACCAAGTGGGCAATACAAGTCCGAATTTAAAAGATACAAATGCTTCGGCATATTTAGTCCTTTGAACTTTAAATTATAATTATAATCATAGCGTGTATGATTGAATTCTCCTATAAAAACTTTTAATTGTTATGCGCATCTCTACTAAATTAGCAAAGTGGTGTAGGGTATCATAAAGTCGGCCCCGCCTGACTTGAAGACTTTCTTTACTGGTTTTTTTAATTTTTTATAAATGAAAGTAAAAAATGTTGGAAATAGCATCAAATTTTGGAATAAGTTTAGATTTGTTCGAATTGGTCACCTTTGGCACGAATTACGGCCTTCAAACGGCCAATGAAACCGTCACACGCTGCCCGAATGTTGCTCTGTGGTATTTTGGCCAATTCCCGGCGAAGCGCTTGCTTGAGGTGATCGTCACTTTGTTATTTTTTAGTGCCAAACTTGCTTTCCAAAATACTCCAGACACAAAAGTCCAACGGATTGCTATCAGGAGCCTCATTTTGTAACCATTCTTGGGTGACGCCTGCTGAGTGCGATGGTGCTGAGTCCTGTTGGAATGTCTAAGGTCTGCGGCGAAAATGTTTGCGTGTCCAAGGCTTTAATACACCACTTTCGGTCAAGCGAAGCAACTCTTCAGCACTTTTGAGTCTATTTTCTTTCTGTTGTGGTGTAAGTTCTTGCACTTTTAGGAATGTCAATGGTTTTACCCCGAGCTCATTTTTCAATATTTGCCAAATGGAATATTGCGATGTGTTCAGCTCACGAGTGGGGTTCGATCAAGTCGCTTCTTTACTTTTCGAACCATTTCTGCTGATGTTTCTGTTTTTTTTTTCGTCCTCTCTCTTGACGTCGGGCTACCAGTATCACGGCAACGAGCGATGGTACGTGACACACACGATTTATTCACATTTAAATGCTGGAGTGTTCTAACGATAGCCACTTATGGTTTTCCAGCCTAATGTGAAGAAATGACACTATCACGCTTTAATTTCATCACAAATAACTTTTTTTCTGGAAATTTCTCACCAAAATGTTGTTGTAGGCTTGTAAACAATATAATGAGCTGTCACTGGAATAATTTGATCAGCTGTCGGACGAGTGGCTTAGAAATGACAGCAGTCTGAAGAAGGTTGCAGTTTTTTTCATCTCACCCTGTACAAGTATTTTTTAATCAGGAGATCTTTACTGGTTTTCTATCGATAGCAGACCTTTTTATGATCGCCTATAGACAGATGATATTTTAAAGGTTTTTTTTTTTATGCAAGGATACTGTAGACACTAGACCTTGGAAAATACTTCCATGAGGGGGAAGACATTTTAAAGGTGTTCTATATAGTTTTGATTTTATACAGGTGTTATATAGACAGAAGACCATTAAAAGGTCCTTTAAAATGTTTTTTTTTTTACTACAGAGAACGCTTGGAAACTCTTTTGTGAACAGAGATCTTTCGAAAAGTCTTCTATAAGCTAAAGTGTTTATCTTCGTTCTTTAGAACATAATTATCGAACAACTTTATAATTTTTTTTTGGATGCGTAATTCTGTTATATTTAATGATAGTTTTAATAAAGACTAACATGTTCTTGCTACTTCATGATTATTTAAATATCAAATTGTAGAATTTAATCTCTATATCTTTACCCAATACCAAATATAGGACCATTCAGTACTTTTTGTATAATTAAAGCATACATTTCCAAAAAAATCTCCGCATATCTAGGCTACACATCAACATAATTCCAAATTTCATATTTCAAGCAGATATGGGAATATTTAGTTCTTTTCTGGCACTTGTAGTTTCCAAAACCACCCATTTATCACAAAGCTACCACCAACTGGGGCTCAAAAACAAAATTTCAAAATTTCAGCTTCATCCGTTCAACCTGAACCAAACTGTTCCGAATCAGGTACCATTTTAGAACTAAAAATATAGAATTATCCGCCAATTTTTGTAAGTCAAATCTCCGCAATGGATGTTAAAATGCTTAGTCTCTTTATTTATCTTTGCAAACGAATTTTATGTATCGGTCCTCCGAGATATAAACTATTTTGTGAACAGAGAATTTTCGAAAGATCTTCTATAATTATCGAACAACTTTCCTAAAATTTATATTTCATATTCTTTCCTTGTACCTTTTTACCACTGTCTATGCATTCGAACGAACATCCATCTATCAAATGGGTTCTATATGTCATAACATAGAACTGTCAACGTTGCTCTACATGACACCAACACACACAGGTGGCCAATTCACGCATGATTCACATCTGCTTCAACTACGTGGATTCTAAGTTTGACACTACAAAAAAAAAAAAAGCAATGAATATTCTTCATGTATGTATGAATGTATGTCGTACATTAACCTGTGCTACTTGTATTTAAAATTTACATACAATTTCACTAGTCTACAAAATGTTTTCATACCTTAGGCCACACTGTGACAAAGGGTATATGTTTTTGTGCCTTTATTTGTAACATTCGTAAGTGAACGAAATAGACCCATAAATCCATTTTTAATGATCTTCAAAGATTCATTTTCTGAATCGATTTATGGATATCCGTCCGTCTGTATATGCACTTTGTTGTAGACAAAGTACAGGTTGCATTTATTGTCCGAATGAGGGCAATTTCTACACAAATCATTTGTTTGGCCCAAAGATGAACCCAATTGAAATTTGTAAAATCTTGAAAGAATTCCGGTAAGTAATTTCGCAAAAATATAAAATTACCGAAAATAGGGAGGTGCCGTAGGTGGGGGATATACGGATACCTGGACCTGCATAAGCAATTTTCTGTCACAGGCTGTAATTTGAAACTATTCCTGTGAAAAAAAAGTCGCTAACATCATCAAAATACCGAATTTAGGGAGGTACCGGATGTTATACGGAGGTATATTGGATGTTATACGAAGTCGTGGATCTACATAGGTCATTTTCAATATCAACAATTAAGCAAAGGCTATGGTCGTGCGGGGCCGACCATGTGATACCCTACAACACTACAATATGTTAGAAGCCTCTTATGTTCAAATCTATTTTGGAAGATTTTGCTTTTGAAATTATGTCACGGAGCACTGTCCAGATATTACCCTTACCATTTTGACCAGGGATATTTGCCCAATGTTAACCTTTATCAACCTTGTTGTAAACTGCTAAATCAGGAAAATTTTTGTTGTTTGTCGTTGGTCCATTTCAACCCCTAAATATATTGCGGACATCTTTGAAACAATAGGTCTATCCCTTCTGAGCCTAGCCCAACCCTTGTAAAAATGTTCGTGAGGATCGGACGATATTTGCAATACTTATATAATATCCCCAACCTGTGTTGTAAAGTAAAAAAATATTACAAAATATACACTTCAATGTTATAGGTCAAACTGAAAAAATCGCATGCGATAGAAAATATGAGAATATAAAAAAATGTCTCAAAATACTACAAAATCTAAATTAACATCATTATTGGCATATTTTTCTGCGATTTTTTTTTGATTTTATACTTTTATGACAGAAGGGCATTCTGAATTGACAAAATTTGTCAAAATCGGTTCAGCCATTCCTGAGATATAAGCATTCTAACTAACATCCGCTTCCTTTGTAAATACACATTGCATATATTTCGCTATATATAACCTATATACTTACTATCGGCATCTACGTAACGGTCAGAATTGACCTGTTCGTCTATTTGTGATTTAGCCGGGATTAAAAATATTCGCGGTTTTATGGAAAATTTGACTTTTATGTTACACAAATGTTGTGGCCTATTTCACACACTAAATATTACCCGATGCCCATCAAATTGGAAGGCTTCTGCCCAGCCCTAAGCTCTAGCCCCATGCTAACTTACGCTTTGATTGGTCTATAATTGCGCCCTGTAGAGCAACTGCAAAATCAGGATTTTTGGTCCATTTCAACCTCTTAATATTATGCAATCATCCCCAAAAGAAATAGGGTTCTATTCTGACCCCAGCCCCACCTCCATTCTAAATTTCGTGAAGATCAGGCCATAATTGCGATCTTAGAGTGATTACAAATTAACATGGACAGACGAACAGACGGACGGACGGACATACATAGCTAGATCGACTCAGTTCGGCGAGATAGGAAGATCCATATATACTCTCCTATGTGGGAAACCAATATTTCGAGGTGTTACATAATTTTTGGCCCAATCAAACTTATAATACCCCCAACACAAAGTGGGAAGCTCGAGTGATTTCCACAGACGGACAGACAGACGGACGGTCGCTGCAGAATCGACATAAAATTTTATTTCAAATTTTATGAGGTCTAAAATTTAAATTTCAAGGTATTACAAACGGAATAACAAACATAAACCTCCATACTGTGTGTTGGGTATAGAAATAACTTTGTTAGCTAGTGTTACCACCATACCCATACAATTTCATTTGCAACATGTGTGACTACTAACAACGTTGATGCTTTGCGATGTTCATCGTAGTCAGAGCAACACAAAAATAAAATCTAACAGGCACACACACAAATATGCGCTCACACGCACACCGTCACGCATACAGAAGCATTAAAGCGGCAACGACAACGACAAGAAAGATAACCAAACATTCAACTTTGAATAATGATGAAAGAAAACTTCACAAAAAATATCATCGTATCAGTGGCAGTTTGTCATAATGTGAGACATTTTTATGAGGCTCCAACAACTGCTGCAGCAGCAACAACAACAACTGCTACAGCGGCAACATTTCATACATTAGCCATTCCCTTTTAGACGACTTTCTTTTACTCCACTCCACACACACACACACACTTTACCCAATTGCATGAAGTTAGTCGGAGAGTAGTATTTTCTTTTCTAAACAGATTCGGATAATAGCTTTGCTGCCTGCCCCCATTTGCTCTAGATTTAGGACCAATGCGTGCTCCAACAGAGGCGGCTTTTGCTTTTGGTCGTTCGTTCATTCACCCACCTTGCAATATTTGCGGACACATTCAAGTGAAGTTAACCTGCTTTCGTAGGTTCAACGAATATTACTGCATGGCTTTTCCTTGGCAAAGCTCGGTATCCACAACAACAACAAAGTGTCCTTTTATTACCTCATTCTTTGGAATTGCGAAGAGTACATGTCAGAAAGTGAAGAGCAGAAACAAATTGATTTCAGGGACACATGCAAAGCTAAGACAACATCAAGTTTTGTTTTCATTGCCTTTTGTTTTATTATTCTTCGAAGTGATAGGTCACGATGTTGTTGCTGTTGGACAATCTTTAGAAAGACAGATTTTGTTTGTGAGATATGAAATAGGGTCATGGGTTTAAAGAAAGTAAATAATTTCTAAAGATTTGTTTCACAGGAAATTTCAATGTGGGTCCATGTTCCGGGGTAGCGCCCATACAGGGTGAGATGAAAAAACTGCAACCAATTTCAGACTACTTTCATTAAGAAGCCACTCGTCTGATAGCTGTTGAAATTATTCCAGTGACAGCTCATCATATTGTTTACAAGCGTACAAAAGCATTTTGGTGAGAATTTTCCAGAAAAAAAGTTATTCGTGATCGAATTTAAGAGTGAAAGTGTGATTTCTTTATATTTGGCTGGAAAACCACAAGTGGCTATCGTTAGAGCACTCCAGCATTTAAATGTGAAAAAATCGTTTGTGTCTTGTAGCCCGACGTCAAGGAAGTGGACGAAAGAAAATAGCAGCATCAGCAGAAATGGTTTGAAAAGTAAAGAAGCGATTTTATCGAAACCCGCGACACAGTGGCCGAAAAATGCGTCGTGAGCTGAACATATCGCAATATTCCATTCGGCAAATATTGAAAAATGAGGTCGGGGTAAAGCCATTGAAATTCCAAAAAATGCGAGAACTTATACCGCAACAGAAAGAAAATAGACTCAAAAGAGCTAAAAAGTTGCTTCGCTTGGCTGAAAGTGGTGAACTGCCGAATTTGGTTTTCTTCGACGCGAAAACATTCGTTGTCCAGCAGTTTGTAAACAAACAAAATGATCGTGTTTACTTGCCAAAGGGGTCAGTGAAAATGTTGGCCACCAGAACTCAAGCGCCGGCCATGGTGATTATGTGGGCCGCCATAACAGCCGATTGTCGCTCTCCGCTCGTATTAATCGACCGTGACATCAGAATAAATGCCGAATATTATCGCGAAAATATTCTGGAGGGTTTATTAAAGCCTTCTGCATGCAAAAATTTTGGCCGCAGACCTTGGACATTCCAACAGGACTCAGCACCATCGCACTCAGCACGAGCAATGGCCACCAAAATCTCCGGATACCAATCCGTTGGACTATTGTGTCTGGACTATTTTGGAAAGCAAGGTTGGTACTAAAAAATACCAAAGTGTCGATTACCTTAAGCAAGCGCTTCACCGGGAATGGGCCAAAATTTCGCAGAGCAACATTCGGGCAGTGTGTGACGGTTTCGGTGGCCTTTGAAGGCCATAATTCGTGCCAAAGATGACCAATTCGAACAAATCTAAACTTATTCTAAAATTTGATGATATTTCCGATATTTCTTGCTTTCATTCAATAAAAATTTTTATCTCACCCTGTATATATAATTTTTTTGCGGGAGCTCTACTAAATACCCATAGTGGTATAGGTATCATATAGTCAGCCCCACCGGACTTTTGACCTTTCCTTACTGGTTTTATTTGCAGTACTGCTGTAGACACTAAATACCTCAAATGAATCTTCAACGAAAATTTCCAAAAGTGTGAAAGAGGGGGGAACTTGCCTCTTTTATTTGGTTTAATTTTCGATGTAAACTTTCAAAACGCCGATACACGTTTTTATACCCTACACCACATAGTGGTAAGGGTATTATATCTTTGTGCATTTATTTGTAACATGGAGAAGGAAGCGAGATAAACTCATAGTTACTTTTGAGTATCTCCATAGAATCACTTTCTGAGTTGTTTTATGCAAGTCAGTCCGTCTGTCCGTCCGTCCGTCTGTCCGTCCGTCTGTCCGTCCGTCCGTCTGTCCATGTATTCTTGTGAACAAAATGCAGGTCGCATTTATTATCCGATTGAGATGAAATTTTGCACAAATCATTTGTTTGGCCCAAGGACAAACCCTATTGAAATTGGAGATAATTGGTAAAAATTTAGATATAGCTCCCATATATATATTTTGTCCGATTTGCCTTTTATTGTGCACCAAACGTGTAATATCAGCCCGAATAGTATAGAATTTTGCACATACAACAAATTAGACCTGAAAATAAGTATGCCAAATTTGATCGAAATCGGTTCAGATATAGGTATAGCTCCCATATATATTGTTCATCCGATTTGTTATTTTTGTCCTCCGCAGCCGTAATATGTACTCTGTAACAACAATATTTGGGGAAATATATTAAATGAAGCTCAGAAATATCTTTGCTAAATTTTATCGAGATCGGTTCAGATTTGGATATAGCTCCCATATATAACTTCGTCCGATTTTCCTTTTATTGTGCACCAAACGTCTAATATTTGTCCAAATGGGATGGAATTTGACACTTACGACCGAATTTAGTATGCCAAATTTGGTGAAGATCGGTTCAGATATAGCTAAAGCTCCAATATATATTGTTCATCCGATTTGTTATATTTGTTACCCACAGCCGTAATATGCACTCCGTAA
Organism: Musca domestica; assembly: GCF_030504385.1. Lineage (NCBI taxonomy): Eukaryota > Metazoa > Arthropoda > Insecta > Diptera > Muscidae > Musca > Musca domestica. The sequence continues at coordinate 17,055,763 of NW_026712299.1, forward strand.
CAACAATATTTGGAGAAATATATCAAATACAGCTCAGAAATATCTTTGCCAAATTTTATCGAGATCGGTTCATATTTGGATATAGCTCCCATATATATCTTTATCTGATTTCAAACTAATTTTGCACCAAATGGACAATACAAGTCCGAATTAAAAAGATATAAATGCTTCGGTATATTTAGTCCTTTGAACTTTAAGTAATAATTATAATCATAACGTGTATGATTAAATTCTCCCATAAAAACTTTTAATTGTTATGTGGAGCTCTACTAAATTAGCAAAGTGGTGTAGGGTATCATAAAGTCGGCCCCGCCCGACTTTAGTACATTCTTTACTGGTTTTCTTTTATTTTTTGTGTTGCGTAGTAATATTGAACTGTCTGATCACAGATAAGGAGTGACCAAATTTTGAATAAACCTGTAATTTCACATGGAATTACCGTTGCATCTCTTTGTCAGACGGAGAGTCCTTCTGACGCTACCATAGACCGAAGTAACTCTTATACCTAATGACTTGAAATAGGTAAAAAATTTGCCTCTTGTTGATTGATTAAAATATGCCGAAAGTTGTTGAAATCCTTAAAATGAGGGGGTACCCTTATATGGGGGCTATACCACAATGTATGGACATATAGTAACTGTTTTTTTCCAGGGAGGTTAGGAACCCGTAATAACTTTCAAATAATTTGCAGACAGTTCCGTAGAAAAATGTTTCCCAAGTCGTCGAAATGCTTAAAATGAGGAGGCACCGTTATGTGGTGGTATACGAAACATTCCTTGGGAAGTTAGCGTGATTACGACATTCGGACAGACATCGACTAAGAATTTTATGCTGATCATTTATAAACATACTTTGTTGGGTCTAAAATTATTACCTCGATGAGTTACCCTCCATATAATGATGGATGGTATAAAAATAAGTTGATAAACGTTTGTTCCATTTTTGGTATCAAACGATTTTCCAACTCCATTTAAACGCTGTCTGCACAGGAATAGGAACTTGAGATTAGAATTAGCTTCCAATTTTATACGGCAACACATAAATGCAACTCTTTGTCGTCTCCATGCATTAACAACTGTATGCGGGCGTTAGATTTTACCATATGTTTGTATGTGTGTGCCTCTGCCGCATTCCAAAGCACAATTTTATGCAAAAACGCAATCTCATTTTCCTTCACACATCAGTTTCAAATCGAAACAGGACAATGAATCAAGCCAATCTCATTCATTATGCAGATACAAGTGTGTGGTTGGAATTCTCAACAGATTGCCACTGCTAAGTGTATGTGTGTATCTACCGTGTATCTATTTATAAATGCAACTATTAGAGACATTAAAATGACAATTCCCACACACATACATATGCACATAACAAATGCAACTGTGTCAGAGTGTTTAATTGTTCAGCAGCTTCTGGGAATGCAGCAGAAGTTTAAAATTTTAAAATAGCTGACATTTTTATTTATAGAATTTTATTGCACTCATCTCTCTGTTCTCTTAGCGTGAAAAAAAGACTCTTCATTTTGCGTGTGAGGTATGTTAATTTTGGGACTGTTTTTTTTCTAGAAATCTGTTTAGACAGGTTATTTTTCATAAAGAGATATAAATAGTCATTTTTTTAAGAGCTATGTAAAAGTAAAAACAAACAAAAAATTAACAATCATAAAATCTTTATTTGTATTGATTTTATGCAAATATTGACGGGTAATGCGCCTCAATTGGTCCAAACTCTTTTCAACATTTCGACTGGTATTTTACCAATAAATGCTTAATTTTTGTCTGAATATATCAATTGAAACGGGTTCGTATGTGTATAGACACGAGCTTTAATATGGCCCCGCAAATATATACCCCAGAAAATGTGAAATATGGCACCGTCTTGTTGAAACCACATGTCATGTAAGTCAGGTATTTAATGTTGGGCTAAATAATATGGATATCACCTCACGGTAGCGCACGATCTTTGCCCAGACCGCCTCAAATTTCGATTTTTCCTGGATGCATCGTTAGCCTTTACAATGCTTCCTGCTGATTTTCACTCCAAAATTGTCTATTTTGCTTAATTACGGAACATCTAAAATCAACTAAAAGTTTACGAAAAGTACTAAAATATACTAAACATTTAATACTTTATTACTGGTTTTTAATACTTTGTATTGAACAAACGGAGTGAGCTATAATTCTGAAATATGAAATGAGAGTCACAGATGGGGTGGAGGATAGATGCACCAAAGGGTTTTTGGAAAATCGAACTTTAAGGTAACGAAAGGTTCCAAAATGGTACTAAACTTCTAAAATGACACTATTTGGTGTTATGTGAAAGGATAAAACTAAAAACTTGGAATTTGGTATGAGAATCAAGATTGAAAACTGAGTTTAATATTTAAAGATGGGTTTGAAAATGTGTAGAAAGTGTGTTATCTTTACAAAATGGTACTAAATTTGGAACAAGTTGGTGTTGGATGAACGGATGAAGCTGGAATTGGAAATTTTTGTATTGGGGTCCCTGTTGGTAGTAGGTTTGTGATAAAGAGGTGATTTTGAAAAGTACTCGAAAGTACTAAATAGTACTATATTTGGTGCAATTCCGTATTGAGTGTACAGATAGTGCTAAAAAAATTAAAATTTGGTATAAGATTCGAGACTGTGAAATATGTTTAATATATGACGGTGGTTTTGGAAATGAGGCACCAAAAGTACTAAATAGTACTATATTTGATATAATATGGTATTAGGTGAACTGCTGAGACTGGAATTTTAAATTTTGTATTAGGTCCCTGTTGACGGTAGGTTTGTAATAATGAGGTTGCTTTGGAACTATGTACTGCAAGTGCGCGAAAGGTACTAAATAGTATTCTATTTGGTATTAGGTGCATTCAATTTGAAATATGGTATTAGAGATGGTTTCGGAAATGTGTACTACAATTGTACGAAAATTACTAAATTGTACTAAGATTGATATTGGGCGAAGGAATAGGCCTGGAATCCTCTAATGTACTATTGAGGTCTCTGTTGATATCCGGAATTAAGATATGGTGGTGTTTTTGACAATGTGTACCATAATTGTACCAAAAGAATTAATTGGTACTAAATTTGGTTTTGGGTAAAGGAAAAGAGCCGAAACCGTAAGATTTTATATTGAGATTACTGTTGGTGTGTAGGATAGGGATATGGAACGGTTTTGGAAAAGTGTACCACAACTGTTCGTAAAGCACTAAATGAAACTATATTTGCTATTGAGTGAATGTATAGAGCTGAAATCCTGAAATTTGACATTTAGGTCTCTGTTGGTATCTAGTGTTGAGATCTGTTGCTTGTTTTGCAAATGCGTAATATAATTGTTCGAAAAGTACTAAATGTTACTGAATTTATTACTGGGTGAAGAGATAGTGGTTGAAATCTGAAATTATGTGTTTGGGTCGCTGTTCATGTGCAGCTTGGTGGTTTTGAAAATGTGTACTATTGTTGTATGTTGGAGGGATAGGGCTTTATGATCCTTTTGGTTATTAAAAATATTGACCCTTTGTGGGGGATGTACCAGAAAGAATGGCCCGATCCCTACCATATTTGTAACAGAGCTTGTGTGTTTATGGAAATATTAAGATGTGCCAAGTCCGAATGGAATCGGATGTTAATTTGTGGGGAAGGTACCAGAAGGAGTGGACTGATACTACCCATCATCACACCAGATCTTGGATTAATAAAATTATTGTGTTGTGTGAAATTTGAAGACAATTGGGCTCTTATGTCTCATTTTATAAGAGTTATAATTATTCAAAATTTTGATCCTTTGTGGCTAAGGAACTTGATGGAGGGGAGCGATATTGTCCATTTTTGCACCTGACCTAGCACTAATACAAATAATAAAATACTCCGTTCGGGAGTTATCGTTTCGGACGGACGGACATCGCTAGATCGGCTCCATTTGTCCTGAACGGATGAGGCACATTTTGGCCGTATCCAATGATATGTATACTCCATGTAGCCATATGGCTGAGGGTATAAAAATGTTGTCTAACTGCAAAATTTGTAATAAAAGGCCTAAGATGACCTTCTGGAACGATTTTAATATTTTAAATTGGGCTTTTCGCTGACGAAGTAGCTAAGGGAGTAACCCATTGGTTGGAAACTTGAGGTTTCCACTGGGTCCAGCGTAAATATGCAATATGTCTTCCCACCCCATATGATACCTCATTCGCAAGTAGACACGTTTGCAAAAAGTCAAATATTCCATGAAAATCTAAGGAAGCATCCGAATTGACATTTCTTAGTATTTTTGTCTCAATATGTTAATTGAAACGGGTTCGTATGTGTATTTTTCCTGGATGCATTGTTAGCCTTTACAATGCTTCCTGCTGATTTTCACTCCAAAATAGTCTATTTTGCTTAATTACGGAACATCTAAAATCAACTAAAAGTTTACGAAAAGTACTAAAATGAGTGGAGGATAGAAGCACCAAAGGGTTTTTGGAAAATCGAACTTTAAGGTAACGAAAGGTTCCAAAATGGTACTAAACTTCTAAAATGACACTATTTGGTGTTATGTGAAAGGATAAAACTAAAAACTTGGAATTTGGTATGAGAATCAAGATTGAAAACTGAGTTTAATATTTAAAGATGGGTTTGAAAATGTGTAGAAAGTGTGTTATCTTTACAAAATGGTACTAAATTTGGAACAAGTTGGTGTTGGATGAACGGATGAAGCTGGAATTGGAAATTTTTGTATTGGGGTCCCTGTTGGTAGTAGGTTTGTGATAAAGAGGTGATTTTGAAAAGTACTCGAAAGTACTAAATAGTACTATATTTGGTGCAATTCCGTATTGAGTGTACAGATAGTGCTAAAAAAATTAAAATTTGGTATAAGATTCGAGACTGTGAAATATTTTTAATATATGACGGTGGTTTTGGAAATGAGACACCAAAAGTACTAAATAGTACTATATTTGATATAATTTGGTATTAGGTGAACTGCTTAGGCTGGAATTTTAAATTTTGTATTAGGTCCCTGTTGACGGTAGGTTTGTAATAATGAGGTTGCTTTGGCACTATGTACTGCAAGTGCGCGAAAGGTACTAAATAGTATTCTATTTGGTATTAGGTGCATTCAATTTGAAATATGGTATTAGAGATGGTTTCGGAAATGTGTACTACAATTGTACGAAAATTACTAAATTGTACTCAGATTGATATTGTACGAAGGGATAGGGCTGGAATCCTCAAATATACTATTGAGGTCTCTATTGATAACCGGAATTGAGATATGGTGGTGATTTTGACAATATGTACCATAATTGTACCAAAAGAACTAATTGGTACTAAATTTGGTATTGCGTAAAGGAAAAGAGCTGAAACCGTAAGATTTTATATTGAGATAACTGTTGGTGTGTAGAATTGAGATATGGAACGGTTTTGGAAATGTGTACTATAATTGTTCGTAAAGCACTAAATGGAACTATATTTGTTATTGAGTGAATGTATAGAGCTGGAATCCTGAAATTTGACATTTAGGTCTCTGTTGGTATCTAGTGTTGAGATTTGTTGCTTGTTTTGCAAATGCGTAATATAATTGTTCGAAAAGTACTAAATGTTACTGAATTTATTACTGGGTGAAGAGATAGTGGTTGAAATCTGAAATTCTGTGTTTGGGTCGCTGTTCATGTGCAGCTTGGCAATATGGAGGTGGTTTTGAAAATGTGTACTATTGTTGTATGTTGGAGGGATAGGGCTTTATGATCCTTTTGGTTATTAAAAATATTGACCCTTTGTGGGGGATGTACCAGAAAGAATGGCCCGATCCCTACCATATTTGTAACAGAGCTTGTGTGTTTATGGAAATATTAAGATGTGCCAAGTCCGAATGTAATCGGATGTTAATTTGTGGGGAAGGTACCAGAAGGAGTGGACTGATACTACCCATCATCACACCAGATCTTGGATTAATAAAATTATTGTGTTGTGTGAAATTTGAAGACAATTGGGCTCTTATGTCTCATTTTATAAGAGTTATAATTATTCAAAATTTTGATCCTTTGTGGCTAAGGAACTTGATGGAGGGGAGCGATATTGTCCATTTTTGCACCTGACCTAGCACTAATACAAATAATAAAATACTCCGTTCGGGAGTTATCGTTTCGGACGGACGGACATCGCTAGATCGACTCCATTTGTCCTGAGCGGATGAGGCACATTTTGGCCGTATCCAATGATATGTATACTCCATGTAGCCATATGGCTGAGGGTATAAAAATGTTGTCTAACTGCAAAATTTGTAATAAAAGGCCTAAGAAGACCTTCTGGAACGATTTTAATATTTTAAATTGGGCTTTTCGCTGACGAAGTAGCTAAGGGAGTAACCCATTGGTTGGAAACTTGAGGTTTCCACTGGGTCCAGCGTAAATATGCAATATGTCTGCCCACCCCATATGATACCTCATTCGCAAGTAGACACGTTTGCTAAAAGTCAAATATTCCATGAAAATCTAAGGAAGCATCTGAATTGACATTTCTTAGTATTTGTTTTGGACTGAGATCAGAAATCAGACATCGATAACTTATGTGCCCCTCAAAAAATTCCATATTCTGAATAATCGTAATATACAAAAAAGTCAAAATTTTAATGAATTACTTATTTAACAATCCGGGTTCAGATTGTTATGTCATAAGGAATCATAAACCCCCATAAGCCATCCCAATATCTCTCCAATCAGATTTGGGACAAATTATACATAAAACATTCAATTTTCTTCAATAATTTCAAAATGTTCACTTGTACGCCCAACTGACGTTAGCTCAATATATATGTACACATCCTTTTCAGATTGTATGCTTATATGGATTCTCACAAACACATATGAATGTAAGTTTGTGTGAATATATTTGTTAATGTCATTGGGATCTGTGTTCACTTTTACACTTTTGTTCAGATTTTAATTAATGTTATGTTATGGCATTCGGCAAGTTAATGCTGTTGGTTTCATATCGGAAACTGAAAGTATCCAATACACAGATAGTTTCACACTTCTGCAGACATATTCAGTTACACAATGCACAAAAACATACTCACACACATATACGTATATGAGCCGTGTTCAGTTGACCTCTCTCTCTCTCTCTCTTTGACATGGAAATGAGTGTAAGTTTTTACACTTATGATGCTAATTTGAAGCAATTGCATCCTGGAAGCCATATCCTCTTACAGTAGATACCATCATCATTTCATTGGTATCATCATTTGAGCTGGTCGTCTGCCTGACTGGACGACCAGAGAAATGTTCACAAATAGTTTTATGAATGACTATGACAATGATGTTTGTAGCAAGCGAAAGACAGAACTCATTCCTATTTGTGTTGCTCTGCCCCTCTGCATTGCCTTTCTATGTTCTCTTCATCGCTGGCCCCAAAAATATCCAGAACACACCACACAACGACTAACAATTTGCATTTTAATTAAAACTTTTCCTATGGTTATGACCATTACCGTCCAGCCTGATGAGAATGGGTTTTGCTTTGGAATTTTCACAAATTCTAATTTAGATAAATGTGTTTTCAAAAGTATTTTTGGTTTGTTGGTTCTGGTGTTGCTGCATTTTTGCAGATTTTCAAGGAGCTAATTATGAGATATGGATGTCATTTACAGATATTAACAAAGGAGGTTGTGTGTGTCTGATGTAAGGCCACTTTTAAGATATAAATTAATTGATAGGCTTCATTTTGACATTTGTTTAGATATTTTGTAAATTTATGGGCTATGAATCGTTGTAATCATTGTTATCTTATTACGGTTAATTAATGTGAGCTTATATTAAACAATGTTTATAATTTGCCTTAAAATATGAGTTAAAGGGGGTTAAATGATAACGAAACTTACCACTATGTATACAAGAGTATCATCCAAATCGGTCCCGATTTATCAGCTGTAAGACAAGAAAGGAAAATGTTAATCCATAAGCATAGAAAGCAGAATAATAAAAATAATGAATTTTCAATTTGTGGCAGATATTTTGATATTGAATGTAATACATGGTCAACTTTCCACAGAGAAAAATAAAATCAAAAATCAAGATTTATTCCTGGCCTTTTTTTGATTGAGTGATGGTAAGAAATATTTCCTTTCCCACATTCACCCTTGTTATACCATCCACCATAAGAGGGTGGTGCTACTTCGAAAAATACAGACAATTTTATGCAGACTTCAACTTTTGGCATATAATTACTGGATCAATTAATTACCGTCAAGATTTAACGGTATGTCCTGATTTTTTAGATCATAGTATATACAGGGGGTTTTTATGAGTTTTTTATACCCTCAGTCATATGCCATTTGATACGGCCGAAACGTGCCTCATCGACGTAATGATTTTAGATCCCAGGTATCTTTGGACCAAATCCGTTTTAAGACTTCCGTCCGTCTGACTAGTGAGCATGATAACTCTCGAATGGATTGACCCAAAATTGGTACATCGTAATTTTATTGCCGAACTTATATCGATTTCGGAGAAGGGCAATATCGGTCCTCTTTTTCTGGTACCTCCTTTACAAAATGTCAACATTTTCAAAAAAATAATTTACTGCACACAAAGAGAAAGGATAATCCGATTTTGTTCCAACTTTGTAAATCATAATATTTGCATTAGCGCTAGGTCTGGTTCAAAAATGCACAATATCGGTTCACTCCATGAAGTACATCCCTAATAAAGGCTCAAAATTGTGAATATCCATGAAGCTCATAAAACGCGATTCCATTTTTCAATATTTTCATCAGCTCAAGATCTGTTAAAAAGATGGTAGAGATCGGACCAGTCCTTCTGGAACCTTCCCACAAAGGGTTAAAATTTTGAATAACCAAAACAATTATAAAATCTCATAAAACGCGAAATTAACATCCGATTTCATTCAAAATAGGTACATCTCAATATTTCTATCAACACAAAATGTGTCATAAAGATCGTACAGATCCGACCATTTCTTCTGGTACCCTGGTACCCATTTCTTCTGAAGTTCAAGATTTTGAATAACCAAAATAATTATAAAATCTAAAATTAGCATCCGATTCTTTTCAAAATTCACATATCCCATTATTTCTACAAAACACAAGATCATCGCCAAGATGGGATATAAACAAAATGTTCGATTTTCTTGTAATTTTGCTAATACCAAAAGTTTTATCTTTACAAGACGAAGTATGAAAATGGGATACTTCTGTTGACTATATCTTGTACATCACGTACATTTTAGCATTTTCTAAAAATTATCGCATGTCTCATATAAAGTGAAAGAAGTCCAAATCTGGCATGTCGCAATATTTATATCATATTAATTTAGGTCCGATATGAAATGGACAATATTGGCCCATTTCTTCGGAACGTACTCCATATTTTAATCAGCTCAAGATCTGTTATAAAGATGGTAGAGATCGGACCAGACCTTCTGGAACCTTCCCACAAAGCGTTAAAGTTTTGAATAACCAAAACAATTATAAAATCTCATAAAACGCAAAACTAACATCCGATTTCATTCAAAATTGGTACATCTCAATATTTCTATCAACACAAAATATGTCACAAAGATCGTACAGATACGACCAATTCTTCTGGTACACTGGTACCCATTTCTTCTGGAGTTCAAGATTTTGAATAACCAAAATAATTATAAAATCTAAAATTAGCATCCGATTCTCTTCAAAATTCACATATCCCATTATTTCTACAAAATACAAGATCATCTGCCAAGATGGGATATATCGATGCACTTCTTCTGGTAGCTCCCCACAAAATGTTGAAAAACAAAACGCTCATAAAACGCGAAGTATTCCAAATCTCTTTAAATTTCACACTTACAAACATTTTTGCTAAGACAAGATCTGTTGTGGTATATATCATAACTGCGAACTCCACAATTTTCAATTATTTTATCTGTAATAATTTGCGAAACAAGTCAGCGATTCTTTACAAGTTGCTATATTTTAAAATTTCTCTCAACCAGAAACCAGAGATGAATATAGAATTTATCTAAATTTACGATTTTGCATAAAATTGGATATAAATGTTCGAATTTCTTGTAATTTTGCTAATACCAAAATTTTTATCTGTACAAGACGAAGTATGAAAAAGGAACACTTCTTTCGACTATATCTGGTACATCACGTACATTTTAACATTTTCTCAAAATTATCGCATGTCTCATATAAAGTGAAAGAAGTCCAAATCTGGCATGTTGCAATATTTATATCATATTAATTTAGGTCAGATATGAAATGGGCAATATTGGCCCATTTCTTCGGAACGTACTCCATAGAGGGTCAACAATTTGAATAATATACTCTGAAAATAATACTTTTTAACTTGGTTTTTATTTATTTTAGTTTTTATGACTTTCTTTGTTGTCTGACAGCTGTTTTGACCGTTTAACGTGGCGTCTCTACTCGGTATTGTTTGGCAAATCGTCATGAATAGGTTAACTCTAGAGCAACGCTTCCAAATCGTAAAAATGTATTTTGAAAACAAACAAGAATCAGGATCAATGAATTTTTGTTGCCAAAACTTCAAGATATGGATGTTAACGAAATGTTGTTTGCCACTTGTCATACTGTGGGCGATGCAATGGACATATTTAAAGAACATTATTTGGTGAAATGGACCGATGACTTTGACACTCGGTTATGTTTGATGGGGATACCTAGAGTCTTTGGTTTACTTGGACACCAGCAACGATTGACGCTTTGGAAACCAGTATTCAACGTGTCATTGCTAAAATTAGCCCTCAAATCTTTGAAAAGGTGGTCGAAAATTTGACCTCCAGAATGACATTTGCACAAAATAGTCGTGGTGGCTATATGCCCGACAAGAAATGATCACCCAATTAACCATTTTTTGTCATTTCATGTGTTTTATTTTAATTTAAAATCAGCAAGCTCTTAAGAAAATATCCATCAAAATGTTTATACCATCAGCCTTATAGTTATAGAGGATATATATTTCTTTTGAAATATTATCGCAATATTTCAACCAATCTTATATTATTGGTAGTTGGATATTGTCTTGCATGGTTGTGAGAGATATAGATCCAATCCTTTTGGAACCTTCCCAACTAACAACTAACGTGATTATTTCAAAAACATAACGAAACTAATAATATATTTGATTAAATTTTTGTATCAGATTTAGATCTGGTGCGGTAATATCGGTACTACTACTTCTCTCAGCTGTATCACAAAATGTAAACATTTATTATTATTATTATATTATTATTATTATTATTATTATTATTATTATTATTATTATTATTATTATTATTATTATTATTATTATTATTATTATTATTATTATTATTATTATTATTATTATTATTATTATTATTTATGTCTGTTATAAAATAAGTAATAGTTCCCCCATGTTCTTCAAATTTTGCGCATTGTAAATATTAGATCGAGTGTGACGATGACTTGTTCTAATTAACTTGTTATTATCTTTTATACTAATAAATTATTTTTTCTTTCAGCTCGGATAACAATCTCCATTGCAACATAAATCGATGTAATATCAATTGTAATTAGGTAAGTAAAACATTATTATTATAAAGAATTATAATAAATATTTCCGATCTCACATCTGTATGAATATGTTAATTCATCATTGAACAAAAAGTAACAAAATTCAAATGTAATAACACTACAGTCAAAGCAAGTTAAAAACGCCATGCCGGACATTAAATAACCTCCACCACTTAGAAAGAATATCCAATATTTCAAAAAAAGAAAACACCGTTTAAAAATCCTGCTAAAATCATAAAAATACCGAATAGTGGGAATTACCGTTATACACGTATATGCAATCTTTGTCATAGGCCATTACGATACAAATACGAACCTTGAAACAATTCCGGTGAATACTGTCGCTAAAATCATAAATATAGGGAGGAACCCTTATATGGTGGCAATTTTCGTTTACAGGCTGTAGCACCCATTATGAACTTACAATATGATATTTGAAACAATTCGGGTAGATAATGTCCATAAAATCATCACAATGCCGAATATACGAAAGTTTAGGAAATTCGAAAATTAGGAAATTCGAGTTAAAATAGTGACTTAAACATTCAAAATACCTCAAACCTGTCGGGCTATACCAAAACGTGGACCCATATAGCCCATTCTCAGTACCAAAAGTTCTGCAAATCTAACACACATCTGTTTAAAATTGTATCGACCTACATCATATCGTTCGGAAGCTAGAGGAATTTCCACAGACGGACAGACATTCAGACAGTGGAAAATCCCTAAATACTTTCTGGAGTATAAAAAATATATTTCGAGGTGTTACAAACGGAATAACAAACAAACAAATGGAGTATGGAAGCGACAAAAGTTGGGCGGGTCGACTATACAGGGTGAGATGAAAAAACTGCAACCGACTTCAGACTGCTCTCATTTCTAAGCCACTCGTCCGACAGTGTCAGCTCACTATATTGTTTACAAGAGTACAAAACATTTTTGGTGAGAATGGGAAGTTATTCGTGATGGAATTCAAGCGTCATATTGTGATTTCTTTATAATTGGCTGGAAACCCACAAGTGGCTATCGTTAGAGCACTCCAGCATTAAAATGTGAATAAATCTTTTGTGTCTCGTACCAACGCTCGTTACCGTGATACTGGTAGCGTAGTCCGACGTCAAGGAAGTGGACGGAAAAAAACAGCAACATCAGCAGAAATGTTTCGAAAAGTAAAGAAGCGACTTGATCGAAACCTGCATCGCAGTGGCTGAAAAATGGCTCGTGAGCTGAACATATCGCAATATTCCATTCGGCAAATATTGAAAAATGAGCTCGGGGTAAAGCCATTGAAATTGCAAAACGTGCAAAAAGTTACTCCGCAAAAAAAAAAAAAAAAAAATAGACTCGAAAGAGCTAAAGAGTTGATTCGCTTGGCCGAGAGTGGTGCACTGCCGAATGTGGGTTTCTCCGATGAGAAAACATTCGTTGTCCAGCAGTTTGTAAATAAACAAATTGATCGTGTTTACTTGCCAAAGAGGTCAGCTGAAAATGTGCACTTTCGGTTGGCCACCAGAACTCAAGCGCCGGCCATGGTGATGGTGTTGGCCGCCATAACAGCCAATGGTCACTCACCGCTCGTATTAATCGACTGTGGCATCAGAATAAATGCCGAATATTATAGCGAAAATATTCTGGAGGGTGAATTAAAGCCTTGGTCACGCAAACGTTTTGGCCATAGTCCTTGGACATACCAATAGGACTCAGCACGCGCCACCCAATAATGGTTACAAAATGAGGTTCTTCGCTTCATTTCCAGCGCACAATGGCCACCAAAATCTCCGGATGCCAATCCGTTGGACTATTGTGTCTGGAGTATTTTGAAAAGCAAGGTTGACACAAAAAAATATCAAAGTGTTGATTATCTCAAGCAAGTGCTTCGCCGGGAATGGGCCAAAATACCACAGAGCAACATTCGGGCAGCGTGTGACAGTTTCATTGGCCGTTTGAGGGCCATAATTCGTGCCTAAGGTGACCAATTCAAATTTAAACTTATTCTAAAATTTGATGCCATTTCTGCAATTTTTTGCTTTCATTCAATGAAATTTAAAAAAATGAAAAGATTATGGCGTTTGACATTGTTGCAGTTTTTTTTATCTCAGTCTTACTTGTTTAGTAAAAACTTTCGGATTTTTTTTTTTAATTTTTTCCAGTGCTAAGTATTCGTACCCTAAATATGGGATGGTATTTTTTCTTTGGAGACGGATCCGCATAACCGGATATTTCAAATTGAGCGCTTTGCAAGATGTTTGCTTATACAGAAGAACTTGCGAAATAGTACCCCCTCCACAATAGTTGAAACATTTTGCAAATAAAGCAATTAAAAATCGCATATCTAGGGAAGGGAGTAACCGATAGAATTCGAGGTTTACTTATCGTAATATTTATATAAGTAGTAGGTTAGGGACGAAAATTGATAATATTGACTCGGTAATTGTTATACCTCACCCAATAAAGTTTAAAAAAATATATATTAAATCTCACATAAAACCAATAGGTTACCCCATCATAATTCTTTCATATTGCGTAAAATATAAAATACATAAATGTCAATATATAACATTGTACGACCACTAATAAGGTATACATAGTGTATATGGTCAAATCATGAGGGTATATATCAGTTGAACAATTTATTGAGGCTTTTAGTTTGTTATTTCTGACACTTATGTCTACTTTTACAATCTATTGATTTTTCATAAAATTCTGAAAAAAAAAAAATTGTGGGAAAGTTTAATTTTTCCTCCTAAAGTTCTAGTATCCAAACATTTTTGCACCAATAGATATCTGCATCGAAATTAAAGGATGTCTCATTGAGGTTTATGAAATTATTAAAACTCAGATTTTTTACTTTTTATACAAATTTCTAAAAAACTTAATCAATCTCGCGTCTATTTACCTACAATAATTTACGTGTAATTTCAAATGATTGTTGCTTTAGTTGTTTCGTCCAGAACTGAACCTAGTTTCTTTTGTGAACTATGCTACTTTTTATGGTTCATCATTTATAGTCCCGAATCACGACTATTAGTAGTTAATATTTACCCAATAAAATATCAGTTTTGAATTGCCCATTCAATTTGGATCTATATCATAAAGGATATTCAATTTAAAAAGAAAATTGAATTCTTTCCATCTTTGCAATAAAATATTTCCATTCTCTTTCCATTTCTCTTATTGTCCATAGCTGAAAGGCATAAAGTATGTTTATTTTCGTAGCTTCTTTTTTGTTGGCATTTTCATAAAAAACACATATTTACCTATTCGTAGTAAAATTTATTCTCCTCTTCTTTAGTTTTCTTCATTTTATTTTGTTGAATTTCTTTAGAATAATCTTTTATGCAAAGACATGATACTTTGTTGAAGAAAAAATAAAGTGAAGCAACAAAATCTAAACTGAACTGGAAAGGAAAGAAAAGAGATGACAAAAATGGAATAAAGTCAAAAGACTTCTTTAAATATTATACAAATGAAAAGAATGGGAGGAGTTGCTGGTGGCGGCAGCAGAAGCAGCAGTAGTGGTAGGTGACGTTCCAGTGTCAGTGTTTAAATGTGCCCAAGGAAAGAAACCAGAAAATGACAGCTCCCCCGCCTTTGGCTTGAGACAGGGTGATGGTCGTCTTGTGATTGTCTAGCAAAGATGACGATGATGGTCTAACGACTACTTACCCGACTACATACATAAATGAAGGGGTGTGAAATGAAAAGTCTGCTTTTGTAAAGGTGGGTGGCTGCATGGATGTTGGGTAATGGGTGGAATATAAAATTTCAAGGAGCTAATGCCGACAATGAGACTTTTGCTTGCCATCTTGCTTGCTTGGTAAATAACATTACTAACCTAAATAGAGTACTATTCCAGTTATATGATATCTTGTTTCAACTTTTGTATATTGGAGATTAAGAAAACGACCGAACAGAGAGCCAACCAGCCAGCCGTTCATTCATTCATTTTCGTCTGCATTTTTGTCCAATTTTCAATTTAATTTCTAAGGTCTCAGTTGTAATACTACAACAACTTGTTGTGCATTTTTTTTGTATTTATATTTTTTTTTTTTTGTATTTTCTTGAGACAGACAAATGGTCTGTCAAGTATTTTTGCTACTTTAAAGCAAAATGAAAGAAAATAACAACCAAGTATACTTGTAGGAATTATAGTCACAAGGCATTGTCGTCTTTAGTTCAATTACTTATGATGGCAGAGTTTTTGCCTTGCCATGGTATTTTTCTTCAGTTCTCGTTGTTTTTCTCCTCCTCTTCTTTCACCCTGCCACCCTGTCGTCTCTGATAAGTATCGTGTTGTGAAGTACTTCAATTGAAAATCATAAAATTGATAAATTACCTCAGTTTTGATTTATGTCTAGGATCAGGCTCATGTCGAAATTTGATAAATAGCCATTAGTTAATAACCTAAGGAGTGGAGTGTAAGGGCAAGAGGGAATAATAATAAATAATATAGTCTTAAAATGTTTGAAGTTTATTAAAAATTATAAAAAAATAGGAATGAAGGGGCGGATGGCTACAGTCGGTCGATTTAATTTATATTTAATTAAAAAAAAAAACAGTAAAGAAAGTCCTAAAGTCGGGCGGGGCCGAACTTTATGATACCCTACACCACTTTGCTAATTTTGTAGAGTTCCACATAAAAATTAAAAGATTTTATTGGAAAATTGAATTACATACGCTATGATTATAATTGTAATTTAAAGTTCAAAGGACTAAATATGCCGAAGCATTCGAATCTTTTAAATTCGGACCTGTATTGCCCATTTGGTGCAAAATTAATTTGAAATCAGACAAAGATATATATGGGAGCTATATCCAAATCTTAACCGATCTCGATAAAATTTGGCAAAGATATCTCTGAGCTGTATTTGATATATTTCCCTTAATATCGTTGTTACGGAGTGCATATTACGGCTGTGGGTAGCAAATACAACAAATCGGATGAACAATATATATGGGAGCTATAGCTATATCTGAACCGATCTTCACCAAATTTGGCATACTAGCTTCTAGACTCAATTCGGTCGTAAGTGCCAAATTCCATCTCATTTGGGCAAATATTAGGCGTCTGGTGTACAATAAAAGGTAAATCGGACGAAGTTATATATGGGTGCTATATCCAAATCTGAACCGATCTCGATAAAATTTGGCAAATGTATTTCTGAGCTGTATCTGATATATTTCCCCAAATATTGTTGTTACAGAGTGCATATTACGGCTGCGGAGGACAAAAATAACAAATCGGATGAACAATATATATAGGAGCTATAGCTATATCTGAACCGATTTCGATCAAATTTAGCACACTTATTTTCAGGCCTAATTTGGTTGTATGTGTAAAATTCCATACTATTCGGGCTGATATTACACGTTTGGTGCACAATAAAAGGCAAATCGGACGAAGATATATATGGGAGCTATATCTAATTTTTGACCGATTATCTCCAATTTCAATAGGGTTCGTCCTTGGGCCAAACAAATGATTTGTGCAAAGTTTCATCTCAATCGGATAATAAATGCGACCTGCATTTTGTTCACAAGAATACATGGACAGACGGACGGACGGACAGACGGACGGACATGCATAAATCGACTCAGAATGTGATTCTATACAGATCATCAAAAGGAACTATGGGTCTATCTCGATTCCTTTTGCCTGTTACAAACAAATGCACAAATACATAATACCCTTACCACTATGTGGTGTAGGGTATAAAAACAAGTAAAAAATCTGTAAGTTCGGCCGGGCCGAACTTTGAATACCCTCCACTATTTGGAACGAATTTGGCAATTCTCAAAAACAATAAAATCCGTTAATACTTCTATTAAAATCTTAAAAATACCGAATGTAGCTATTATATAAGGGTCTATACGAAGACATGAACCTGCGTAGGTAACATTTGTCATAAGCCATTACAATATTCAAATGCCAAACTTAAAAAAAATCGGTTATAATGTCGATAAAATCAAAATACCGAATATCGGGAGGTACCGTTATATGTCGTAGGCTGTAGTATCCATTACGAGCTTTAAATACCAAATTTGAAACAATTCCGGTGAATAAATTCTCTAAAATCATTAAAATACCGAATATCGGAAGGTACCGATATATGGGGGCTATACCAAGACGTGGACCTGCACAGACAATTTTCTGTCTTAGGCTGTAGCATCCATTACGAACTTTAAAGACCAAATTTGAAACTATTCCGGTGAAAAATGTCGCTAAAATCATCAAAATACCGAATATCGGGAGGTACAGTTATATGGGGGCTATACCAAAACGTGTACCTACATGGCCCATTTTAAATACCAAAAGTCCTGCAGACATAACATACATTTGAGCAAAATTTTATCAATCTACTTCAATTCGTTCGGAAGCTAGAGTGATTTCCACAGACGGACAGACGAACAGACGGACGGACATCGCTAAATCGACAAAGAATTTAATGCTGATTAAGAATATATATACTTTGTGGGGTCTAAAATGTGTATTTCCAGGTGTTACAAACAGAAAACAGAACTTAATATACCCTACATACTATGGTAAAGGGTATAAAAACGGAACATGGAATAGAACAGGAAAGAAGTATTAATACTTGAAATTGGAGTTATCCTTATAAGTTATCCTATACCAAACAGCGGATATTTTCTGTTGTAGCGATTCTGGATATAATTTAAAGATCTCTATCAAATTTCGAAGCTCTATCCTAAATATATGCAAAACTATATAAAGACCTTAACAAGAACCAAGAGAACTAAGAAGTCTAATTGGCATTTTCCACATCCCAGACTGGCTTTTGTACAACGAAATTCTGAGAAAAGATGTATTTTAAGGGAAGATTTATATTCGGATTGAAAGGGATTTAAACAAGTAAAATAGTATCAATCAATTTTGTCCAATACAGAAAATCGAACATTTATATCCAATTTTATGCGAAATCATAAATTCCGAATTACATATTTATATCAGATTTCTGCTTAAGAGAAATATTTATATATAGCAAGTTGTAAAGAATCGCCGACTTATTTCGCAAGTTATGACAGATATAAGTATTGGAAATTGTGACCCTTTCTATGTGAGATAGCAGAAGGGGTTGACATAAGTATGTCGTCTTCACAGCAGATCTTGTGCTAGCAAAACTGTTTGTATGTGCGAAATTTATTAGATGGTTGGATGGATTTGGATGCTTGGAACTTTGAATACCCTCCACCATTTGGTACAAATTTGGCAATTTTCAAAAAAAAAATAATAATAATAAAATCCATTAAAAATTTGTTAAAATCTTAAAAATACCGAATCTAGCCGTATATTAGGGTCTGTACGACGACGTAGACCTGAGACTATTGTCACAAGCTATTACAATATTCAAGTGCGAAACTTGAAAAAAATCTGTTTATAATGTAGCTAAAATATCAAAATTCCGAATATAGGGAGGAACCATGGGAGTTGTAGAACGTAGACTTGCACTTCAAATGCGAAATTTTAAATAATTCCGATAAATAATGTCGCTAAAATCATCAGAATACCGAATATCAGGAAGTTCCGTTATGTGGGGGCTATACGAAGAAGTGGACCTACATGGCCCATTTTCTGTTTTATGCTGTAGTATCTATTACGAACTTCAAATACCAAATTTGAATCAATTCCGATAAATAATGTCGCTAAAATCATCAGAATACCGAATATAGGGGGTACCGTTATATGGGGGCTATGCGAAGACGTGGACCTACATGGTAAATCGACATAGAATCTTATACTGATCAAGAATATATATATATATATATATATATATATATATATATATCGTGGGGTCTAAAATGTACAGGGTTGCCCATATTCGACCCATCTGGCGACGCCATAACTTTAGACAGAGATGTCACATCGCTTAATGACATACCGGTTTGAAGCGTCAGTCCAAGCAGATTTTTACGCCTTCTAAGAACACCATTAAGCGTTTATACGAAAAATTTTCGACTGGTAAGGCTCTTTCTAATCCGAAGAGGCCATATAAAAGTCGACCAAGGCGATCGGCCGAGAATATCGCTGCCCTACGAGCCAGTGTTGAGAGGTCCCCAAGAACATCTCAAAAACGCCGTTCTCAGCAGTTGGGCATGGCTCGGTCCCTTTACAACGGATTATTCGCATTGATTTGCATTTGTTCCCGTACAAAATTCAATTGACGTACAGAATGTTGTCTGCGGACAAGCCTCGTCGATTGGAATGGGCCCAAAGGGCCGAAAGGTCCATCGAATATGGGCAACCCTGTATATTTCGAGGTGTTACAAACGGAATGACAAACTTAATATACCCTCCATACTATGGTGGAGGGTATAAAAAATGTTGTATCGGTATCCGGATATTTGGTGGCCATTGTGCGCTGGAAATGAAGCGAGGAACCTCATTTCGTAACCATTCTTGGGTGGCGCGTGCCGAGTGCGATGGTTCTGAGTCCTGTTGGAATGTCCAAGGTCTGCGGCCAAAATGTTTGCGTGCCCAAGGCTTTAATACACCCTCCAGAATATTTTCACGATAATATTCGGCATTTATTCTGATGGCGGCCCACACCATCACCATGGCCGGCGCTTGAGTTCTTGTGGCCAACCAAAGGTGCAGATTTTCAGCTGACCTCTTTGACAAGTAAACATGATAATGTTGTTTGTTTACAAATTGCTGGACTACGAGTGTTTTCTCATCGGAGAATACTAAATTCGGAAGCTCACCACTTTCGTCCAAGCGAAGCAACTCTTTAGCTCTATCGAGTCTATTATCTTTCTGTTGCGGTGTAAGTTCTTGCACTTTTTGGAATATCAATGGTTTTACTCCTCATTTTTCAATATTTGCCGAATGGAATATTGCGATATGTTGAGCTCATGAGCCATTTTTCGGCCACTGCGACGTGGGTTTCGATCAAGTCGCTTCTTTACTTTTCTGCTGATGTTGCTGTTTACTTCCGTCCACTTCCTTTACGTCGGGCTACGCTACCAGTATCACGGTAACGAGCGATGGTACGAGACACAAAAGATTTATTCACATTTAAATGCTGGAAGTGCTCTAACGATAGCCACTTGTGGTTTTCCATCCAAATATAAAGAAATCACACTATCACGCTTGAATTCCATCACGAATAACTTTTTTTCTGGAAACTTCTCACCAAAATACTTTTGTACGCTTGTAAACAATATTATGAGCTGTCACTGGAATAATTCAAATAGCTGTCAAACAAGTGGCTTAGAGATAACAGCAGTCTGAAGTTGGTTGCAGTTTTTTCATCTCACCCGGTATATCGAAAAAGATCGCATGACTTATGGAATACCTGACCATGACACCGGCGCCAAAGCTCTAATGTAGCCACATGTTGTGCCTCCCAAAAAATCCCATGTAAGTGGATTATATGGAACCAAAACCACAAGAATTCTTTAAATTGTTATTTTCTACAAACCAAACATTTCAATATTATTGAAATTTTCAAATAATTTTAATTAGCCATTTTGCACAATAAAATTAAATATTTGCATTAAATTCACATAAATTCCAAGTGGGGAAGATTATAGGCCTAAACTATGTCTGTTTCAAATATATTAATTGCAGCCAATAGGAAATTAACTTTACATTGCAAATGTGTGTGTGGGTGTGTGAGTGTAAATGGCTGTGAGGCAAAAGCTCCTCTGTACCATAGTTTTATTTGCGTAAGTTTATGTATGTCTTCTCCCGTTATCATCAACCATGTCATGTTTTATGACTGCGAAAACATTTCATAAGATTACGCATCTACAGAAGGCGATTAATGTCGACTGCGTCGACAAACATTTTATGGGTTATAAATTTCACAACTTTATCCCATCCTTTGCTCCGACATCAGCCAAGCGATAAGAAATCCTGAATATTTATCCTTTATTCATATTATAAGTAGCTTTCAGGATTACTGAAATAGTTTTAGCACACAAGTCTTTGGCAGAGAGTGTTTACATTAAGCAGCTCGAGAAGTGAGTATTTAGGATTTTCCGTTTAAGGGATTTGCCACAATAAGTCATATCTATGTGAAATCGTAGAGAAGTAGTTTGGCTTTGAAGGGGGAGGCAAATAGTTGTGGCTTATACGAAGTGCTGGAGGGTGATTATCGTTGAAGTTCTTTGTGATTTTGAAAATGAAATGGGAATATCTGTACGCATGTTTATGTGAAATACAAGAATATGTGGAAGAGGATTTTTCTTACAAGAATTTTAAATTCGAATACGGGATTTATAAATTCACCTGAAGGGAAACATCCCAAAAAATGGAGAAAAACGCTCAATTCTACACAGAATTTTAAATTTATGATTAAAAAAAATATATTTTCATTTAAAACAAGTAAGCAAAGGCTACAGTCGAGCGGGCCGACCGTTGAATACCCTACAACACTATAATAGACGATACAGTTTATATAGGCGAGATACTCGAAAGAATTCCACAAGATATTGTGACAAATAATAAAAGAAAACCACTAGGTTTCGTTCTCTAATTTTCGAATAATAGCGACTTTAACTAATTTGCTCATTTTCAATTTGTTGCACGTGGAAAATGTTGCACGTAATTGGTCTTCCTAGATCTGGAACCAATATTTCCCAAAGACCTATTATCTGTCAGAAGTGGCAAAAGATTAACATTTATTATTGGTTTTTGACTGAAACGCATCTATATGAGATACAGACATTTGACTATATTCTTCAACGAAATCAGCGTTAACGAAGTAGTCATAAGTGCGTCTTTCCTGTATTTGTGAATTCTCCAAAAAGTCACTGGAATGGACATTTTCGTATTTTGTCTACAAAACTTGGCAAACTATTTCACACATTGAATATTTTTGGATGGCCATCCAAAACTGCTTGGCTTTTGCAATGTCCCGTAACCCCCATTCAAATGTGTGATCAAGCGATAATCACGACCTTCTGGCAATTTTGCAGTTTTTGGTCCAATTCAACCCCTAAATATATGGTGATTATCTCCAAAAAAAGTAGGCTTCTATTCTGACCCTCATCTTATCCCTATGCAAAATTTCATAAGGATCGGGCCATAAATGCGATCTGTATATGATATCCTGATATCCTAACTACTTAGTTTTGTTAGCTGTAGAAATATTACCAAATGTTTAATTCAAAATGAAAATATGCCAAAAATATGACAAAATTGAAAAAATATGAGAAAATATTACAAAATCAATATTTTCATCTTTAGAGAGATATTTTAATGCGATCTTTTAGACGTTTTTTCTTTCCTGCCAAGAGGCCATTCTGAATTAATGAGAACTGTAGAAATCAGTTCAGCCGTTCTCGACAAGTAAGAGATCTTTCAAGCATATCTTCTTTGATAGACATATATATCGCACATATTTTGCTATATATCCGATTTGTTGGATGTTAACATCAATGTAAAGATCCGAAGTAACCTTGTCATGGCTTTGTGATTTCGCCGGGATTTAAAATATTCACGGTTTAATGAAAAATTTTGAATTTTTTCAACACAAAAGATATTGTCTGTTTTACCCGCTAAATATTATCCGATGACCACCCAAATTGGTAAGCTTCTTCCCTCTAGCTACATGCGAAATTCCCCGTCGATTGGCCTATAATTGCGACCTGTGTAGCTACTGCAAAATCCGGCATTTTTTCAGTATTTGGTCCATTTCAACCCCTAAACATTTGGCGATCATCTGCAAATGAAATAGGCTTCTATTCTGACCCTAACCCCACCTTCGTGCAAAATTTCGTTAGGATCGGGCCATAATTGCGACCTGTAGTGTGATTACAAATTAACATGGACAGACGGACGGACGGACATACAAAGCTAGATCAACTCAGCTCGGCGAGCTATGAAGATCCATATATACTTTCCTATGTGGGAAACCAATATTTCGAGGTGTTACATAAATTCTGGCCCAATCAAACTTATAATACCCCCAACACATAGTGTTGTATGGTATAAAAACACATAAAGTTTGGTTTAAAACTTCTCATTCTGAAAATTAATTTTTTCATACTTCTTATAAAAGTTAAACGAAAATCGTCTTTTATTCCCAAACTTTTCCTGCTACACCTGATTCTATTTTATGTTTTTCCACATGCCACATGCTCCATTCAATAGAAAGTTTTTATGTTTTTTTCTAATGCAGAATTTTTTTGTTTTTCATTTATTTGGTGTATTGCAGATTATGTCCCCTGTGTCAAATCTAATCTGAATATGACATTAAATGTGACGTTTTGCTAGATATTTTTGTGTCTTGGTTGTGCGAGATGTAAGGATACGAAGCCACATCATTAAAAAAAAAATCTGAAAGCCAAAAATCACACCCAAAAAAGTGAAAAAAGTTTTCAATTAAATGGCTTATGTTCTGCACAGGTTAACGGCAGGTATATGCACTTAGTTAAATACAAAATCTAACAATTTCTTATAGTATAACATTACAGCTGGCATCTATACTTTTCAGCAAATTTCAAGAAATTTAAAAAAAATAGGACTTACGAAGCGTTAAGACGTTTCAACGAAGTATCGAGCAAATTTATATTGCTTTATAATGACATTAAAATTTAAAATGTTTATACCCTACAACAATATGGGTATCATAAGTTTGATTGGGCCAAAAAGCTTGTAACACCTGAAAATATTGGTCCAGGATATAGGATGTTATATATGAATCTTGTTGTGCCCGTCCGTCCAAGTTAATTTGTAATCACGCTACAGGTCGCAATTATGGCTCGATTATTGCACGGAGGTGGGGTTATAATTAGAATAGGCTTTTTTGAGATGATCGGTTAATATTATGGGTTGAAATGGACCAGAAACAAAAAAAAGTGTCTTGATGTTGCAATTGCTCTGCAGGTCGAATTTATATCAGAAGTCGCAGAAAAAGATAATATCAAAACATCGCATAAAAATATTCTAATGAAAAGTTGAATATTCTTATTACAATTTTTTGATACTTTTATCATGTTTTTGTTGCATGAAATGTTGTCAGTATGACTAACAATAAATTAAACAAATAATTAAATTAGCACAATTTAGTATTGGGTAAACAGATAGTGCTTGAAATCTAAAATGTGGTATTAGGATCGCTGTTCATGTGTAGCCTTGACTTGTATGGGTGGTTTGGAAGTGTGCATTTGAGCTGTATGTATTCTGTATTCTGAATTTTAGATTACTGATGGTATCTGTGTTTGAGACTTGGAGGTTGTTTGGAAATGCGTCTTATACGGGTGAGATAAAAAATCTGCAACAAAGTCAGACGCCATAATCTTTACATTCCTTTTTTAAGTTTTATTGAATGAAAACAAAAAAAAAATGCTGGAAATAGCATCATATTTTAGAATAAGTTTAGATTTGTTGGAATTGGTCACCTTTGGCACGAATTGTGGCCTTCAAACGGCCAATGAAACCGTCACATGATGCCCGAATGTTGCTCTGCGGTATTTTGGCCCAATCCCGGCGAAGCGCATGCTTGAGGTGTTCGACACTTTGGTATTTTTAAGTGCCAAATTTCCAAAATACTGCAGACACAAAAATCCAACCGGAGATTTTGTTGGCCCTTGTGCGCTGGAAATGAAGCGAGGAACCTAATTTTGTAACCATGCGCGTGCTGTGTGCGGTGGTACTGAGCCCTGTTGGAATGTCCAATGTTTGCGGCGAAAAGGTTTGCGTGCCCAGGATTTTAATACACCCTCCAGAATATTTTCGCGATAATATTCGGCATTTATTCTGATGCCACTGTCGATTAATACGAGCGGAAGTGATCTTCAGTTGTTATGGCGGCCCACACCATCACCATGGCCAGCGCTTGAGTTCTGGTGGCCAACCGAAGGTGCTTATTTTCAGCTGATCTCTTTGGCAAGTAAACACGATCAATTTGTTTATTTACAAACTGCTGGACAACGAATGTTTTCTCATCGGAGAAAACCAAATTCGGCAGCTCACCACTTCCGGCCAAGCGAAGCAACTCTTTAGCTCTTTTGAGTCTATTTTCTTTCAGTTGCGGTGTAAGTTCTTGCAGTTTTAGAAATGTCAATGGTTTTACCCCGAGCTCATTTTTCAATATTTGCCGAATGTAATATTGCGATATGTTCAGCTCACGAGCCATTTTTCGGTCACTGCGATGCGGGTTTCGATCAAGTCGCTTCTTTACTTTTCGAACCATTTCTGCTGTTGTTGCTGTTTTCTTCCGTCCACTTCCTTGACGTTGGGCTACGCTACCATTTGTTGTTTTCCAGCCAAATATAAAGATATCACACTATCATGCTTGAATTCCATCACGAATAACTTTTTTTCTGGAAAATTCTCACCAAAATGCTTTTGTACGCCTGTAGACAATATAATGAGCTGTCACTGGAATAATTCTAACAGCTGTCGGACGAGAGGCTTATAAATTACAGCAGTCTTAAGTTGGTTGCAGTTTTTTCATCTCATCCTGCATATGTGCGAAAAGAGAATATAGATTGTTTTGTAAGTAGTAAGTGTTACTAAATCTGGTATTGGGTGAAGGGACTGAGCTGAGATTCTGAAATTTGATATTGACGTTACTCTTGGTTTCTAGATTTACATATGGAGACATTGAAATAGTATTGGACATAAAAACTGGTTGTGGGTCCATTGTAGAATTGTTTTATTATATGTTCCTCAGTGAACCTCAAAAAAAATTTTGTTGGCTTTTTGGTGTAAAAGGTAAACATTCTCCTTTTATTCTTTCCAAAAAGGGAATAACTTGCATAATTTATGAAACCTTGAAAGTCTGAAAATTATTGACTTTTTCATCAAAAAAAAAAAAAAATTGTCTGGCTAAACAAGTGATGCATTTTGAGTACTAAAAAGGTCTATCACGAACTATGACGAATTAGCGGCCTCTTGCTAGTCTCATATAAATCAAAAACGAAGCTCAAGAAGTCTTTTGAATTTTAAAATTTATTATTAGTTATATGCCGAAAAATCGACAGACACTTTCTTCATCATAAATTTCTTTATAAAACCCCCAGCATATCTCAATCTTCGACCATTTAAAATAAATACATTTTCTAACAATATCCCTCTAATTCTGAATTACTGAATTGTTTCCTACTGGAAAATACGTTGGAACAGAAACTTATTTATATTAATCGTATATGTATTGGTTATAAGATTGTTGGCCCGACTTCTATTTATTTGTTTCATATAGCATCGATAGTAATTTTCACAAGAATTGAGAATCAATATCTATTCACAGAAAAATCCTATTATTTTTTTTTAAACAACTAACATTCCCTAAAACACGAAATACATTTTAAGAGAATTCTTACTTAAAATTTTAAATTCCATTACATTTTTTACAAAGCTAATTACAATTATTAACATATTCCTCTTAAAGCAGTAATTTGATTCATAAGAGTAATGCATAATGTAACGAATAAAGTTTCCCGAGAAAATAGCACAAGGAAGTCCAACTTTAAATTAAAAAGTTTTCATATTTTCAGTCTTCCTCATTGTCGGCTTCTTCTTTTTCTTCTTCGGCGTATTTGCATTTTTCTTGCCCTAAATTAGTTTTAGGCCAAATAAATGCTTCACAAAAACTTTCAGTTGGATTATTGTTAAGAAAATTTTCGAAGAAAATGGAAAGAAGAAACAAAGCAAAAAAATGGAAACACTAATTATTATGCGGAAAATACATTACGGCATGATGCTTAAGGTATATGCGACAACAATAGATGAATTTCAGCAAGGACAGTGGGCTTGGTTTGGGGAAAGAGCATAAATTGAGATTAAATTCGGAATTTCGAGAGGTTCTAGAGTAGAAGATCATATTTCGTGTTGCACATTCAGGATTATCCTTAATGTCCTTGAAGTATATTTTCTTATTAATGCACATGACACTTGTAAGCTGTCATGATTCATAAATTATTCTTAAGTACTGTTGGTGTTTATGAGACGTTTATGTTTTTGCGGTTTGCATAAAATTTCGCTACTGTCATAAACATTGATTTATAACACGATTGTCGGATTGAGGATAACAATTTTCCTCATCCTCCCCCACAGTGACCACTGTAAAATAATGGTCATAAGAAAAAAAGTAATTCTAAAGAATTTGACAAGAAACAGCAGTAGCAACAACAACAATAACATAATAACCTTAAAATTCGTATTGCCATACCTCTAAAATACATTTTTCCGCGTTGAACAGTACACGGCGAACAACAGAACTTTGTTGAATGTGTTTCGCGTTAATTCGCTACAGTTAAGTGAACAAAAATTACTCAAAGGGAGGGACGAGGACGTAGGAGAAGCAATGGCAGAAAAATATAAATTTTTTAAAGAAATATTAAAATATGGACAAAAGAAAAAATGCGGAAAAGCAAAACGGACTTGACGTAATGAAGGCAACAGTAACAGCAGAAGGCAGCAGTGGCCGTAGCAACAAGAGACAGAGAAGGCGACAACGAACAGCGCAGCGAGTACAATGTTGAATCTGTCCAACTAACCGTGCATAATTCATAATTTAATTAAAAACTTAACCAAGTGTATGAGAATGGCTAAATGCCCCCACTTTGTGCGAACAGGAAATAAACAGCAGCAGTCACAGCGACAACATGACAAGGGTGATGGCGTTGATGATGAAGACGATGTGGACAACAACGACGGCCATGATGTTGAGACTATAAATGTGAACAACATGGACTTCTTGAAACGTTTGCAGCCTAGTAGCCTTGGTTGCTGTTTTTTGGATGAAAATGGCGTTTAAAATATTTGGAGAAGAGAAGGGACTTTATAGAGAATCTGAAGTTCAGAATAGAATCTAATTTCTGACTATCTTTTAAGAAAGGTCACAGAATCTCCAAAGAGGAGTCGAAGCACCATAGGGTATTTATAAAAATTCTAAAGGAGCCAGGGATACCCATACACCGGATGGGAGGCTCTCGAGTCGATATATCCGAGCTGAAGGGCCAGTAAGTCTACATACAGCTGAAGGCTGATAAATTCTTCACAGACAAGCTAAAGGGCTGACAGTTTCCATAGACAACCAGTAAGTCTCCATAGAAGGGCCAGGAATTCTCCACAGACGATATGAAGAGTAAGGAGTAATTATAAATGAGATGGAGGTCCTGCAAGTCTCCATAGACGAGCTGGAGGTTCGGCAAGTCTCCATAGGCGAGCTGGTGGCCCAGCAAGTCTCCATAGACGAGCTGGTGGCCCGGCAAGTCTCCATATACGAACTGGTCTCCACAGGAGAGCTGGTGGTCCAGGAAGTCTCCAAAGACGAGCTGGTGGTCCAGCAAGACTCCACGGACGAGATGAAAAGTCAGAGAGTCTTTATAGACGAGCTGGATATCCAATTAGTCTCCATAGACAAGTTGGATGTCCAATAAGTCTCCATAGATGAGCTGGATGTCCAGCAAATATCCATAGACGAGCTGAAGGTCCATGAAGTCTCCATGAACGACTTGGTGAAGCAGACTGTCTTCACATCTGAACTGGAGGATCAACAAGTCTAAATGGACAAGTAAGTCTCAACAACATAGCTGAGGCGTCAAGGATTCTCCATTATTGAGCTAGACGGCCAGGAATTCTCAATAGATGAGCTAAAAAGCTAGGGAATCTCCGTCGCCTATCTGAAGTGTCATGGAATCTCACCAGACGAGCTAGAGGAACAGTAAGTCTCTATAAACAGAATAAAGGACTAAGAAATCTCCATAGATGTGCTCAATGGTCGGCAAGTCTCCACAAACGAGTTGAAGCGCCAAGGAGACTCTGTAGAAAGCTGAAGGGCTAAGGAGTGTCTTTGGACGAGATGAAGGGCTAGGGAATCTGTACAGACTAGCTGAAGGGTCACGTCGAAGGGCCAGGGAGTCTGTAGAGATAAGATGGTGGCCCAAGGAATCTTTAGAGACAAGATTAAGGGCCAACAAGGCGTCTATTCATAGACGAAGTGAACCGAGGGCTCGTGAGACGTCTACTCATAGACGAACTGGATCGAGGGCCAGTGAGGCGTCCATTCATATACGAACTGTACCAAGGGACAGACATTCTATCTATTCATAGACGAACTGGACCAAGGGCCAGACAGGCGTCTATTCATAGACGAACTGGACCAAGGGCCATAAAGGCGTCTATTCATAGATGAACTGAACCAAGGGACAGACAGGCGTCTATTCATAGATCAACTGATCCAAGGGCCAGACGAACTGGTAGGGAATCTGTACAGACTAGCTGAAGGGTCACGTCGAAGGGCTCAAGGAATCTTTAGAGACAAGATGAGGTCAATAAGGCGTCTATTTATAGACGAACTGGATCGAGGGCCATAAAGGCGTCTATTCATAGACGAACTGTACCAAGGGACAGACATTCGTCTATTGATAGAGGAACTGGGCCAAGGGCCAGACAGGCGTCTATTCATAGACGAACTGGTCCAAGGTCCAGTGAGCCCTGCTGGATCACGAGCTGGACCCTGGTGGCCAGTGAGCCGTCTATATATGGACGAGTTGGACCCTGGGGACCAGTGAAGTGTCCATTTATAGACAAGCTGGACCCTGGGAGCCAGTGAGGTGTCTAAAGTTGGCCAAGTCCCAGTACACAAGATGAAGACATCTGACTATAGCTACGGAAATTTTGATCTAAGATTCGGAAATATTTATAGCTACCATAAATAAAACCATGACTAACTAAAGCTAGGTGACCCTAAGCTGTGGTGAATATTTTTAGAGAACTGAATTTCATGGGAGCTTCATAATGAAACATCAACAGTTAAATTCCGCATTGAATTCAAGTAAAAAGTATTTAAGGTTTAAATATTCTTTCCAACATCTTTCAAAATTGTTGACGAAAAGAGAATGTTAATATCCTCCCGTTCACAGTGATGGAGGATAATAAAAATAAGCAATTTTAAAGAAATGCCATTCATGAAGAATATTTAAAAAAGAAAATAAATATATAAAACGTTCATGTTATTGCGGTGCAGCTTAGCACAGAGCAAGGAGAAAACGCGAAACACGCGGTAGGTAATAAAAATGTCCCTAAGGACGATCGTCCAACATACATTTATTAATGTTTAACCATAAAAACATTTGTTCAAGGATAAAAAGAAAGAGAAAGAGGAAAATGGGAAGAGAAGGTAGCGAGAAAAACGGTTTATGTTAGCACCATTAACACAGCAGCAGCAACAACAACAACAATGGGAGAATGGGAGCAGAACAGCAAATAAACGCCAACAAACCAACCACGGAAGTAAATGAAACAAAACCAAATAAAAAAGAATGTTGCAACACACAAAGGACAATATTCAAAGTCCTAAAAACCCGGAATTATTTTTGGCGGAAGGGAAATGTTTTTTTTTTGTGGGAAAACGAAACAGGTTTTCCTTTTTTGTTTTTTGCAGTTAAACATAAAATATTTAGAAGTTTTCAATGTGTACATAATCAGAAATTTTTTTTTGGTCTAGTATATTCCTATTTTCTCGTTACCAATTTCCATGTATTACATTTATCTGTTTCATGCTATTACGTGTGTAGTTTGTGTTACAATTTCTAAATCAGATAAAAAATTAGTTAATAACATTACTTATCAATGTATTAAAATCTGTAGCCTTAATTTTTTAACCCTTAGACCAACTGGCAACCACACCGCAAATTCGTTTAACCAACCCCTTGTCAAAATATTTAATTGTGTGTACCTTGTTGTGGTTAGAATGGAACGCCTGAAACGTTGAATCCTTAGGTTTTCCCCACACCACGTCATTCAGGAAATTTATATAAACTTACAGACACACAGCAACCACACACACAGGTGGCAGGTGTGTGTCTGTGTTCATGAGTGTGTTTCGTAAAAGATAAGTGTGTGTGTTCATGTGTGAGTGTTTCAAATTCTCTATTGTTATCATTACTAGCTGCTACCTACTTTTGTTGTCTGTTGTTGCAACGTGTAACCGTATTTCTGTTATCACCAACTACCGCTGATGTGCTCTACATTAGAACTCATTACTAGCTGCTACCTACTTTTGTTGTCTGTTGTTGCAACGTGTAACCGTATTTTTGTTATCGCCAACTACCGCTGATGTGCTCTACATTAGGACTTTTGGGCAGGTACTGCCTCATCTCCAACATTTTTATACCCTACACCACAAGGTGGTCAGGGTATTATGTCTTTGTGCATTTGTTTGTTTTGATGATCTGCATAGAATCACATTCTCAGTCGATTTATGCATGTCCGTCCGTCCGTCTGTCCATGTATTTTTGTAAACAAAGTACAGTTCGCAATTATTGTCCTATCCAAATGAAATTTTGCACAAATCATTTGTTTGGCCCAACAACGAACCCTATTGAACTTGGAGATAATCGGTCAAAATTTAGATATAGCTCCCATATATATCTTCGTCCGATTTGCCTTTTATTGTGCACCAAACGTGTAATATCAGCCCGAATTGTATGAAATTTTGTACATACAAATTAGGCCTGAAAATAAGTATGCCAAATTTGATCGAAATCGGTTCAGATATAGCTATAGCTCCCATATATATTGTTCATCCGATTTGTTATTTTTGTCCTTCGCAGGCGTAATATGCACTCTGTTAAAACAATATTTGCTGAAATATATCAAATACTGCCCAGAAATAAAATGTGCCAAATTTTATCGAGATCGGTTCAGATTTGAATATATATATCATATATAACCTCGTCCGATTTACCTTATATTGTGCACAATCGTCTAATATTTGTCCAAATGGGATGGAATTTGGCACTTAGGACCGAATTTAGTCTAGAAACTAGTATGTCAAATTTGGTGAAGATCGGTTCTGATATAGCTATAGCTCCCATATATACTGTTCATCCGATTTGTTATATTTGTTACTCACAGCCGTAATATGCACTCCGTAACAACGATATTCAGGAAAATATATCAAATACAGCTCAGAAATATCTTTGCCAAATTTTATCGAGATCGGTTCAGATTTGGATATAGCACCCATATATATCTTTATCCGATTTCAAATTAATTGTGCACCAAATGGGCAATACAATTCCGAATTTAAAAGATACAAATACTTCAGCATATTTAGTCCTTTGAACTTTAAATTATAATTACAATCATAGCGTGTATGATTGAATTCTCCCATAAAAAAAAATTTTAATTTTTATGCGGAGCTCTACTAAATTCGCAAAGTGGTGTAGGGTATCATAAAGTCGGCCCCGCCCGACTTTAGGAGTTTTTTTTACTGGTTTAATCATGGAAATCGTCTTAGGAAGCGATAAGGATATGTTCATGTGCATTTACTCCTTGTTCAGATGTCATTACATACATTTCTTTTATAATTCGAGAACTCCATTTATAATTCGTAAGATTTCTATTGAAATTCCAGAATTCCATTTAAAACAGTAGGGGTGGCTCCATTTCCATCATTCATTAGTAAAAATATTGGGATATGTGAAATTTAAGGAGAACCGGAGGCTTATTTAGTATTTTATGAGCGTTATTTGTTATTTAAAATTCTGGCCCCTTTGTGGAGAGATACTAGAAGCAGTGGTCCGATATCTACCATCTTCTCAACACATCGTATATGTAGAAATATTAAATTTTATTATTTCATATTTTATGAGAGTTTCGGATATTCAAAATGTTAACCCTTTTTTAAGAGGTACCAGAAAGAGTGGACCGATGTATCCCATCCTCGCATCAGACCTTATGTCAATACAAATATTTAAATGTGTGAAATTTGATGAGAATCGGATGCATTTGATGAGAAATTTACTTATTCAAAAATTTGACCCGTTATGGGGGAGATACCGGAAGCAGTGAACCGATATATTTCATCTTTACACCAGATATTCTGTTGATGGGAACATTGAGATGTGCCGAGCCTGGGCCTTTCCTCTCAGAACTCGATCTAAGTTTGACAATAATATTATAATGTACCAAATTTTGGGTAAATGTCCTGAAATGGATTTTATCTAAAGAGACCTAGGGTCTAAAACCGTTATTTCGATGTGGTTCGTTTTGGCCATATCAAATGATATAACACCTTAGTAGGCATATGGCCGAGGGTATAAAAATGTGTATGTATATAAAAGAGTGATGAGTGACTGACTGATTTATCAACGTCCAGGCGAAACGGCTGAAGCTAGAACCTTGACATTTGCATGCAGGTCAATGTTGGAGTATAGGGGTGAAATAATGCTGGGTTTATGGGAATTTATACAACAAGTGTACTAAAAGTACCAAAAATTGAAATTACTGTATTTGGGAAATAGAAATTTGGAATGATGGTCGCTGATGGGTGTAGGATGTGACTGTGTTTTTTTTTTTTTTGAAATTCGAACTGTAATTGCACTAAAAGTACTGAAAATCACTAAATTTGGTACCATTTAGTTTTATGTAAAGGGAAAGACCTAAAATCTTGGAGAAGAATATTGAGTTTTCGGCGTTTAGCTAGTATTTGTGTTCACTTTTATAAGAGTGAATTAATAGAAACTTTAAAATGGCCATAACTCCTTAAATAATGAGTTTTCGACGTTTTTAGCTATTATTTGTGATCACTTTTTTAAGAGTGAATTAATAGAAACTTTAAAATGGCCATAATTCCATAAATATAGAGTTTTCGGCGTTTTTAACTATAATTTGTAATCACTTTTACGGTACAAATCGAATTTTTTATTTAACGGATAGATCTGAAAATTTTAAATATCTGTATTGAGGTCTCTGTCTTGGAGTAAAGAGTTCGTTTTGGAAATTTGTTCAGCAAGCGTACTAAAGGTACTATATTTGGTATTGCGTGAACTGATACTTCTTGAAATCTCAAATTTGGCAATGGTTAGTTAGTTATAGGATCGGAATTTGCTAAAAAGTAAAAAAAAATGTACAAAATTTGGTATTTTGGTAAGGAATCGATTTGGAATTCTAGAATTTGGCATTAGGATCACCGTTTATACGGTTTGGTCGATACCTGGCGGGGGATTTGAAAAAACATACTATGTGTCCTACATTTGTACGTAAAATACTAAATGGTACTAAATTGGGTATTGGGTGAAGGCTCTCAGGGTGATTGTGGGTTAGATAAGGAAGGGGTTTTTGAAAACAAGAAGTTCTAAACTCAGTAGGTTATGCAAGAACAAAGCTCGAACTTGTATCGAAATAAGTCGTTTACGTTATAATTTGGAAGAGAAATAGTGGTCCACTAAACATTCTATTTGAGGTAAAAAAAACAAATAAAAAAAACTTGTTTCCTATAAACTTCTGTTTATTACATTTCCAACTGGCTTCTACGAAAACAAGTAAAAAACATTAACTTCGGCCGGGCCAAACTTTTAATACCCTCCACCTTAGGGTAAAGGAAACATTAGAAGAAATGTAGCAAAAACTATTAAAATGCCGAATATCGGGAGGTACCGTTATATGGGGCCTATACCAAATCGTGGACCTACACATGCAATGTTTCGCCAACGGAGCTAAAACCCATTATGACTTACAAATACCAATTTTCAGACAAATACGTGAAAAAATGTGACAAAAAGCATCAAATTACCGAATATCGGGAGGTACCGTTATATGGGAGCTATACCAAAACGTGGACCTATAATTACAATGACACGCCACACGAACTGGGACCCGTTATGTTCTACACCTACCAATTTTCAGATAAATTCGTGAAAAATGTGTAAAAATCATCAAAATAACGAATATTGGGAGGTCCGTTATATGGGGACTATACCAAAGCGTGTACCTATACATACAATCTTTCGCCACACGTACAGGGACCCGTTATGACCTACAAATACCAATTTTCAGACAAATCCCTGAAAAAAATGTGTCATAAATCATCAAAATACCGAATATCGGGAGGTACCGTTATATGGGAACTTTACCAGAACGTGGACCGATATATCTCATTTTCAATACCAACGATCCTAGACACAATACAAATTGCTCTGCTAAATTTTGATGCTCTACGTCAAATAATGTGGGCTGTGTCGTGATTTCAACAGACAGACAGACAGACGGACATCGTTAAATCAACTTAGAATTTGATGCTGATTATGAATATATATACTTTATGGGGTCTACGACGAATATTTAAGGATGTTACAAATGGAATGACAAAGTTAATATACTCTCCTTTCCAAGGTGGAGGGTATAAAAATTAATTATCCCACATTTTCCTATTTTCAATATAGGACAGTTTTCTCAGGAAGGAAAAGGAAGGAAATCGAAACGCACCCTGAAGATAAATATCTTTCCTTATTGTGTAGGCTATCAAACGGTCGGCATATAGCCCTTTTCCACCTACCATTGTTGTCCTTTATCTATTATTTCACATGAGTTTGTATTTATGTATGTATGTACACAAATATGTTCATATCTTGTTGACTGAAGATAGAAAATGTGTGGTTTATATTTAGCTTGTTTGTACCGCATTTACGTGGTGAACACTAACCCCACACAGTTACGCCTACAGGACGTACATTCACACAAGGTAGAGCTTGTGCCCAATAGCCAGCAGGGAAGCAGCTCCTGCTTCCCCGTCTTTCTCTTTGTTGACAAGAAGCTATATTTGTGTGTGTTTAAAAGCGAGGAGGTTTGTGTACGTGTCCGTGCGTGTATGCCTACATGTTTGTGGTGGGACTTTTGTTGGTATTCGCCTAGCCAAACGCTTTCATAGAATATTTGTATGCCTTTGTTACGGAAGTGTATGCAGATTTTGTCCTAAATTCAAAATGGGCCGATTTTTGAGTTTAAGCTTAATTTTTAGGGAAAATTGCGATTTAAAGATCTCTAGATTGACAATTTGCATAGATTGTCGTTTTTTATTGTTGGTGACCATTTGATAGGAAATTGAATTGTATTTGTTGCCTCTGAGGGCGGGAAATTAAATGAGATGAAAAGTTAATGTTTATTTCGTGACATTTACACTTAACGTTTGTCTGTCGAATTTAAAATAATACTCTACAATAGAAATACAAATACCAAAGATTGTGGAAAATAGCCCACGTCTCTTTAGGCGTATGCCAATTTAGCCACGTGGGTCCCGAAATACAAAGTGGAAGCTTCTTCCTATTAAAACATCTGACTAAAAATCTGAAGGTTCCTTAAAGTAACTCGTACAGTTAAAGGGTATTATATGAAATAGTGAGCCATATCGAATAGAAAATGGTACATAAAACATAACTAGCTATAGCTATAGCTCCCATATATATTGTTCATCCGATTTGTCATATTTGTCACCCACAGCCGTAGTATGCACTCCGTAACAACGATATTCAGGGAAATATATCAAATACAGCTCAGAAATATCTTTGCCAAATTTTATCGAGATCGGTTCAGATTTGGATATAGCTCCCATATATATCTTTATCCGATTTCAAATTAATTGTACACCAAATGGGCAATACAATTCCGAATTTAAAAGATACAAATGCTTCGGCATATTTAGTCCTTTGAACTTTAAATTATAATTATAATCATAGCGTGTATGTTTGAATTCTCCCATAAAAACTTTTATTTGTTATGTGGAGCTCTATATAATGAGCAACGTGGTGTAGGGTATCATAAAGTCGGCCCGCCCGACTTTAAGACTTTCTTTACTGGTTTTTAATATTATATTGAGCTAATGCTCTAAATTTTAGAATTCTATGGAAATGCTGTTATATTGGAATATATGCGACTTTCAATATTCGGGCGAGTTTCAATTAAAATTCAAAATGACAGTAAAATCGATAGAAAAATGTGTTTAAAGCTTTGAAAGAATTCAGAATTTTTGAATTAGGAATTCCTAGCATCTAAAAAGGAATAACATTAAATTAAAGCCATTTCGACCATTAAATTAGCTTTCAATTTTAAAAACTCTAAATATCAGGATGTAGCTTGTGTAGTGACTATAAGATAACATGGTTCGATTTTTAGATTTTTGTGTATGGAGTTGGCATAACCTAAATACAACAAGGAAAAAGTACCTAAGTCCGACCAGACCGCATTTTTATTACCCTCTGCCATTTGGAAGTACCTTCATTTTTTAATCGCAGAAATATACCGTTTAAATGGAAGCCGTTATAAGGAAACTGTACGAAGGCTAGGACCTGCATAAGTAACTTTTGGTCATAGGCTGTAGTGCCGATTTCGAAACTCAAATACGAAATTAAAAACTATTCCGGATAATAATGTCGCTAATATCATCAAAATGCCGAATAAAAGGGTTGTAGTATCCATTACGAACTTCAAATACAAAATTTGAAACAATTCAAAATGCCGAATATCGGGAGTTACCGTTACATGGCAGATTTACTATTTGTCTATTGGGAAAACACAGACGTGTGCAAAATTTTAAGAACTATTACACAATGGACTCACATCCAATTTTACTGTCAAAAACTATTTCAGTGTCTTCATATGTTGGCCTCAAAAACCAACAGTGACCTTAATATTAAATTTGAGATTTTAAGCTCTATTCCTTCAGTCGTGCCCAATTTCGTACTTTTTGTACAATTATAGAACACATTTCCAAAACCACCTCTATCAGGGCTGTCACAGAAACCATGTCGGTTTTGCTTATTGTCGTTTTTGTAAACCAATGTTGGTTTCATTTGGTGTCATGAAACCAAGTTGGTTTTCTCAATTTCGAATGTAAATAAAACCAATGTTCGAAACAGCTGTGTTGTTTGTTTATTTGCCATTGAAATATCAGTAAAAGTAACGAAAATAAAAAAAGGAATAAGTCGCTATAAATAAAGTATGATGGCATCAGCAGTGGTAGTTTTTGTGTTGTTGGACGAAGAACGCTCAGAAAAGGTGACGAGAAAAGCTCTTAGAAATTTCAGCAACCCACTGGAGTTGCCGGAGATAACTTTAAATATCCTCTAAATATCCTTTAAAAATTATTTAAAAAATCCACATATATGGTCCTTTAAATATCCTTTAAAAATTCTTTAAAAAATCCACATATATGGTCCTTTAAATATCCTTTAAAAATTCTTTAAAAAATCCACATTTATGGTCCTTAAAATATCCTTTAAAAATTCTTTAAAAAATCCACATATATGGTCCTTTAAATATCCTTTAAAAATTCTGGAAAAAATCCACGTTTATGGTCCTTTAAATATCCTTTAAAAATTCTTTCAAAAAAATCCAAGTTTCTAGTCCTTTAAAAATTGTTTAAAAAATCCAAATTTTTAGTCCTTTATCCTTTAAAAATTGTTTAAAAAATCTACATTTTTAGTCCTTTGAATATCCTTTAAAAATTGTTTAAAAAATCCAATGCAAATGAAAAGTGACAGCTCTAAGCAACTTGGTTTATTTCCAATAACAAAACCAATAACATTGGCTTCTATGACAACCAAAACCGATAAAATTCTAATTCGAAAATAAAACCGATAACATTGATTTTCATGACACCAAATTATATCTCAATTCCAAATTTGAGGATTACAGCCCTATTTCAACTATGCCCATTGCAAAATTCAGTACTTTTCGTACAAATATAGTACTATTTAGTACTTTCAAACTTGTGGTCCCTTTGTTTCACCCAATACCAAAGTTAGCCCTTTTCGTACAAAAATAGAACGCATTTCTAAACAACCCCCAAATCACAAACACAGACACCATCATCGAAATATCCAATTTCGGAATCTTATATCTACTCCTTCACCCAATACCAAATATAGTACCATTCAGTATTTTTTGTGCAATTATAGTACACATTTCCCAAAACCACCTCCCTATGTCCAGGCTACACATGAACAGCGATCCTAATACCAAATTTCAAACTCTATCTGTCCGCCCAATTACAAATTGTACCAAATATAGTACTATTTAGTACTTTCCGTGCACTTGTAGTAAAAATATCCAAAACCACCTATTTATCACAAACCTACCACCAACCATACAAAATTTCAGTTTCATCCTTTCCCCCTAAACCAAACTGTTCCAAATTAAGTACCATTTCGTACAGTTAGTACACATTTTCAGTACCACCTTCATATATCGAACTTACCTTCCAACCTTGATTCTCATACCAAATTTCAAGTTTTTACCTCTATCCGTTCACGTAATACCAAATGGTAATGGACACCCCTAGGCACACAGACTGACCCTAGTGTAAAATTTCAAGATTTTACTTTTGGTCGTTTCGATTTCA
This sequence comes from Musca domestica, assembly GCF_030504385.1. NCBI lineage: Eukaryota > Metazoa > Arthropoda > Insecta > Diptera > Muscidae > Musca > Musca domestica. The sequence continues at coordinate 17,095,410 of NW_026712299.1, forward strand.
CAACTCTTTTGTTTTAATAGTTACTCTCATGATGAGATGTCACATCGCTTAATGACATACCGCGTTTGAGTCATCAGTCCAAGCAGATTTTTACCATGAACCAATACACGCCACGCGAGCGCTCTGAAATTTACACTCAACAGAAGAAGTCAATTGTGAAAACTCAACGTGCTTTTAAAACATTAAAAAATGTGAGAAGTGCGCCTTCTAAGAAGACCATTAAGCGTTTATACGAAAAATTTTCGACTGGTAAGGCTTTTTCTAATCCGAAGAGGCTATATATAAGACGACCAAGGCGATCGGCCGAGAATATCGCTGCCGTACGAGCCAGTGTTGAGAGGTCCCCAAGAACATCCCAAAAACGCTGTTCTCTGCAGTTGGGCATGGCTCGGTCCACTTTACAACGGATTATTCGCATTGATTTGCATTTGTTCCCGTACAAAATTCAATTGACGCAAAGAATGTTGCCTGCGGACAAGCCTCGTCGATTGGAATGGGCCCAAAGGGCCCAAAGGTCCGTCGAATATGGGTAACCCTGTACATCAACGTACATAACGGTTTTAGAGCCTAGGTCTCTTGAGATCAAATCCATTTCAGGACATTTGGAGTCGATTTGGGGGTGTCCCTTTGTCCGTCTGTTTGTCTGGTTGGTTGGAGTGCACCATAATCATCGAAGGGAATATCCGAGTTGGTCCAAACTTGATACATCGTAGTATTATCGAGTTCGGAGATGGACAACATCGATCCACACTTTCTGATACTTCCCCAGCAGAAAGATCAACTTTTTCAAAATAATGTTCTTTTTAGAAAGAGAAAGTATTATTCGATTTTGTGCAAACTTTACAATATTTTTATCAATGCTAGGTCAGGTGTGAAAATAGACAATATCGGTCCACACCACCAAATACCTCCGCCACAAAGGGTCCAAATTTCGAATAATTATATATCTTATAAAATTTTATCTTATCGATCAGATCGATCTGAAGATCTGCTATGAAGAATGTATAGAGTGGACCACTACTTCTGGTACGTCCCCCAACGGCTTGGCATTAACAATAGGGGCTAGGATAACACTACACAAGACTCAAGGGTGTTATAACTCATTCCTGATTTAAACAGAAATTTAGCATTGATATCCGGTGTCCTCTATGAAAAAAATGTAATTATTATTACTTTTTGTGAAATACTCGATTGAATTTGGAAAGTTAAATCTCAATTGATGACTTAAAATGCCTTTTTCTCGAAACCGAATTTTTTGAGTTGTTACTGCCTTTGAGTAAATGAGCGACATGTAACAAAAGATAATCTACAACTTTCCTAACCAATTCCCTCCTCATCATCTTCCAAAAGGGTTCCCCAGTAAATAACAATTTTTGTTAATTACTTTTGTGGCTGCTTAAATGAGCCTGTCAGTAATTACGGTAAACTAATTTAATCATTAAACCCATCGGATGGTAGAGAAAGACGGTTCATTTTAATTTGTTTCTCAGTATGTGGGTATTTGTTATTTGACTTCCACTTAATGGCAAACACGGGAAGTCAAGGAGATTCCACACTCCCCCTCCGCCCTCCTTCACCACCTCACACATAAACTCCAATACACTTTACATAGACAAAGAGGAAGTCTTTTGGAGCGTAAATTTATTTATCTGAGGCAAACATAAACAAATTTTTTACGAACTTCGACCAAACACGTCTGTCACGGTAACGTGAGCTACGTGAGAGGTGAGAAGTTTAGACGTGTTTTGGCTTTCCTTTAACTCATTTTAAGAGGTGTATGTTTGTAACGTTTACCAATGTTGTGTTTGGTTGTTTATAATTTATTTGTTAATTTAAATAATCTAACTCAAAAATGGAGAGGGGAAATCTTTTTACATATATATAAAAGAGTAGTGAAATAAATGACTGACTGAGAATCAAGGTCCAGACGAAATGGCTGAAACTAGAATCTTGACATTTTTTTTGAGGGTCAGTCTTGATGTGTATGCATGAGTTTTGAAACTCATACTAGAGGGGTACGAAAAGTACTAAATTGTACTAAAAATGGAGTAGTTTGTTTTGGACAAACGGAATGAGATATGAGTGTCATTGTGGTAAGGTTTAAGGATGTGCAGCTACATGAATTCGCAAAAGTATTACTAGGAGACCTCGGAGAGTGCGGAATAGATGTACCAAAGAGTTTTTTCAATTTCTAACTTTAAGGTTAAAAAAGTTCTAAAATGGTTCTGAATTTCGAAAATTTTACCATTTGACATTATGTGAAGAGATAAAGCTAAAAACTTTGGTTTGGTAATTTGGTTGTAAGTAAGTTTCATATTTATAAAGGTCGTTCTGGAAATCAGTACTAAGTGTGCGAACTGTACTAAATAGTACTAAATTAGGAACAGTTTGGTTTAAGGTCAACGGATGCAGCTGGAATTTTTAAATTTTGTATTGGGGTCCCTAAGAGTTGTTGGTTTGTAATAATGAGGTGGTACTACAAGTGCACGAAAAGTACGAAAATTTTTTGACATGTGTGCTCTAATTGTTTGAAATAGTACAATTTGGTATTGGCTGAAGATATAGTGCTGTAAATCTGAAATTTGGTATTTGGCTTTTTGTTCATGTATATGTGTACTATAAATGTATTCATGTGTACTATATATGTACAAAAAGGGATAAATAATACTAAATCAGGTATTGGGTGAAGGGATAGAGATGAAGTTCTGAAATTTTTATTTTTGTTGACTGATGATATCTATGTTTGATACTTGGCAGTGCTTTGGAAATTTCTAAATTAGTTCGAAAAGTAGGGCTGAAATTCACATTTTTCACAAATTCACATTGCGGTCTCTATATGTATCTCGAGTTGAGATATGGAGGTAATTGGGGCAGCTGTACTAAATTTGTTCGAAAAGTACTAAGTGGTACTAAATTTGGTATTGGGTGAAAAAATATATTTGAAATCCTGGAATTTGATGTAGAGGTATCTATTGGTATCAGGAATTGAGAAATGGTAGTGGTTTTGGACATGTGTCCTATAACTGGTATCTGGACTTGAGATATGAAGGTGGTTTGGGAAATGTTTACTATAATTGTACGAAAAGTACAAAATGGCACTAAATTTTGTATTGGATGAAGAAATGGAGTTGAAATCCTGGAATTTGATGTAGATGTCACTGTTGCTGTCTATGCTTGGGATTTAACGGTGGTGGGAAAATGCGTCCAATATTTGCACGAAAAATACTAAATAGTAAAAAAGTTGGTGTGGGTGAAGGGACAGGGCTTGAATCCTTAATTTTGATGTTGAGGGGTATATTTGTATCTAGAATTGAGATATGGAGGTTGTTTTGAACAGGTGTACTATATTTGTACAAAAAGTACTAAATTGTACTAAATGAGGTATTGGAAGGGTTAGGAATGGAATCCTCAAATTCGATTTTGAGGTCTCTATAGGTATGTGAAATTGAGATATGGAAGTGGTTTTGGACTAGTGTATCAAATTTGTACGAAGAGTACTAATTGATGGACTGATGTATCAAATTTGTAAGAAGAGTACTAAATGATACTAAACTTGGTTTTGGATGAAGGGATAGGGCTGGAATCCTCAAATTTGATGTTGAAGTCTTTATTTTTATCTGCAATTGAGATATAGAGGTGGTTTTCGAAAATTTGTACTATAACTATTCGAAAAGTACTAATTGGTATTAAGTTGGATATTGATATTGGCTGAAGCGATATAGCTGGAATCTTAAAATTTGATATTGAAGTCTCTGTTGGTATCTGGAATTTATATGATTTTGGACAAGTGTACTATAACTGTACGAAAAGTATTAAATGGAATTTTATGTGCATATCACAGTTGGCGTTTGGCTTGATATTTGAATAATTCAAAATTTTTTCGTTGAGAAATACCTCTCAAACTAAACCCCTGATAGGTGGGATATACTGTAGGAACTATTACCAACATCAAATACGAAATTTGAAAAAAAATCCGATGAATAGTGCCCCTAAAATCATGAAAATACCGAATATAGGGGGTATCGTTATATGGGTGCAATACGAAGACGTGGTCTTGTATACGCGAGTTTTTGTCATAGGCTGTAGTACCCATTATGAACTTTAAATACGAAATTTTAAACAATTCCGGTACAATATATATCAAAATACCGAATGTTGAGAGGTACCGTTATATGGAGGATATACGAAAATGTTTACCGACATAACTAATTTACGAATTTAGCTTTACTGACAAAATACACATCTGTACAAAATTTTCTCAATTTGCTGGAAAGATAGCGTGATTACAGACACAGACAGGCTGACATATAGACACACATAGATACGGACATGACTAAATCAACATTGAATTTTAGGCCGATCAAGAATAAATGTATTTTGTAAGGTGTGACATGAGTATTTCGAGAAGTTACAAATGGAATGACTAAGTCAAAATCCTCTCCATGATATGGTGTAGGGTAAAAAATTGAATGTGGTTCTATTGTGCTATGTTTTTGCTAATATCCTTGAATCCTCATTGTTCAGGACACTCAATTTAAAATAAGCTTATTTATAACAATCCAGCAAAAACTTGGGATCCTCATGAGCCCTTTCCCGTTAAATAAATTCAAATTAAATGCTGATAAATAGGACAAAAAACCCTTTTGAAGAAATTGCAATAATTATTATAAACATTAAATATTAAGTCATATCTTTAATTGTTCCACATATTTTCCATGTGTACACTCTTCAATGAAATAATGAAAAATTCATAATGGCATAAAACATAGTCGTTCATGTTCATGCATTTAATGGAAGAACGACCGAACGAACAACATTCTGATGCTACCCATCATACTACTACTTGCACAATTATAAAACCGCAAATGTTCTTTTAGCATTTCCGCGGAAAAAGCGGTTGGTACGGAACATTTAATGTTAATGGGAAAATTAAAAATCCCGTTCGTTTTTCAGTTTTTTTGTTTTGTTTTCGTTTTAACAAGTGGTATTACAACGGCAGTGCCTTTATCTTTAACCGCATATGTGCGTCAAACTTTGCACATAAAAATCCGTACTAAAAACAGACTTTTTGTTGCTGTAATTCCTTGTTTAAATCTCATTCAGGCACACACACATACACCCATTCACTTTTAACGCGTATCGTACGCCCTACACACTGCATACATATGTTAGTTTCTGTACATCGTTAAATAACAGAAATGTAAACAATTCAGTCTAAGGCAAACATGCAGTTAAAATAAACCCTGCTATCCCTGCTCCTCCCGTTCGGATAATTTTTTTTTTTGGAAAGTTCTAACGTAACAAATAAAAATGTTACAATGAGAAAAACAAAAGGATATGCACATAGACACCCATACAAGGGGGTATACTTAGTTAAACAGTGGCTTACTGCCACCCATACAGACACCAGAACGTGTTTCACACACATATACACATTTGAACAAAAAAATTCAAACAATGATGTTAGGGGAAAAGACAAAATAGGAATTCATTTAATTTTATTATATTCCTTATTTTTTGACATTCTTCTTTGTTTTGAGTGCCATACCGAAAATATTAACACACACACACAAATGGGGATTTCCACATGTCTCTTGGAGTTATAAAGTTAATGGTGGGTTAAGGTAGGTTAAGTTCGGAAATGATTCTCTTTGACATAATACATTAGCTCGGCTGGGTTGAAATTATCTATTTTAGAAAAATTTGGTATTTTTTAACGAAGGTTTAAATAGCAGTACTGTCATTTATAAAACGACCACCATAATACAGAAGCATGCCTAACCAAGAACTCTTCACAAAAGTTTTTCACTGGAAAATGAAGTAAATTGTATTGGAAATAGTTGAAAAATAACTAAAAGGTGCTTAAAAGTGATCTTCAATATTTTCAATGGATAATAAGCTAAATATTTGTGAATTGTTGTATCATTGACAAGGATACAGTCAAACTTCCTTGTGACTCACAGTGATTTTTTAGAATTCTTGTTTTGTTCGACAGATTTGATTAGGCTTAAGAAAATCTTTATTAATAAATAATAACATAAAACTAAAAAAAAGAAACTGTAAGGAAATGTCTAAAGTCGTATAGTCGGCCCATATGATATCCTACCCCACTATGCCTATTCAGTAGAGCTCCCGTAATAAAAAGTTTATATTGGGAATTTATGTGAAGTACATCAAACCAACTATGAACCAAATAGTGCATAATATGGCTTCGAAAAAGGTTTATATTAAAAAATATTTATTGGAGCAATGGACATACCGGACCGAGTTTCTCCAAATGGAAAAATTAGGTTATGTATGAAACAATTTATCCAGTTTGGGCTGATATTACATATTTGATGGACTATAACCGTAAAATTGAATGAATATAATGTCAAAGGTATATAAAAATCTAAAAAAATGACAGAGGTATTTTCGAGCTGTATTTGATGTCCGGTATCAAATATCCTTGTTCTGAAGCGTATATTACGCATGTGAGGGATTTTAATACCAAATTGGATGAAAAATATGTATGGGAGCTATATCTATATCTAAACCGATTTTCAACAAAATTTGAAGTACTTACTTCTGGGCTGAATTCCGTCGGAAGAGCCAAAATTCAGTCCATTTGAGGTGATATTAGACATTTGGAGCACAACAAACCTGAAGTCGGATAAAAATATGTGTGGGAGCTATATCCAAATCTGAACCGATCTCGATAAAATTTAAAACAGGTATTGCTGATCTGTGTCTAATATCTTGTACCAAATGCCATTGTTGTAGAGTGCATATTACACATGTGAGGGACTTAAACTCCGAATTGAATGAAACATATACATTGGAGCTATTGCTGTATCTGAACCGATTTTCACCAAAACTTGAAGTACTTGTTTCTAAGATGAATTCAATCGGAATTGTCAAAATTCAGTCCATTTGGGCTTATATTAGCCACTTGGTGCACAATAAACCTGATATCGTATGAATATATATGTGGGAGCTATATCTAGTCCGATCTCGATGACAGAGGTATTTTTGAGCTCCATAAGTTATCTGGTCCCAAATCGGATGAAACATATATATGGGAGCTACAGCTATGTCTCAACCGATTTTCTTAAAATTTGATGTACTTGCTTCTAGACTGATCGGATGTGATAAAATTCAGGTAATTAGGACTGATATTACGCATTTTGTGCACAATTAACCCAAAATCGGTTGGGAGCTATATCTAAACTTGAAGCGATTCTCACCAATCTTAATTTTGTACTTGGGGCAAACAAATGTTGTTTTGAAATTTTTATCTCAATGTGACCTGCATAAATTAACTCAGAAAGTGATTCTATGAAGATCCTCAAAAGCAGCCCTGCTTTTGTTCTAAAACATGAGTCGAAAAAAGAGATAATTTAAGAGAAATTTTAAATTCAGTTTTTCTTTAATTATTACGATTCCAATTAATTGTTTTTAAACACGAATGTTTGCTAAAATAATTTATAAAGCAAATGGATAAAAAATATTTGTACAAATAATGACTTAACACTGTCTTGTTATTGATTTAAATAAGCAAAGAGAAATTTGACTGGAAAGAGATATTTTTTCTTGAGCAGCGCTGCTCAAAAGTAACTATGGCTCTATATCGCTTCCTTTTCCAATTTACAAACAAAATACATAATACCTTTACCACTATGTGGTGTAGGGTATAAAAAATGACTACAATATTAAAAGGCTTACATACTTCTCAAAAAAAAAAAAAAAAAAAAAAAATCAGGTATATTTGGAATTTGGAAAATATCATGTTTCTATTGTCAGTTTCTTATACAGAATCCTTGTTCGTCAGCACCGAGGTTATTATGACCCATCCAATATGTTATTTAATATAAAATAGTAAGGAAAGAATAATAATAATAATTACTAAAATTCATCGTCTCCTTTCTTATATGCGCACTGAGATTCAGATTCTTTTCCAGGCAAATGTGACAACTAATTAGTTTGTCTTATTGGCGTATGATCCATTCTCTTAAATCACTTTCTCTCGTAAACGACTTTTAATAGGTTTTCAACTATTTTATTTGGAATTTGATACTTTAAGTTATAGAGATATCGCCGAATATTTTGTATTTTAAGGATTTATCCGAAATGTCTATAATTTCACAGTCTTATTCTTCAAATTTGCCTGTAACTCTGCGACATTGAGTTTTCGTCCGATTTCATTATACGTCCGTATAATGTTATATCAGGTCCTACTAAATATTCGCTCTTTTAAGTGTTTAATGAATGTCTGTAGTCAACCACTTGATTGACCCAGCGTAAATCTTAGGCCAGCTCGCCTTTATATGTTCCCCATGGTCAAAACAACATTGAACTTGTTTATTTTTAAGAATGAAAAATGTATATTTTAAATGATTATTTGCCGAATATTAAAAGATACTTAAATGCTTAGTGGAGATTCACTGCATTCGCATCATTGCCATGGAAACCCCCTAAAAATATATGCTTTAAAAATACTGCCACTCCACGTGTGTTCGTGTGTTCAAGTTTCATCACTTATATACATGAGCATATAATACAGCTTATTTTACTTTTAACATTTTTTTTAACATTTGTGAATGAGAGCGACTTTGGCCCCCATATGGATGTGTGTTTGTGTGTACTTAAATGTTTTGAGTTCTTTTTTTATCAATGTTTTTATAAATTTAAATATTTTACCATTCATACAAGTGTTTCATACATCGTGTTGTTATGGATTGCATACGGACGTTGACATTGTATTCTGTGGTATGTGTAAAACAGTCAGGGGTACACACGTGGATACATACATATGTAAATATAGATATTGTATGAATATTTGTATCATTCCTACTTCATATGACCTCCTGTCTCCTGTGCTCCTGTCTCCAACTAATACACAGACATGTAAATTATTTGCATTTGCCAATGTTGGTTGGCAGGCGACATTTCTCACAACTCAACACACTTAAACACCATCGACGACGAGATGATACACTTACATACATATGTCTGTCTGCCTGCCTGTCTGTCTGTGTATCTTTGTGAATTCTGCCGCGAACGACACCGCCGACATCATTTAAAGCATCAAATCCAAAGGCAATGGAAAACGCGGGTCTGAAGGCCTTTTTCATTGGCCTTGGTATAACAATTTGAAGTGCTGCTCCAATTAACGCAACGAATGAGCGACTGAACATAGACGGGTTTAGCTTGTTTCATCTATAGTTTAATAAAACGCTATGAAATGTCACTAACAATCGTGTTTTGCTTTTTGTTTCTTTCTTGATGGATTTGAACAAGGACAATCGTTTTAAGCTGCTGCACGTGTGAGTGAGTGTGTGTGTATTAAAATGCGGCAAAGAGATTAATTACCTGGGTACTTCTATATTGTCGAGACATATGAATGTGTTAGAAGTTCTTCTACATGGGAATAAATTTGAATGTATCAATTGGTTAGTCTTGAATGTGGTAGGGACTCAAAAAAGTACATTGGATGTGATTCTTCTATTCGACTACTATGGCAGTTTGTTCGAGTCAAAATTTTATTTTTTTTTCTAATTTTACTAGACTTTTCAAACATTTCGATTACGTTTTTACTTCTGAAGATAGTTTGGATCGTTCCATGATAAAATCTCTGAGGGAACGGATCGATAAGTTCCATTTTACACTGTATAAAGTAGGTAAAAATATCGAATTGCTAGAAAACGTCCGCCACTTCGAAAAGTCCACATAAAAAAATGTATATTCGTTCCAAGAGTTCGTGTTGGGCCTTTCTAGTACTCAAACTGCACATTTTTTTCAGTTTGACGCTTTTTAATAAAACTTCGTACCAAATTTTCAGACTATAAATGTCAAATGTTTCATTTTTCGGAAAGAAACATAGGAAAATGTTGAACTTTAACACCAAACAGTCCAAATTCTTTAATTTTGAATTTACTGAGGAGGATTTTAGTGAAACCATTATACTATGGACCCACATCCATTATTTCTGCCCAAAACTATTTCAACGTCTTCATATGTAAACAATAGAAACCAACAGTGATCTCAATATAAAATCTCAGATTTTCAGCTTTATACATTTACTCCAGTCCGAATTCAGTAATTTTCGTATAGTTTTAGTACTCATGTGCAAACCCGTTCCTTATCTCAAACCCAGACACCAACCGTTATCGAGATCATCTCCATATTCTAATCTCAGATACCAACAGAGTCCTTAATATCAAATTTGAGAATTCCAGCCCTATCCCTTCTCCCAATACCAAATTTAGTACCATTTAGTACTTTTCATACAAATACAGGAGGTATTTCAAAAATCAGCTCCTTCTCTCAACACTTGACACCAACAGTTACATCTATATCGAATATCAGGATTTCAACTTTATCCATTCACCCAATACCAAATTTACCAACAGAGACCTTCATATCTCAATTCCACATATCATGCGAGGCCTTAAAATCCAATTTGATCCCTTAACCCAATAGCAAAAGTACTACCATTTAGTACTTTTCGTACAATTATAGAACACATTTTGTACTTTAAATTTTAGTAATTCTAGTACCATTTTGTACTTTTCGTACAAATATAGTACACATTTCCAAAAACACCTCCATATATCAATTCCAGATACCACCAAAGACCACTTTATCAAATTTCAGGATAACAGCTCTATCCCTGTTCCCAATACCAAATTTAGTACTATTTAGAACTTCACCAACATTTTCAAAACCACCTCCACATCAATATTACCAAATATCAAAACCATCACCAAATATCAATAAAGAACTTTATATCAAATTTGAATATTTCAGCTCTATCCCTTCACCAAATACAATATTTAGTACTTTTCGTACAAATATAGTAAACTATTCAAAAACCACCTCCATATCTAAATTTGAAATGTCAATAAAGACCTCAATGTCAATTTTCGGAAATACAGCTCTATGTCTTCATCCAATACCAAATTTAGTACCATTTAGTACTTTTGGAACAAATGTAGGATGCATTCCCCAACTATCGCCAAATCTTCAGCACATATACCATTAGCAATTTAAATATTAAATTTAAGGATTTTATCTCTATCTTCTTCACCCAATACAAAATATCTTACCACTTAGTACTTTATACGATTATAGTACACATTTTCAAAACCACCTCCATATCTCAATCCCAGATACCAACAGAGACCTTAACTTCAAAATGGAGAATTTCAGCCCTATCCTTCACCTAAAACCAACTTTAGTACCATTTTCGTACAAATGTAGGACGGATTTCCAAACCAAAGTACAAATATTGTAAACATTAAAAAAAAACAACCCCCATATCTCAATTCTGAATATTAATAGAGACCTCAATATCAAATTTCAGGATTCCAGCTATATCTCTTCACCCAATTCCAGATTTAGTACCATTTACTACTTTTCGTGCAAATATACATTTTCATAACCAATTCCATATCTCAATTCCTAATATTAACAGAGACATCAAAATCAAATTTCGTGATTCTTTCATCATTTAGTACTTTTTGTACAGATATCTAATTTCGGAATTCCTTCATCCAATACCAAATTTAGTACTTTTTGTACAGAAATACAATCTTCCGTACGTCCAGGCTACACACGAACAGCAATCTTAATACCAAATTTCAGATTTCAAACATTATATGTTCATCCAATACCAAATTGTATCAAATATAGTACTATTTAGTACTTTTCGTGCACTTGCAGTACATAATTGCAAAACCACACAATACAAAATTTCCACCTTCACCCGATTACCCCAAGCCAAACTATTTTAAATTTAGTACCATTTAGTACTTTTCGTACAAATGTAATACACACTTTAAAATTACTTTCCAACCTTGATTCTCATAGCAAGTTTCAAATTGTTAGTTTTCTCCGTCCACATAATACCAAATAGTACCAGTTTAGAATTTTTGTACCATTTTTATACCTTTTAGTTATTGAGTACATCTATCCTACACTCCATCAGTGACTTTTATCTCAAATTTCTGAATTTGAGCTCATTCCATTTGTTAAATACAAAGTATTACGTTTTAAGTAAATTTTAGTACTTTTCGTACCCTTCTAGTACGAATTTCAACACACAAGCACCTCGTTCTATATTTCATGATTCTAGCTTCAGCCGTATCGTCTGGGCGTTGATTCCAGGTCAGTCAGTAATATATTTCACTACTCTTATACAGGGTTGCCCATATTCGACGGACCCATCTGGCAACGCCATAACTTTTGACAGAGATGTCACATCGCTTAATGACATACCGCGTTTGAAGCGTCAGTCCAAGCAGATTTTTACCATGAACCAATACACGCCAAGCGAAATAGTTGAAATTTGCATTAAACACAAGAAGCCAATTGTGAAAACTCAACGTGCTTTTAAAAAATGTGAGAAGTGCGCCTTCTAAGAACACCATTAAGCGTTTATACGAAAAATTTTCGACTGGTAAGGCTCTTTCTAATCCGAAGAGGCCATGTAAAAGTCGACCAAGGCGATCGACCGAGAGTATCGCTGCCGTACGAGCCAGTGTTGAGAGGTCCCCAAGAACATCCCAAAAACGCCGTTCTCAGCAGTTGGGCATGGCTTAGTCCACTTTACAACGGATTATTCGCATTGATTTGCATTTGTTCCCGTACAAAATTCAATTGACGCAAAGAATGTTGCCTGCGGACAAGCCTCGTCGATTGGAATGGGCCCAAAGGGCCCAAAGGTCCGTCGAATATGGGCAACCCTGTATACACATAGATAAATGACACGGTACTGTTACCTAGGGGCTATATGAAATCGTTTAGGGATTTTTAACCGCCAAATGGCAAAATGTAGCCACCATTTCCGTCGGAAAATGTGTTCAATTCTTAATTATTATTATCTCAATCGTGCAGTTATCGAAATTTCAACCATCCACATATAAATCATTTTTAAATTTTACTCTGAAAGAGAATATTTGTATACTTCATAGGGTATAGAGGTCTATTTCGATAAGTTACAAACGGAATGACAAAACTTATTATACCCTACATTTCATGGCGAAAATATGGTAAAAAATTTATTTTGCCACTGTTCCTTGAGAAAGAACAAATATTTTGATACTAAAATTTGATTAATGAGCCTAAAATTTGTTTTTATGCAAATTTTTCGAACCATCAAGGAACATTGCCAAATCCAAGGCGTTACGGTATATTATTTGGCAATATTTGTTAATGATTTTGGCTCAAGAGTTAATGAGCATCGAAACTTTTACCCTAAATCGACCATGGCCTCAGTTCACCAATTATGAAATGTTATCTTTTACCAATTATAATATTTTATATTTATTTTATCTTAATCTGGGAATAGCTTCTACTTTGGGGCTTTTCCAAATGCTAAAAAATGGGTCCGAATCTATATCGCCATCTCCAAGAAACTATATTATTCCTCCCAAACCAAACTTAAATTAGAATATTTTATGTGTGCTTCATCTCATTTTCCAAACCAATCTTTTCCAATTATCCCACATAACAACAGCGGCCCCGCTGGGGCCCCATGCCATTCCGAAATTTCTCACATTAAAAAATATTCTTGTCATTTTTGTTTTTTTGCATCTTGACAATCTAATGAATAAAAATGCGATTCATACCAAAAATAATATGTACATTAACATTATAATCATCTTAAGTTTGTTATTTTCGTTCTCTCTCTATCTTTTGTGTTGAACATATTTTAAAACATTTATTTGTCTTCATTGTTTGGTTTCATCTACTTAAGGATATAACAAACACAGAAAAAAAAAAGAAAGAAAACAAAAAAAATAATCGTTTTATTTTATTAAGTCACATGAACACAGAAAAAACAAAAATATATCGCCAAAGGAATCATTTTTCTGCATACAAATTAAGCACAATGTCGTCTCGTAAAAAAAGATAAATATTTTTTAATATTTCATTGTCAAGCCAAGTGTACAAGGTTATTATATCCTGCATTCACACAGTGGGGGTGTATATTATTAGAGTTCGGGGTTTCGGGGAAAGAGAAATATTTTTGGTACGATGTTGGAAAGACGTATTCTCCTTACGGTGGCTTTGAAAAAAAAAAAATTAAAATAATAAGTGAAGGTCAAAACATTATGCTGGATATTTTCATTGGAATATTAGTAATATTTTCTTCTTGTTTGAAGTAAATAGCAATAATTTCAACACAATTATTCAGATACTGTATGCAATATCTTGTACCGAATACCTTTGTTATTTTGGAAATTAAAGTTCTTAGTAAGAAGAAACCATCTTTACATAAATTATTAATATAGGTCCACATTTTGGTATAACCCTCATATGAATTTACACACCGATTTTAGCTGTTTCCGAGGTCTAGGCCACAATTTTTAATTTATTTGGCCATTATTTGTCATCGTGGATTTTAAGGGGTAAAAAACCTTTTCGGCGAAAATGTTCAACGTAAGTAAATGTTTTAGCGCCCATACAAATTCACCTCCTGATTTTACCTTTTTCGAAGGTACAGCAAAATTTCAAAATAGATAGGTATAGTCCCCATATAGTCCTGAAATTAAGTTAATAATAAAACAAATAAAAAACATTGAGTTCGGCCGGGCCAAACTTTTAATACCCTCCACCTTAGGGTAAAAAAAACATTAGAAGAAATGTGGCGAAAACCATTAAAATACCGAATATTGGGAGGTACCGTTATATGGAGGGTATATGAAATCATGGACCCATGCATGCAATGTTTCGCCACCGGAGCTGGAACCCATTATGACCAACAAATACCAATTTTCAGGCAAATCCGTGAAAAAATGTGTCAAAAATCATTAAATTACCGAATATCGGGAGGTACCGTTATATGGGGGCTATACCAAATCATGGACCCATACATGCAATGTTTTACCACCGGAGTTGGAAACCATTATGACCTACAAATACCAATTTTTAGAAACATCTGTGAAAAAATGTGGCAAAAAAAAAAACTAAAATACCTAATATCAGGACGTTTTTTTTGGGGGCTATACCACAACGTGGACCTATACATGCAATGTTTAGCCACACGCTCAGGGACCCGTTATGACCTACAAATACCAATTTCCAGACAAATCCGTGAAAAAATGTGGCATAAATCATCAAAATACCGAATATCGGGAGGTACCGTTATATGGGGACTATACCAGAACGTGGACCGATATATCTCATTTTCAATACCAACCATCCTAGACACAATGCAAATAGCTCTGCTAAATTTTGGCGCTCTACGTCAAACAATGACAGACATCGTTATTTAGAATTTTATGCTGATTATGAATATATACTCTTTATTGGGTCTAAGACGAATATTTAAGGATGTTACAAACGGAATGACAAAGTTAATATACCCTCCTTTCCAAGGTGGAGGGTATAAATATTGCCCTCATATAGTGATTATACCAAAAATCGACCGACTTGACAATATTTATCTATGATACTTGAAGTATTCCAAAGCTCTCTAAAATTTTCAAAGCTCTATATTAAATGCTGTGAAATATGTCTCAAATTAATGGAGTTCTATTGTACGTGGTCACAGCTATAAATATTCTTTCGGGGGTTTGGTCTACAAACCGAGAACTATCAAATCCACTTGGAGTTTTTCACTACCCTGACTGACTATTAGGCAGTGAAGTTATAGGAACATTTACAGCAATTTCGGAAAAAAAATTGTCGTATGGTAGAATTAATGGCAAATAAAATTGCAGAATATTTTTTGCTACGATCCCGTTTGAAGGGAGTTTTAAATTATATTCAAACCCGAAAGGAAAAGTCAAAAGTCGGGCGGGGCCGACCCTTTTAGTAGATCTCCTTTAGTAGATCTCCTGTAAAAAAAGAATTTATTTAAAGTAGAACATACCACATATCAACATTTGGCTTTAGAGCAGTTATAGCTTGGTTTCAGAGGAAACTAATATGTGGGAGGCATATCCAATTCGGGATCGATTTTCACCAAATCTGAGGGAGACATTTTAATCTTTTATACCAAAAAAGATTGCTATAGAATGCATGAGAAGGATTAAATTAAAAAAATATATGTCGGAGCCGAGTTCCATAAAATGTATGTCCCGAAATTCACACTATTTGGGCTGATATATTAATTGCATATACAATACAATTGCAATATACCTGAAATCGGATTAGCTATATTTAGGAGCTATATCCAAATCTTAGCCGATTTCGATAAAATTTCCAAATAACATTGTTGTGGAATGGATATTACGAATTTGAGGGACATAAACACCAAATCGGATGAAACATATATATGGGAGCTATACCTATATCTGAACCGATTTTCTCCGAATTCGATGTAATTGCTTCTAGACTGAATTCGGTCGGATGTACAAAAATTCAGGACTTTTGGGCAGATGTGGGCGAATTGGCGTACTATTAACTCGAAATCGGTTAAACATATATATGGGAGCTATATCCAAATCTGAACCGGTCTCAATAAAATTTGGCAGAGGTATTTCCGAGGTCTATAAGGTATCTGGTACCAAATATTTCCGAGCTTTATAAGATATCTGGTACCAAATTTCATTGTTGTCGAATATTATGAATGTGAGGGACTTTAACACCACATCGGATAAAATATATACACATGGGAGCTATAGCTATATCTGAACCCATTTTCTCCGAATTCTATGTAATTGCTTCTAGACTGAATTCGGTCGGATGTGCCAATATTCAGGACTTTAGGGACTTCTTTCTGAGCTATATCTTAAGTCAGGTACCAAATTTCATTGTTGTCGAATATTATGAATGTGAGGGACTCTAACACCAAACCGGACGAAACATATGTAAGGGAGCTATACCTATATCTGAAACGATTTAACTAAAATTGACGTATTTGCGTCTGGACTGAATTCGGTCGGATGTGCCAAAATTCAGGTCATTTAGGCTGATATTGACCATTTGGTGCACAATTAACCCGAAATCGGTTGAAGATATATATGGGAGCTATATCCAAATCTGAACCGGTCTCAAAAAATTTTGGCAGAGGTATTTCCGAGCTCTATGAGGTATCTGGTACCAAATATTTCCGAGCTCTATATCTGATATCTGGTACCAAATTTCATTGTTGTCGAATATTATGAATGTGAGGGACTTTAACACCATATCGGATGAAATATATACATATGGGACCTATAGCTATATCTGACCCGATTTTCTGCGAATTCAATGTAATTGCTTCCAGACTGAATTCGGTCGGATGTACCAAAATTCAGGACTTTAGGGACTTATTTCTGAGCTATATCTGAAGTCATTTACCAAAGATCATTGTTGTGGAGTTCATATTACGCATGTGAGGGACTTAAATTACCAAACTGGATGAAACATATGTAAGGGAGCTATAGCTATAACTGAAACGATTTTCACCAAAATTGACGTATTTGCGTCTGGACTGAATTCGGTCGCAAGTACCAAAATTCAGGACTTTTGGGCAGATGTGGGCGATTTGGCGTACAATTAACCCGAAATCGGTTGAAGATATATATGGGAGCTATATCCAAATCTGGACCGGTCTCAATAAAATTTGGCAGAGGTATTTCCGAGTTTTATAAGATATCTGGTACCAAATTTCATTGTTATCGAATATTATGAATGCGAGGGACTTTAACACCATATCGGATGAAATATATTCATATGGGAGCTATAGCTATATCTGAACCGATTTTCTCCGAATTCGATGTAATTGCTTCTAGACCGAATTCGGTCGGATGTGCCAAAATTCAGGTCATTTAGGCTGATATAGGCCATTTGGTGCACAATTAACCCGTCCTTGGGCCAAACAAATATTGTCTTAAAATTTCATCTCAATCGGATAATAATAATAAAAAAATAATATTTTGTTCACAAAAAATGCATGGACAGACGTACTGACATGCATAAATCTAATCAGAAAGTGATTCTATCAAGATCGTCAGAAGTAACTATGGGTCTATCTGCCTTCCTTCTCCATATTACAAAAAAATGCACAAAGACATAATACACGATATGGCGAAGGGTTTAAAAATGTACAAACCCAGTCCACCATCAAAAAAAAAAAAAATAAATAAATAAATAAAAAAAATAATAATAATAATAATAATAATAATAATAATAATAATAATAATAAGTATTAATAATAAATAAATTAATAAATATATAAAATAAAAAATATATAATAACATTGAAATGAAATCATAATAACTCTTAAAAAGTGAAATAGTCTTAATTATATCTAGCTCGATATATTGCTTTACTACCTCTGGTACATCAGGTAGAGACTTTTTTGTTCAGACTAGTAATATTTAAATACCTTGGATTTGTATATAATATATTGGATTATATATCTTTAATAATGTCATTCATTAAGGTTTATGATGATTTCAAAATCCTATTTTTAATAATTCTCATTTAGTTCATTATATTATTACAGTGTTTGGAGAAAAAAATTCGATATTTGGTCATTTCCCTTTGCTTTTTTATTCGTAGACCTCTACAACATATCATATTCTAGAATATCCTTTATTTTATTTTTCCATTCATCTAAAATTATATCTTGAAACATGCTATGAATTCAATATTCTTCTATATTCCAAAAATAACATGTGAAAGTAGTTCCTATTTTTCCCTTAACGAAATGGAACAAAAAAAAAAGATATGAAACCTATGAAATATTTTTGTAGCATATTCTTATGATCCTTTCTTTACATTTTTCTTTCTACTAACAATACAAAGAAACAAAACGAACATATGTATATATGTATATGAATTTCCATATATCCCAAAATACCATGTGAATGATTTTGTTATTTTTCTTTTTGTTTACTTACCAAACATTATTTTAGGTCATTATCCTTTGGTTATCCTTTTTTTTGAGTATAGGTTGGTTTGTATGTGTCAGTGTTTTGGTAGGTATATACAATAAAGTTTCAATATTGATATATTAACAATAGGCTTTTTTCATTCGTTCTATATGTTGTTGTTATCGTTTGGTTGTTAGGTTACGTTGCCATGTAAACGTTGAAAAAAAACAAAAAATTGAGCACATTGAATATTATTTTTTGTAAGGGGTAGAAACAACGAAAGAAAAATGAAAACAGGATATTCGATATTTACTCTAATCAATCGAGTACTTTAGTGAAATTAGTAAACATTCCGAATACCAAAAACTTTTTATTATAACAGAAATTGGAAAAACGGATTTTTATCCGGATATTGTATATCCTTTACGAATACAAATTTCCATCCCCTCTCCCATCCACTTGAATACATTTACTTTAGTCGATGTTTTAAGGTTGTCACGTTTAAATCCTTTGAATTAGAACAGACACAAGAAAGCATAAAACGAAACCGACAGCGGCTGCAGCAGTAAGGACTACGTTCGTACGCACACACACACACACACACACACACACACAAGGAAACACAGAGCACAAAGAAACGAATTTTCCGACACTTTTAAATCCACTCCTGCAATGGGAAAATGGTATTCTTCGTTACAAAGTCTATAGACTTTAGACAACAAGACTTTTTGATGTTCTGCTAATTGCCAGGATTAAAAAGGGAAATATCCTTTAGCTATGTAGATTAGATTTGTCAACAAATTAACTTTTTTAATGAAGTTGAATTAGTGGTATTTTAAGCGATTTTTCTTTTCATTAAAAGGATAACAGTATCCTTTTAGCTTGTTAACACAATATCCTTTAGATTACTTTTTAACTCGATTTTATTAATTAGAAATTACCAGCACTTTTTGGAGATTCCTTTTTCTAGATTTTAAGCCAACAATCACCCACAAGAAAATTAGCTTTAATTTTTTTAAACTTTACTTTTGTTATTTCACTGTTAATAATTTTTATTTTTCGTTTTTTTTTTTTAATTCACTTTATTTAGGGCCTTCTTTGGTTTTTCTTAATTTTTTCTTTTCATTCAATTTTTGTTCCCCCAAAAAGGTGTTGTTGACAATATCCATTCACTTCAGTTTGGGTTTTCGGTTTGCCGCTTTGACTATCGAAACACGACCGTTTGCAACCAATGCTCGCCATTAACTATTGCGTCAAGGGTGCAACATTGTGTTAGTCAACCCCTGCTAACGGTATTTCTTCTTTGGGCCACGAGTAATTGAATCGTTCTAACGGGTTTTTCCTCGCTTTCCTTTCATATTTATGTTAACCTTAATTTCTTAGCCATAACATGGTTGTGTTACACCACACACAACATATCCACCACCAAAATGCACACCAACACATTCTCTCTTAATATCCTTGCTCTCTTTCTCTCTCCGTATTTTACACAAAAAGGTGAGTTTGCTCACAGCACCCACGATTTTGTCAAAGTTTACCGGCTTGTTTACATTGGCTGCTATGTTGTTGTATGTAGTGCGGTTTTTTGTATGCACGTTAGAGCTATTATGCCGGTATAATTATTTAAATTGCATTTTATTACAAGGTGGATAGAGCATGAGCGAAAAATATATCAATTATTACAGAGAGGGGAATTTTTCAACATTTTCTCTTCGCTTATGTTAAAGAGATATGTTTTACTAATTAAATTAAAATTGCTTTATATATTTTTATGGCTGTCAGATATGGTAAGCTGTCAATCAAAAATGATAGCACCTACTATTTTTTGTAATAATTTTGACTTTTCGAACTGATGTAAAAATGATTTTTTTGCAAGTCCAAACTTGACAACAATTGTGAATTTTTCATAATTATGACAAGTAAAAATGCGTTGAATTCTGTCGTACTGAACTTTTGATACGTTCCACATGGGAAAATAGCAACATTGGAAAATTTATAGCACATTCTGTGATTGCTTGCAATCCCAAATATCAATATGGTTATGACACGACAAAGTATAGACTATCTGGGGCTAAATTTTTGTTCTCTGATAAATGTGAAATGAATACTTTTATAAAGGAAAGAAACACAAAATAAAAAATGTTATAAAGAAATTTTATTTTTATACCCTCACGATAGTATGGGGGGTATATTATGTTTGTCATTCCGTGTGTAACACCTCGAAATATACATTTTATACCCTACAAAGTATATATATTCTTGATCAACATAAAGGTCTATGGCGGTTTAAGAATGTCCGTGCGTCTGTGGAAAGCATTCTAGCTACCAACAAACCGAAGTAGGTTGATAAAATTTTCCTAAAATGTGTATTTTGGTATTGAAAATGGGCTATATAGGTCCCCGTTAAGGTATAGCCCCAACACACCTGTACCTCAATATATTCAGTATTTTGATGATCTCTGACCGATTGTTTCAAATTCCGTAATAAAAGTTCGTAATGGATACACCACGTGTTCGTATAGCCCCTACATAACGGTACCTCCCTATTCAGAAGAATTGATTCAAATTTAGTATTTGAATATCCTAGTAGGAACTACAACCTATGACAGAAAATTGCTTATGTAGGTCCAGGTCTTCGTATGATCTCCATATATCAGTACTTCCTCTCTATACTTGGCATTTTGACGGTTTTAGTTACATTATAAACCGGAATTGTTTAAAATTTCGTTTGTTAAGATTTTAACAGAAATTTTAACGGATTTTATTATTTATTTATTTTTTTTTTTAAATTATCTAATTCGTTCCAAATGGTGAATGTATTAAAAGTGGTGTATGGTGTTCAAGGTTCGGTGAAGGGTATTCACCGAACTTACCGGCCGAACTTACAACTTTTTATTATACTCTACACCACATAGTGGTAAATGTATTATGTCTTAGTGCATTTGTTTGTAACAGGGAGAAGGATGCGAGATAGACCCATAGTTACTTTTGAAGATATTCATAGAATCACTTTCTAAGTCGATTTATGCATGTCAGTCCGTCCGTGAACAAAATGCAAACAACATTTGTTTGGCCCAAGGACAAACCCTATTGAAATTGGTGATAATCGGATCAGATTTATCTTTAACCGTGCACTAAATGGCCAATGTAAGTCCTAATGATCTGAATTTAGGTACATCCCGCCGAATTGAGTCTAGAAGTAAGTACGTCACATTCCTTATATGCACTTCAGAAGAATGATATTTGATACCGAACATCTGATATAACTCGAAAATACCTGTGTCAAATTCTAAATTGATCGGTTCAGATTAGGATATAAGTCCCATATATATCTTCAACCGATTTTGGGTTAATTGAGCACGAAATGGCCAATATCAGTGCAAAATTCCTGAATAAATCCGACAGAATTTAGTCTAGAAGCAAGTACATCGAATTCGGCTATAGCTACCATATATATGTTTCATCCGATTTGGTATTTAAGTCCCTCAAATTCTTAATATGCATTTGACAACAATGATATTTGGTACCAGATATATTATAAAGCTGGGGAATACCTTTGCCAAATTTTATCGAGAATGGCTGAGATTTGGATATAGCTCCCATATATATCCTTAATCCGATGTCAGGTTTATTGCGCAAATAATGACTAATATCAACCCACTCTACAGCAAACTATAGCTGCTCCAAAGCTTAATGTTGATAGGTGGTATGAGCTACTTGACTTTTCCTTACTAGTTTATTTATAAATTTATTTATTTATTTTTTTTTTGAAAATTTCCAAATTTGTTTTCAAGTTATAGTCCCCCATCTCTATCCCTTCAGTAATAGGTAATATTGTAAATATCGTATAATCATAGTACACATTACCAAAACCACCTCCATATCTTAACCACAGACACCAACTGTGACATCAATATCAAATTACCGGATTTAAGCTCTGTTCCTTCACCCACTACCAAAATTAGTACTATTTTGGATTTTTCGTACCACCTTCATATATCTATTCCAGATACCAACATCTATATCAAATTTCAGACTTTTAGCTATATCCCTTCACCCAATACCAAATGTTTTACCATTTAATTCTTTTCGTTAAAATATAAGACGCATTTCCAAAACCTCTTCCATATCTGAAATACAGATAACATAAGAGAACCCCAATGCCAAATTTAATCATTTTTAGCACCTTTCGAACAATTATAGATCACATTTCCAAAACCATCTTCATATATCAGTTCCAGATACCAAAAGTGTCATCTATATGAAATTTTAGGATTTCAGCTCTATTCCTTCACCTACAACGAAATTTAGTACCATAAAGTACTTTTCGTACAACTATAGTACACAATTTCAAACCAACCGCCGTATTTCAAACACAGTTACCATCAGTAATTTGAATATCCAATTTCAGAATTTTATCTCCATCCCTATATCTAATAGCAATTATTGTACCATTCAGTACTTATAGCACATATTTCCGAAACCACCTCCATATGGCCAGACTACACATGACCCTCGAACCTAATAACAAATTTCAAGCACTATCTGTTCACCCAATACCAAATTGTACCAAATTTAGAACTTCTTAGTACTTTTCGTGCATTGGTATTATCAATTTTCAAAACCGCCTCTTTATAACAATCCTACCGGCAATAGGGACCCCAACACAAAATTTAAAATTCCAAACTGTTCCAAACACATTTCCAACAAGTAAGCAAAGGCTACAGTCGAGCGGGGCCGACCGTTGAATACCCTACAACACTATAATAAACGTTACAGTTTATATAGGCCAGATACTCGAAAGAATTCCACAAGATATTGTGACAAAGAAAACCATCAGGTTTCGTTCTCTAATTTTCGAATAATAGCAACTTATTTGCTCATTTCCAATTTATTGGTAGATGTTGCACGTAAATGGTCTTCCTAGATCTGGAACCAATATTTCCCAAAGACCTATAATCTCTCAGAAGTGGCAAAAGATTAACATTTATTATTGGTTTTTGACTGAAACGCATCTATATGAGATACAGCCATTTGACTATATTCTTCAACGAAATCAGCGTTAACGAAATAGTCAGAAGTGCGTCTTTCCTGTATTTGTGAATTCCCAAAAAGTCACTGGAATGGACATTTTCGTATTTTGTCTACAAAAGTTGGCAAACTATTTCACACAATGAATATTTTTGGATGGCCATCCGAAACTGCTTGGCTTTTGCAATGTCCGGTAACCCCCATTCAAATGTGCGTGAGGATCGGGCGATAACTACGACCTGCTGACAATTTTGCAGTTTTTTGGTCCATTTCAACCCCTAAATATATGGCGATCATCTCCAAAAAAGTAGGCTTCTGTTCTGACCCTCACCCCCATGCGAAATTTCATAAGGATCGGGCCATAAATGCGATCTGTATATGATATCCTGATATCCTAACTACTTAGTTTTGTTAGCTGTAGAAATATTACCAAATGTTGAATTCAAAATGAAAATATGCCAAAAATATGACAAAATTGAAAAAATATGAGAAAATTTTATAGAATCAATATTTTCATCTTTGGAGAGATATTTTTATGCGATTTTTTAGACGTTTTTTCTTTCCTGCCAAGAGGCCATTCTGAATTAAATAGAACTGTCGAAATCAGTTCAGCCGTTCCCGACATATAAGAGATCTTTCAAGCATATCTTCTTTGATGGACATATATATCGCACATATTTTGCTATATATCCGATTTGTTGGATGTTAACATCAATGTAAAGATCAGAAGTAACCTTGTCATGGCTTCGTGATTTCGCCGGGATTTAAAATATTTGCTGTTTAATGAAAATTTTTTAATTTTTTCAACACAAGAGATATGGTCTATTTTACCCGCTAAATATTATCCGATGACCACACAAATTGGTAGGCTTCTTCCCCGCCCTAAACTCTAGCTACATACGAAATTCCGCGTCGATTGGTCTATAATTGCGACCTGTATAGCTACTGCAAAATCCGATATTTTTTCAGTATTTGGTCCATTTCAACCCCTAAACACTTGGCGATCATCTCCAAAAGAAATAGGCTTCTATTCTGACCATAACCCCACCTCCATTCCAAATTTCGTGAAGATCGGGCCATAATTACGACCTGTAGCGTGATTACAAATTAACATGGACAGACGGACAGACGGACGGACGGACATACATAGCTAGATCGACTCAGCTCGGCGAGATAGGAAGATCCATATATACTTTCCTATATGGGAAACCAACATTTCGAGGTGTTACATAAATTCTGGCCCAATCAAACTTATAATACCCCCAACACATAGTGTTGTAGGGTATAAAAACACCTTCAGTTATCAGATTACTTTATAAATTTGATTCTCATACCGAATTTCAATTTTGTTTGACTCTATCCTTTCACATAATATCAAATGGTTCTATTGTAGAACTTAAAGTTCGGACTTCCAATTAGCTAGTTTTGTTTGCCCAATACAAAGTATTAAACTTTTAGTACATTTTAGAACCTTTCGTTCTCTTTTAGTACGAATTTCCAAATAAATTTATACATCTGATATTTTGCCAAATTATCGTGTTTTTTGTAAAGTTCGCTTATTGAAAACCCATTAAATACCATATTTTCAAAATTTCCATCCGTTCTAATATCTAATGACTAACATAATTTCTCTTAAATTCTAATAGTAGTTCAAGTTTTTAAATTGTCAATTTTACCTCGAAACATGCAAAGTCATAAAAAAAGTTTTCAAAACCTACAGCAATATCCTACCAAAATTTGCTCTCATCAAACGAGCTCATTTAGAATTCAAAATGCCACCACATCAGGTTTTCGGAAATTGACCATATTGAGATTGTGCCATGTAATTGAGATTACAATAATCTCCATAAAAGCCAAAATCAAAATCACATACGTACCACCTGCCCAACCACAAGATATTAACAACTTCGACAGCTTTTGGTCATGATAGAACAAAAATTCAAAACACTTTGCATACAAATGTCTCAATTTTAAATCAAACCTAATCAGCATTTGTTGCTTACTGTTCTTGTTTCGGCTCTGCATGTTGCAGGGCATGGGTATTTTTATGCTTAGCATCATGGAATGTTTTGGGAATAGTAAGGCAGATGAGCACAGGTATACAGTGTGGATCATCATCATGACAATGCTGATGGAAGTCGGCATCATAATGGACATAAAAGCGAGAAAAGTGCTGGCGAAATACCTATAAAATAGCATGGGATACTACTATCGACTGGGTATGGGCTGTGTGGTAGAACTGTCATATGGTTTGTTGTTTGAAAAAATTAAAAAGTAGAACAAAACAAAAGGAACAGTAAACATTAAAAATACGCAGATGAGGCCATGACTGTATGGAGATCGTGCAAGTAACAAATTTTACGAAAATTACTCGTATCCTTGATATACGTTGTAATATTAGACCTAAATGTTTGTTATATTAGACTTGACCTTTATAAGCCTTCTATGCTGTGAGACCTCTGCGAAAGAAGATTTCTAAAAACATTTTTTTTTTTTTTTTTTTGAATGAAGATCGTAGAAGGTTTCGTGTATCAGAAGGAGGTATCCTCTGAAAATAACATTTTTATACCCAACACAACATATTTGAAAGGGTATCATGTCTTTGTGCATTTGTTTGTAACATGGAAGCAAAATAGACCCATAGTTACCTCGTTTTAAGTCGATTTATGCATGTCAGTCAGGCTGGCCGTCCCTCCATCGCATTTATTATCCGATTGACAGAGAATCGGTTAACATTTAGATATAGCTCCAATTTTATTGAATGAAACAAAAAATTTCGGAAATAGCACCAAATTTCAGAATAAGTTTAGATTTGTTCAAATTGGTCACCTTTAACACGAATTATGGCCTTCAAACGGCCGTCACACGCTGCCCGAATGTTTTTCTGCGGTATTTTGGCCCATTCCCGGCGTAGCGCTTGCTTGAGGTGATCAACACTTTGGTATTTTTTTAATGCCGATCTTCCTTTTTTTTTTACAAACTGCTGAACAACGAATGTTTTCTCACCGGAGAAAATCAAATTCGGCAGTTCACCACTTTCGGCGAAGCGAAGCAACTCGTTAGCTCTTTTGAGTCTATTTTCTTTCGGTTGCGGTATAAGTTCTTGCACTTTTTGGAATTTCAATGGCTTTACCCCGAGCTCAATTTTGAATATTTGCGAATGGAATATTGCGATATGTTCAGCTCACGAGCCATTTTTCGGCCACTGCGACGCGGGTTTCAATCAAGTAGCTTCTTTACTTTTCAAACCATTTCTGCTGATGTTGCTGTTTTCTTCCGTCCACTTCACGAGCGATCACGGTAACGAGCGATGGTACGAGACACAAAAGATTTATTCACATTTAAATGCTGGAGTGCTCTAACGATAGCCACTTGCCACTAGCCAAATATAAAGAAATCATAGCACGCTTGAATTCCATCACGAATAACTTTTTTTTTTTGGAAAATTTTCACCAAAATGCTTTTGTACGGTTGTAAACAACATAGTGAGCTGTCACTAGAATAATATTAACAGCTGTCGGACGAGTGGTTTAGAAATGACAGCAGGGTGAAGTTGGTTGCAGTTTTTGTTCATCTCACCCTGTGTATGTTTCACCCGATTTGGTGTTAAAGATTCTCACATACTCAATCAAATTTATCGAGATTGGATTAGATTAGGATATAGCTTCCACATGTATCATATCGATAGTGTGCACCAAATGGCTAATATCAGCCCAAATGAACTGAATCTAGGCTATTCCGAATAAATTCATTCTAGAAACAATTACTTCAAATTTTGGTGAAAATCGGTTCAGATATAGCTATAGGTCCCACATATATGTTTCATCCGATTTGGCGTTTAAGTCACATGCTTAATATACACTCCATAACAAGAATATTTGATATTGGACATCAGATAAGGTCGAAAACACGTCTGCCAAATGGATATAGATCCCATGTATATCTTATCTTACCCATGTATATCAATATCAGTCAAAATAACCTGAATTTTCAGACATCCGACAAAATTCAATCTAGAAGCAAGTAAATCAAATTTGATGAAAATCTGTTCAGACATAGCTTTGGCTCCCATATATATGTTTCATACCATTTGGTCATTAAGTCCCTCACATTCGTAATATGCATTCGACAACAATGATATTTGGTACCAGACATCTTGTAGAGCTCGGAAACACATTTGCCAAATTTTATCGAGATTGTCTAAGATTTGAATATAGCTGCCATATATATCATCAATCCGATTTCAGGTTTATTGTGAAAATAATGGCTAATATCAGCCCAAATAGAATGAATTTCGGGACGTACGTTTCCATTTGGTGGAACTTGGCTGCCATATATATTTTTTAATATAATCCTTCTCAAAGTGATATTATGTGACTCTATGGCAATGTTATTTGGTATAAAACATAAAAATGACCCCGTCGAATTTAGTGGAAATCGATTCAGAATTGGATATTTAATTTCTAATAGATGCCTATTTTCTTTTCTACTGATGTGTACTGTTCTTGTCGTAATTAGGAAGGCCGAACCCATTGAAAATATGTCTTAACAAAATGATTCTTAAAATCGCACTCAGTGAAAAGTTTCTCCAAAAAACCTCTTCCATTACCTATTTAAAATATGAAGACTTTGTTTGACAACCTTTTTAGAACTAAAATAGATGACAGATCAACCGCCATTGGATTGAATATAGTGGTAAATAATGCCACACGAAACAACAAACAGCTCCTGTACAACAAAAACATAATAATGACAATATTCAGACCAAAACTACAACGAAACCACTTTAGATGCTGTCGCTGAAGTTGTAGTATTTTCGAGAAAATGGCACGGCCATTGTGGACAAAGCCACAGAAAAGTAAAACGGAAATTCAACAAAGGACAAAAGGTTTTTCTCCTTAATGGTTTTAACAACAACCACGACAGCAGCCACCGAGTAGAACGAAATAAGAAAACAAGAATAAAAGGAATACTTAAAAGCGATTGCAATGAAATATAAAGAAAATATCACTCTTTTGTGGCTTTGTGGAGTAGAACTTTAATGGCATCTTTAGTTTCAGTTGCCATATGTTTAGCCAACATTAAGTGATTTATGGGAAAATCTATTTAAAAAAAGTTAAGAAGCAATGTTCGATTATTTTAATATATTTTGACTTCAGGAATGATTATTCAAATTGTTGACCCTCTATGGAGCAGGTTCCAAAGGAATGGACCAATATTTTTCATTTCGTTTCAGACTTTAATAAATATGATATAAATATTGCGACGTTCCAGGTTTAGACTATATTGGTTACTTCCTTTATATGTGTGTGATAATTGTTATACCCTACAACACTATGTGTTGGGGGTATTATAAGTTTGATTGGCCCAAAAATTATGTAACACCTCGAAATATTGGTTTCCCATATAGGAAAGTATATATGGATCTTCCTATCTCGCCGAGCTGAGTCGATCTAGCTATGTATGTCCGTCCGTCCGTCTGTCCGTCTGTCCATGTTAATTTGTAATCACTCTACAGGTCGCAATTACGGCCCGATCTTCACGAAATTTACAATGGAGGTGGGTCTGGGGTCAGAATAGAACCCTATTTCTTTTGGAGATGATCGCCAAATGTTTAGGGGTTGAAATGGACCAAATACTGAAAAAATGTCGGATTTTGCAGTAGCTATACAGGTCGCAATTATAGACCAATCGACGCGGAATTTCGCATGTAGCTAGAGTTTAGGGCGGGGAAGAGGCCTACCAATTTGGGTGGTCATCGGATAATATTTAGCGGGTAAAATAGACCATATCTTTTATGTTGAAAAAATTCAAAATTTTTCATTAAACCGCGAATATTTTAAATCCCGGCAAAATCACAAAGCCATGACAAGATTACTTCTGATCTTTACATTGATGTTAACATCCAACAAAACGGATATATAGCAAAATATGTGCGATATATATGTCTATAAAAGAAGATATGCTTGAAAGATCTCTTATATGTCGAGAACGGCTGAACTGATTTCGACAGTTCTCATTAATTCAGAATGGCCTCTTGGCAGGAAAGATAAAACATCTAAAAAAATCGCATAAAAATATCTCTCTAAAGATGAAAATATTGATTCTATAAAATTTTCTCATATTTTTTCAATTTTGTCATATTTTTGGCATATTTTCATTTTGAATTAAACATTTGGTAATATTTCTACAGCTAACAAAACTAAGTAGTTAGGATATCAGGATATCATATACAGATCGCATTTATGGCCCGATCCTTACGAAATTTTGCATGGGGATAAGATGAGGGTCAGAATAGAAGCCTACTCTTTTTGGAGGTGATCGCCATATATTTAGGGGTTGAAATTGACCAAAAAAACTGTAAAATTGTCAGCAGGTTGTAATTATCGCCCGACCCTCACGCACTTTTGAATGGGGTTTACCGGACATTGCAAAAGCCAAGCAGTTTTGGATGGCCATCCAAAAATATTCAATGTGTGAAATAGTTTGCCAACTTTTGTAGACAAAATACGAAAATGTCCATTCCAGTGACTTTTTGGACACAAATACTGGAAAGACGCACTTCTGACTATTTCGTTAACGCTGATTTCGTTGAAGAATATGGTCAAATGTCTCTATCTCATATAGATGCGTTTCAGTCAAAAACCAATAATAAATGTTAATATTTTGCCACTTCTGAGAGATTATAGGTCTTTGGGAAATATTGGTTCCAGATCTAGGAAGACCATTTACTTGCAACATCTACCAATAAATTGGAAATGAGCAAATTAGTTTAAGTTGCTATTATTCGAAAATTAGAGAACGGAACCTGATGGTTTTCTTTTATTATTTGTCATAATATCTTGTGGAATTCTTTCGAGTATCTCGCCTATATAAACTGTATGGTTTATTATAGTGTTGTAGGGTATTCAACGGCCGGCCCCGCACGACTGTAGCCTTTGCTTACTTGTTAATGTTAAAATGTGCGTGATTTACCAGATATAGTCGATCAAGGTATACCATTTTCACCCTTCATCCAACATGGATAAAAATATTGACATGGACAAAATTACAAGAATATCGAACATTTATATCCAATTTTATGCGAAAAAATAAATGCTATTTAATTCCATATTCTTCTTAGGTTTCTGGTTGAGAAAAATACTTAGATGTAGCAAGCTGTAAAGAATTGCTGACATGTTTCGCAACTTATGACAGAAAAAGTACTGAAAATTGTGACCCTTTTGTGGTTCGCAGATATATATGATCTTCATGACAGACCTTGCCTTTTCAATCATTTTTGTATGTGTGAAATTTGAAGAGAGTTGGATGCTTGTTTCGCTTTCCGACCAGGTATCAGAAGAAATGGTCCGGTCTCTACCACCTTTATAACAGATCTTGTGTTGATGGTAATATTGAGATGTACCAAGTTCGAATAAAATCGGATGTTAATTTCGCGTTTTATAAGCTTCATTAGTTTTCAAAATGTTGACCCATTTTGGGGGGAGGTACCAAAAGGAGTGGACCTATATATTCCATCTTGACACCAGACTGTGTGTTAATAAAAATATTGTGTAATTTGAAGACAATCGGACTCTTACATCACATTTTATAAGGGTAATAATTATTCAAAATGTTGACCCTTTGTGGGGGAGGTACTTGATGGAGCGGACCGATATTGTCCATTTTCGCACTTGACCTAGCACTGATGCAAATATTGGGATTTGGAAAGTTCTGTGTAGTAAAATATTTTTTTTTTTGGAAATTTCGACCTTTTGTAGCGGAGGTACCAGAAGGAGGTGATCAATGTTGCCTATCTCCAGCTAAGTTTGACAATCCGATCTTAGTTTGACAATAATATTATGATGTACCAAGTTTGGATCAAAGCGGATACTCCCTTCAAGAGTTGTAGTGCGCTGCAGCCAGCCAGACAGAGAGACTGAAGGACAACCCTAGATCAATATGACCTGAAACGGATTTGGTCCAAAGAGGCCTAGGGTCTAAATCCGTTAAAGACTTGTAGTCTCGGTATCCATATTTCTGAGGCTATATAAATACAAATTGCATATTGAGCGATGAGGTTACCCGATATAGCTTGGCACATTGTAATATTTCGAAAAGTCTTAGGTGCTTAGGTGCTAATTCAGGAGATTTTGGGACACTACCTTTTGAATAAAAATAACCCTCATAAAACGTGAAATCAGTATAAATTTTGTTTTAATCCTAGCACATCCGAATATTTTTGCCGATGTTACAAAGCATCATTTTAGAAGAATGATGTTTTCTTCGTCTAATATTACTATGAGTCACCAAAGAAAATATATCTCTATTTCTACTGCATAACAACAACCAGTACGGAAAAGTCAAAAGTCGGGCGGGGCCGACTATATGATACCCTACACCTCTGTGCATATTTAGTAGGGCTCCCGTGACAAAATAATTTATTTGAGCCTATCAACATTTGGCTTTAGAGTAGTTATAATTTGGTTTCAGCCGGAACTAATATAGTGGAAGCACGTCTAATTCTGAATCGATTTTGACTAAATTTAACTTAGACATTAACCTTTTATTATAAATTACTATAGAATACATTATGCCACTTCGAGAAGGAGTATATTAAAAAAATGTATATCGGAGCCGATTTCTTCAAAATGGAAACGTACGTCCCTAAATTCACTCCATTTGGGCTGATATTAGCCATTATTTGCACAATAAACCTGAAATCGGATTGAGGATATATATGAGAGCTATTTCCAAATTTTAGCCTTTCAAGATAAAATTTGGTAAAGGTATTTCCGAGCTCTATAAGATATCTGGTACGAAATAGTTTTGTTGTCAAATACATATTACGAATGTGAGGGTTTTAAAAACCAAATCGGATGAAACATATATATGGGAGCAATTGTTATATCATAATCGATTTCCACCAAATTTGAAGTACTTTACTCTTAATTGATCTTCACCAAATTTTATGTACTTGCTTCTAGACAAATTCGGCCGGATGTGCCTAACTTCAGGTCATTTGAACTGATATTGGCCATTTGGTGCACAATTAACCCGAAATCGGTTGAAGATATATGGGAGCTATATCTAAATTTGATCCGATTATCTCCAATCTCAATAGGGTTCGTCCTTGGGCCAAACTAATATTGTTCGCAAAATGTCAAAATGTGTACAAAGGAATACATGGACGGACGGACGGACAGATGGACTGACACGTACAGGGTTGCCCATATTCGACGGACCCATCTGGCAACGCCATAACTTTTGACAGAGATGTCACATCGCTTAATGACATACCGCGTCAGTCCAAGCAGATTTTTACCATGAACCAATACACGCCACGCGAGCGCTCAGAAATAATTGAAATTTACATTCAACAGAAGAAGTCAATTGTGAAAACTCAACGTGCTTTTAAAACATTAAAAAATGTGAGAAGTGCGCCTTCTAAGAACACCATTAAGCGCTTATACGACGAATTTTCGACTGGTAAGGCTCTTTCTAATCCTAAGAGGCCATATAAAAGTCGGCCAAGGCGATCGGCCGAGAATATCACTGCCGTACGAGCCAGTGTTGAGAGGTCCCCAAGAACATCCCAAAAACGCCGTTCTTAGCAGTTGGGCATGGCTCGGTTCACTTTACAACGGATTATTCGCATTGATTTGCATTTGTTCCCGTACAAAATTCAATTGACGCAAAGAATGTTGCCTGCGGACAAGCCTCGTCGATTGGAATGGGCCCAAAGGGCCCAAAGGTCCGTCGAATATGGGCAACCCTGTATAAATCGATTCAGAATTACATTAAAATGTATGTACCAAATGTGAAAATAATGAGTAATATAGAATAATAGGCTCTCTATTGTATATCTTTTGAAAAGTCATGAAAGATACTACATGGTTTTCAATTCTGTTAGAGGAGGACTTAAAATGGTCGTTGTGACCGAACTTTAACCCATTTCTTTTCCTTTTTTCTAACGCCACTCTTTGAAATTAAATTAAAACCACACACATTCCATTTATTGATCGAAGAGAAAAGGAAAACGAAAGAAGAAGAAAAAAATGCTGAGATGGACGACACTCATGGTTGAATGAAACCAAACTTTCAACCCAGAAAGAAATCCCTGAAACAATTGTCAAATGTTAATGTCAAACTAAAACTTACAAGATTCTTTCTTTTTCTTTTTTCCGTATCATTGCAGTTTGTTGGATCAGCAATAGCAGCATCACCATCGAGTGGAATTGAAAGATAGGACGATACACACTCACACGGCACAATAGCTGCTCCATAAAACTTTAGCCGCTACCTCTCTCTCTAGTCGACAGACAATTGCTGTGAAAGCAATAAAAGTGATTCAATTTTCTGTGGTCAGGTTGGAGGATAGCACAAACAAACAAGAACAACAACAGCAACAACAACAATAGTTCATGTTAACATCGACGTTAACAAAGGTATAAACAGCAACAACAACAATAACAACAACTATAGATACAGCTTCTGGCCACGTATCATCCGCAGCGCCAGCATCAGTATTGGTATCCACTCAAAGCATGACAACAAGAATCATGAGCAAAAGTATTTCATCGGCAGGTGCTGGTGGTAGTGGCCTAGGTGGAATTCCTTCAAACTCTCGGGCACCACCAACTGCAACCACAACAACAACGGTAGCAGCAGCGACCTCAGCAACAACTTCAACGACCACAATTACCTCAGATCCGGGCATTTTATGCTTCCATCATTGCAATGTGAAAGTTTTCTGTTTTACCTTGCCACACATTTGTCCACAATGTAAAACGGCACTGGACACACATCCCAGCAGTGGCCTAACAAACAAACGGCACAAGTCCAAGAAACGGACTTCAGCTACAAATAATGCCCAAACGGCCACCACCACCAAAGGACATTATGGCCACCGTCATGGCCATGATGTTAATAATGCCAATAAACGTGATAATCATGATGATGATGATGATGATCAATGGCACAATGGAAATGACCAACAACATCAGGCCACAATGGATCAGGACAATGATGATAAGGATGACGATGAAGATGACAATGACAGCGATGACGAGGAGAATTCAAATGATTCGATTTGTCGTATTATGGACAGCCGCCTCTTGCCATTTCGTTTGCCTTATCCATTTGTTCGGGCCAATCAATATCCTTGTGCTATAGTCTTACGTCCCACCACAGGTGATTTTCTCAAGTGAGTAGTTTTCTGCTTTGTCTTTATGTTGTCATTCCTTATATTAATATTCCATACCCGTTTACCTCCCATTCGGAACTTTTTTTTTTTTGTTATTGAATACGTTTTTCAATTTATTTCCCATGGCTGGAAATCCATACTTAAATCAATTATATTCTTGAGTACAATTTTTCGTTTTCCCTTTCTTTTGCTCTATTTTATCTCTCTCCCTCTCTTATGTCCCTTTGTAATGGAATATTTTAATGTATATGTGTGTGTGTGTGTGTGTGTCTCCTTTCAGTGATTATAATAATACCACGGATTTGCATATTGCTGTGACAACATCAACCGGCTGCGTTGTGGAATTTGATCGACATGGCTTACGACGCCATCGCACGGCCAATATGTCAGATTGGTGGCAATGTCTATTGGTGGGCGATGTACCAGAGCCCTGGTACGATTATTGGGATCAAGTTTTATTTGAGGTAAGTTGTAATGCGAAAGCGATTTGTATGCAATTTTCTGAATTGTCGCCTGATTTAATGTGGATGGAAGTGTCGAATGTCGAAGTGGTAATTTGACTAGGACTTCACTTTTCAAAATTAGAGTTTGGGTCGAGTAAACATTTTTTATAAATTTAATATGTTCGTATAGAACAGTTTAGAATGAAAATGAGAGCTGGCGATCCTTAAACACCTATAGAAAAAAGCCGTGATTATAGGCTAGGCGATCCTTAAAGAGAATTGCCAGATATAGGGGACCAAAATGTTTCACTTCATGTAATACTGATACAGTATTGGAATATGCAAAATTTAAAGAAAATAAAATGAAAATCCATTTTTATGCGAAAAATTAATCAAAGTTTCAATCTTGTGTGAGGGTGGTGCACAAAGATGTGGACCGATAAATTCCATATTTACATCAGATCTCTGGTTGAGATATACATTTCAAGTTGGAAAAGAATCCATGACTTGTTTGGTATATTTATGAGATATAGAAATATGGGAAACTGTGACCTTTTCTGGGAGAGGTACCACAAAGTTTGGGTCGATATCTGTCATCTTCCTAACAGTTTTTGGGCTAGTAAAAATATGGGAATGTGTGAAGTTTAGAAAGAATCAGATGTTTAGTTCGCATTTTATGATATTTGGGTTAATTCACTTTTTTAACCCTTTGTGGGGGAGGTACCGGAAGGAGTGGACCGATATTGTCCGTCTGCGAACTCGATCTAAATTTCACAATAATGTTACGATGTTCCGAGTTTGGACCAAATCGCATACAGACGGACAACCATAGATCAGCTTTAAATGTCCTGACATAACTTTGAGATGATATAGATTCAAAACTAAATATAATGGAGGTATAAACATGTGCGGGTTTCACCAAATGTCGTATTTGCTTTCAGGATAAATCCGGTTTAATATGGCAAAGCCACATAATTTTAACTTCTATTACAGATAAGGTGCACAATTAACGTGAAATCAGATATAGATATAAATGGAAGCTATATCCAAATCTTAAACGATCTCGATAAAATTTGGCAGAAGTATTTCTAAGCTCTATCTGATATCTGGTGTGTATATGGAGGCTATAGCTATATCTGAACCGATTTTCATCTAATTTTAAGTGTTTGCTTCTATGTTGAATTCGACGATTGTGCCGAAATGCATCCTATTTGGATTCTTCTTTGAGCCAAACAAATGATTTGTGGAAAATTTCATCTCAATCGGATCATAGGACATAAAAAAATTAATAAAATACAATATTAA
This sequence comes from Musca domestica, assembly GCF_030504385.1. Taxonomy (NCBI): domain Eukaryota; kingdom Metazoa; phylum Arthropoda; class Insecta; order Diptera; family Muscidae; genus Musca; species Musca domestica. The sequence continues at coordinate 17,132,165 of NW_026712299.1, forward strand.
CCATTTCGGAAAACACCTCGTGTCGCCCCTTTGGCTAGAAGAAAATAAACCTAGTGAAATCCAAAAATATTAAATTACAAATAACTCGGTTGGAAATTAAGACAGAATCCCTTAAACTTCAGAAATAAGGAAGTATGCTTATACGGTAGTACTTCCTTTTGACAGAAACCTTCGAAATACCGAAAATCGGAGTTGCGACTGCGATATTATATAAACGACCCATATAGTAGTTTTTAGTAAGGAGAATATTGGCCCAAAAGTACTTGAAATCCCAAACTTAAATTGAATCCTCTCTTTAAAATTCGCACATTCCAGTATGTTTACCATGTGACTAATCAATCCACTCCATCAATTACCTCCCACACAAAGCGTCAACCTTTTGAATAATTATAAGTCTTATAAAATGTGATATAAGAGTCCGATTGTCTTCAAATTTCATACATCATTGGTGTAAAGATGGAATATATCGGTCCACTCCTTCTAGAACCTCCCCCAACAAAGGGTCAAAATTTTGAATATCAATGAAGCTCATAAAACGCGAAATTTACATCCGATTCCATCTCAATATATCCATCAACAGAAGATCTGTTATAAAGATGGTAGAGTTCGAAGTATTTCTTCTGATAAACCCCTCCCCTCCCACATAGGCTTCAAGATTTTGAAAAACATTGCATGAAAGCCAAAAATGTCGAATTGGTCACCTTTGGGACTAATTATGACCTTTAAACGGCTAATGAAACCGTCACACGCTGCCCGAATGTTGCTCTGCGGTATTTTGGCCCATTCCCGGCGAATCGCTTCTTTGAGATGATCGACACTTTGTTATTTTTTAGTGCCAACCTTACTTTCCAAAATACTCCAAATACAATAGTCCAGCGGATAGTTATCCGAAGATTTTGGTGGTGGTCATTTTGTTCGCTGGAAATGAATCGAGGAACCTCATTTTGTAACCATTCTTGTGGGGCGCGTGCTGAGTGCGATGGTGCTGAGTCCTGTTGAAATGTCACCTTCAGAATATTTTCGCGATAATATTCGGTATTTATTCTGATGCCACGGTCGATCAAGTCGCTTCTTTACTTGTCGAACCATTTCAGCTTATGTTGCTGTTTTCTTCCGTCCACCTTCTTGACGTCGGTTTACGCTACCAGTGTCACGGTAACGAGCGATGGTACGAGACACAAAAGATTTATTCACATTTAAGTGCTGCAATAGCCACTTGTGGTTTTCCAGCCAAATATAAAGAAATCACACTATCACGCTTGAATTCCATCACGAATAACTTTTTTTCTGGAAAATGCTCACCAAAATTCTTCTGTATGCTTGTAAACAATGAGCTGTCACTAGAATGATTTTAACAGCTGTCGGACGAGTGGCTTGGAAATGACAGGATTTTTGAGTTGGTTGCAGTTTTTTCATCTCACCCCGTACATATGCATTTTGTCAGTAGGCAGGTTAAGTTCGTATATGGCCATGTCGGTCCACGTTTTAACTGTACCTCTCGATATTCGGCATTTTGACGATTGTTTAGAATTCTGTTCTAAGAGTTTGTAACGAGTTTTTCCCCTGTGGCAAAACATTGTCTATATAGATCCTCGTTTTTTATAGAACTCATACAGCGGTACATCCCGATACTCGGGGATTTAGGAATTTAAGCCATATTTTTAAATGGAAATGTTTGAAATGCGATTCGTAGATTAAATAATGGGTTCCACTTCTTGTGAAAATGTTGTCTATATAGGTCCACGGTTCCCTGTAGCCTCCATATAACGGTACTTCCCGATATTCGATATTTTGACGATTTAGATTTCATTTTCAAACGGAATTTGGAAACTTAAAGTTTATAATTGGTTCTACCTCCTGTGACAGATCATTGCCTATATAGGCTCAGGTTTTGTTAAAGCCCCCATGTTTCATTACTTTCCAATATTCGGCATTCTGATAATGATTTGAGCCACATTTTTCAGGGGAGTCGTATAAAATTCCGTTTGCGAGAGTAGGCTGATTATTTCTTTATCACTCGTAAGTCGGTACCTCGACATAACGGAATTTTTAAGACTTTTTACCAACCGATTTCACTGGTAAAAATCGAAGTGGATCCGATATTCAATACCGATTCTTTTAATTTTAAATGTTTTCTTTATCTTATGGCGGAGGGTATTAAAAGTTCGGCCCGGAGGAACTTAATGCGTTTTTACTTGTTTAATATACATTCTGTTGATTTAAAATTGCAAAAAATGTTGGAATGTGCAAAGTTTTGAATGAAACTTGTCCATATTGAGGAGGTGCCAGATATTCGGACTGATACACTAATGGACGGAATAAAATAAATGGGTAGATGGACCCCAACATTTATTTAAAAAGAGATGGGATCCTTTTTTATATGAAACACAATTTTCCTTACCTTTTGAGGCATATTTAAAATAATCTGAATTATATACTCCAATAATACCTGCGATCTCGAGATTAATTTTTAATGATTTCTTTATAGAATACATCCAAGGTAGTCCTTAATTCCCATTTTTCCATCGTTTCTTTCACATTTCTGATACCTTTTTATCCCCTTTTAATAACCCCACACGTTTTGACGCTCGTTGCTTAAATCACTCGATGTCATAACTTTAATCCTCCTCAGCCATGGCATGACATGGTGAGGACCAAACCGAAAACAACTGCATATATAATTTTGCATACATTATGAACGACCACATACTAACTCTTTTTTTTTTCTTTCACCTTTTTCTCTTCCTCCTCTTTTTCGGTTGGATTACCGTCCAATAGGTATGCCAGCAGCCGGACAAGTGGACAGTGTCACATTATCACGAGGATAAGCACAATTGCTACACTTTTGTGTTGACCTTCCTGCAAGCTCTGACATACGATAAGTTAAGCGAAGCGGCCAGCAGTAAAACGACATTCTGTGAAAAGTATATAGTTCCTAGGACCACAACAGCTGGCAAGTATATTTCATTGTACCGGAAGTTGCGTGATACCGGTATTTATGTGCATCACACCAATCACAATAAGTTGCGTTATGGCGGTGGCGGTGGTGGTGGTGCTGGTGCTGGTGTTGGCAGTAGCAGCAGCCGAAGTAAAATGGGAAAGCATCATCAACAACACTACCAGCAGCAAGAGCATAAATTTAACAATTCTGGAATTACAAGCAGCCAAATAGCAACGCCAACAACAACAAAGAGTTCCATGCTTTCCTCGTCGAAACACCAAATGCAACAACAGCAGCAGCATCAACAACATCCAACTCAGAATCAAAATCACCAACAGCAACAGCAGCATCAGCACCATCACAACAGTATTATATCACGCCCGCATTCTAAACTCTGCACAATTGAAGAATAAAGAGACCCCCGGCTTAGAGCATTAACTCGGGTTGCAGGCATTCGTTATAGCATTGAATAGCATTGTCTGTGGGTTTATTGTTTGGCCTGCCTAGGTATTTGTCTATGTCTATTGTTTTCCGACCGCTTGTCCAATTCCACATCCGTTGCTCCCCTTCTTATTGAAGTAGCCAAACATGCTGCACATATGCCTGTTGCCAATTTTAAGTTACAGTGGTTTGAAATGAAGAAAAATATGAAAATAATGTTTGTACAGCCTCATAGATTAAGTAAGATTTTAAGGAATATTCATTGTCCAGCTAAAATAGACAATTGTACACAAAAGTTATCTGGGAACCAAAGTCGAGTTTTTATACCCTCCACCTTGGAAAGGAGGGTATATTAACTTTGTCATTCCGTTTGTATAATCCCTGAATATTCGTCGTAGACCCCATATGGTATACATATTCATAATCAGAATAAGTAAAAAAAAACATTAAGTTCAGCCGGGCCAAACTTTTTATATCCTCCACCTTAGAAACATTAGAAGAAATGTGGCAAAAACCATTAAAATACCGAATTTCGGGTGGGACCGTTATATGGGGGCTACACCAAAACGTGGACCTATAATTACAATATTTCGCCACACGAACTAGGACCCATTATGACCCACAAATACTAATGTTTAGACAAATCAGTGAAAAAATGTGGCAAAAACCATCAAAATACCAAATATCGGGAGGTACCGTTATATGGGGGCTATACCAAATCATGTACCCATACAAGCAATGTTTCGCCACCGGAGCTGGAACCCGTTATGACCTACAAATACCAACTTTCAAACAAATCCGTGAAAAAATGTGGCATAAATTATCAAAATACCGAATATCGGGAGGTACCGTTATATGGGGACTATACCAGAACGTGAACCGATATATCTCATTTTCAATTCCAACCATCCTAGACACAATGCAAATTGCTCTGCTAAATTTTGGCGCTCTACGTCAAATAATGTGAGCTGTATCGTGATTTCAACTGACAGACAGACGGACAGACGGCCATCGTTAAATCGACTAAGAATTTTATGCTGATTATGAATATATATACTTTATGGGGTCTAAGACGAATATTTAAGGATGTTACAAACGGAATGACAAAGTTAATATACCCTCCTTTCCAAGGTAGAGGGTATAATAAAATGCTAAGTCGATTTAACGATGTCCATCTGTCAGTCTGTGTGTCTGTTGAAGTCACGATACAGATAACATTATTTGACGTAGAGCATTAAAATTCAGCAGAACAATTTGTATTGTATCCAGGATGGTTGGTATTGAAAATGAGATATATCGGTCCACTTTTAGGTATAGTCCCAATATAACTGTATATCCCGATATTCGGTAATTTGCGGATTTTTGCCACATCTCACAGATTTGTGTAAAAATTGGTTTTATATTGGTTCTATTGGTCTTAGCTCCCGTGGCGAAACATTGTATGTATAGGCCCACGTTTTGGAATAGCTCCCGATATTCGGTATTTTGATGATTTTTGCCACATTTTCTGTCTAAAAATTGGTATTTTTGGGTCGTAATGGGTTCTAATTATACCCTACAACACTATGTGTTGAGGGTATTATAAGTTTGATTGGCCCAAAAATTATGTAACACCTCGAAATATTGGTTTCCCACATAGGAAAGTATATATGGATCATCCTATCTCGCCGAGCTGAGTCGATCTAGCTATGTATGTCCGTCCGTCCGTCTGTCCGTCTGTCCGTCTGTCCGTCTGTCCATGTTAATTTGTAATCACTCTACAGGTCGCAATTATGGCCCGATCTTCACGAAATTTAGAATGGAGGTGGGGCTAGGGTCAGAATAGAACCCTATTTCTTTTGGAGATGATCGCCAAATGTTTAGGGGTTGAAATGGACCAAATACTGAAAAAATGTCGGATTTTGCAGTAGCTATACAGGTCGCAATTATAGACCAATCGACGCGGAATTTCGCATGTAGCTAGAGTTTAGGGCGGGGAAGAAGCCTACCAATTTGGGTGGTCATCGGATAATATTTAGCGGGTAAAATATACCATATCTTTTTTGTTGCAAAAATTTAAAAATTTTCATTAAACCGCGCATATTTTATATCCCGGGGAAATCACAAAGCCATGACATGGTTACTTCTGATCTTTACATTGATTTTAAGATCCAAAAAATCGAATATATGGCAAATATATGCGATATATATGTCTATCATAGAAGATATGCTTGAAAGATCTCATATATGTCGAGAACGGCTGAACTGATTTCGACAGTTCTCATTAATTCAGAATGGCCTCTTGGCAGGAAAGGAAAAACGTCTAAAAAACGCATACAAATATCTCTCTAAAGATGAAAATATTGGTTTTTGTAACATTTTTTCATATTTTTTCCATTTTGTCATATTTTTGGCATATTTTCATTTTGAATTAAATATTTGGTAATATTTCAACAGCTAACAAAACTAAGTAGTTAGGATATCAGGATATCATATACAGATCGAATTTATGGCCCGATCCTTACGAAATTTTGCATGGGGATAAGATGAAGGTCAGAATAGAAGCCTATTCTTTTTGGAGATGATCGCAATATATTTAGGGGTTAAAATGCACCAAAAAAACTGCAAAATTGTCAGGAGATCGTAATTATCGCCCGATTCTCACGCACATTTGAATGGGGATTACCGGACATTGCAAAAGCCAAGCAGTTTTGGATGACCATCCAAAAATATTCAACGTGTGAAGGAGTTTGCCAACTTTTGTAGACAAAATACGAAAATGTCCATTCCAGTGACTTTTTGGAGAATTCACAAACACAGGAAAGACGCACTTCTGACTATTTCGTCAACGCTGATTTAGTTGAAGAATATATTCAAATGGCTGTATCTCATATAGATGCGTTTCAGTCAAAAACTAATAATAAATAATAATCTTTTGCCACTTCTGAGAGATTATAGGTCTTTGGGAAATATTGGTTCCAGATCTAGGAAGACCATTTAAGTGCAACATCTACCAATAATTTGGAAATGAGCAAATTAGTTTAAGTTGCTATTATTCGAAAATTAGAGAACGAAACCTGATGGTTTTTTTTTTTATTATTTGTCACAATATCTTGTGGAATTCTTTCGAGTATCTTGCCTATATAAACTGTATCGTTTATTATAGTGTTGTAGGGTATTCAACGGTCGGCCCCGCTCGACTGTAGCCTTTGCTTACTTGTGTTTTCTTTACCCTAAGGTGGAGGGTATTAAAATTTAACTTAATTTTTATACCCTACAACACTATGTGTTGGGGGTATTATAAATTTGATTGGGCCAAAAATCATGTAACACCTCGAAATATTGGTTTCCCACATAGGAAAGTATATATGGATCTTTCTATCTCGCCAAGCTGATTCGATCTAGCTATATATGTCCGTCCGTCCGTCTGTCCATGTTAATTTGTAATCAAGCTACAGGTCGCAATTATGAACCGATCCTCACGAAATTGAAAATGGAGGTGGGGTTAGGGTCAGAATAGAACCCTGTTGTTTTTGGAGATGATCGCACGATATTTAGGGGTTGAAATGGACCAAAAACAGAAAAATTTCCTGATTTTGCAGTTGCTCTATAGGTCACAATTATGAACCAATCGACGCGAAAATTTACACGGAGTTAGAGTTTGGGACTGGGCAGAAACCTACCAATTTGAGCGGCCATCGGACAATAGATAAATAGACCCTAACTTTTATGTTAGAAAATAGGACAATTTCCACTAAACCGCGAATATTTTTAATCCCAGCCAAATCACAAATACATTAAAAGATCCCTTCTGACCATTACAGTGATGCTAATAGCCAAGAAATCGGATATAGCAGAATAGGTACAATATACATGCAAAATAATTGATATTATTTATTCTGCTTATAAATCAAGAACCGCTGGGCCGATTTTCACAGTTCAGATCAATTTGAAATGGTCTCTTGCCAGAAAAGGATAAAATCTAAGAAAATCGCGGGATAATATACCAATAAAAAAGTTATATTTTATGTTTCATTTTTTTCCATTTTTGTCATATTTTTTTATCGCATGCTATTTTTTCAATTTGACTTACAATTTTGAATTTTAAATTTTCTAAATTTGTACACTCCCCAACACTACGTTTTGAGGGTATTAAATGTATGTCGCAATTATCGTCCGATCCTGACGAAATGTTGCATGGGGGTGGGTCGGTCTAGCATTTTGGATGACCATTGGATTATATTTAGCTAAAAATGGACCACAACTTTCGTGTACAATTGTTTTGAATACTTCACAATACTACGGAGTGCGTAAATATTGGTCAAATTCTCCGGGTCAAAAACCTAAGGGTAACCTCTGGGCAGGGCTCTTTGGCATTACTTCAAAAACGAAATCTTCCAAAATGGTTTGCATATAAAGGGACTTCGAACATATTGTAGTGTTGTTGGGTATCACATGGTCGGCCCCGCACGGTTATAGCCTTTGCTTACTTGTTTTTTACTTGTTTTAATTTTCAGTGCTTTTCTATTCTGTTTTCTGGTATATTTTACAGCGTGGGGTGAGAAAATATCGTCAAGACCCTTGAAAATTACTAAATAAAGGGGATGGCTTTATACAACATCAATACTATATAATAAGTCAGAGTACCCAAATTTAACGAAATTAAATGGAAAATATTACTAAAACATAAAAAGCTTACCCTTATATTGGTACTTTACCAAAAAATGGATCGTCAAGACCCATTATTTAATCGGTTAAGTAATCCAAAAATGTTTGAAATCGGATTTACCCTTATAAAAGGACTATATCAAATGTTAAACCGACCTGATCCATTTTTATGCAAATGATTCTTGAAGCAATGTAGGGCTTTTCTTACATATGTTGAAAGCATTTTATCATGTCACGGCCATCTGTTATCCTTCAAAAAGTTTGGCCTAAGAACCCGAAACTATTTTGGTATTTTGACCTACAAATTTCCCCTGCATATTGAACTTTTTATGTTTCTATATGTTTTGGTCCATTTTAGTCCTGAAATAATGTCGGATTCTCCTATAAAAGTTTTATCTCGGATTTTGACCGAAAACACGAGGTTATGCAAATCTTCGTAAGTAACCCATAGTTACTTTTGAGGATGTTCATAGAATCACTTTCTGAGTCGATTTATGCATGTCTGTCCCTCCGTCCGTCAATGTATTTTTGTGAACAAAATGCAGGTCGCATTTATTATCCGATTGAGGTAAAATTTTCCAAACAATATTTGTTTGGCCCAAGGAGGAACTCTATTAAAATTGGTGATAATCGGATCAGATAAAGATATAACTCTCATATAACTTCAACCGATTTCGAGTTAATTTTGCACCAAATGGCCAATATAAGTCCAAATGACTTGGGTTTTGGTACATCCCTCCGAATTGAATCTAGAAGCAAGTACATAAAGTTTGGACAAAATCAGTTCAGATATAGCTATAGCTCCCATATATATGTTTCATCCGATTTGGGGCTTTAACTCCTTCACATGCGTAATATGCACTCCACAGGAATAAAATTTGGTATCGGACATCAAATACTGCTTGAAAACACCTCTGTCAAATGTTATCGAGATGGGTTCAGATTAGGATGTAGCTCCCATATCCCATTATCCCGATATCAGTTTTATTGTGCACCAATGACTAATATTGGCCCAAATGGACGGAATTTAGGCAATTACGACAGAATTCATCGTAGAAACAATTATTTCGAATTTGGTGTAAATCGGTTCGGATAGCCCCCATATATATGTTTAGTCCGATTTGGTGCTTAAGTCACTCACATTCGTAATATGCTTTCGACAACAATGATATTTGGTACCAAATATCTTATATAGCTGGGAAATACTTTTGCCAAATTTTATGGAGAACAGCTAAGATTTGGATATAGCTCCCATATATATTTTTAATTCGATTTCAGGTTTATTGTACAAAAAATGACTAATATCAGCACAAATGGAGTGAATTTCGGGACGTACGTTTCCATTTGGTAGAAATGGCAAAAAAAAAGTTTGCTCCATTTTAAACCCTAAATATTTTTTTAACATCTTCCTAAACAATATGCTTTTATTCTGAACCTAACCCTATCCCAATGCATTATATCGCGAGGATAGGATGATAGTTGTGACCTGTATATAATGCACATAGTGAAAAAATATTACAAAATGTTCAATTCAAAATTTAAAGTCAAATTGAAACAAGTAAGCAAAGGCTATAGTCGTGCGGGACCGACCATGTGATACCCTACAGCATTACAATATGTTCGAAGTACCCTTATATCTAAATCCATTTTGGAAGATTTGGTTGTTGAAATAAGATCAAAGTGCCCCACCCAGAGGTTACCCTTAGTTTTTTTGACCCGGAGAATTTGGCCAATATTTACGCACTCCGCAGTGTTATTAAGTATTCAAAACAATTTCACACGAAAGCTGTGGTCCATTTTACAGCTAAATATAATGCAATGGTCATCCAAAATGCTAGACCTCTTCCTTATCCTTAACTCTCTTCTAATGCGAAATTCCGTGTCGATTAGTTTTCAATTGTGGCCTATAGAGCGACTAAAAAATTAGAAAAAATTTAATTTTTAGTCCATTTGCGCCTCTAAATGTACATCTTAAGAACAATATGCTTGAATTCTTACCCTTATCCTACCCCCATGCAAAATTTCGTGAGGATCGGACGATAATTGCGATATGCAAATAATACCCTCAAAACGTAGTGTTGGGGTGTAAAAGTTTAGAAAATTTACAATTCAACATTTTAAGTCAAATTGAAAAAATCGCATGCGATAAAAAATATGACAAAATTTGAAAAAAATCGACAAAAGATATTCACTTTTTATTGGTATATTTTTCCGCGATTTTCTTAGATTTTATCGTTTTCTGGTAAGAGACCATTCCGAATTGATTACATTATAAGCAGTATAAATAAGATCAATTCTTTTTCTATTGTACCTATTTTGCTATATATCCGATTTCTTGGCTATTAGCTCACTGTAATGGTCAGAAGTGATCTTCTAATGTTTTGTGATTTGGCTGGTATTGAAAATATTCGCGGTTTAGTGGATATTTTCCTATTTTCTTACATAAAAGTTAGGGTCTATTTTCCCCCCAATAAATTGTCCGATGGCCGCCAAAACTGGTAGGTTTCTGCCCACTCCTGAACTCTAACTCCATGTAAATTTTCGCGTCGATTGGTGCATCATTGTAGCTATAGAGCAAATGCAAAATCAGGATTTTTTTCTGTTGTTGGTCCATTCAATCCCTAAATATCGAGCGATCATTTCCAAAAACAATAGGGTTCTATTCTGACCATAAACCCACCTCCATTTTCAATTTCGTGAGGATCGGTTCATAATTGTGACCTGTAGCGGACGGACATACATAGCTAGATCGATTCATCTCGGCGAGATAGGAAGATCCATATATACTTTCCTATGTGGGAAACCAATATTTCGAGGTGTTACACAATTTTTGGCCCAATCAAACTTATAATACCCCCAACACATAGTATAAAAATACGATTTTCTTAGACTTTATGATTTTCTTCCAAGAGGCCATTCCGTGTCGATGAGAATTTTTTCAAAAAGTTCGGGTACAAAAATACAAATTTTCATGAATTACTTCGGAACCGGTTCAGACAATCCCATCCACTTGTTGGATAGATATTTTCCCAAGCTTTCAAATAATATCCGTTTTGTACATTCGATTTTTGTTGAACAGGATAAAACCCGGATTTTGTATCCGAACTTACGGGAAGAATAAAAGGGTATTCTCCATCGCAAAAATGCTCGCACGAAAAAGGATAAAAATACCAAACCTTGATAAAAATTCCAGGTCAATTCGAGCGTAGCTCCTAAACTCTACTTAAGCCTTTGATTTCAACCAACGGATGGACGTGCATCGTTAAATCGACCTAGATTTTTATGCTGATCATTATTGCTACAAACGGAATGCAAATTAAATATACCCTTCTTTCCATGGTAAAGGGTATAAAAAGACCGATATAGCCCATTTTCGAAAAGAACATATGTGTACAGGATTTCCCTGCCTCCCTTCTACTCAGATGATAAAGTGATTACAACAGACGGTCGGACATCGCCTTAGTTTTTTTTTTAACGGATTAGGAATATATACATAAGGGATTCACAGATACAAACGGCGTTATCATAATTTAAAATTCAAAATGTTGACAACCTTGAAAAAAAAGAAATCAGTATCGCGATTTAATATTTAGACTGAAAATGCGAGTTAAAGGGGTAAGAAAAAGTAGCCAAAATGTCGGGAGGTTACTAATAGTACTATAAGCTGCCCTATACAAATCAGAAATGCCAAATTACATTAATTTCAGAAACTTTAATCTGCCCATAATTTTAGCCTTATATCACAATTAGTTTCAAGGATATCCTGATTACAGCAGACACTCATACCGATGGACCAGGGCATATTTTCTTCACATCAAACCACTGTGTCACATACACCATTCATACATATGTGATTAAATAGATGCTACTTCTAAAATCTAATGTGCCCCAAAATTTCACTTGACCACAAATCTCTAAATATCCCACTTACTGGGCCATACATTCAACATTTCAAATGGGATAAATAAAACAAACACCAAAAATATTTCAACTTGTTGTTGTAATCATTGCAACCATGGAGAACACAATAGCTCAGCAGGAAAAAAATAAAAAAACTATAACAACAACCTACATGTTCAACACATAGAAAACCACAAAATCATGTTTTTCTTCATGTTTACAGGGTCCTTGTACTGTGGCCAAGTAATATAAATCCTCCCCAGTCTATTGTGGGCCCTCACCCATTATGGGCGGAATTTTAAGGATATATGTTTGTTGCATTTATGTTTATGTCAAAACTTTCCCGTTGGGTTTTGTTTCCCTTTTTCTAGTTTAGTCCGGGTAGATCTACAAAACCATTCTAGATAGTACGTTTCCGAGCTGGATTTATTTGTTGCTATTGTTGTTGGCAAAACTCACATTCTGTGTTTTAGTGCTTGTAAACAATTTGAAGAGAGAAAAACAAAACAAAACTTTATCATCATCGTCGTCATCGCTCACCATCATTGCTGTAGGATGGCCAGGTCACCATTTGCGGCAGAGCCTTTGCACTTGAATGCATGTAGCCCGAACAATGCTGCAACATCCTTACGATCATCAACAGTCCTTATCTTGTATGCCCTTATATTGCCGTTAGTATACCTCTATATGGTCTAGGTGAAATACTCCAAGTAAAACAACATATACATACAAACGTATAAAACAAAAGGATATAACAACAAATAGAGTAGAATCATAGAATAACTTTTTTCAACTTATTTCTTCCCTATTTGTCTGTAAATTGTTTTAGGTGTGTCTGCAAATAAACGTGTGTGTATGTGTTTAGGGAATATGAGGGTGGTATGAAAGGTTTATTAATAAACTCGTTGGTCTTAATTTGGTTTTTCCTAGTATTCATTTCAAGAAAATAATATATTTGTCAAGAAAATATATATCCTATGGTAGTAAATATAAAAAAAATGAAATGGGTTTATGTCGGATTGGGGTTTCAAAGGCGTTCAGTATTTTTTCTTGCAAAATCGACAACATTTTTAAATACTTTGTACCCGATGTTGCTCAAAGGTAGCCATTTGCTTGGAAGCCTATATCTCACTTCTCGAATTGAAATTTTTCACAGCTTCTAGCAAAAGTTATGACCATTTTAAAAATTATTCTACGACAAAGATGAGCATAGTATGGTATTGGGGGTATAGTCTTAATTATTGAAAATATTCTGCAATTACAACTATGGCTTAATGAGCACTATATAACATAATTAGGGAATTTTTACAGAAAAGTTGGTTTTACCTCATTATTACAATCATACATATTAGTTTATATTTTTTGGACTCTCAGAACAGAACATTTCGACTTTTGGGTGAATTTTTAAAAATTTCGGGCACAAAAAAAAATAAAACAAGTAAATAAAGGCTATAGTCGTGCGGGGCCGACCATGTGATACCCTACAACACTAAAATATGTTAGAAGCCCCCTCATGTCCAAATCCATTTTGGAAGATTTCGCTTTTGAAATTATGTCACGGAGCACTGCCCAGATATTACCCTTAGCATTTTGACATTTTCCCAATATTTATGCACTCCGTCGTGCTGTTAGTTTTTGTGGTCCATTTTACGGCTAAATATAATCCAATGGTCATCCAAAATGCTAGAATTCTTCCCTGTCCTTGACTCTATTCTCAGGCGTGTCGATTGGCTTCAATTGTGTGATCAGGAAAATGTTTCTGTTTTTTGCCCACTTCAACCCCTAAATATATTGTGGACATATTTGAAAACAATAGGCCTGGCCCTTCTGAGCCTAACCCTACCATTGTGAAAATTTTCGTGAGGATCGGACGATAAATGCAATCTGTATATTATAACCCCAACCTATGTTGTAACGTGAAAAAATATCACAAAATATACACTTCAAATTGAAAAAATCCCATGCGATAAAAAATATGAAAAAATAAAAAAATTTCACAAAATACTTCAAAACCTATACTAACATCATTATTGGGATATTTTAATGCGATTTTCTGAATTGACAAAATTTTTCAAAATCTGTGCAGCCATTCTTGAGATATTAGCATTCTAGCTAACATCCCCTTCCTTTGTATATATATACATTGGATATCATTCGCTATATATAGCCGATATATTTACTATCGGCATCTACGTAACGGACAGAATTAACCGGTTCGTGATTTCGCCGGGATTGAAAATATTCGCGGTTTAATTATTTTTATTTAACACAAATATTATGATCTATTACCCGATGACCAATAAATAAGGTAGGCTACTGGCTAGTCCTATACTCTAGTCCCTTGGTAAATTTCGCGTCGATTGTTATATAATAGCGACCTGTAGATCAACTGCAAAATCAGTAAAATTTTCTGTTTTTGGTCCATTTCAACCCCTAAATATTGTGCGATAATCTCCGAATCTCTAATCTCTATTTTAAACCTAGCTCCACTTCCAAACTAAATTTTGTGAGGATCGGGTTATAATTGCGACCTGTGGAGTAATTACAAATTAACATGGACAGATGGTCAGACGGACATACATAGCTAGATCGACTCTGTTCGGCGAGATAGGAAGATCCATATATAGTTTCCTATTTCGGAGACCAATAGTTCGAAGTGTTACATACTTTTTGGATCAATCAAACTCTTAATACCCCCAAAACATAGTGTTGTAGGGTATATAAAATTTCACAATTGTGGCTTCTTTAATATTAAAAAAATATTTTTTTCGTAGCTCTCATTATTCTTGAAAATATATATTTTTTATACCCTCCACCATTTTAGGCAGGAAATGGAAACTTTGTCATTCCGTTTGTAATACGCCAAATTCTAAGTCGTTTTGGCGATGTCCGTCTGTCTGTTGTAATCACGCTATCTTTGGAATGAATTGAGACTGAAGGCTAAAATTATGTATTTTGCCTGCATTTTCAGTACGTAAATCGGCCAAGTCAGTATATGTTTTTATATAACCCGCGGTATAACCGTAACTCCCTATATTCGATATTTTAGCGACGTTATTCACCAGAATTGTTTGTTTCCGGAATCGTTTCAAATTTCGTATTGAGAGATCTTAATGGTTACTACAACCCATGAAAAAAATGTCGTATGCAGGTCCACGTCTTCGTATAGCCCCTAAATAACAATACCTCCCAATATTCGGTATTTTCATGATTTTAGCGACATTATTTATCAGAATTATTTCAAATTTCGCATTTGAAGTTCGTAATGGGTATCACAGTCTAGGACAAACAATTTTGTATGTAGGCCCACGTCTTCTGATGTCCTGCTTCCCTCTAGTAAATCCACATGCTGTCACTCGGTGTCTCAGAATAATTTTTACCTTACCGAAAGCAAATTTTTTTTTTCAAATTATGTGGAACAGCTCATATAAAGACAAAAAAAAAAAACAATAAGATTCTTTCTAGGAGATTTGACCCGTCTGTTTTCTCTGTTGAAACCATGGTTTCATAAGAATATTTTATCTAAATGTGGACTAAGAGTAGAATAAATCATACACAAGGGTGTGCATCAGAGGGCTGCAATGAGTATGATTGAGTAGGCTTGATCACACACAGTGGAAATACAATCAAACTCAATCAGTCGGTCAGATGCAACATGTTCATTCGAGTTACTCAAGCCAAACGAAAAAGTTGTGATCAAACATGTATTGATCGACGTTTTGTGATCGCAATCAAACAGCTCACATGAGTTATTTGTTTACGAACTTATGTTGAATTGTTCATAACGGGTCGATCATCTATGATGAGTCTGATGGGTTTTATTTATCCTAGTTAAGAGAGTGATATGATTTGATTAAAACACAAATGTTCGAATTTGAGCGAAATCATGATTGTAATTTTACTAAGGATTTCATAACTAAAAGATGTCCCCATTAAAGAAATTGGTACAAATTATATTTAATAAGCGAACAATTTTTCATTTTATTTGGGTTTTTGGGTATGCTAGACTTCAGTAACTTATTTGAAAAAAAATCAAATTTTTTAATAAAGAAACACATCACTGGTATTTAGAAAACTAAAAATGTTTAAATATTTTTTTTTATTTTACAATATTGGTCACGATTTTTCACAAACTTCGACCTTTTCGTTTACCTACACCTGTGTAGTTTCTACTTGCAACAATTTCGGTCGCACTATCACAATATTCTTCCATTTCAAATATTAAAGTCAAAATAAACTGTCCCAAATTGATTAAATGGTTGAACAAACAATGACGCTGAGCGAACTCGATTCAAGGAAGACAATCACGGTTGTGATTGCTCATTTACATTCATGTGTTCGATCAACTCATGTTGCTGAACACATCAAACCGTCTCGAACGCTCATGTTTGATTGTGAGTGAAGTGATTCAAACTGAGCGTTCGATTCGATCCGAAGCGAAAACGGTCATTTCATTCAGATCAAGCTAAACGACTGCATCAACAAAAATCATGTAAGAAACCGAGTACAAAGACATAAAATGGTAAAGAATAGACAAAATGCATTCTGAGCAAAAGGTTTGTGGCTATACTACCTTGAATAACAGCTCATGACAGAGGCAAGTTAATATAAAAACACAATTATAGGAAAGAATGACAAATAAAAATTTGAATAATCCAAAATATTGGTTTCAAAGTTCTATTCCATATACCTTCCAAACAATTGCATTGGTAACTATGTTGTTACGATATCATAACAACAGAGGCATTTTTCACAGGGTTGCCATATTTTACTCTGTCTTGTCCTATCTTTTCACTTCTATGTCTTTGCCGAGTATGCTTGAATTTTTGCATACTCGTTGCAGCCCGCTGGTGGGCATGGCATCATATAAGGCCTCTAAAAGACTTCAAACCTATTATAAAACTCTATATTTCTAATAATTCAAGTAAAAGTGTGTTTACCCCTGAAAATCCCCAAATGCGGGCGTTGCTGTTTTATGCAAGGCAATTAAAGGCGATTTAAATGTATAACATTTTTATCGGACATTTTAGCCTAAATAGAGTTTTTTTATTCATGTGTTTTTGTCTGAAGGCACGTCATGTTCAAAGGAAGACTCTTTTGATATATCTTTAAAATTGCGGCCACATCTCGATATATAAAAACTCATGTCGCAGAGTTCAGCCTATAATACTGAAGAATTTTTTTTACCACCCTCGTTTATTCCCCACACCTAAACACCTGAGCACACTATTGTTTGTATATTCATAAATATTCTAAGAATAAATCACAAAAAAACTTTATTTGCAATAATTTCTTTCATGCTGTACTTAAGTCAAGTTGTTCTTTGATTTTCTTATAAAAAAAAAAAAAACAACAAAATAACCCACAAAGAAAACAAACAACAAACAGACATATAACAAACTACTTTTTTAAGTTTTCTCCTGTGATTTTCTTTCTCTCTTGCTGTGGATGTGATTTCCTGTCTTCATCATCCAACCATTATTGTCTTATCCCGACTGTCTAACTACCTCGCACTCCCTCTCTCTCTCTCCATCACTAGCACCTAAGTCAAAATGAATGCAACATGTTTTATGGGCTTCATTCTCCGTTCTTTTAAATATTTTATTTCATTTATTTAATTTCACATTCTCTTGTAGTGATGATGTTGTTGATATGTATGTATGTACATACCTCAGTGGTGTCTTGTACCTACTTCGTATTTGTGCAGGACTAAACATGTCCATAAACAATTCTAAGCACTTAACATTTTTATTTAGTTTCCCAAAGGATTTCCTCGACTATTGTTTACTTTGTAGTATTTGTAAGTTGTAGCTATAAGTAAGAGTTTCTTTGCTTTCATACCAAACGTATTTGAAAATGTGTATTGTGTGTACTCGTAGATGCTTATACGAGTATGTGTATGTTTAGTAGATCTATGTACGTATGTATGTATGTTTGATAAATAAATATAAATACCACAAATGACAATATTTGTTTTGTGTATAATTTTTTTATGAAAGTAATATGACTGAAGGTAAGTTTGATGAAAAGAACACTTTTTATTTTATTGAAGCATTAATAAATAATATTGTTTTCTAAAGTTTCTATTTTGGGCCATTTGTCTTTGTCTGAACTTAAATATATAAAGGACTATAAAATATAAGTTTTGGAGCTTCCTCTATATCAATAACTCTTGAAAAATCCAAACTTTTCTATCAAATCAAAAGCCCTTTCTAAACATTACAAAGAATAACTCAATGTATAAAAGACTCGTTGTATTCCACAAAAACAATACAAAAGCTCACTAAAACTGAGAATCGACCACCTTTTGTTGATTTGCTCTACCAACAAAAGATGGTAGAATTTCAGTACAAAATCTTGGAGTCTTAAACTGAAACAAGAGCTACTTGCATGTAGGTACCGATACTCGGTCCTACATTGAACATTTTTAAGTGGGGGAAACCAAAATGTGAAGATGTTCTCGAACCCCTGAGAAACCAGCATTCCAAATAAAAGTTAAATTTGTTAGAAAATATGTTCAATATCCTCGAAATAGCTAATATGTATATGTAAAAACCCATTATTGATTTTGCCTGAGAACCGAACCCCCTTTTGGTGGTTTGATCTACTGTCCAAGAGGTACCTGCGTATAGGGTTTATACTGGAACTCGGACCATCTGAGAAACCTACATGCCAAATGAATGCCTAATCTGTTGGAAAACAAGTAAGCAAAGGCTATAGTCGTGCGGGACCGACCATGTGATGCCCTACAACACTACAAGAAGTTAGAAGCCCTCTTATATCCTAATCCATTTTGGAAGATTTCGCTTTTGAAGCTATGTCACGGAGCACTGCGCAGATTTACGAACTATGTCGTGTTGTTAGTTGTTGTGCAAAAATGCTGAATTCTTCCCTGTCCTTATCGCTCTTCTCGGGCATGTCGAATGTCTTTTCAGGATTGTGTATCAGGATTTTTTTTTCTGTTTTTTGGTTCATTTGAACCATCTCCAAAAGCAAGAGGCCCCTCTGAATCTCCAAATTTAGACTCATCTATATGATGTTCTTGTCTACGATATTTGGCTATCGTCGGATATCGCCTGTAAGTTAAGCTGGTATTTTTTACACTAAAGTCCTAAACTCTAACTTCATGCGAGATTTTATATCCTTTGGTTTATATTTGTATTATAACGGCTGCAAAATCAGGAACATTTTTTGTTGGTCAATTTTAACCCCTAAATAGATTGCGGACATCTCTGAAAAAAATAGGCCTAGCCATTCTGAGCCTAACCCTACCCCTTTCGTGAGGATCGGACGATAATTGCAATATATATACAATATCCCCAACCTGTTTTGTAAGGTGAAAAAATATTACAAAATATACACTTTAATATTATAAGTCAAATTGAAAAAATCGCATGCCATAAAAAATATGAAAAATAAAAATATGTCACAAAATACTAAAAATTCAATATTAACATCATTATAGGTGTCTTTTTATGCATTTTTTTTAGATTTTATCCTTTTATGCCATGAGGGCATTCCGGATTGACAAAATTTGTCAAAATTGGTCCAGCCATTCCTGAGATATAAGCATTTTAGCTAACATCCCCTTTCTTTGTTTATACACATTGTATAAATTTCGCTATATATACAGGGTTGCCCACATTCGACGGACCTTTGGGTCCTTTGGGCCCATTCCAATCGTCGAAGCTTGTCCGCAGGCAACATTCTTTGCGTCAATTGAATTTTGTACGGGAACAAATGCAAATCAATGCAAATAATCCCTTGTAAAGTGAACCGAGCCATGCCCAACTGCTGAGAACGGCGTTTTTGGGATGTTCTTGGGGACCTCTCAACACTGGCTCGTACGGCAGCGATATTCTCGGCCGATCGCCTTGGTCGACTTTTATATGTCCTCTTCGGATTAGAAAGAGCCTTACCAGTCGAAAATTTTTCGTATAAACGCTTAATGGTGTTCTTAGAAGGCGCACTTCTCAAATTTTTTAATGTTTTAAAAGCACGATGAGTTTTCACAATTGACTTCTTCTGTTGAATGTAAACTTCAGAGCGCTCGCGTGGCGTGTATTAGTTCATGGTAAAAATCTGCTTAGACTGACGCTTCAAACGCGGTATGTCATTAAGCGATGTGACATCTCTGTCAAAAGTTATGGCGTTGCCAGATGTATCCGATATATTTACTATCGGCATCTAACTAACGGTCAGGATTGACATGTTCGTCTATTTGTGATTTCGACGGTATTAAAAATATTCGCGGTTTAATGGAAAATTTGATTTTATTTAACTCAAATGTCATAGTCTTTTTCACACAATAAATATTACCCTATGACCATCAAAATTGGAAGGCTTCTGCCCAGCCCTAAGCTCTAGCCCCATGCTAATTTCCGCGTCGATTGGTCCATAATTGCGACCTGTAGAGCAACTGCAAAATCAAGAAATTTTTCAGTTTTTGGTCCATTTCGACCCCTAAATATTATGCGATCATCTCCAAAAGAAATTGGGTTCTATTCTGACCTTAACCCCACCTCCATTCTAAATTTCTAGAAGATCGGACCATATTTGCGACCTGTAGAGTGGTTACAAATTAACATGGACAGACGGACGGACGGACATACATAGCTAGATCGACTCAGCTCGGCGAGATAGGAAGATCCATATATACTTTCCTATGTGGGAAACCAATGTTTCGAGGTGTCACATAATTTTTGGCCCAATCAAACTTATAATACCCCCAACACATAGTGTTGTAGGGTATAATGAGGTCAAGACCATCGAAATAGCTTATATGTGGACTACACTAAAACGTGGACCTATAATGATAATATTCTGCACAATTTTTTCTGAAAGTAACGTTAAACAAATAAAAAAGCGTAAAGTTCGTGAAGGCGTGTACTCGGGCGAGTACAACGTTTGGCAGTGAATTCGGTTGGAGATTTGATACTAAAAGCCTTCAAAATACAACATATTGGACACTATGGCGGCTGTACCAAAACGTGAAACTACATGGGCGATTTCGAATACCAAATTTGAAACTACCTTTTCTGGAAAATGTGGCTAAAATGTCGCAAATATCAAATATTCAAAGGTATCGCTATCGCTAAAAATTCCGAATATCAGATATTTCAAGTATAAAGACGTGAACTTCTTTAATCAATTATCTGCCAGCTAGAGGAGTGCCTATTACGAAATCCAAATACCAAGTTTGAGATAATTCTGTTTGAAAATGAAGCTGACATCATAAAAATGCGGAATATAGGGAGATACCGTTATATGGAGGTTTTACGAAGTCGTGGATTTGAACAGATAAGTTTCTGTCATAGTAAGGGGTAGCCGTTGCGAACTCCAAGTACCAAATTTGAATAAAATCCAATTGGAAAATTGAGCTAAAATTATCATAATACCGAAACTAGGGAGCTACCATAATATGAAGAGGAATTTTCTGGTTTTGAATGTAGTATTCACAACGGGCTCCAAATACCAAATGTAATGCAAAAAATGTGACAAAAATCATCAAAATATCGAATATCAAGGGATCAAGTTATATGAGGACTATACTTAAACTTGGATCTATATGGACAGTTCTTTGGGAGGATATATCTTTCAAATATGAAGCGCAAATTGCCAATTTACAGAAAAATGCTACTAAAACAGCCAAAACACCTTAAATCTAGGGCTATATCAAAATATGGACCAATATGGCCCATTTTCAATTAAAACAAGTAAAAAATAGTAAGTTCAGCTGGACTAAACTTTGAATATCCTCCACCATTTGGAAGGAATTTGGAAATTTGAAAAAAAAAAAATACGCTGAATACCGTTTAAAATCGTAAAAATTCCGAATATATGGTCTTAATGAAGACCCGGGCTTGCATACGCAATTCTCGGACACAAACTGTAGTACCCATTACGAACTGCAAATATGAAATACTTAAACAATGCCGGTGAATAATGTCGCAAAAATTAACAAACAAACCGAATGTAGGGAAGTACCGTTATAGGGGAGTTACTATTATATGAGTACAACCGATATGACCGATAATACCATACCATAATGTGGACCGCTAATTTTCGAACATAACCTGCCTACTGGCAAAATACACATGTGTGCAAAACATTTTAGCGTTCTATATCATTTTGTTTATAAGATAGCTTAATAACAACAGACGAACGGTTAGACAGCCAGAAGGACATAGCTAAATACCCACCATAATATAGCCTCCATGGAGGGTATGAAAACGCAGTTGATAATATATATCTATAAAAGAGGAAAATGTTTGTATGTTTGTTTGTATGTTTGTAATTTATGGACTCGAAACCCGCTGAACAGATTTTCCTGAAAATTTCCATATATACTGCAACATCGTCTGAAAGTAACATAGGCTATATAGATTTTTGAAATTCCACTTGGAAGTGAAGATATAGCATCAGAATCGGAGAATCGGAGAAAAATAAGTTTGCCAAATTATATTGTAATCGGTTCAGATTTGGATATAGCTCCCATATATATTTTCGACCGATTTCGTTCATTTGATGCCTCAAACACAATATGAATGTTCGATTCCTATGAAATTTGGAATGTGTGACGGGATTTAATCCGAAAATAAGTTTGCCAAATTATATTGTAATCGGTTCAGATTTGGATATAGTTCCTATATGTATATTCGGCCGATTTCAAGCATTTGATGCACCAATAACGCCATGTATCCCAAATTTCAATGACATTTGAAACGTGTGATGGATTTTATCTAAAAAATTGATTTCCCAAATTATATTGAAATCGGTTCAGATTTGGATATAGCTTACATATATATTTTCGACCGATTTCATGTATTTGGTGCACTAAACACGATATGTATGTCCTATTTTAATGAAATTTAAAACAAGTAACCAAATTGGAAGCAAAAATGAATTTGTCAAATTATATTGAAATCGGTTCAGATTTGGATATAGCTCCCATATATATTTTCGACCGATTTCATGTATTTTATGCACCATACACGATATATATGTTCGATTCCAAAAAAATTTGGAATGTGATTTTGATTAGAAAATAAATTAGTCAAATTATATTAAAACCGGTTCAGATTTGGATATAGCTCCCATATATATTCTCCGCCGATTTCACATATTTGATGCACAAAACAAGATACGTATATCCGATTCCAATGATATTCGCCATGATTGACTAAATTTGGTACAAAAATAAATTTGACAAATTATATTCAAATTCGCTCAGATTTGATTATAGCTCCCATATATATTCTCGGGCGATTTCACATATTTGATGCACCCAAAGCGAGAGAGACGAAATCTGGCACCAGAAAAAAATTGCCAAATTATATTGAAATCGGTTGAGGTTTGGGTATAGCTAACATATATATTTCGGCCGACTTCATATATGTTATGCACCAAACACGATATATATGACCGATTCCAATGAAATTCAGAATGTGTGGCGGAATTTGGTTATAATAATAAATGTGATAAATTAATTGGAAATTATTTAAGATTTGGATATAGCTCCCATATATATATTCTCGGCCGATTTCGCATATTTGACGCACCAATTTCAATGAAATATGAAAGTTGTGGCGGAATTTGGTGTAAAAGTAATTTTTTTAAATATTTTTAAATCGGATCAGATTGGGATATGATTTTAATAATGAACCATTGACCCACAACGCCTTAGGCTAACACTAAAAACAATACAACAATTGATTTGAAATACGCTTATTACGGGGAAGTATGTTGCTACCTTGAATTCACTAAATTGCAATAGAAATGTCACTCAACTTCAAAAAATTGCAGTTTCCTGCACGTTTGGTATTTGCTATGAAATAAAGAAATCCAAAGGACAAACCCTTCGTGTATGCATGTCATGATACTGCTTTTCTAATGGTTTTGTTTATTAACGCATTAAAGTAGTGCAATATTATTTTTTTTTAATTTTTAAGTTTGTTTTTTTTATTCAACATGTATTCGTAAATAAAATTTTGAATGCATATAAAATCAAAAGGGGTAGCGAAGCGCACCGGGTTCAGCTAGTTAAATATATAAAGTCTCAACACCTTACTTCTAACTTAAAGTAGTCCTCCTAAAAGTATGCTTTGAAATTATATTTGCATTTAAAATATCCGCTAAACAAATGCAATAGTTTAGAAATGTTCAACACTACTATTTATTTAATATTTCGTCCTGAAAGTATGCTTTAAATTGTGTTGTAATTCCCAAACATCAAACAGGGCGTTACAGATATAAACATATTTAAATACATTTCAAAGTGTATACTATTACAATTTAAATGAATCACCCAGTGAGAATACAATTCAATTTAAAATTTAAATTTGAAAGTGAACATTCCTCAATCTATACTCAAATAAAATGCGTCTTTTCGATGTTCAGCACATCTTATAATTATTTCGCAAACATCAATAAGTGAAATAAATGCCATGTATCTGTGAAAAACACTTCGAGACATTCTAAACGACATTTGCAACTCATTAACATTTAAATTATTTATTCCACACTCAGGCATTTGGCATCGATGCCAAGTGATTCTGACAAACATGCACATTCCCATCCAATCATCTGTGCTTATATCCTCCAGCATCAAATTGATTTAGCAATGTATAAAATTACACGAGTTTTGCACCTCATTAAAATGATTTTACCGCATAAAAATCGACTTCTCTTCTTCACATGTCACTGTCACTTGACTTCAGCCAAGAGTTGATTGGAAAGGAAAGCTGGATGTTAGTCGAAAAAGTAACACAAACAAAATGTAAAACGCAACGAAAAAAAATTAATCAAAATTTCAAATAATTGTCAACATTTCCATAGAGCAACGTGACTTGTAAATGCACAAAACTGAAGATTCGTTGGCATAATACCACCTTATATTCTCTAAAGGTATGTGATATTCACTTGCAATCGAATATTCCTTGAGGAATATGAACATTTTACTGACAAGAAAGAAAAACAGGCTAAAAAGCAGTAAGTTCGGCCGGGCCGAACTTTGAATACCCTTCACCATTTGGAACAAATTACAACATTTTCCAAAAAAAATAAAAAATTCTGTTAAAATCTGTAAAATACCTAATATCGGAAGGTGCCGAGATATGGGGGAATATATGATATTGTGGACCTATATAGACAGATCTATGTCTGGGGGTAAAACACTCACATAGAACTCCTTGTGTGGATTTTCATGTGGCTAAAATCATCAAAATCCCGAATATCGGGGGTACCGTTATATGGGGGCTGTACGATATCGTTAACCTATATAGAGAACTTTATGTCAGGGGTAAAGCGCTCACAAAGAACCCCTTGTGTGGAATTTCAGACAATTCAATTGAAAAATGTGGCTAAAACCATCAAAATCCCGAATATTGGGGGGTACCGTTATATGGGGGCTGTACGATATCGTGAACCTATATAGACAATTCTTTTTCAGAGGGTTAAATACTTATCAGGGACTCCTTGTGTGGAATTTCAAATAATTCCGTTGAAAAATGTGGGTAAAATCATCAAAGTACCGAATATCGGGGGGTACCGTTATATGGGGGCTATATGATATCGTGGACCGATATAGCCCATCTTTGAACTTGACATGCCTGCAGACAAAAGAGAGATCTGTGCAAAATTTTAGCTTCCTATCTTAATTCGTTTAGACTGTAGCGTTATTACAAGAGACGGACGGACGGATGGACAGGGCTAAATCGTCTTAGAATTATACGCTGATCAAGAATATATATACTTTGTTCGGTCTAAAATGATTATTTCGATGAGTTACAAACGGAATGACGAACTTAATATAAACGTGTAAGTATTGTGGAGGGTATAAAAAACATGTACAGATGACACGAAAAGACAGTGTAGAAGATGGCCTGTCTCCCCGTGATGCTTAAGACATGCACGTTTTTATTCCGCATCTTAATCATTGAGAAAATAAGGTGAAACGCCATTGTGTATTTTTATGTCTTTGTGCAGTCGTTTGTTAAAGGTAAAAGGAAGCGAGATAGATCTATAGTTCATTTTGATAATCTTCATAGAATTATATTCTGAGTCCAAATAGGGATGTATTTCGGCACGCATTTCAGCCTAGAAACAAGTAATTCAAATTTCTTAAAAATCAAGGAGAAGGAAGGATTGAACACCTTCTGGCAAGGATGTTTAATGTTTACTTCCATTTGTGGGTATTTTCATAATCCTAATTACATTTTCTAGCAGAATGGGCTATAATATGGTATTCGATACTTAACCTTTAACTCCTGAGGTGGTGGTAAATTTTACCCTCCCTTCACATTTTCTTAAAATTCTCTATTCTATTACAATGAATAAAAATTTTGTTTACCATAAAAAAACATGTTTTTTTTAAGTTTTGCCTTGTTAAGGCGAAGATCATATGTTTTACGATTTAAGTGTTTGTTTTCTCTTTCGAGACGAGCTTAATGATCTGAAATTTGTTTTTTTTACTTATTGTAATTTAAAACATACAAGCTTACTTTTAAAAAACAAATTATTATCAAATAAAATTTTTAACAAAGTTTTTTTTTCTGTAAAATTTAGAGGGGTAAAATTTACCACCACGTTATAAAATATGTCACCTCACAAGTTAAAGGTTAAATATATTTTGATGTGACTAGAAAATTTCAAATTTGATTTCCATAATTGTTAACTTTTTCTCCTGGCTCAGATTATAAGAGGTTTGACCGCACTCGACCGAGTAGAACTATCTCGACTGTGTCGAGATATAAATACTTCTTGAACATTGTCAAGGAAGATAAACCTCAAACGGACCCGAAGTCACACTCTGTTTTTTACACCCTACATCACATAGTGGTAAGGATAGTATGTATTTGTGCATTTGTTTCTAACAGGGAGAAGGAAGCGAGGTAGACCCATAGTTACTCTTGAGGATCTTCATAGGATCACTTTCTGTACATTCTGAAATCCCTCTAGCTTCCGAAAGAAATGAAGTAGGTTGATACAATTTTACTCAGATGTGTGATTGCTCTGCAAGACCTTTGGTATTCAAGTTGGGATGTATAGGTAAACTTCTTCGTATAACCCATATATAACGATACCTCCCTTTATTCGATATTTTTATGGTATAAGCGACATTATTTACCAGAATTGTTTCAAATTTCGTATTTGAAGTTTGGAATTGGTAGTACAGCCAATGACAAAAAATTACATATGCAGGTCCTCGTCTTCGTATATATGGTTAAGTGTGAACGGAAGAAGCAGAAATTTTGAATTGTGTATCAAGATCGCTGTTTCAGAAATAGTGTTACAACTGCACGAACAGTACCAAATAGTACTATATTTGGTACAATTTGGTATTGGGCGAAAAGATAGGCTAGAAATTTGACATTTGGTATTATATAATTGTACGGAAAGTACTAAATGGTACTAAATTTGGTATTGGGTGAAAAGGTAGGGCTGGATTTTTCAAATTGAATATTGAGGTCTCTGTTGGTATCTGGAGTTGAGAAATGGAGGTGGTTTTAGAAATAGGGACTATATTTGTACAAAAGGTACTAAATGGTACTAAATTTGTTATTGGATGAAAAAGTAGGGCTGGATTTCTCAAATCTAATATTGAGGTCTCTGTTGGTATCTGGAGTTGAGAAATCGAGGTGGTTTTGGAAATATGGACTATATTTGTACAAAAGGTACTAAATAGTTCTAAATTTGGTATTGGGTGAAGGAATAGAGCACAAATTCTGAAATTAGATTTAGATGTCACGGTGGTGCCTGTGGTTAAGTTATGAATGTGGTTTTGGAATTGTGTACCATTATTGTTCGAAAAATACTGAATGGTATTGTATTGTGTGAGACGATAGAGATAAAATGTTGATAATTTTGATGTTTGGTGTTCAAAATTATGTAAATTCGTACACGTTTTCATAAAGTCCTGCCGACATTCGGTATTTTGAGGATTTTAGCCACATTTTTCGCGGAATCGTTCCAAATTTGGTATTTGTAGTTCGTTGTCGTTTCCACCGTTTTCCTATAGCCCCAAAATTACACTTCCCCCAGATATTCGGCATTTTTATGATTGAGCTACATTTTCTATCGAATGTGTGTAAAATTCTATATATGTAGTTCATAATGATTCCACAACCGGTGGTAATTGGTTCCCACCGATATTCTGTATGTAGATGATCCTAGCCTCACTAGCCATAACATTGTTTCAACTTCGATATTTTAGACGCGTTTTTTTTTTTTTTTTTTGGAGTAATGTAACTCGAGAACTTTTTTCTTTCAACGCAATCTATATATACATTTAAAAAATAACTGTTTTAGCATGATTCATCGAGGTATTAAAACATATTTAGCGGGGGATATCTTGTCATATTAGTGTATAATAAGAAAAAAATACGTTTTTCTATGTTATTTACCAATTATTGACTATAAGACAATACACAGCTTGCTTTAATGCCGGTCCTCCTGAATGTACCCAATTCCAAGTCCTTTTTTTATATTTTAGCCATATTTCTCAAACAAATTTCTCTCATTTTAATTCTAAAGAAGAAGAAACCTCCCCGCAAAAAATGATCAATAAAGGCCAATATTTTAGGATAACCATCATATAAAGGTATCGCCTGCTTTCAGCTTTTTTTTCCGGAATCTTGGCCACATTTTTCAATTGATTTGACCCTTATTTAGAATCATGGTTTCTAAGGGGCTTGAAAACCTCTTCGCAGAAAAAAGTTAATACATGTCAATGTTTTGGACTAGCGTTTATATCCTCCTGATTTTACTTATTTCGAGGGTCTTTCAATCTATTTCGCTAAAAGATTCTATTAGGCTATTTTCTCTCATAGAAAAAGATCAACATAGGTAGTAGTAGGTAGGTGAGATGAAAAAACTGTAACCAACTTCAGACTGCTGTCATTTCTAAGCCACTCGTCCGACAGCTGATAAAATTATTCCAGTGACAGCTCATTATGATGTTTACAAGCGTACTAAATCATTTTGGTCAGAATTTTCCAGAAAAAAGTTATTAGTGATATAATTCAAGCTAATAGTGTGATTTCTTTATATTTGGCTGGAAAACCACAAGTGGCTATCGGTAGAGCACTCCAGCATTTAAATGTGAATAAATCTTTTGTTTCTCGTACTATCGTTCGTTACCGTCAAGGAAGTGGACGGAAGAAAACAACAACATCAGCAGAAATGGTTCGAAAATTAAAGAAGCGACTTGATCAAAACCCGTGTCACAGTGCCCGAAAAATGGCTCCTGAGATGAACATATCACAATATTCCATTCGGCAAATATTGAAAAATGAGCTCAGGGTAAAGCCATTGAAATTCCAAAAAGTGCAAGAACTTACACCGCAAAAGAAAGAAAATATACTCAAAAGAGCTAAAGAGTTGCTTCGCTTGGCCGAAAGTGCTGAACTGCCGAATTTGATTATCTCCGATGAGAAAACAATCGTTGTCCAGCAGTTTGTAAACAAACAAAATGATTGTGTTTACTTGCCAAAGAGGTCAGTTGAAAATGTGCACTTTGGGTTGGCTACCAGAACTCAAGCGCCGGCCATGGCGATGTCGTGGGCCCTCATAACAGCCGATGGTCGCGCTCCGCTCGTATTATTTGACCGCGGCATCAGAATAAATGCCGAATATCCATCGCACTCAGCACGCGACACCCAATAATGGTTAAAAACGTAGGTTTCTCGCTTCATTTTCAGCGCACAATGGCCACCAAAATCTCCGGATACCAATCCGTTGGACTATTGTACCTGGAGTATTTTGGAAAGCAAGGTTGGCACTAAAAAATACCAAAGTGTCGATAACCTCAAGCGAGCGCTTCGCCGAAAATGGACCGAAATACCGCTGAGCGACACTCGGGCAGCGTGTGACGGTGCAAATCTAAACCTTTTCTAAAATTTGATGGTATTTCCGACATTTTTTGCTTTCGTTCAATAAAATTTAAAAAAAATTATGGTGTTTGATTTTATTGCGGGATTTATATCTCACCCTGAATTTGGTATTTGGTGAAGGGATATAGATCAAATTTTGATATTCAGATTACTGATGGTATCTGCGTTAGAGACTCGGTAGTGGGTTGGAAATGCGTACTATATCTGTACGAAGAGTACTAAGAGCTACTAAATTTGGTATTGAGTGAATTGATAAGGCGGGAATCGCCAAATTTGAAATTAAGGTCTATGTTGGTATCTGGAATTGAAATATGGAGGTGGTTTTGGAATACAGCAGAAATTCTGAAATTAGATATAGATGTCACGGTTGGTGTCTGTGGTTAAGATGTGAAGGTGGGTTTGGAAATGTGTACTATAATTGTTTAAAAAAGTACAGAAAGCTGCTATATTTTGTATTGGGTGAAGATACGATTTTGATCGTTGGTTTTGAAAATAATGTATATCCGTACACGTTTTCGTATAGTCCTTATATAACTTTGCCTCACGACATTCGGTATTTTGATGACTTCAAATTTGGTATTTGTAGTCTGTAATGGTTTACAGCGTTTTCCTATAGCCCTAATATAACGCTTCTCCAAGATATTCGGCATTTTTACGAATTAAGGCTACTTTATATTTGGTATAGTCCTCCTGTAATGGTACAACCCAGATCCACGTTCCTAACCAATCTTGTCTGGTTTATCGAGAAATTTTATGTGGAGGTAATCGTTTTGAGTAATTACACAAAATCCCTTAAAGTTTTTTGAATTCCCTAGTCGATTTTTTTATTCTATGGTACAGTCCGCATATATACATACCTCCCAAGTCTACCTTCCCAACCAATGTCCTCTTGGGAGTTGCAAATTTACTACAATCAATAGGACCAAAAATGATATAGCGTCAAAAAAATTTTAAATGTTTATTAGAAATGTAAAACTCAAAAGTTTCCATGCATAAAATCCCCTACTGCGCCACCCTTTTCAAAGACCATAACTCAAAATGGATTTACCCACACTGAACATGAACTGTGACAAAATCTAATGCAAAAATCCTTGCACATCCTCGAAAACAGTCTTAATGCAACTGCCTTGCTCGAATATGCACCGTCAACCCAGTGGTCTTAAATAGTGAAATAAAATGAAAAGTCATTTCTAAATTATGCCAATATTAAACAATGTCAGTGGAACGTGTAGCTACGACGTCGCCATTAAGTCGCGTGACATCTTTTATGAGGTTTTCTTTTCCAACAGGTTTCTTCACCACAGCCAGGTTTCTTGATGGCATTTACCATCGTCGTTGTTTGGCACTGATTAAGGTGTCTTCTTATTCTTCATACTTGTGTAGGGTCTGTGTATGTGTGTGTGTGTGGGTGGTGTATCTGGCGATGATGGTGCCTGTCGAGCGCAGCCAACAGCCCCTATTCCAAATTGTGGCGATATTGAATAAAATATTTAGTTTCAGTGAATGTTATTGTTGTTGTTAAAACGAAATGGTGGAATGAGAGGCGAAGAAAAGCACACAATTTTAAGCATTGATAATGGACCTTGAAACGTAGGAAAACATAGAAAAATAAGAACGCATTTAAGTGCATTTTAGCATAGTTTCCTTTTTTCGTAACACCGAAACACACATACACACACACTTCTCCACCCACCATTTCTTTTGGCAAACAAACGCTTATTTGGTTGCTTTCAATGTTTTTTTCTTTTTTTAATTTTTTTAGTTCATAGCAAGACATGGTCTAGTTGCTCTCAAAGTTCTTGTATGGAAATCTTTCTATGGCGAATAAAATGGAATTATTGCTTTGAATGAATATGCACATTCATATATGTACATTTCGTTCTCAATTCTCATTCGCTATGAGGTTGGGGTTTTTTTAAACAACATATGAGCGGCATAATTTATATATTTTTTTTTGTTTGTTTGTGGTCTATCCTATTAGCATCAAATGACCATATTGTGGTAATTATAAATATTAGAGTATTTAACATTTCAATAAGTTAATATGGGTAAACACACAAAATCATAAATTATGTTAATATACAAATGAAAGATTGGAAGAATGCTGTGGATGGTTGAAGGTACAAATTATGGAAATTAAAAAAAAAATTGTGGCACATTTCTCCCACTACTCTATGTAGTGGGCCATATATGGAATATGGCAGTCAAGTATGTATCCAAATTCGTTCTCTGACACTTTCTACCAAAAACATACTTTTATAGAAAATGTTAAGAAAAATTTGTTAGAAACAATTAGAAAATATTTTCGTGAGAAGGAAGCGAGATAGACCCATAGTTACTTTTGATGATCCGCATTTCAAGTCGATTTATACATGTCCGTCTATCTGTCTGTACATGTAGTATTTTTGAGAACAAAATGAGGTCCCATGTATAATCCGATTTAGATAAAATTTTGCATAGGTTATTCGTTTGACCCAAGGACCAACCCTATTAGAATATTCGTCAGATTTTCTTTTTATTGTGCACCATGTGTAATATTAGTCCAAATAGAATGTAATTCTACGTTTGCGTTCAAATTGAGCCTAGAAACAAGTGTGTCATACAGGGTTGCCCATATTCGACGGACCCATCTGGCAACGCCATAACTTTTGACAGAGATGTCACATCGCTTAATGACATACCGCGTTTGAAGCGTCAGTCCAAGCAGATTTTTACCATGAACCAATACACGCCACGCGAGCGCTCTGAAATAGTTGAAATTTACAAGAAGTCAAATGTGAAAACATAACGTGCTTTTAAAACATTAAAAAATGTGAGAAGTGCGATCTAAGAACACCATTAAGCGTTTATACGAAAAATTTTCGACTGATAAGGCTCTTTCTAATCCGAAGAGGCCATATAAAAGTCGACCAAGGCGATGGCCAAGAATGTCGCTGCCGTACGAGCCAGTGTTGAGAGGTCCTCAAGAACATCTCAAGAACGCCGTTCTCAGCAGTTGGACATGGCTCGGTCCACTTTACAACGGATTATTCGCATTGCTTTGCATTTGTTCCCGTACAAAATTCAATTGACGCAAGGAATGTTGCCTGTGGACAAGCCCCGTCGATTGGAATGGGCCCAAAGGTCCGTCAAATATGGGCAACCCTGTATATTGTGGAAATCGGCTTAAATATAGCTATATCAGCCATATATATACTCTATCAGATTTTTAAAATTTTCTTCCACAGTCATTATATGCAGTCCATAACAACGATATTCAGCTCAGAACTACTTTTCCCACATTTCATTGAGATCGAATATATCTCCCAAATATGCCTTCATCCGACTTGCTTTTTATTGTGCACCAAATGGTTAATATAAGCTCGAATTGAATGGATTTTGGCACATACGAATTTAGCCTGGAAGAAAGTGTATCAAATTTTGTGAAAATCGGTTAAGATATGGCTATAAGTCATATATATGTTTCATCAAATGTTATATTTTACTCGCTTACACCCGTAAAATATCTTCCACAACAATAATATTTAGTGCCAACTAAAAGTGCTAAATTTCATAGAGATCGGTTCAGATTTCGATATAGCTCCCATATATATCTTCATCCGATTTAACGTTTATTGTGCCTAAAAAGTGTGATATCATCTTAAATAGGATTGATTTTGAGGAATATGGATTCAGATATCAATGATTTCGTCAAATTTAGTAGAAATCGATAACAGGCTACCATATAGTAGTTCCTTTCTGCTTTAAATTATAACTGCTTTAAAGCCATAATATGCATTCAAAAACTATCATAGTTTGCACGTTTTAGTTCTCATAAATTTCCCATAAAAACATTTGTTTGTTATATGTAGCTCTACTATATACAGGGTGAGATAAAAAACCTGCAACAAAGTCAAACGCCATAATTTTACATTTTTTTTTAAATTTTATTGAATGGGAGCAAAAAATGTCGGAAATAGAATCAAATTTTAGAATAAGTTTAGATTTGTTCGAATTGTGCAACTTTGGCACGAATTATGGCCTTCAAACGGTCCGTGAAACCATCACACGCTGCCCCAATGTTGCTCTGCGGTATTTTGGGCCATTCCCGGCGGAGCGCTTGCTTAAGGTGATCGACACTTTGGTATTTTTTAATGCCAACCTTGCTTTCCAAAATACTCCAGACACAATAGTCCAACAGATTGGTATCCGGAGATTTTGGTGGCCATTGTGAGCTGGAAAGAAAGCGCGGAAAATCATTTTGTAACCACTCTTGGCTGGCGTGTGCTGAGTGCGAGGGTGGTGAGTCCTGTTGGAATGTCCAATGTCTGCGGCCAAAATGTTTGCTTGCCCAAGGCTTTAATACACCCTCTAGAATATTTTCGCCATAATATTCGGCATTAATTCTGATGCCACGGTTGATTAATACGAGCGGAGAGCGACCATCGGGTGTTATGGCGGCCCACACCATTAACATGGCAGGCGCTTGAGTTTTTTTTTTTGAGAATATTGCGATATGTTCAGCTCACGTGCCATTTTTCGGCCACTGCGACGTGGGTTTTGATCAAGACGCATCTTTACTTTTCGAACCATTTCTGCTGATGATGCTGTTTTCTTCCGACCACTTCCTTGACGTCGGGCTAAGCTACCAATATCACGGTAACGAGTGATGTTACGAGACACAAAAGATTTATTCACATTTAAATTCTGGAGTGCTCTATCGATAGCCACTTGTTGTTTTCCAGAAATGACAGAAGTCTGAAGTTGGTTGCAATTTCTTCATCTCATCCTGTACATTTCGAACTTAATTGACTTAGAACCTTACACTGACTGGGAATTCTGATCATGGGATTCTTCAAAGTGGTAGTTGATAACTTCGGGTTATTAGAAAGAACTAACTCTTTATACCCTACACCACAAGGTGGTCAGGGTATTATGTCTTTGTGCATTTGTTTGCAACAGGCAAAAGGAAACGAGATAAACCCATAGTTCCTTTTGATGATCTGCATAGAATCACATTCTGAGTTGATTTATGCATGTCAGTCCGTCTGTCCGTCCGTCCGTCCGTCTGTCCATGTATTCTTGTGAACAAAATGCAGGTCGCATTTATTATCCGATTGAGATGAAATTTTGCACAAATCATTTGTTTGGCCCAAGGACAAACCCTATTGAATTTGGAGATAATCGGTAAAAATATAGATATAGCTCCCATATGTATCTTCGTCCGATTTGCCCTTTATTGTGCATCAAACGTGTAATATCAGCCCGAATAGTATGGCATTTTGCACATACAACCAAATTAGGCCCGAAAATAAGTATGCCAAATTTGATCGAAATCGGTTCAGATATAGCTATAGCTCCCATATATATTGCTCATCCGATTTGTTATTTTTGTCCTCCGCAGTCGTAATCTGCACTCTGTAACAACAATATTTGGGGAAATATATCAAATGCAGCTCAGAAATACCTTTGCTAAATTTTATCGAGATCGGTTCATGTATAACTTCGTCCAATTTACCTTTTATTGTGCACCAAACGTCTAATATTTGTTCTAATGGGATGGAATTTGGCACATACGACCGAATTGAGTCTAGAAGGTAGTATGCCAAACTTGGTGAAGATCGGTTCAGAAATAGCTATAGATCCCATATATATTGTTCATCCGATTTGTTGTATTTGTTACCCACAGCCGTAATATGCACTTCGTAACAACGATATTCAGGGAAATATATCAAATACAGCTCAGAAATATCTTTGCTAAATTTTATCGAGACCGGTTCAGATTTGGATATGGCTTCCATATATATCTTTATCTGATTTCAAATTAATTTTGCACCAAATGGGCAATAGAAGTCCGAATTTAAAAGATACAAATGCTTCGGCATATTTAGTCCTTCGAATTTTAAATTATAATTATAATCATAGGGTGTATGATTGAATCTCCCATAAAAACTTTAAATTGTTATGTGGAGCTCAACTAAATTAGCAAAGTGGTGTAGGGTATCATAAAATCGGCCCGCCCGACTTTTGGACTTACTTTACTGGTTTTTATTATTCTTAGGTGTTTATAATATACAAATATAACACTATTCACATTATATTACAGTGCACGTCACTTGGTTTGTTTCTGGATGACTGCGGACCAACAATATTGGTAGCTATGACCAGGCACATTTATCATTACCCAAACTAATTTTAACACATACATATAAGCTCTCTTCCTTTTCATTCATAACCAAGATTCTATAAACACGGCAATTCTCTCCCCTTCAGCAATTATTGTGAGAAAATTGTACGTGGGCAGAGGCAGTTAACTCTACTGTAATAATTGTGAATTTAAATGTTCATGGGTTCATTCATTTTGATGAAAGTGTTAATGTTCGAATAATCTGTAGTTATGGCAAACGTGAATGCCAGAAAATTGGGTTATAAATGCCATTTTCAACAGTGCGAGCAGACAGACGACAAGCATCCTTAGATATTGGCAACAAGACAAGTGAGGAAGGACGAACACAAATTCGCAAGAATGCCAAACATTTAATTCTATAGAAATTTCAACAGAAATTCCTGAAAGCAGTTCTTTGCATGAAGAAAGAAATCTCTCAGACATTATTGAGACAAGGATACAAAAGCGGAAGCTGTTACAAGAGCATCGTTGCCATGTGAATCGAAAAAGAGGCAGGCAAATGTTGTGTGTAAATAAATACTTAAGACATTTTTGAGGTTTCCATTGAAATGTGCTTTGGGGAATAAAATCTTAAAATAGAAATCAAAGATATAATAAATATTAAATTTAAATTGAAACAATTTAGAACATTAAATAAGGAAAACGTATGGATTTGTTAACTTATGGCCTATATGAAACAAAAATATAAAAATTTCGATTCAAGATATAAAATGAATTTAATATTGATTAACTCTGCTAAGTAGTAGACAACTACCTCGAAAAGCAAAATGTATTATTAATGTTTCTGGCATATCGGTCATATACTAAAGCTTTATGATAGTGGTCACCTAATACAGATGCGACTCTGGCAAGGTCCTATATTTTTGTTATTTGGGATGCAGGCCCACGTCTTCGTATAGCCCCTGTATAACGGTACCACCTAATATTCGATATTTTTATGATTTTATAGACATTATTAAATGAATTGTTTCAAATTTGGTACTCAAAGCTAGTAGTGGGTACTGCAGCCTATGAAAAAAATTTCATATACATACCCACTTCTTTGTATTGGTCCCTTATATTGGTACCTCCGACATTATTTACAGGAATTGTTTCAAATTGCGTATTTGAAATTCGTAATGGATACTACAATCTATGAAAGAAAATTGTCTACGCCTTCGTATAGCCCAAATACAACGGCATCTCCCTTTATTCGGGATTTTGATGATATAAGCGCCATTATTCAGCGAAATTATTTTAAATTTCGTATTTAAAGTTCGGAATCGGTACTACAGGCAATGTCAAAAAATTAATTATGCCCCATATAACGGTTTTCATTTAGGCTCACTTTTTCAACGTCTTTTCATAATAAAAACCGGTAACCACCATATCTAAATCTTAAAAACCAACAGAGACCTCAACACAAACATTTCAGGATTCCAGCTATATCCATTCACTTAACGGCAAATTTAATACTACTTAGTTCTTTTTGAACACTCATAGTTCGCATTCCCAAAATCACCTCCTTCTCCCAAAACCATATATTAACAGTGGCCTCCATATCAAATTTTAGAATTTCATCCCTATCCCAACACCCAAAGGCACATTTTGTGGCATTTTGCACTTTTCGGATGTTCATAGTACCCTTTTTTTAAAACCACATCATTCTCTCAAACTAAAGACAAAAACATTGGCATCCATATTAAATATCAGGATTCCAGCTATAACCCTTCATCCAATACCAAATTTTGTACTATTTAGTATTTTTCGTATAGTTAAAATATACATTTCCAAGACCATCTCCATATCTCAATTTCAGATATCGACAGACATTTCAAAATAATATTTGAGGATACCAGCCCTATCCTTTCACCCAATACCAAATTTAGTACCATTTAGTACAAAGTTAAAAAATAAATATGGAACGCATTTTCAAACACATATACCATCTAAATATCAAATTTCATAATTTTTTCTCTATCCCAAACACCAAACTGTTCAAAATTTAGTACTATTTAGCACAATTCGCACACTGAGTAAACATTTCCTATACTACCTTCGTATATCAAACTTAATTTTCCACCTTATTTCTCATACTAAATTTCAAGTGTTTCGCTCTATCTGTTCATGTAATACTAAATGGAACCATTTCATAAGCTTAGTACAATTTTAAAACATTTCCAAAATTAAAAGTTCGAATTTCACGCTCACGCTCACGCTGTAATCCCATTTCCAAATTTTAGGATTCCACCTCTCTTGGTTCGCCCAGATACAAATTGTACTTTATGTTTACATGTAAGTACATTTTTTAGAATAGAAATTTCATTTTCGAATTTCAGAATTCCAACTCTACCAGTTCATCCAAAATTTGAATTATACCAAATTTAGTAGCATTTTGTACATATAAGAACGAATTTCCAACACTACCTACATACCGCAGTCCTAGAGTGCAATAGAAATCTTATTTCTATATTTCAGAATTCCATCTCAAACCAAATCTACTACTATTTATTAATTTTCGTGCACATAAGTACAAATTTCGAAAAGTTCCACCATATCCCAATCCTACACTCTAAATATCAGGATTCCAGCTCCATCTGTTTCTCTAAATTCAAATTGTAGTAAATTTAGTGCCGTTAGTACTTTTCCCATACATGAGTACATACTTTCAAAACTACCTCCCTACATCGACACTAGTCTTCAACCGTGATTCCCATTCCAAATTTCAAGTTTTTAGCTCTAACCGTCCATATATCAAATGGTTCCAACTGTAGTACATTTTAGTACTTTTCGTATACTTTCGAATTTCCAAAAACCCTTGGGTACATCTATCATACACTCTATCAGTGACCATCATTTGGAGATCTAGCTGTTTCCTAAAATACAAAGGGCACCATGTTTAGTAGAACGAATTTCCAAATCCTTATCTGACCCCTTCGGACCAAGAGTGACACTCAGCCGAAATTTCAAGATTCTAGCTTCAGCCGTTTCGTCTGGGCATTGTTGAATCAAATGAATGAAGTCAATCACTTTACGCTTTTTCTTAATAGATATGGAGCTATATCTACTAAATCAACCAAAATAGATTTGAGGGGCACAAACGACAAATCGGCTGAAATATAGCTATAGCTTTACTCTATCTGAACCGATTTTAACTAAAACAAGTAAGCAAAGGCTATAGTTGTGCGGTGCCGACCATGTGATACCCTACAACACTACAATATGTTATAAGCCCCTTTATGTCCAAATCCATTTTGGAAGATTTCGGTTTTGAAATTATGTCACGGAGCACTTCCCAGATATTACCCTTAGCAATTTGACCAGGGACATTTTCCCAATATTTACGCACTCCGTCGGCTGTTAGTTATTGTGGTCCATTTTACAGCTAAATATAATCCAATGGTCATCCAAAATGCCAGAATTCTTCCCTGTGCGTAACCATCTTCTCAGGCGTGTCGATTGGCTTCAATTGTGTGATCGGAAAAACATTTCTGTTTTTGGTTCATTTGAACCCCTAAATTTTTTGCGATCATCTCAAAAAAATGAGGCCCTTCTGTGTCTCCAAATTTAGACTCATATATATGGTTTGCTATATATATCCGATATATTAACTATAGGCATCTACGTAAAGTTCAGAATTGACCTGTTCGTCAATTTTTGATTTCACCGGGATTAAAAATATTCGCGATTTAATGGAAAATTTGACTTTTATTTAACACAAATGTTATGGTCTATTTCACCCACTAAATATTACCCGATGACCATCAAAATTGGAAGGCTTCTGCCCAGCGCTAAGCTCTAGCCCCATGCAAACTTCCGCGTCGATTGGTCTATAATTGAGATCTGTAGAGCGACTGCAAAATCAGGCAATTTTTCAGTATTTGGTCCATTTAAACCCCTAAATATTATGCGATCATCTCCAAAAGAAATAGGGTTCTATTCTGACCCTAGTCCCACCTCCATTCTAAATTTCTGGTCTAATGATCTCGCCATAATTGCGACCTGTAGAGTGATTACAAATTAACATGGACAGACGGACATACATAGCTAGATCCAGTCAGCTCGGCGAGATGGGAAGATCCATATATATTTTCCTATGTGGGAAACCAATAATTTTTGGCCCAATCAAACTTATAATACCCCCAACACATAGTGTTGTAGGTTATAATTACTTTGCACTTCATGTACAATAAAAATAAAATAATATGGGAACTATATCCAAATCTGTACCAATTACAGATTTGTTCTTGAGTCAAACAAATATAGAAAGTGTTGTATCAATCGGACAATAAATCCGAACTGTCTTTGTTCACAAAAATGTGTGAACAGATGAACCGACGTCTTAAATTTAAGTTGCTTTCCCCAGTTATTTCTTTATTTTTGCAACGAATTATTTTTGCATTACATAACACCCAACAGGGGTTGCAAGGAAAGCAGTCTTATTAAGAAAAGAGTATCTTTAGCAAGCAACCGCACATTAAAATTTCAGTAAACTGTATTGACAGCTCAATTACTGTTGAGGTGAGGGCTGTCAACTGTTTTTATACCCTACACCACAAGGTGGTCAGGGTATTATGTCTTTGTGCATTTGTTTGTAACAGGCAAAAGGAAACGAGATAGACCCATAGTTCCTTTTGATGATCTGCATAGAATCACATTCTGAGTCGATTTATGCATGTCCGTCCGTCCGTCTGTCCGTCCGTCCGTCTGTCCATGTATTTTTGTAAACAAAGTACATGTCGCATTTATTGCCCGATCCAGATGAAATTTTGCAAAGATCTTTTGTTTGGCCCAAGGACGAACCCTATTGAAATTGGAGATAATCGGTCAAAATTTAGATATAGCTCCCATATATATCTTCGTCCGATTTGCCTTTTATTGTGCACCAAACGTGTAATATCAGCCCGAATTGTATGGAATTTTGCATATACACCCAAAATATGCCCAATTTGATCGAAATCGGTTCAGATATAGCTATAGCTCCCATATATATTGTTCATCCGATTTTTTATTTTTATCCACCGCCGCCGTAATATGCACTATGCAACAACGATATTTGAGGAAATATATCAAATACAGCTCAGAAATACATTTGCTAAATTTTATCGAGATCGGTTCAGATTTGGATATAGCTCCCATATATAACTTCGTCCGATTTACTTTTTTTTGTGCACCAAACGTCTAATATTTGTCCAAATGGGATGGAATTTAGCACTTACGACCGAATTGAGTCTAGAAGCTAGTATGTCAAATTTGGTGAAAATCGGTTCAGATATAGTTATAGCTCCCATATATATTATTCATCCGATTTGTTATATTTGTTACCCACAACCGTAATATGCACTCCGTAACAACGATATTCAGGGAAATATATACAGCTCAGAAATATCTTTGACAAATTTTATCTAGATCGGTTCAGATTTGGATATAGCTCCCATATATATCTTTATCCGATTTCAAATTAATTGTGCACCAAATGGGCAATACAATTCCGAATTTAAAAGATACAAATGCTTCGGCATATTTAGTCCTTTGAACTTTAAATTATAATTATAAACATAGCGTGTATGATTGAATTCTCCCATAAAAACTTTTAATTGTTATGTGGAGCTCTACTAAATTAGCAAAGTGGTGTAGGGTATCATAAAGTCGGCCCCGTCCGACTTTAAGTCTTTCTTTACTGGTTTCATACTTTCTTCTTCCAAAACTTTTTTTTGTGTTCTTGCGGTTTGAAACGTTGATTACAGTTAAAATTATCCATAAGAAAATAACAGATCGAAAGCATACATACTAACACGCATACGTATTTACGAGTTTGGAAGAAATCATCAAAATACCGAATATCGGTGGTATCGTTTTATGGGGGCTATGCGAAGAGAGTTATCGAAGGCTGCCTTCAATCATGTTTTTCAAAAACTAAATGTACTCGTACTCGTAATATTATACCCTACACCACAAAGTGGTCAGAGTATTATGTCTTTGTGCATTTGTTTGTAACAGGCAAAAGGAAACGAGATAGACCCATGGTTCCCTTTGATGATCTGCATAGAATCACATTCTGAGTCAATTTATGCATGCCCGTCTGTCCATCCGTCCGTCCGTCTGTCCATGTATTTTTGTAAACAAAGTACAGGTCGCATTTATTGCCCAATCCAGATGAAATTTTGCACAGATCATTTGTTTGGCCCAAGGACGAACCCTATTGAAATTGGAGATAATCGGTAAAAATTTAGATATAGCTCCCATATATATCTTCGTCCGATTTGCCTTTTAGTTTGCACCAAACGTGTAATATCAGCCCGAATTGTATGGAATTTTGCATATACACCAAAATTAGGCCTGAAAATAAGTACGCCAAATTTGATCGAAATCGTTTTAGATATAGCTATAGTTCCCATTTATATTGTTCATCCGATTTGTTATTTTTGTCCTCCGCATCCGTAATATGCACTCCGTAACAGCAATATTTGGGGAAATATATCAAATACATCTCAGAAATATATTTGCCAAATTTTATCGAGATCGGTTCATATTTGGATATAGCTCCCATATATAACTTCGTCCGATTTACTTTTTATTGTACACAAAACGTCGAATATTTGCCCAAATGGGAATTTGGCACATGCGACCGAATTGAGTCTAGAAGCTAGTATGCCAAATCTGGTGAAAATCGGTTCAGATATAGCTATAGCTTCCATATATATTGTTTATCCGATTTGTTATATTTGTTACCCACAACCGTAATATGCACTCCGTAACAACGATATTTAGAGAACTATATCAAATACAGCTCAGAAGTATCTTTGCCAAATTTTATAGAGATCGGTTCAGATTTGGATATAGCTCCAATATATATTTTTATCCGATTTTAAATTATTTGTGCACCAAATGGGCAACACAAGTCCGAATTTAAAAGATACATATTTAGTCCTTTGAACTTTAAATTATTTAGTCCTTTTAACTTCAAATTATAATTATAATCATAGCTTGTATGATTGAATTCTCCCATAAAAACTTTTAATTGTTATGTGGAGCTCAACTAAAATAGCAAAGTGGTGTATGGTATCATAAAGTCGGCCCGCCCGACTTTGAGACTTTCTTTACTGGTTATATTTTAGATAGAATTCTTCATTATGAACTTGCATATATTCAATTCGTTTTTTTTACTCATGTTTCTCCTACTTACAATTAGCCAACATTGCCCATTTATATTAACTTGTCAGTTAAAAGCGCCTTGGATTTTGCCTTCAGCTATAAAGTTTGCCTTACAGACCTCTATTGTTTGCAGATGTTTCCATGAACTTCGTAGTAAGTTCTTCTAGCGCTTTTTATTCTTCTTCCTATTGTTTGTTGTGCAAGCAAAAATATTTTCTAGCCTTTTTTGGGTGAAGCATCATAAATTCATTCAGTTAAGCCGCTGTTTGAGCAGGAAAGAGAGGAAGCGAAAAAGGCATGAATTATTACAACTTTTGAAGAGAAAGACAATAATAAATCCTGACACCAGTTGGTTGTAACTTTTTGCTGCGCCATTTGCATTTGCTTGACATTTCATTTCTTTGTGGAATTTCGTGGCCTTATGAAGTCGAGGAATTAAATAATGTCATTCCTAGTATTTTTACTGCAATTTTCTTGCTATTGAAATATGAAGTTAAGTAAAAGACAAAATGCTAGTTAAAGCCATATGTATATGAAAATTTGTGCTAAAACTACTGTTCCTTGTGCATAATTTTCAAAATAACCCATTCTTTATTAATTTTAACTTGACAAAATTAAGAGTTGTGTGTTTAAAGTTTTTTGGGGGTTCATACACGAATCATGGATATTTACATTGAAATCTATATCTATAAAAGAGGAAAATGTTTGTATGTTTGTTTGTAATTTATGGACTCGAAAACCGCTGAATAGATTTTCCTGAAAATTTCCATATATACTGCAACATCGCCTGAAAGTAACATAGGCTATATACATTTTTGAATTTCCACTTGGAACTGGAGATATAGCATCGGAATCGGAGGTACCTCCCAAAAATTTAGATTTTATATGCACATATCTATTGATTGGTTGAAGATACAGTCTCCAAATTTGGAATACGTAACGGAATTTGGAACAAAAATAAGTTGCCAAATTATATTGTAATCGGTTCAGATTTGGATATAGCTCCCATATATATTTTCGACCGATTTCGGTCATTTGATGCCTCAAACACAAAATGAATATTCGATTCCAATGAAATTTGGAATGTGTGACGGGATTTGATCCGAAAATAAATTTGTCAAATTGTATTGAAATCGGTTCAGATTTGGATATAGCTCCCATATATATTTTCGGCCGATTTCAAGCATTTGATGCACCAAACACGCTATGTATCCCCAATTT
The DNA here is from genome assembly GCF_030504385.1 of Musca domestica. Lineage (NCBI taxonomy): Eukaryota > Metazoa > Arthropoda > Insecta > Diptera > Muscidae > Musca > Musca domestica. The sequence continues at coordinate 17,176,506 of NW_026712299.1, forward strand.
CAATGAAATTTGAAACGTGTGATAGATTTTATCTAAAAAATTGATTTCCCAAATTATATTGAAATCGGTTCAGATTTGGATATAGCTCCCATATACATTTTCGTCCGATTTCATGTATTTGGTGGACCAAACACGATATGTATTTCCAATTGTAATGAAATTTAAAATAAGTAACGGAATTGGGAGCCAAAATGAATTTGTCAAATTAAATTGAAATCGGTTCAGATTTGGATTAGCTCTCATATATATTTTCGACCGATTTCATGTATTTGATGCACCAAACACGCTATGTATCTCTAATTTCAATGAAATTTGGAATGTGTAGCGGAAATTAAAACAAATATACATTTGTCAAATTATATTAAAATCGGTTCAGATTTGGATATATCATATACATTTTCGACCGATTTCATGTATTTTATGCACCATACACGATATGTATGTTCTATTCCAAAGAAATTTGGAATATGTAACGGGATTTTGATTAGAAAATAAATTAGTCAAATTATATTAAAATCGGTTCAGATTTGGATATAGATCCCATATATATTTTCCGATTTCACATATTTGATGCACAAAACACAATACGTATTTCCGATTCCAATGAAATTCGGCATTAGTGGCTAAATTTGGTACAGAAATAAATTTGACAAATTATATTCAAATACGCTCAGATTTGATTATAGCTCCCATATATATACTCAGCCGATTTCACATATTTGATGCGAGAGAGACAAAATCTGGCACCAGAAAAAATTGCCAAATTATATTGAAATCAGTTGAGGTTTGGATATAGCTAACATATATATTTCGGCCGATTTCATACATGTTATGCACCAAATATGATATATATGACCGATACCAATGAAATTCAGAATGTGTGGCGGAATTTGGTTTCAATAATAAATGTGAAAAATTAATTGGAAATTAGTTAAGATTTGGATATAGCTCCCATATATATATTCTCGGTCGATTTCACATATTTGACGCACCAATTTCAATGAAATATGAAAGGTGAGGCGGAATTTGGTGTAAAAGTAATATTTTTTACAATTATATTTAAATCGGATCAGATTGGGATATGATGTTAATAAGAACCATTGACCACAACGCCTTAGGCTAACACTAAAAAACAACACAACAATTGATTTGAAATACGCTTATTACAGCGAAGTATGTTGCTATCTCGAATTCACTAATTGTAATAGAAATGCCACTCAACTTCAAAAGATTGCAGTTTACTGCACGCTTGGTATTTGCTATGAAATAAATAAATCCGAAGGACAAACCCTTCGTGTATGTATGTCATGTTACCGCTTTTCTAATGGTTTTGGTTATTTACGCATTAAAGTAGTGCAATAACTTTTTTTTTTTTAATTTTTACATTTTTTTTTTAACCAACATATATTCGTAAATAAAATTTTGAATGCATATAAAATCAAAAGGGTTAGAAAAGCGCACCGGGTTCAGCTAGTTTTAATATAAAATCTGAGAGCACTGATTTGTTCAGAAAGTATGCGATCGACAAACTATTAAGAATATGATAGATATGTAGCAACTTTTCAAAATCCACATTTATGTCGATCATTATCTGGCAATTAATTTACTATTTTTACACTGTCAACTTATTAAATTATCAAATTTACATAGTGAAAAGAAAGTTTATAACACCTCGAAATATTGATCCTAGGCCCACGATTTTATCTATAGATCATCTTCTTTCGCCGAGATTCGAGTAGACCTACCTATGTGTGTCCGTTCATCCATCTGCTCATGTTATTTTGTAATGACGCTTCAGGTCGCAATTATGGTCTAATCCACACTAAATTTTGCATGGAGTTGTGTAGAATTATATTTTGGAGTTGAATGCAAAGTACCTGGATCAAGAACAGAAAATTTTCCCGATAATTTATACCAATAGACGCTGCATTTTGCTGAGGTTATTGTTTAGGACAGGGCGAAAGCATTTTGGATGGCCTTCGGATAATATTTATTTATACCCTACAACACTATGTGTTGGGGGTATTATAAGTTTGATTGGGCCAAAAATTATGTAACACCTCGAAATATTGGTTTCCCACATAGGAAAAGAAAAGAAAGTTTATAACACCTCGAAATATTGATCCTAGACCCACGATTTTATCTATGGATCTTCCTATCTCGCCGAGATGAGTCGATCTAGCTATGTATGTCCGTCCGTCTGTCCGTCTGTCCATGTTAATTTGTAATCAAGCTACAGGTCGCAATTATGAACCGATCCTCACGAAATTGAAAATGGAGGTGGGGTTATGGTCAGAATAGAACCCTATTGTTTTTGGAGATGATCGCACGATATTTAGGGGTTAAAATGAACCAAAAAAATTTCCTGATTTTGCAATTGCTCTATAGGTCACAATTAAGAAGAGATCTTATTTATTCTTCTTATAAATCAAGAACCGCTGGGCCGATTTTCACAATTCCCATCAATTCGGAATGGTCTTTTGTCAGAAAAGCAGAAAATCTAAGAAAATCGCGGAAAAATATACCAATAAAAAAGTGAATAGTTTTTGTTCCATTTTTTTCAATTCGTGTCATATTTTTTATCGCATGCGATTTTTTCAATTTGACTTACAATTTTGAATTGTAAATTTTCTAAATGTTTACACTTTTCAACACTACGTTTTGAGGGTATTATATGCATGTCGCAATTATCGTCCGATCCTCATGAAATTTGGCATGGGGGTAGGGTTAGGGTCTGAATTAAACCCTATTGTTCTTAAGATATACAGTTATGGGTTCAAATGGACTAAAAAAATTAATTTTTTCGAATTTTGTAGTCAGGAAGAAGTCTGGCATTTTGGATGACCTTTTGCCAAATTCTCCGGGCCAAAAAACTTAGGGTAACCTCTGAGCGGTGCTGTCTGACGTTATATCAAAAACGAAATCTTCCAAAATGGATTTGGATATAAGGGGACTTCGATCATATTGCAGTGTTGTAGGGTATCACATGGTCGGCCCCGCACGACTATAGCCTTTGCTTACTTGTTATACCCTCCACCATACTATGGAGGGTATATTAACTTTGTCATTCCGTTTGTAACTCCTCGAAATACTCATATCAGACCCAACAAAGTATATATATTCTTGATCAGCGTAAAATTCTAAGTCGATTTAGCGATGTCCGTCTGTCTGTCTGTCTGTCTGTCTGTCCGTCTGTCTGTCTGTCTGTCTGTCCGTCTGTCCGTCTGTCCGTCTGTCTGTTGTAATCACGCTATCTTTCGAATGAATTGAGATAGGTGGCTAAAATTTTGCACACATGTTTATTTTTCCAGTAGGCAGGTTAAGTTCGTAAATGGGCCATGAAGGTCCACGTCTTGGTATAGCCCCCATATAACGGTACCTCCCGATATTCGGTATTTTGATGATTTTAGCGACATTATTCACCGGATTTGTTTTAAAATTGGTATTTGAAGTTCGTTATGGGAACTACAGTCTGTGGCAGAAAATTGTCTGCGCGGGTCCAGGTCTTCGCATAGCCCCCATATAACGGTACCTCCCTATATTCGGTATTTTGATGATTTTAGCTACATTATTCACCGTTTATTTCAAGTTTCGAATTTGAATATGGTAATGGCTTATGACAAACAATGCCTATGTATGTCCACGTCGTATAGACCCCAAAATAACGGCTATATTCGGTATTTTTAAAATTTTAACATAATTTTTTAAGGATTTTATTTTTTGAAAATTTCCAAATTCGTTGCAAATGGTGGAGGGTATTAAAAGTTCGGCCCGGCCGAACTTACTGCTTTTTAACTTGTTATACCCTACAACACTATGTGTTGGGGGTATTATAAGTTTGATTGGGCCAAAAATTATGTAACACCTCGAAATATTGGTTTCCCACATAGGAAAGTATATATGGATCTTCCTAGCTCGCCGAGCTGAGTCGATCTAGCTATGTATGTCCGTCCGTCCGTCTGTCCGTCTGTCCGTCTGTCCATGTTAATTTGTAATCACTCTACAGGTCGCAATTATGGCCCGATCTTCACGAAATTTAGAATGGAGGTGGGTCTGGGGTCAGAATAGAACCCTATTTCTTTTGGAGATGATCGCCAAATGTTTAGGGGTTGAAATGGACCAAATACTGAAAAAATGTCGGATTTTGCAGAAGCTATACAGGTCGCAATTATAGACCAATCGACGCGGAATTTCGCATGTAGCTAGAGTTTAGGGCGGGGAAGAAGCCTACCAATTTGGGTGGTCATCGGATAATATTTAGCGGGTAAAATAGACCATATTTTTTTGTGTTGAAAAAATTCAAAATTTTTCATTAAACCGCGAACATTTTAAATCCCGGCGAAATCACAAAGCCATGAAAAGGTTATTTCTGATCTTTACATTGATGTTAACATCCAACAAAACGGATATATAGCAAAATATGTGCGATATATACGTTTATCAAAGAAGATATGCTTGAAAAATCTCTTATATGTCGAGAACGGCTGAACTGATTTCCACAGTTCTCATTAATTCAGAATGGCCTCTTGGCAGGAAAGTAAAAACGTCTAAAAAAATCGCATAAAAATATCTCTCTAAAGATGAAAATATTGATTTTGTAAAATTTTCTCATATTTTTTCAATTTTGTCATATTTTTGGCATATTTTCATTTTGAATTAAACATTTTGTAATATTTCTACAGCTAACAAAACTAAGTAGTTAGGATATCAGGATATCATATACAGATCGCATTTATGGCCCGATCCTTATGAAATTTTGCATGGGGATAAGATGAGGGTCAGAATAGAAGCCTACTCTTTTTGGAGATAATCGCCATATATTTAGAGGTTGAAATGGACAAAAAAACTGCAAAATTGTCAGCAAGTCGTAATTATCGCCCGATCCTCACGCGCATTTGAATGGAGGTTACCGGACATTGCAAAAGCCAAATAGTTTTGGATGGCCATCCAAAAATATTCAATATGTGAAATAGTTTGCCAACTTTTGTAGACACAATACGAAAATATCCATTCCAGTGTCTTTTTGGAGAATTCACAAATACAGGAAAGACGCACTTCTGACTATTTCGTTAACGCTGATTTCTTTGAAGAATATAGTCAAATGTCTGTATCTCATATAGATGCGTTTCAGTCAAAAACCAATAATAAATGTTAATCTTTTGCCACTTCTGAGAGATTATAGGTCTTTGGGAAATATTGGTTCCAGATCTAGGAAGACCATTTACGTGCAACATCTACCAATAAATTGGAAATGAGCAAATTGTTATACGAAAATTAGAGAACGAAACCTGATGGTTTTCTTTTATTATTTGTCACAATATCTTGTGGAATTCTTTCGAGTATCTCGCCTATATAAACTGTATCGTTTATTATAGTGTTGTAGGGTATTCAACGGTCGGCCCCGCTCGACTGTAGCCTTTGCTTACTTGTTTTAATTTTATTTTTAAATTTTTTTGAATAAAAGCAAAAAATGTCGGAATTGGTCACCTTTGGCACGAATTATGGCCTTCAAACTGCCAATGAAAACGTCACACGCTACCCGAATGTTGCTCTGTGGTATTTTGGCCCATTCCCGGCGAAGCGCCTGTGATCGATAATTGCTTTCCTCCAGACACTCCAGACACAATAGTCCAACGTATTGGTATCCGGAGATTTCGGTGGCCATTGTGCACTGGAAATGAAGCGAGGAACCTCATTTTGTAACCATTCTTAAATGGCGCGTGCTGAGTGTGATGGTGCTGAGTCCTGTTGGAATGTCCAAGGTCTGCGGCCAAAATAATTCACTCTCCAGAATACTTTCGCGATAATATTCGGCATTTATTCTGATTCCACGGTCGATTAATACGAACGGTATGTGCGGTATGTTCAGCTCACGAGCCATTTTTCGGCCACTGCGACGAGGTCACTTCTTTACTATTCGAACCATTTCTGCTGATGTTGCTGTTTTCTTCCGTCCACTTCCTTGACGTCGCACAGTGAGGTGAGATGTCCAAAACGGAGATTAATTCAGGGAAGCATTCTACCGCTCTGAAATTTTGCTCAGACATTCATATTACTTCTAATATGTTTGGCATTAAAAATGGGAAATACCGGCCCACATTTCGGTAAGGCCCCCATATAGCGCTACTTCCTGATTTTTGATATTTTGAAGGTTTCGGTCACAATTTTAAAAACAATAATGAGTATTTTGACATTTTGAGTTCTCAGCGGGCAAAATCTCCCCCTGCAAAATTTTGTGGACATAAATCCACTATTATGTATTGACGGTATACAACGGCATTTCCAAATTTTAGGTATTTTAGGGATTTCTCCCTGCAAAATATATAATGGTACTTCGTAATATTAGGTATTTTGAGGGTTTCAGACAGAGTTTTTTACAATCTTATTATTTGGTATTTTGTTTCCCAATGGATGGACGGAAATATTAAAAAATTACCTATATAAGTGCAAAATTTGAGTTAAGCCAGAAAAAATAATTTATCCTTTGTAAAACATTATAAATCTGAAGACAAAAATACTACATATTTTTATGAGGAAAGGAATAATTATAAAAAAATATGTATGCAATATCGGCTGGCAATTAAGCCTTCTTATCTGAAAAAAATATATGTGACTGACATTTAAAAAATCATCCTTATCATCCCCCCTTACATCTCTCTTATTGTTTTAAATTGGATCATCAGTCAAAATTGAGGGTGAGATAAGTAACCTCACCACTGATTTTTTAAAGAGATTGGAATACTTTTATTTATAGTTTTATATATAGTTTAGAATTTCAGTTAATAACAGGATAAAAACCCAAGAGAAACTTCTTTAGAAAGAACAAAAAAATAAAAAAAATAAAACAGACAACAAGATCAAAGTATATTCACCGCAAAATCAGTTGACTATTTTCACCATTTTTATACCCTCCACCATACTATGGAGGTTATATTAATTTTGTCATTCCGTTTGTAACTCCTCGAAATATTCATGTCAGACCCAACAAAGTATATATATTCTTGATCAGCGTAAAATTCTATGACGATTTAGCCATGTCCGTCTGTCTGTCTGTCTGTCTGTGTGTCTGTCTGTCTGTCCGTCTGTCTGTCCGTCTGTCTGTCTGTCTGTTGTAATCACGCTATCTTTCGATCAAATTGAGATAGAAGGCTAAAATTTTGCACACATGTATTTTTTCCCAGTAGGCAGGTTAAGTTCGTAAATGGGCCATGTAGGTCCAAGTTATCATATAGCCCCCATATAACGGTATCTCCCGATATTCGCTATTTTGATGATTTTAGCGACATTATTCACCGGAATTATTTCAAATTTGGCATTTGAAGTTTGTAATGGATGCTACAGCCTAAGACAGAAAATTATCTGTGCAGGTCCACGTCTTCCTGTAGCCCCCATATAACGGTACCCCCCGATATTCGATTTTTTGATGATTTTAGCGACATTGTTTACCGGAATCGTTTCAAATTTGGTATTTGAAGTTCGTAATGGATACTACATCCTAAATCAAAAAATGAGCCATGTAGGTTCACGTCTTCATATAGCCCCCATATAACGGTACCCCCCGATATTCGGTATTTTGATGATTTTAGCGACATTGTTTACCGGAATCGTTTCAAATTTGGTATTTGAAGTTCGTAATGGATACTTCATTCAAAGTCAAAGAATGAGCCATGTAGGTCCACGTCTTCATATAGCGCCCATATAACGGTACCCCCCGATATTCGGTTTTTTTTTGATGATTTTAGCGACATTGTTTACCGGAATCGTTTCAAATTTGGTATTTGAAGTTCGTAATGGATACTTCATCCAAAGTCAAAGAATGAGCCATGTAGGTCCACGTCTTCATATAGCCCCCATATAATGGTACCCCCCGATATTCGGTATTTTAATGATTTTAGCGACGTTATTTACAGGGATTGTTTCAAATTTCGTATGTGAATTTCGTAATGGATACTTCAGCCCATGCCAGAAAATTGTCTGTGCAGGTCCACGTCTTCGTATAGCCCCCATATAACGGTACCCCCCATATTCGGTATTTTGACAATTTTAGCTACATTATAAACAGATTTTTCTTCAAGTTTCGCATTTAAATGTTGTAATAATTTATGACAAAAGTTGCCTATGCAGGCCCACGTCGTCGTATAAGCATTCGGTATTTTTAAGATTTTAACAGAATTTTTAACGGGTTTTATTTTTTGGAAATTGACAAATTTGTACCAAATGGTGGAGGGTATTAGAAGTTCGGCCCGGCCGAACTTACAGCTTTTTTAAAAACTTACAAATTTTTTCCTTCTTTTGGGAAAAGGGAAATATTTCTTAACTTTGCCATTGTGTAATTAAAGAACTAAACAACGTATGACTTTGAAATTTTCGGTACTGAAGTAGAATTTAGTATTCTATAATAGTATGAAAACATTTATTCCAAAAGACAAATTCTATTTTTCAATTAATCTCCGTGTTTTGTGAAAAAAATCACCCTATCACGCTTGAATTCCATCACGAATAACTTTCTACAAAGCTTAGCTTTACGATATATTAGATTTTATTTACATTGCTTAACAATTTTCCCTTTTCTTTCGCTTTTAATCTCATTCCATATGCAAGAAAATATTAATCATTTTAACAACAATCGGTTGCCTATTTGTTTAACATTTTGAATTTTCCTGTTCCTTCTTTGTTCCTGTTTTTGCTGATAAGACACATTTAACTTTGATGTTTTTTTATTTGTTTGCTTGTTTAATGTTGGCTTAACAGCCACTGGACCCAAGGCTGGTAACAAGAACTGGGAGCTCAACATGTCTCAGTCATCCTGACTTCGTGATGGTAGTATGCAAAAGAGCAACTGAAATGTAATTTAAAAATATGTTTATTTGGCCTATATCCAATGTGAGATGCGAAGCAATGAAATTGTCAGCAATTTTTTCTTCTTTGTTTTCCCACTTTAGCTGAGCAGTCTGATTGTGTTTGTATTGCTAAAATTTCCAAAGAAGATACGAATGAAATGAAAAACAAAAGAAGAAAATGATTGAACAAAACATAAACAAATAAAAAACACGAATAATGAGGTTGTTGGTTTTTTTTTTTTCGTTTTTGTTACTGTTTTTTGTGTTGCTGCAGTTTATCTGCTGCAAGTGTTTCAAGTTTCCCCAACTTGTGAAAATGTGTTTTATATCTCCAATAAGGAGGGTATTTACAAGGGTACTCATGTCGTTTTTTTGTGTTCTTGGACAAGAAGCAAAAACTGATATTATTTTGGTTACAGATGGTAGTCCTTTTAAATGAAATGGGGTTTTAAATACTAAGGGAAGAAAGGTTGAGAATTTAAATGAGAAAATAAATCGCAGTTAATATTTTCCCGGTCGAATACAGGAGAAAATGAGTGCTTCGGTCTTAAGCTTAAAATTATTGTTAATATCGGGCAATTAAAAGATGACTGGAATATTGTACATAAAATCACAAGCATAGCCCATGAAACGATAACACGTAACTCGGATTCAGATTTTCCTTATTTGAATATTTAAAGTGTTAATGTTTCGAGTCTTTTGTAATTCAGAATTTGTAATTCTAAATTCCGAAAATTAACCTGTAAAGAAATGCCAAAATTCGGACGGGGGAATTTATGATACCACTTTTCGTATTTAGTAGAGCTATCCATAAAAATCGTTTTTATAGGAAATTTATAAAAAATTTAATCATACAAACTATGGTGTTTGAATCGGTATTGAATGGCCGAAAGCAATTAATATATGAAAGGTATATCATACTCATAGTGTCTATTAAATTTAACGTCGCATGTATCAAATTGCATCCTATTTGGATTAGTATTAGACATTTGGTTTATTGTGCACCAAAGCAAATCGGGCGAAGTTATTTATGGGAGCTGTATCTAAATTGTTAATATCGTCCTTGGGCCAAACAAATGATTTCCACAAAATGTCATCTCTATCGGGCAATAAATGCGACCTGTACTTTGTTTACAAAAATACATGTACAGACGGACGTGCATAAATCGACTCAGGGTGTGATTCCATGCAGATCATCAAAAGCAACAATGGGTATTTCTCGCTTCTCTCTCTACGTTACAAACAAATGCAGAAAGACATAATACTCTGATCACAGTGTGGTGTAGGGTTTATAAGTTTCCACAGACAGACAGACGGATATGGTGAATAATATGGTCTAAAACTTTATACTGATCGAGAATATGTATACTTTGTGGGGTCTGAAATGGTCATTTAAAGGGGGGTTGCAAAGGAAACGACTCGAAGTTTAGCTGTTTGAACTTTTTTATCTTTCACCATGTGATATCTGACTATGACCAAATCGGTTACCCTCAAAACTACAAAACTTGACTTATGGGCAAGACAATCCTCGACATTTCTAAAATTTGAAAACTCTGTTATATGGGGCTATAATTATATTGAATATTTATCTGACAGAATGTAATCGACCAAAAATGAACAGCAAATATAAAATTTTAGCTGATGATATAAGATATTATATTTATTCTTGTTCCATGATTGTATTATGTTTTTGAATTTCCAATATTGAGTATAAGTTGCTTTTGTATTTTTGACGGAAAATTCCCATAAATAAAAGTTATCTATTTAGGGTTATAATCCGATTTAAGGAATTTTCAGTGATTCGTCCGAGTTTTCCAACCAAATTTTGGTATATTAGAGTGCAGAATCACTCACTGAATATTTTATTTATTAATATTATATAGCAATACCTATCAATTTAAAGAGGTTTTAACTTTTTCCCAAAATCGAGATGATATTTAGTTATGTATATATAAAGGGTGAGATGATGAAACTGCAACCAAATTCAGACTGCTGTCATTTCTAAGCCACTCGTCCGACAGCTGTTAAAATTATTCCAGTGACAGCTCATTATATTGTTTACAAGCGTACAAAAGCATTTTGGTGAGAATTTTCCAGAAAAAAGTTATTCGTAATGGAATTCAAGCGTGATAGTGTGTTTTCTTTATAGTTGCCTGGAAAACCACTAGTGGCTATCGTTAGAGCACTCTAACATTTAAATGTGAATAAATCCTTTAAGGCTCGAGAAATGGCTCGTGAGCTGAACATATCGCAATATTCCATTCCGCAAATATTGAAAAATGAGCTCAATGTAAAATCATTGAAATTTCAAAAATTGCAAGAACTTACACCCCTACGGAAAAAAATAGACTCAAAAGAAATAAAGAGTTGCTTCGGTTGGCCGAAAGTGGTGAACTGCCGAATTTTGTTTTCTCCGAGTAGAAAACATTCGTTGTCCAGCAGTTTGTAAACAAACAAAATGTTCATGTTTACTTGCCAAAGAGGTCAGCTGAAAATGTGCACCTTCGGCGCAAGCGCTGGCCATAACAGCCGATGGTCGCTCTTCGCTGGTATTAATCGACCGTGACATTAAAATAAATGCCGAATATGGTCGCGAAAATATTCTGGAGGGTGTATTAAAGCCTTGGGTTGGCAAACATTTTGGCCGCAGACCTTGGACATTCCAACAGAACTCAGCAGCATCGCACTCAGCACGTGCCACTCAAGAATGTTTACAAAATGAGGTTCCTCGCTTCATTTCCAGTGCACAATGGCCAAATGGCAAAATCTCCGGATACCAATCCGTTGGACTATTGTGTCTGGAGTATTTTGGAAAGCAATTATCGATCACAAGCGCTTCGCCGGGAATGGGCCAAAATACCACAGAGCACCATTCGGGCAGCGTGTGACGTTTTCATTGGCAGTTTGAAGGACATAATTCGTGCCAAAGGTGACCAATTCGAACAAATCTAAAATGAATCTAAAATTTTATGGTATTTCCAACATTTTTTGCTTTTTTTCAAAAAAATTTAAAAATAAAATAAAAACAAGTATGCAAAGGCTATAGTCGTGCGGGGCCGACCATGTGATACCCTACAACACTACAATATGTTCGAAGTCCCCTTATATCCAAATCCATTTTGGAAGATTTCGTTTTTGATATAACGTCAGAGTGGTATTTCCAACATTTTTTGCTTTTTTTCAAAAAAATTTAAAAATAAAATAAAAACAAGTATGCAAAGGCTATAGTCGTGCGGGGCCGACCATGTGATACCCTAAAACACTACAAATCCATTTTGGAAGATTTCGTTTTTGATATAACGTCAGAGTGCCCCGTTCAGGGGTTACCCTTAGTTTTTTGGCCCGGAGAATTTGGCAAAAGGTCATCCAAAATGCCAGACTTCTTCCCGACTACAAAATTCGAAAAAATATTTTTTTTGGTCCATTTGAACCCATAAATGTATATCTTAAGAACAATAGGCTTTAATTCTGACCCTAACCCTACCCCCATGCCAAATTTCATGAGGATCGGACGATAATTGTGACATGCATATAATACCCTCAAAACGTAGTGTTGAAAAATGTAAACATTTAGAAAATTTACAATTCAAATTGAAAAAAAATAAAAAATATGACAAGAATTGAAAAAAAAAATGGAACAAAAACTATTCACTTTTTATTGGCATATTTTTCCGCGATTTTCTTAGATTTTCTGCTTTTCTGACAAAATTGTGAAAATCGGCCCAGCGGTTCTTGATTTATAAGCAGAATAAATAAGATCTCTTCTTAATTGTGACCTATAGAGCAATTGCAAAATCAGGAAAATGTTCATCATCTCCAAAAACAATAGGGTTCTATACTGACCATAACCCCATCTCCATTCTAAATTTCGTAAAGATCGGGCCATAATTGCTACCTGTAGAGTGATTACAAATTAACATGGACAAACGGACATACATAGCTAGATCGGCTCTGCTCGGCGAGATAAGAAGATCCATATATACTTTCCTATGTGGGAAACCAAAATTTCGAGGTGTTACATAATTTTTGGCCCAATCAAACTTTTAAACACATAGAAAGTGTTTATAATAAAAATGTAAAACTTGTGGCATTTGACTTTATTGCCGTTTTTTTATTTCATTAAAGCATACGGCAGAGGATATAAAATTATCGGATATAAATTATCACTGTCGAAGGGGCCACCTTATTCGTGTATCTGAATATTCCGCTTTATCTTAATATTTGATTACATCTTATTACACTTCGCTGTTATGCACATTGGTTTCCATATCAAATTTAGCATAGTTATATTCACAGTATAACAAAGTTATAACGAACCTACGAACCAAAGTTATGACGCACCTTACCAAATGTTACCGTTAGTTAAGACCACTGTTCTTTATAACTACAGTTCTTCTGTATTCATTTATGCAGCCGAGCAAAGGATGATTGTGCATTGCCTTTTGTGGGCAATTATTTTTTGCTTTCAGTTTTGCATAAAGAAATCGGAAACAAACTGTATACCCAACGCCGACTACTCCGGTGGGTTTTAAATTTGCATCCTTTGAATTTTTATTTGTTAGATATGGCGATTGAGATTTGCCATTAGCATGGCGGCTTTTGTTGTTGCTTTATGGTGCATTGGTGGCGGTTTCATTTGTTGGGCAATGCATGTGCTCGGGCTCCTCTGATAGGTCTCCATCCGCGTTCTTGAAAAGGCTCTTCCATGACTAAAGAAGAAATAGGAAACACACAACCACGGCAACGAATGTTATCAGGGAAAATAGAATTTTATTGCTAGGGCGCGAATGAACAGAGATGCACCTAAATTGGAATATACATATATATTTTATGTCGGTGTTTGAGTTTGTGTATGAATGTGGGGGCCAACAATAAGGCGAGATTTTACTTTTTGTTCATTTGATTTCTCATTTCTTTTGCATATTCTACACTGTCTCACATTTCTTTTGTTATCCTGTAACTAAGTGCAAAGAACATGATTTCATTCGTTGTAATTTTCTTCGCAGATTGTTCTGGGAAATTTATATGGAGTGTGATTTATGTGTTTTAAAGAAATGAAAGAAAAAATATTAAATTTGAAAAAAATCCAATATTGAATAGTCAATACTTAAGGCAAGTTGTTGCAGGCACAATATGGTGAGGGGTAATATAACTATTATTGTCGACTTGGGCAAAAATGTGTAGATTGATAAAATTTTGCTCAAATGTATGTTGTGTCTGCAGGACTTTTGGTAATGAAAAAGGGGTAGATCAACGTTTTAGTATAGCCCCCATGTAACGGTACCTTCCGATTTTCGGTATTTTGATGAATTTAGCGACATTATTCACCGGAATTGTTTCAAATTTAGCATTTGATGTTCGTAATGGATGCTACAGCCTATGACAGAAAATTGTCTGTGCAGGTCCATGTCTTCGTATAGCCCTCCTATAACAGTACCTCCCTATATTCGGTATTTTGATGATTTTAGCGACATTATTCACCGGAATTGTTTCAAATTTGGTATTTGAAGTTCAGAAAATTGTCTGTGCAGGTCCACGTCTTCGTATAGCACCCATATAACGGTACTTTCCTATATTCGGTATTTTGATGATTTTAGCGACATTATTCACCGGAATTGTTTCAAATTTGGTATTTGAAGTTCGTAATGGATACTACAGCCTAAGACAGAAAATTGTCTGTGCAGGTCCACGTCTTCTTATAGCCCCCATATAACGGTACCTCCATATAGACGGTATTTTGATGATTTTAGCGACATTATTAACAGGAATTGTTTCAAATTAAGTATTTAGGGTTCGTAATGGGAAATACAGTCTGTTACAGAAAATTGTCTATTCAGGTCCAGGTCTATATGCCCTTATTCGGTATTTTGAATAGTTTAGGTACAATACCCACCGAAATTGTTTGAGAAGTCGTATTTGAAGATCGTAATGGATGCTACAGCCTATGACAGAAAATTGTCTATGCTGGTCCATGTCTTCACACAGCTCCGATATAACGCTACCTCCCTATATACGATATTTTGATGATTTTAGCTACATTATTCTCCGTTTACTTCAAGTTTCGAATTTGAATATGATAATGACTTTTGACAAACATAGGCATTGTAGGTCCACATCGTATAGGCACCAAAATAACGGCTCTATTCGTTATTTTTAATATTTTAACAGAATTTTTTAAGGATTTTATTTCCAAATTCGTTCCATATGGTGGAGGGTATTCAAAGTTCGGCCCGGTCGAACTTATTGCTTTTTAACTTGTTTTTTTTTTTTTTTTTGTTGAAGTTTCGCATTTGTATATTTTAATGGCTTCTGACAAAAGTTTGGTATTTTTAAAATTTTTAAAGATTTTTTTTTTTTTTTTGAAAATTGCCAAATTTATACCAAGTGGTGGAAGGTATTCAAAGTTCGGCCCGGCCGAACTTATTGCTTTTTTACTTGTTCTCTTTAAAAATCGAAATATACAAACCCATTCAGCTCTATTAAGCATAAGAATTGTTTTATATTGTCAACAAGCAAAGACATTTTCATCCCAAAATGAAGACACAAATTCACTTTTTTTCTCCCTTCTTTATATAAGCCCACATATTTTGTGTGGAAAAAACATCTAAAATTAATATAAAAACTTAATTAAAAAGTTCTGCCACAGATCATGACAGTAAATTTCAAAGTTCTAAAAGAAGTTTTGTAAAAAGGGATTTATGGTAAACGGAAATGAACAACATTAAAATGGAGAAAAACAAATCCTTCCAACTAAACGGAAATGTTGGCTTTACGCAACGAGTATAAATTAATGCTGGTCATTAGACAGAGCCAAAAAAGTTTTTCGGAATGCAATGAAGCGTGGTCTGCATGACCATTTAAATAAATTACTGATGTTAATTGTTGAAAGAATTTCTGTAGTCAATGCCATGATATTATTTAAAAAATTTATTTCATACAATAAAAAAATATTTTATTTAATGGAAACCCTCCATCATTCTATGGAAAGTATATTAACTTTGTCATTCTGTTTGTAACTCCTCGAAATATTTATAATAGACCCTACAAAATATATATATTCTGGATCAGAGTAAAATTCTAAGACGATCTAGCGATGTCCGTCTGTCTGTTGTAATCACGCTAATTGTGATAGAAGGCTAAAATTTTGCATACATGCATAGTTTACCAGAAGACAGGGTCATGTTGGTCAACGTTTTCGTATAGCCCCCATAAACCGGTACCTCCCGATGTTCGGAATTTTCAAGATTTTAGGGACATTATTTACCGAAATTATTTAAATTTTCGTATTTGAAGTTCGTAATGGATACTTCAGCCTATGACAAACATTTTTGTATGCAGGTCCACGTCTTCGTATAGCCCCAATATAACGGTAGCTTCCGATATTCAGTATTTCGATTTTTCCAGCAACATTATTCACCGAAATCGTTTTAAATTTCGTGTTGGAAGATCTCAATGGGTAAAACAACCTACGGAAAAAATTTGTACGCATGTCTACGTCTTTGTATATCCCTTATATAACGGTACCTACCGATATTCGGTATTTTCATGATTTTAGCGACATTATTTACATTAACAATCGTAATGGGTGCTACAGGCTATAACAAAAATGCTTGTATGCAGGTCCACGATTTCGTATAGCCTCCATATGACGAAATCGCTCAATACTCCGTATTTTTATGATTTGTGCGACATTATTTACCGTAATTGTAACAAATTTCGTATTTAAAGTTAGTAATGGGTACTACACCCTATGACAAAAAAAAAATCGTATGTAGGTGCACGTTTTGGTATAGCCCTCATAGAACGGTACCCCCAGCAAAATTATTCACCGGAATTGTTTCAAATGTGGTATTTAAAGTCCGTAATTGGTTCTATAGCCTATGACAAAAACTTTCGTAAACATGTCCACGTCTCCGCATAACAGTTTTCATTTAAGTGATAGTTTCAAGTTCCTTTCAACTGGTGGATGATATTAAAAGTTCGTCCCGGCCGAACTTAGCTGCTTTTTCACTTGTTAGTACATTAAACCCTCCAAATATTTTCCGATTTTCTGTAATATTATATGCATCTATAATGACTCTAATCCTGGCACAGTGCAGAACTTCATAGGTCCCCTAATCTGACCTGTAGTTTGATTAACAAGTAAAAAAACATTAAGTTCGGCCGGGCCAAACTTTTAATACCCTCCACCTTAGGTTAGAGGAAACATTAGAACCCAACCCTCTACTAAAGCGTGGATCTATACACGCAATGTCTCGCCACACGAACTGGGACCCGTTATGACCTACAAATACAAATTTTCAAACAAGTCCATGAAAAAATGTGTCATAAATCATCAAAATACCGAATATCGGGAGGTACCGTTATATGGGGACTATACTAAAACGTGAACCGATATATCTCATTTTGAATACCAACCATCCTAGACACAATACAAATTGCTCTGCTAAATTTTGGCGCTCTACGTAAAATAATGTGGGCTGTATTGTGATTTCAACAGACAGACGGACAGACAGACAGACGGACATCGCTAAATCGACTTAGAATTTTATGCTGATTATGAATATATATATGGGGTCTACGACGAATATTTAAGGATGTTACAAACGGAATGACAAAGTTAATATACCCTCCTTTCCGAGGTGGAGGGTATAATAATAAAAACGGCAGACGGACAGACATTCAGCATTCACATACATAAATTGATTAAGATCGTCAAAAATGACGATGGTTACAATTTTGAACTTGACATCAAGGCTGACTATGTAAAACATCGGTTTATTTTAATATTCGTAGTAAAAATTGACTTATTTAATAAACCTTCTAGAAAACAACTCTTAAATTCTTTTAAAACTGAGCAATTTTACGGAAAAATAAAATCGTTTCTTTCCGCTGAAAGAAGTAAGGTAAGAACTCAAAATCAGCAACAACACAATAAGATAAAACGTTCTACTTTCGTTCACCTTAATAACTCTAATAATAAAATTGTCAAGATTGATATGATGCCACTAATACTCTTTATGGTGGTGACGGTGATGATGAAATGAAGATCTTCACAAGCTTTTATCGAACATCAGCTGTAACGGAAAACCACTTGGGATGTATCATCAACAGTGATGGCAATGCGGATTATGATGATGGCGGTTACGCTATCAATCCTTGAGTATTTTGCTGTCATAACAATTTTTTTGTTTTATTTTTATTTTTTTTTTTTTTTTTGTTGGTGGAGGAATTTTCACGGTGTTTCTTTTGGAAGAAGATATTATTCATATTTATTGTTGTTTTTCTTTTCGACGAAAAAGAACTGGTAAAGATTGATAGATGATAATAATATTCGGGAAAATAGAAAAATCAATGTATCGCATGATGGACTTTTAATTGAATTGAATAGCTTGGCGTCGCTCATCGAGCGAAGAAGCAAGGGGTGATAATTGAATTCTATTCTTGGATTCTATTCAAGGATTATAACGTTGTTGTTTTTTTCTATAAAAAAAATAATATTCGTATACAGATTTAATGAAGTGCTTAGAGATTTGTGTCCAACCATGTAGAAAATTGACACTTCAATTATGTCAAGGTGCACATGGTCGCAGAGACAAACATATGTAAACCTGCATATGTGTGCTTATGTCAGTCATCCCAACATACCAAATTGACTTGAGAATAATATTTTAATAAGCTTTCAAAAATAAGCCTTAAGCTTGAGAAAATCTTGAGAATGTATTGCGAAATGCTTGTTTAACAATTATAGAATAATCGAAAGGGAATAAGCTTACGAAAGTAATATTATATCAAGCTTATTTTTTCAATGGTATAAAATATTTATTTTTTAATTATTTTACACATTTCATTCATTGATCGCCATCCCAGCTGTCGCTGCCTCCTGTTGCATTGATACCTAGATGATTTCTTTCCCCTTATTTGAGCTTCCGCATCTCCTCCACTAATTCTTCACTTCTCTTGAATTCTTGCAACTTTTTGACGCCTCTATTCTGAAATGAGATTGAAATAATATACACTACAGATTCCCAGATTTATTATTCATCATTACCTTAAAGTTTCGTCCAGAAATGGGTCTTAAATTCGCGTGATTTTGATTTTAACCAAAGGAAATATTTTTTTTTTGTCGACAATTTTCACAAAAAAAAAATCAAAACAAATTTGTCAACAAAGGACAGATTTGAGAAAAGTTTGTGCAAAAAAGTTTTTCTCTAGCATTGTTGAGGAATTCTTACGATAAACTATTTTCATAATATTATTCTCAAGCTGTATTGTATTTTTGGTATGTTGGGATATTATTTAAATCTAAAACTCAATTGTGACAATTAATTTTATGTGACAAGCAAAAATTATATAAGTGTTTGTAAATGATTTTGACATTTTAATATATATTATTTTAAAATGTCTATTATTTAGAGTAAAAAGAAATTCTTAATTATTATACCCTACAACACTTTGTGTTGGGGGTGTTATAAGTTTGATTGGGCTAAAAATTATGTAACACCACGAAATATTGATTTCCCACATAGGAAAGTATATATGGATCTTCCTATCTCGCCGAGCTGGGTCAGAATAGAACCCTATTTCTTTTGGAGATGATCGCACAATATTAAGGGGTTGAAGTGAACCAAAAACTGAAAAATTTCCTGATTTTGCAGTTGCTCTACAGGTCACAATTATAGACCAATCGCTTAGAGCTTTTGGCTGGACAGAAGCCTTCCAATTTTGATGGTCATCGGATAACATTTAGTGGTTGAAATAGACCATAATATTTGTGATAAATAAAAGTCAAATTTTCCATTAAACCGCGAATATTTTTAATGGCGGCGAAATCACAAATAGACGAACAGGTCAATTCTGACCGTTACGTAGATGCCGATAGTAAAAATATCGGATATATATAGTGAAATATATTCAATGGATATATACAAAGAAATGGGATGTTAGCTAGAATGCTTATATCTCCAGAATGGCTGGAGTGATTTTGACAAATTTTGTAAATTTAGAATGCCCTTTTGACATAAGAGTATAAAATCTAAAAAAATCACATAAAAAGATATCAATAGATGTTAATATAGATTTTGTAATATTTTGTGAATTTTTTTTTATTTTTTTTTCATATATTTATCGCATGCGATTTTTTCAATTTGACTTATAATATTGAAGTGTATATTTTGTAATATTTTTGCACTTTACAACACAGATTGGGGTTATTATTTTTATACAGATTGCAATTATGATTCGATCCTCACGAATTTTTTGACAAAGGTAGGGTTAGGCTCAGAAAGGCTAAATCTATTGTTTTCAAAGATGTCCGCAATATATTTAGGTTGAAATGGATCAGCAACTCAAAATGTTCCTGATTTTGCAGCCGTTATAAAGGTCACACATAGAAACCAAAGGACACGAAATCTTGTATGAAGTTAGAATTTAAGACAGCGGTTAGAATCGACCACTATTTTTGTGTGAAAAAATACTAACATTATTTACTGGCGATATCCGAAATATACAAAAGGCGAGCTTCTCGCATTTTTATGCTGATTTCATTGACAAATATTGCCAAATTGCTTTTGGAGATGATCGCAAAATATTTATGGGTTGAAATGAACCAAAAACAGAAGAAAAAATCATGATCACACAATTGAAGCCAATCGACACCTCTGAGCAGATAGTTAAGCACAGTGAAGAATTCTAGCATTTTGGATGATCATTGGATTATATTTAGCCGTAAAATGGACCACAAAAACTAACAGCACGACGGAGTGCATAAATATTGGAAAAATGTCCGTGGTCAAAATGCTAAGAGTAATATCTGGGCAGTGCTCCGTGACATAATTTCAAAAGCGAAATCTTCCAAAATGGATTTGGACATGAGGGGGCTTCTAACATATTGTAGTGTTGTAGGGTATCATGTTCTTAATGTAGATTTTCGATAGGGTTTTTTTAGATTACACTAAAATATACCAAGGATTCGAGCAATGAATTGTATTACGAAAGGGATGTCGAAACTGTCACTATTTAAAATATAACCAGTAAGGAAAGACTATTGACAATTTAATTATACATTGCGTATTAAAGATTTAGATCGGTTCAAATCTGAAATCGCTTAAAACTAATCAATGAAAGCAATATCTTCATCGATTTCCACCAATCTTGACTAAGGTAAATATATATTGTATGTGACCTTTCGAACGAAATATCATTGCTATGAATCGCATGTTATGACTTTCAGAATACTTCAACATCAAATCGAAAAGAACAACTTAAATGGACAAATGTAGCGACCTTGATGTATTATTTACGTAAAATAAGAGAGAAATATATAGATTAGTAGTGAAACAACTGTCTGACAGACTGTCCTTCAATCAACACCCAGACGAAACGGATGAAGCCAGTAAATTGAGGCTGCAGCTAGAATCTTGAATCAGTCTTGGTGCATAGGGATGTGATAAGGCTGGTATTTCGGAAATTCGTTCTAAAGGGGTACCAAAAGTACTAAAATGTGCCAAAAGTTGAATGCGTTGTTTAATACAAGCGGAATTAGCTATAATTATAACAAGTAAGCAAATGTGATACCCCACAACACTATAATATGGTAGAAGTCCCATTATGTCCAAATGCATTTTGGAAGATTTCGCTTTTGAAATTATGTCATAGATATTACCATTGTAGAATTATAAGGTAACCCTTTCACGCCAGCTGGTATCAATTTGATATGTCAAAAAAATTGTTGTAATTTGAATTCGCCATAGAGAAACATTACCAAAATTCACATTTCAAACCGTAACAATAAATAAACTTAGAATCAGCCAAATGACTACTACATTGATACAGTCAAAATGTGTCTCATCGAAATAATGGTTTTGGACTCTAGATCTTTTGGATGAAATCGGAATTAGACATTTGGAGTCGGCTTCAGAAGATGACGTTTTAGAGCTTTCACGAAATAATTTAGCGCAAATTATTCTGCATATTTTTAAAGTCGAACGTATCATTTTTTTTTTAAATCCAATTTGAGATAAAAACAAATAGTGTAATATTCTGCATTTTTATGATGCCAATGTTAAAATTGTTTATTTGACTAATCTTAAATTAAAGACATATGGACGGTCAGTGATTTCATATATCTTAAATTCCTCCGACTTGAATTCTTAAAGACATTAAATAAACAATTCGATTCATTTGAAAAACAACAATTTTGAGAAATTAATGATTACTCTCATGAAATAGTTCTTTAAAATTCAACAATGTCGGACTCGGAAATATTCTTTAGAATCTACGATTTAACACCGGAAAGTTTTTTTAGAATTCATGATTTGGGGCTCGGACATTTTCTTTAAATCCCTGAAACTATTTCAAAATCCACAATTTAAGAACTTCAAATATTTAAAAATCCAGGATTTGATGTTGTGAAGAACTCTGTTGTGAAGAACTCTAGTTCATACAAATCCACCATATAGTGCGTACATTTTTGATGGGTTGATGATTTCTTGCCTTATTTTGAGTTCTCCGAATTCTTTTTGAATTTGTTCCAACTGAGATTATCATTCTACGCGGCATTCACCCCAATATTTATATACCATTTGCTTTTATCGAGTTCTCTTATGTCGAGGACCAGCCTAAACTGTACGAGTCACAGCAACGCAACATTTCCCTGCAAAATTTAATAGAAATTGAAAAATAAACCAAATTTTTCAATGTTTCAATTCAATGTTTCAATTCAATGTTACAATTTTGACATATCAAGTTCGAACAAAAGTAGATTTGTTGTAATTTTTGCCTATGTTGCTACCTGGTATTCTACCATGGATATTAACATGGTACAATAAAAAGGTAAGGTACCAGCTGATTGACTTCTGCCAATTTTGTGTATGTATTTATTGTTTTGAAAAATGAAAACAAAAATATTTTCAAAACCAATGATTTGAAGAGACGTACATTGCGCCTCGCGCATTAAATCTTTTAACCAGTTTAGCTATGAAATTGAAAGATTGAACAGTTTGGATCATATTTTTGAGAGAAAATCCAGGCATTTTAATAATTTTTCGCGCTATTCGACTCATTTTAAAAATTAGGAAAAATATGAAAAAAATGAAAAAAACTTTTTGTATATTATTTTGAATGAGTCTGACAGGAAGCGGGCATTGCCTCAGGGCTGTATTTCTGTATTTTTAACGAAACTGTTCTACCTCTTTATTGTACCATGGATATTATCTTTACTTTTTTTTTGACCAGGTACATTTGTCCTCTATTTGCACACTACGTCGTGCTGTTCGTTACAGCTAAATATAATCCAATGGACATACAAAATGCTAGACTTTTTCCCTGTCTTTAACTCTCTTCTCATGCTAAATTCTGTGTCGCTTGGTTTCAATTGTGTGATTAGGAAAAATTTTCTATTTTTGGTTCATTTGAACCGCTAAATATTTTGCGATTATCTCCAAATGCAAGAGATCCCTCTGTATCTCCAAATTTAGACTCATCTATATGATTTGCTTGTCTACGATATTTGGCTACATTCGTCAATGAAATCAGCATAAATAAGTCCGAAGTTTGCCACTCGTGTATTTTAGATTTTAAGCGTTACGGTAGAATGGAAATTTTTGTATTTTTTGTTTTCACACAAAAGTAAAGGCACATTCTACTCGCTGTTCTAAATTCTCACTATATGGGAGATTTGTGTCCATTTCAACGCCTAAATATATTGCGGACATATTTAAAAACAATAGTCCTAGCCATTCTGAACCTAACCTCACCCTGATGAAAATGTTCTTGATGATTGGACAATAATTGCAAATCTGTATATAATAACCCCAACCTGTGTTGTAATATATACAATTCAATAATATAAGTCAAATTAAAACCAGTAAAGAAAGTCTTAAAGCCGGGCGGGCCGACTTTATGATACCCTACACCATTTTGCTAATGTAGTAGAGCTCCGCATAACAATTAAAAGCTTTTATGTGAGAATTCAATCATACACGCTATGATTATAATTATAATTTAAAGTTCAAAGGACAAAATATGCCGAAGCATTTGTATCTTTTAAAATCGGACTTGCATTGCCATTTTTGTGCACAATTAATTTCAAATCGGATAAAAATATATATGGGAGCAATATCCAAATCGGAACCGATCTCGATAAAATTTAGCAAAGGTATTCCTGAGCTGTTTTTGATAAATTTCCCTGAATATCGTTGTTACGGAGTGGATATTACGGCTGTGGGTAACAAATATAACAAATCGGATGAACAGTATATATGGGAGCTAAAGCTCTATCTGAACTGATCTTCACCAAATTTGACATACTAGCTTTCGGACTCAATTCGTGCCAAATTTCATCCCATTTGGACAAATATTAGACGTTTGGTGCACATTCAATGGTAAATCGGACGAAGTTATATATGGGAGCTATATCCAAATCGGAACCGATCTCGATAAAATTTAGCAAAGGTATTTCTGAGCTGCATTTTATATATTTCCCCAAATATTGTTGTTACAGAGTGTATATTGCGGCTGCGGAGGACAAAAATAACAAATAGGATGAACAATATATATGGGAGCTATAGCTATATCTGAACCGATTTCTATCAAATTTGGCATACTTATTTTCAGGTCCAATATGATCGTACTTGCAAAATTCCATACTATTCGGACTGATGTTACACGTTAAGTGCACAATAAAAGGCAAATCGGACGAAGATGTATATGGGAGCTATATCTAAATTTTGACCCATTATCTCCAATTTCAATAGGGTTCGTCCTTGGGCCAAACAAATGTTGTTTGCAAAATTTCATCTGGATAGGGCAATAAATGCGAACTGTACTTTTTTTACAAAAATACATGGATAGACGGACGGACGGACAGGCGGACATGCATAAATCGACTTAGAATGTGATTCTATGCAGATCCTGACCCTGACCACCTTGTGGTGTAGGGTATAAACATTTCACGCGATAAAAAATATGAAAAACAAAATTCTACATAATTTATATTAATATCATATTTGGCATCTTTTTATGCGATTATTTAAAATTTATATTTTTATGTCAAGATGGCATTCCGAACTGACAAAATTTGTCAAAATTGGTTCAGCCATTCCTGAAATATAAGCATTCTAGCTAATATTCATTTCCTTTGTATATACAAATTGTATATATTTCGCTATATATGTCCGATATATTTATTATCGGCATCTACGTAGCTCTCAGAATTGACCTTTTCGTCTACTTGTGATTTCGCCGGGATTAAAAATATTCGCGGTTTAATGGAAAATTTGAATATTATTTAACACAAATGTTATGGTCTATTTCACCCACTAAATATTACCCGATGACCATCAAAATTGGAAGGCTTCTGCCCAGCCTTAAGATCTAGCCCCATGCTAGCTTCCGCGTCGATTGGTCTATAATTGCGACCTGCAGAGCAACTGCAAAATCAGGAAATTTTTTGGTCCATTTCAACCCCTAAATATTGGGTTCTATTCTGACCCTAACCCCACCTACATTTTCTATTTCGTGAGGATCGGACCATAATTGCGACCTGTAGCATGATTACAAATTAACATGGACAGATGGACACACGGACGGATGGACATACATAGCTAGATCGACTCAGCTCGGCGAGATAGGAAGATCCATATATACTTTCCTATATGTAAAACCGAAAAAGTTACGAAAAGTTCTAAAATGGTACTAAACTTCTAAAATGGCACCATTGATATGTGAACGGACATTTGGTATGAAAATCAAGGTTGGAAAGTAAGTATCTTTGATATATAAAGGTGGTGGTGGTGGTGGAAAAGTGTAATAAGTATGCGAACTGTACTAAATGGTACTAAATTTTAAACTGTTAGGTTTAGGGTGAGCGGATGAAGCTGGAATTTGTACATTTATATCAGGGATAAGTTTGTGATAAAGAGTTGATTTTGAAAATGTTTACTACCAGTGCATGGAAAAAACTAAATTGTACTATGTTTGGTATTGGGTGATCAGATATTGCTTGACATCAGAAATTTGAAGTAAGGGTCGCTGTTCATGTGTAGCCTAGATATATGAAAGTGTTTTCGGAAAGGTGTATTATAATTATACAAAAAGTACTAAATGGTACTAAACTTGGTATTCGGGGAAATAATGGAGCTTGCAATGTCTGATCTTTTTCCAGATTGAAAATGAGGTATAGTGGCGCACATTTTTGAAAGGCTCCCATGAAAATGTCTACTCCAAAATTCGGTTATGAAGTTTAATATTTCTAGTTCACTGGATATGTATTTGTATAGCCCCATATATATCTGCTATATAGCCCCCTTGCTATTCTGTATTTTGATAATTGTACAACATTTTTACAAAGTTGTTTGAAGATTTTAATTGAAGCCAATCATTCAGGCAAAATTTGATCTATATAGGTTTAAGTATTTGTATAGCTCCTATACAATAGGAACTCCCGATATTCTGTATTTTGCTACTTGTAGCCATATATTCATACGGAATTGTTATGATTTGAATGCAATATTAAATCCCTGGGAAAGGAAAATTCTACTCTTTTTATACCCTCCACCTTGGAAAGGAGGGTATATTAACTTTGTCATTCCGTTTGTAACATCCTTAAATATTCGTCGTAGACCCCATAAAGTATATATATGCATAATCAGCGTAAAATTCTAAGTCGATTTAACGATGTCCGTTTGTCTGTCTGTCTGTTGAAATCACGATACAGCCCACATTATTTGACGTAGAGCGCCAAAATTTAGCAGAGCAATTTGTATTATGTCTAGGATGGTTGGTATTGAAAATCAGATATATCGGTCTACGTTCTGGTATAGTCCCCATATAACGGTACCTTCCGATATTCGGTATTTTGATGATTTATGTCACATTTTTTCACGGATTTGTCTGAAAATTGGTATTTGTAGGTCACAACGGGTCCTTGTGCACGTGGCTTTCACTTTTTGGTATAGCCCCCATATAAAGGGACCTCCGAATATCGGTATTTTAATTTTTTTTGCCACATTTTTTCACTGATTTGTCTAAAAATTGGTTTTTGTGGGTCATAATGGGTCCTAGTTCGAGTGGCGAAACATTGTATGCATAGGTCCACGTTTTGATAGGGTCGCCATATAACGGTACCTCCCAATATTCGATATTTTGATGATTTTTGATACATTTTTTCGAGAATTTCTCTGAAAATTGGTAGTTGTAGATCATAATGGGTCCCAGTTCGTTGGGCGAGTCATTGTAATTATAGGTTCACGTTTTGGTAGAGCCCCCATATAACGGTACCTCCCGATATTCGGTATTTTGATAGTTTTTGCCACATTTTTTCACTGATTTGTCTAAAAATTGGTATTTGTGGGTTATAATGGGTCCTAGTTCGTGTGGCGAAATATTGTAATTATAGGTCTACGTTTTGGTAAAGCACCCATATAACGGTACCTCGCGATATTCGGTAATTTGATGATTTTTGCCACATTTTTTCACGGATTTGTCTGAAAATTGGTATTTGTAGGTCATAATGGCTTCTAGCTCCTTTGGCGTGTAGGTCCACGATTTGGTATAGCCCCATATAACGGTACCTCCCGATATTCAGCATTTTAATGGTTTTTGCCACATTTCTTCTAATATTTCCTTTACTCTAAGGTGGAGGGTATTAAAAGTTTGGCCCGGCCGAACTTAATGTTTTTTACTTGTTTATTCCTCAAGGTTTAGCGAATCAATATGGAGGCCCTGTAAGCAGGCGGATCTTAGTAGACGAAAAATTCACGTTAAGGTCTTCCAATCTATAGTGGAGGGTAAACAAGGTAGAACTGATATTTTGTACGATATCAAGGAAATGCAATTAATTCTCTTCTGATATCAAATGGCCACTTCAGCTCCAAACAGTTATTTCCCAGTAGTTTCGACATTACACATGTAATAACAGTTTCAGTTTCGGTAAGGTAATCAAAGTTCACTTCACGTAATGTCATAAAATCCATATGTGTCCGATAGACACTTGACCATTGATGCATCTCCGTATTCATTCGATTCTGAATGGTATGTTGAACAAAAACAACAACAAAGAAACTCGCAAAGCCAAGTATATCCTCTTAATGGGTGACATGTTAAGTAATAACATTTTGCTGCTGTTGTTGTCGCTGTTGTGCGTTTATAATTTACTACTGACATGGATGGCGAAAATAAATCTTTCGTTTGACTCTTGCTTAAAAAAAAGAAATGATTTCCTCTACCATCCAGTCTGGGCATATGAGCGAAAGCAAGTCAACTGGAAACATCGCTTCTACAAACTACGCTGTGGGATGTAATAAAAATTCAATTTTTCAGTAGCCGTTGGTGTTGCAAAACAAGAATTTATGAGATGTGCAACTTCAGGGCTGAGATTTAAACACACACATGTAAATTTGTTATGAAATTGCCGGGACTATTTGGAGGGTGGTGAGATGATTTTAGTCATGAACATACAAATACTTTTGTCGAGAATGTAGTTAGAATCCACTCAAAAAAAAAAAAAAAAAAAAAAAAAAAACAGTAAAGAAAGTCTTAAAGTCGGGCGGGGCCGACTGAGCTATAGCTATATCTGAATTTGCCATACTAGCTCTAGACTCAATTCGGTCGCATGTGCCAAATTCCATCCCATTTGGACAAATATTAGACGTTTGGTGCACAGTAAAAGGTAAATCGGACGAAGTTATATATGGGAGTTATATCCAAATCTGAACCGATCTCAATAATATTCAGCAAGGTATTTCTGAGCTGCATTTGATATATTTCCCCAAATATTGTTGTTACAGAGTGCATATTACGGCTGCGGAGGACTAATATAACAAATCAGATGAACAATATATATGGGAGCTATAGCTATATCTGAACCGATTTCGATCAAATTTTGCATACTTATTTGGTTGTATGTGCAAAATTCCATACTATGCGGGCTGATATTACACGTTTGGTGCACAATAAAAGGCAGATCGGACGAAGATGTATATGGGAGCTATATCTAAATTTTGACCGATTATCTCCAATTTCAATAGGGTTCGTCCTTGGGACAAACAAATGTTGTTTGGAAAATTTCATCTCAATCGGATAATAAATGCGACCTGCATTTTGTTCACAAGAATACATGGACAGACGGACGGACAGGGTGACTGACATGCATAAATCAACTCAGAAAGTGATTCTATGGAGATCCTCAAAAGTAACTATGGGTCTATCTCGCTTCCTTCTCCATGTTACAAACAAATGCACAAAGACATAACACCCTTACCACTATGTGGTGTAGGGTATAAAAAAACAAGTAAGCAAAGGCTATAGACGTGCGAGGCCGACCCTGTGATACCCTACAACACTACAATATGTTAGAAGCACCCTTATGTCCAAATCCATTTTGGAACATTTCGCTTTTGAAATTACGTCACGGAACACTGCCCAGATATTACCCTTTTGACTAGGGACATTTGCCCAATATTTACGCACTCCGTCGTGCTGTTAGTCGTTGCGCTCCATTTTACAGCTAAATATAATCTAATGGTCATCCAAAATGCTAGAACTTTTCCCTGTTATTAACTCTCTTCTCAGGCGTGTCCTTTGGCTTCAATTGTGTGATAAGAATTTTTTTCTGTTCTTGGGTCATATTTTGCGATCATCTCCAAAAGCAAGAGGCCCCTCTGTGTCTCTAAATTTAGACTCATCTATATGATTTCTTATCTACGATAATTGGCTATATTCGTCAACGAAATCAGAATAAAAAAGCCAGAAATTTGCCTTTTGTGTATTTTGAATATGGCCTGTAAGTTATTTTCCGTGTTTCGGTAGAATGAAAATGTTGGTATTTCTTCCCACAAAAGTAGTGGTCCACTGTCTTAAACTCTAACTTCATGCGAGAATTCGTGTCCTTTGATTTATATTTGTGACCTTTATAATGGACACAAAATCAGGAAAATTTTTAGTTGTTGGTCCATTTCAACCCCTAAATATATTGCGGATATTATAGAAAACAATAGGCCTAGCCCTTCTGAGCCTAACTCTACCTTTGTGAAAAATTTCGCGAGGATCGAACGATAATTGCAATTTGTATATATTATCCTAACCTGTGTTGTAAGGTGAACATATATTACAAAATGTATATTTCAATATTATAAGTCAAATAGAAAAAATAGCATGCGATAAAAAATATGAAAAAATAAAAAAATGTCACAAAACACTACAAATTATAAATTAACATCATTATTGGCATCTTTTATGCGATTTCTTTCAGATTTTATTCTTTTGTGCTAAGAGGGCATCCTGAATTGACAAAAATCGGTTCAGCCATTCTTGAGATATAAGCTTTCTAGCTAACATCCCAGTCCTTTGTATATACACATTGTATATATTTCGCTATATATAACCGATATATTTACTATCGGCATCTACGTAACGGTCAGAATTGACCCGTTTGTCGTCGGGATTAAAAATATTCGCGGTTTAATAGAAATTTTGACTTTTATTTAACACAAATGTTATGGTATATTTCACCCACAAAATATTACCCCATGACCATCAAAATTGGAAGGTTTTTGGCTAGCCGTAAGCTCTAGCCCCATGCTAACTTCCGCTTCGATTGGTCTATAATTGTGACCTGTAGAGCAACTGTAAAATCAGGAATTTTTTCAGTTTTTGGTCCATTTCAACCCCTAAATATTATGCGATCATCTCCAAAAGAAATAGGGTTCTATTCTGACCTTAACCCCTCCTCCATTTTCAATTTCGTCAAGATCGAGCCATAATTGAGACCTGTAGAGTGATTACAAATTAAAATGGACAGACGGACATAGATCGACTTAGCTCGGCGAGATAGGAAGATCCATATATACATTCCTATGTGGGAAACCAATATTTCGTGGTGTTACATAATTTTTG
The DNA here is from genome assembly GCF_030504385.1 of Musca domestica. Taxonomy (NCBI): domain Eukaryota; kingdom Metazoa; phylum Arthropoda; class Insecta; order Diptera; family Muscidae; genus Musca; species Musca domestica. The sequence goes on from NW_026712299.1 coordinate 17,207,240, forward strand.
GTCCAATCAAACTTATAATACCCCCAACACATAGTGTTGTAGGGTATAAAAAAAGTGTCAAGTTCCTATGCAAGCCGAAGTTTTAATGGAGCACATTTTGGGCGCAATGACTAAGGTTCCGAAAAGAACTTGCCAAATCTGATGTGGGAACAATGAACTTTAATTCATGTATGAACCAGACTCCAAAGCGCTCCTACTCCTTAAGTTCCTGTAAGACTGTAGTAGTTCTGGCCAGCAGTGCTTACTTGGACAAACTACTAAATACCTTTATCTTTCTTAAAAATCATTCTGAATAGGGACATGAGCTTAGAATTCCTTGTTAGTTTTCAAAGACTTTGAGCCTTTTTATAATAAAAAGTTTTTTGACAATTAATTCCGCTTTTTCTGAAGCACTGAGAACCTATACAAACAAATAGGACCACATCAGTTCCCTCCTCGGTAAATTGTCCATTCAGCTGTTAAACTTTATATTAACAATTTTGAAGGAACACTTGGAAACCATCTATTTGTAGTCGTCCGCCTGGCAATCTTATACACTTACAAAATATATTTCTTCCATATTCAAATTTTAAACTATTTCATACAGATCGTTTGTCCAGCTAGTTGGTATTCTGTTTTGTAACCATCAATTCTTGTAACTCTTTTTAAAAAAATTGCTCCTCTGAGCCTCGTACATTCAATTTGTGTTGCATTGATTTTTTGCAGCTTGTTACAAAAAGTCAAAACAAATTGCTCAATATGTGAGTAAAGGATGTGTATTTGTGTGTATTCGCTTGTATCACTAAGTGATCAAGTGTTAGTGCGATTCCAAGTATTACAAATGGTACCACGGATGATGGTGATTTATAGAGTGAATCACCCTCGACAGATTTCATATGTGTCGCATTCATAACTAACCACATGCAAATGTATTTCGCTGTGGTCAGTTGAATTGCAAAATGAGATATGAGGTATTTTAGTATTTAACAAATTTAACATGACTTGCGGAGACTTACTACCGTACCAAAATGTAGTTGCTGCTTCGATATAGCCTTCAATTCGTTTATTTACAATAAGTATACCATTTTATAATAGCAATGATGAATAAAAACTATCAGTATTTATACCCTCCACTATAATATGAAGGGTATATTAAGTTTGTTATTCCGTTTATAACACCTCGAAATATACATTTTAGACCGCACAAAGTATATATATTCTTGATCAGCATAAAATTCTATGTCGATTTAGCAATGTCCGTCGGTCTGTGGAAATCACTCTACCTTCCGAACGAAATTAAGTAAGTTGACAAAAATTCTTCTCAAATGTGTATTATGTCTGCAGCACTTTTGGCATTGAAAATGGGCCATGTAGGTCCACGTCTTCGTATAGCCCCCATATAACGGTACCTCCCCATATTGGGTATTTTGATGATTTCAGCGACATTATTTACCGGAACAAATTTGGTATTTGATGTTCGTAATGGATACTACAGCCTAAGGCAGAAAATTGTCTATGCAGGTCTACCGTTTATAATTCCCATGGTACCTCTCTATATTCGGTATTTTGATGATTTTAGCTACCTTATAAATAATTTTTTTTCAAAGTTTCGCATTTGAATATTTTGAAAATTGTTACATTTTTACCAAATTGTGGAGGGTATTCAAAGTTCGACCCAGCTGAACTTACAGCCTTTTAACTTGTTTTGTAACAAAAACAAGTAAGCAAAGGCTATAGTCGTGCTAGGCCGACTATGTTATACCCTACAACACTACAATATGTTAGAAGCCTCCTTATGTTTTATAGCTAAATATAATCCAATGGTCATCCAAAATATTAGAATTCTTCCCTGTCCTTAAGTCTTTTCACAGGCGTCTCGATTGGCTTCAATTGTGTGATCGGAAAAACATTTCTGTTTTTGGTTAATTTGAACCCCTAAATATTTTGCAATCATCTCGAAAAGCAAGAAGCCCCTCTGTATCTCCAAATTTAGACTTATCTATATGATTTGCTTGTGTACGATATTTGGCTAAATTTGTCAACGAAATCAGCATAAAAAAGCCAGAAGTTCGCCTTTTGTTTATTTCGGATATCGCCTGTAAGTAATGCTGGTATTTTTTCACACAAAATTAGTGGTCCATTCTACCTGCTGTTCTAAACTCTAATTTTATGCGAAATTTCGTGTCCATTGGTTTCTATTTCTGACCTTTATAACGGCTGCAAAATCAGGAAAATTGTTAGTTGTTGGTCCATTTCAACCTCTAAATATATTGCGGACATCTTTGAAAACAATAGGCTTAGCCCTTCTGAGCGCAACGCTACCCTTGTGAAATTTTCGTGAGGATCGGACGATATTTACAAAACTTATATAATATCCCCAACTTGTGTTGTAAGGTGAAAAAACATTACAAAATATACACTTCAATATTATAAGTCAAATTGAAAAAATCGCATGCGATAAAAATATGAAAACATAAAAAAATGTCACAAAATACTACAGAATCTATATTAACATCATTATTGGCATATTTTTCTGCGATTTTTTTAGATTTTATACTTTAATGACAGGAGGGCATTCTGAATTGACAAAATTTGTCAAAATCGGTCCAGCCATTCTGGAGATATAAGCATTCTAACTAAAATCCCCTTCCTTTGTATATACACGTTGTATATATTTCGCTATATATAACCGATATATTTACTATCGACATCTACGTAGCGGTCAGAATTGACCTGTTCGTCTATTTGTGATTTCTCCGGGATTAAAAATATTCGCGGTTTAATGGAAAATTTGACTTTTATTTAACACAAATGTTGTGGCCTATTTCACCCACTAAATATTACCCGATGACCATCAAAATTGGAAGGCTTCTGCCCAGCCCTAAGCTCTAGCCACATGCTATTTTCCGCGACGATTGGTCTATAATTGCGACCTGTAGAGCAACTGGAAAATCAGGATTTTTTCAGTTTTTGGTCCATTTCAACCCCTAAATATTATGCAATCATCTCCAAAAGAAATAGGGTTCTATTCTGACCCTAGCCCTACCTCCATTCTAAATTTCGTGAAGATCGGACCATAATTGCGAGCTGTAGAGTGATAACATGGGCAGACGGACAGACGGTCGGACGGACATACATAGCTAGTTCGACTCAGCTCTGCGAGATAGGAAGATCCATATATACTTTCCTATGTGGGAAACCAATATTTCGTGGTGTTACAATCAAACTTATAATACCCCCAACACCTAGTGTTGTAGGGAATAATTATTTTCACTTGAATCGTTTAAATTTAAAGATATTCTTCGTCGATTTAGTTCTCATTTCAATTTTAAAAACTTCCAAAGAGCTTCCATAAATTTATTCACTTCTTGCTATTTGGAACTGTGCTGCTTATTACAATCCCCAAAAAATCCTAAAAACCACAATATGTTCTCATCCGTCATACTTACAAACGATTAAGAAAAATATTGCTGCAAAAAGGCTATGGTTTTTGCAATATTATTTAAAAATACTGTTTCTCATTATAGACTTAAGTTGTTTTGCAAATAAACCAAACTTTTGAAAATTCGCCATTCAAGTCGAGGATGTAACACTAATACTCGAAAAAAAAGCGTAGCTACATATTCTTAACACATCTATGTATTTATTTCTTTTTAATTTGTTATTTATGGATGCAAAAGGTTAGAGATACTAACAGAAACATAATCTGTTTTTGTGAAGCTTTTAAGCATATGTCGCCATAATAAAAGCGGATATTTCGCACATGCTTTTTATATTGTCCTGTGGAGCATACTTCAGAGAAATTGTTTGTTTTCTGAAATCTTTTAAGTCTTTAATGGACCTGTGGTCGATATGAATTCAATAGAATACATTTCGCGAATAAAAAAATACTTCTTTGTGAAATGCTTTCTAGCCAAATGACATTGCTTGCACTTTATGGAAACTCTATATTGTAGGTTGTCAGTGGGAAAATAAATTGGTTATTTTTCATTGCTTAATATGTCCCTGAGTTGTGGAAAAAAAACGGAATACTTAAAATTTAACCTCATACTATAAGAGTTCAAATAAACAAATTACAACGGAATTAAAATCTTTTGCTCATGAAAATCTAAGAGGTACAATCCGAGAGTTTGTATATGTGTGCGTTTCTTTTGTTGTGTCAATTTCTCATACAAGAAACCCGCATTATGGCCTCGTTAATTTCGTCCCCTTTTCGAATATTTTTGGCAACACTAAATATGTATGGAACTTAATGAAGCCTATGTCATCACCAACCACCAACGCTACCATTTTCCGGTCGATCTATGAACTGGCTAATGACTAATTTGCGAATGTGTCATTTGCAACATATGGTTTTATTTTCGCTATCTGGACTTGGTTGCCATGAGTACGTCACAAATACACACACACACGGAAAACACACATATTTAATTACGCGTGTGATATACATACAAAGTTCAACATCATTCATACCATTATGATTTATCTTGCATACCTATTAAGTTCTACATATAAACAGTTATTGAAAATAAAATTTTTAAAAATAATATTTATACCCTACAACACTATGTGTTGGGGGTATTACAAGTTTGATTGTGTCAAAAATTATGTAACACCTCGAAATATTGGTTTCCCACATAGGAAAGTATATATGGATCTTCCTAGCTCGCCGAGATGAGTCGATATAGCTATGTACGTCCGACCGTCCGTCTGTCCATGTTAATTTGTAATCAAGCTACAGGTCGCAAATATGAACCGATCCTCACGAAATTTAAAATGGAGGTGGGGCTATGGTCAGAGTAGAACCCTATTGTTTTTGGAAATGATCGCACGATATTTAGGGGTTGAAATGGACCAACAACAGAAAAATTTCCTGATTTTGCAGTTGCTCTATAGGCCACAATTGTGAACCAATCGACGCGAAAATTTACATGGAGTTAGAGTTTAGGAGTGGGACAATTTGGGCGGCCGTCGGGCAATAATTAGCGGGTAAAATAGACCCTAACTTTTCTGTAAGAAAATAAGAAAATGTCCACTAAACCGCGAATATTTTCAATGCCAGCTAAATCACAAATACATTAAAAGGTCATTTCTGACCATTAATGTGATGCTGATAGCCAAGAAATCGGATATATAGCAAAATAGGAAAATATATATATGTAAGAGAAATATATCTTATTTATTCTGGTTATAAGTCAAGAACCGCTGGGCCGGTCTCTGGCCAGAAAAGGACAAAATCTAAGAAAATCGCGGAAAAATGTACCAATAAATGAGTGATTATCTTTTGTTCCATTTATTCAATTTTTTATATATTTTTTATCGCATGCGATTTTTTCAATTTGACATACAATTTTGAATTGAGAATTTTCTAAATTTTTACACCCCGCAACACTACGCTTTGAGGGTATTATATGCATGTCGCAATTATCGTCCGATCCACACGAAATTTTGCATGGGGGTAGGGTTAGGGTCAGAATTAAAGCCTATTGTTCTTAAGATGTGCATTTAGAGGTGCAAATAGACTAAACACATTTAATTTATTCTAATTTTGTAGTCGCTCTACAGACCACAATTGAAAACTAATTGACACGTAATTTCGCATCAGAAGAGAGTTAAGGACAGGGAAGAAGTTTAGCATTTTGGATGACCATTGGATTATATTTAGCTGTTAAATATACCACAACTTTCGTCTGAAATTGTTTTGAATACTTAACAACAGTACGGAGTGCGTAAATATTGGCCAAATTCTCCGGATAAAAAAAAAACTAAGGGTAACCTCTGGGCGGGGCTCTTTGACATTATTTCAAAAACAAAATCTTCCAAAATGGATTTGGATATAAGGGAACTTCGAACATATTGTAGTGTTGTAGGGTATCACATGGTCGACCCCGCACGACTATAGCATTTGCTTACTTGTGTTTTTAAAGACAATATAAAGAATTAGCCATGAATTAGCATCCTTTCCACGACTTCTTGAAAAATCCACTCACACTCTTCCACCCGAATATTCGAATTTGAACATACTTACATTTTTGTAAACACAAATAGAAAACTAATTAGAGAATATATAATTGTGGGGAGGTGTATTCATGTATGAAAGTTCTATATACATATGTATGTACTTACTGTACGTGCAAATAACACATTGGTCATTATTTTAATATTCATTAAATGTATGCTCCTTGTTACGTCACTAAATGGATAAATTAATTAACAAATTTATAAGGGGATTTCAATTATGACAATTGCATAGATTTAGAGTTGACATCATTAGCAGTCTTTTGACTAATGAGATCAATAATAATATAATTGGTCCTAACAACGGTAAATTCGAGGTAAAATATTACACAAAAACAAAAGAGAGCAGGTACAGAATGGAAGAATTTGAAAATTAGGAATATATACAGGGTGAGAAAAAAACTGCAACAAAGTCAAACGCCATAATTTTTACACTTTCTATACCCTCCACCACATAATTGTAAGATTGTTATGTCTTTGTGCATTTGTTTGTAACAGGCAAAAGGAAACGAGATAGACCCATAGTTCCTTTTGATGATCTGCATAGAATCACATTCTGAGTCGATTTATACATGTCCGTCTGTCCATGTATTTTTGTAAACAAAGTACAGTTCACATTTATTGCCCTATCCAGATGAAATTTTGAACAAATCATTTGTTCGGCCCAAGAACGAACCCTATTGAAATTGGAGATAATCGGTCAAAATTTAGATATAGCTCCCTATCAGCCCGAATAGTATGGAATTTTGCACATACAACCAAATTAGGCCTGAAAATAAGTATGCCAAATTTGATCGAAATCGGTTCAGATATAGGTATAACTCCCATATATATTGTTCATCAGATTTGTTATTTTTGTCCCCCCGCAGCCGTAATATGCACTCTGTAACAACAATATTTGGGGAAATATATCAAATACAGCTCAATAATACAGTTGATAAATTTTATCGAGATCGGTTCAGATTTGGATATAGCTCCCATATATAACTTCGTCCGATTTACTTTTTATTGTGCACCAAACGTCTAATATTTGTCCAAATGTGATGGATTTTACCACTTATGACCGAATTGAAAGTAGGAGCTAGTATGTCAAATTTGGTGAAGATTGGTTCAGATATAGATATAGCTCCCATATATACTGTTCATCCGATTTGTTATTTTTGTCTTCCGCAGCCGTAATATGCACTCTGTAACAACAATATTTGGGGAAATATATCAAATGCAGCTCAGAAATATCTTTGCTAAATTTTATCGACATCGGTTCAGATTTGGATATAGCTCCCATATATATTGTTCATCCGATTTGTTGTATTTGTTACCCACAGCTGTAATATGCACGCCGTAACAACGATATTCAGGGAAATATGTCAAATACAGTTCAGAAATATCTTTGCCAAATTTTATTCAGATTTGGATATAGCTCCCCATATATATCTTTATCCGATTTCAAATTAATTGTGCACCAAATGGGCAATACAAGTCCGAATTTAAAAGATACAAATGCTTCGGCATATATAGTCCTTTGAACTTTAAATTATAATTATAATCATAACGTGTATGATTGAATTCTCCCATAAAAACTCTTGATTGTTATGCGGATCTCTACTAAATTAGCAAAGTTGTGTAGGGTATCATAAAGTCGGCCGGCCCGACTTTAAGACTTTCTTTGCTGGTTTTAATTGCATTGAATGAAACTAAAAAATGTCGGAAATAGCATCAAATGTTAGAATAATAAAAATGGCCAATGAAACCCTCACACTCTGCCCGAATGTTGCTTTGCGGTATTTTGTTTTAGGGCCAACCTTTCTTTCCGAAATACTCCAGACACAATAGTCCGGAGATTTTTGTATCCGGAGATTTTTGTGCCCATTGTGCGCTGGAAATAATGCAAGGAACCTCATTTTGCAACCATTCTTAGGTGGCGCGTGCTGAATGCGATGGTGCTGAGTCCTGTTGGAATGTCCAAGATCTGCAGCCCAAATGTTGCGTGCCCACGGCTTTAATACACCCTCCAGAATATTTTCGCGATAATATCGATTAATACGAGTGGAGAGCGACTATCTGCTGTTATGGCGGCCCACACCATCACCATGGCCGGCGCTTAAGTTCTGGTCGCTTTATTTGTGTACAAACTGCTGGACAACGAATGTTTTCTCATCGGAGAAAACCAAATTCGGCAGTTTACCACCTTCGGCCAAGCGAAGTAACTCTTTAGCTCTTTTGAGTCTATTTTCTTTCTGTTGCGGTGTTAGTTCTTGCACTTAGAATTTCAATGGCTGCCGAATGGAATATTGTGATATGTTCAGCTAACGAGCCATTTTTCGGCCACTGCGACGCGGGTTTCGATTAAGTCGCTTATTTACTTTTCGAACCATTTCTACTGATGTTGCTGTTTTTTTTTTTCGTTTACTTCCTTGAAGTCGAGCTACGCCACCAACGGTAACGAGCGATGGTACGAGACACAAAAGATTTATTCACATTTAAATGCTGGAGCTCTAACAATAGCCACTTGTGGTTTTCCAGCCAAATATAAAGAAATTCCATCACGAATTCTCACCAAAATTATTTTGTACGCTTGTAACCAAGATAATGAGCTGTCATTGGAATAATTTTAACAGCTGTCGGACGAGTGGCTTAGAAATGACAGCAGTCTGAAGTTGGATGCAGTTTTTTTCATCTCACAATGCATATACATTTACAGACAGCATAAATTGTGTCCGTCTGACTGTAAATCTGTCTGTTGAAATCAATAAATGTACAGTCCAAATTATTTTTAGTGGAGCTGAAATTTGGAACAATAGTTTGATTGCATTTGGAATGATTGGTATTGACAACCACCTTAATTGGTCCACATTTTCTTATAGCCCCCAAATAACGGTATTTCATAAGATACAGTATTTTTAATTATTTTAGCCATATTTCTCCACGTATCGTTAATGTTTTCTTTACCTCATGGTGGAGGGTGTTGAAAGCTCTATACCAACATTTACGTCTCTTTAAAGAGCTTTTAATAATTCAAAATAAATTATGTACTCGTAAATATCTGGTTTTAAACTTCATTGAAATCCGCATCATTGTAAGCTGACGGACACCCAACAAACCCGATTGACTTGGAACGTTGAAATATGATGACCTATACAACATATTGAATCAGGGATCATATGAGTCGGTCCCAAAATCGTAGCTTTTGTAAAATTCCGCAAAGATTATTCCATAATTGTCTTCAAAATCAGGAGAAAAATAATATTTTGTTCCAATTTCTGTGAAAGATTGGATTCGTGATTTATTATCTCCTCCATAAAGTAAAAATACTTCTAAATAATTTGATATCACATTAAAAGTGAACGGAAGGCCCAAATTGGACCAGCATTAACACATCTTGATATATTTATCACACTTTATTTATGATTTTAGTTACATTATAAACAGATTTTTTTCAAGTTTCGCATTTGAATATTGTAACAGCTTGTGACAAAACTCGCCTATGCAGGTCCACGTCGTCGTATAGACCTTAACAGAATTTTTAACGGATTTTATTTTTTTTTGAAAATTGCCAAATTTGTACCAAATGGTGGAGGGTATTCAAAGTTCGCCGCGGCCGAACTTACAGCTTTTTTACTTGTTCGTATTACAGAAAAGATTTTTGCACCATTAATCGTTTGTCCCATAGGAAAATGTGTTCATACATTTTATTGATTAGTCGTTAAATGTCTCAAGCTGAAACATCTTGACATGGGCCCTAGAATACATATTTGGAAATTGTTATTTCCGATATCTTCCTTATCTCGCTCACTATACTAAACTTTTCCCTATAGGATTTCTATTTATTTTATGGTTGTGTACATTCATTCACTTTAAAAATAAATTTTAATTTGTTACAGAAATTAATTATTTAAACGAGTACACATTTATTTATGGAATTATAATTTATTTATTATCTAATCAAAATTACCACCATAAAGTATCAAAAACTTAAATTACTTTTGAATAATTAAAATGTTCTAATTCTCGCCCCCTCCCATTTTCATTTTAACTTTTGCTTTTGTTAACCCTTTCAGTGTCAATGAAAATTTTTGTCGAGATAAAAATCTGAAATTCCGTACTAATTTACTAAAATGTGCTCAGAAATTCGAAAACGAAACTAATAGAATATAACTGCAATATTTTTAAATAGCGAACGTGTCTGTTATTAAAAAATATCAAAACTGACGGTTCGTAAGAAAAACAAAAAATGGCAAAGAAAGAGAGTACTTTTAAATGTCAAATATATTTGACAAAAACACTGAAAGGGTTAAAGTGAAGAACAACTCTTAACACCTCACCTGCTGAATGTCACTTTTTCAATCATCTTGAAATGTGACACGTCCTAAGTTAATTATGCTGCTGGTGCGGCTGTTGTAGCTTTGGACGTATTTTATTCCCACATCTAGTGTTTCTCGAGGCAGATGTCAAGTTGAGCATTTGGGCGTGTGGGTGTTGGTGTTTGTGCGTTACATTTATAACATCATTAATCATTCATGAATAATATGCCGGCATTTAAGGCAGTCATTCTCTCTGCGCAAACTCACCACAGCTGTCAAAAGATATGTTTGACGTACATTTTGTTTTCTGTTAAAATGAAATATTTGAGTTGAATTGAATGCTTGTTATGTTAACATGATGGTGAATATTAAATACAGCTCAACGGATGGCATTTTAAAATGAAATTCAAATATTCCAATAGTTGTAAGAAATACTTCTAGAAACATGTGATGGCATAAAACCATTTTGCCGGTACCTTGAAAGCGATATTAGTGGGGAATATCTTAATAAATAGTATTAAAACTTATAGTTGCTCCTTTCTTTTATTTTTATCAAATAGCCACTGGAGTCTATTTTCTTAATTTCCCATTTTTTAATGTACATGTTAATTATAAACGGAAAGACTTGTTATTTCTTGGCGCAGTACATCGGTGAATGATTTTACATCCGCCAATGTATGATCGATTTAGCGATGTCCGTCCACCCCTCTTCCCTCTTTTCGATAAGTTAATTATTTTTGCTTAACGAAATTATCTCCCACATGGTTCGTAATAGCCACCACCTTCTCTGGCAGATGATTGGCTGTTACCTTCCTATATTCGATATTTTGAAGATTTTAACTAGATTTTTCAATAGAATTATTTCAAACTTGGTGTTTTGAGTTCATTATAGACGCCACATTCTCTTAGAGTAGACCCATAATTCCTTTTGATGATCTTCTTAGAATCACATTCTAAGTCGATTTATGGATGTCCATCCGTCTGTCCATGTATCGTGATAAATAAAGAACGGATCGCATTTATTGTCTGATTGAGATGAAATTTTCCTCAAATCTTTTTTTTAGCCTAAGGACGAACTCTATTGAAATAAGTGATAATCAGATAAGAGTTTGATAGAGAGGGTATTTTTCATTTGATACGGAAAAAAGGGGGATCATCAAAATAACGGTTTTAGACCCTTGGTCTCTTTGGACTAAATCCGTTTCAGGATATTTGGAGTCGATCTAGCGATGTCCATCCGGCACGATATCTCTCGAAGGGAGTATCCGATTTGGTCCAAAATTTAGTACAATTTAGTACTTTTCGTAAACATGTAGGATGCATTTCCAAACCCATCTTCAAATTTCAACCTCAGTTACCAACAGTTTTCTAAATATAAAATTTCAGAATTGTATCTCTATCCCTTCACCCAATACCCAATTTAGTACTTTTCGTTCAATTAAAGTACACATTTCAAAACCACCTCCACACATTTCAAAACCACCACCAACAGTGACATCCAAATCAAATTTATGTATTCAATAGATGTATTCAATCACAAAATACCAAATTTAGTACCATTTGGTATGATTCGTACAATTATAGTACACCTATCCAAAACCGCTTCGATATCTCATTTCCAGATACCAAGAGAGACTTCGACACCAAATTTTAGGATTCCCTTCACCAAACACCAAATGTAGAACGATCTAGTACTTTTCGTACAATTAAAGTACATATTTCCCAAATATCCTCCATGTCTCAACCTCAGATACCAACAGGGAACTTAATGCCTAATTTAAGAATTTTATCACAATCCTTTCATCAAATATCAAACATAGTACCATTCAGTACTTGTTCTACAATTATAGTACATATTTCCGATACCACCTCCATATATCCAGGCTACACAAGATCAGTGATCCTAATACCAAATTTCAGATTTCAAGCACCTTTACAACTTTCTGTGCACTTGTACTATATTTTTCCAAAACCATATCTTTATTTTATCTGGGCGTTGATTCTATGTCAGTTGTTTCTCTTCTTTTTTATACCTTACACCACAAAGTGGTCAGGGTATTATGTATTTCCTTTTGATGATCTGCATAGAATCACTTTCTGAGTTGATTTATGCATGTCAGTCCGTCCGTCTGTCCATGTATTCTTGTGAACAAAATGCAGGTCGCATTTATTATCCGATTGTGATGAAATTTTCCAAACAACATTTGTTTGACCCAAGGACGAACCCTATTGAAATTGGAGATAATCAGTAAAAATTTAGATATAGCTCCCATATATATCTTCGTCCGATTTGCCTTTTATTGTGCACCAAACGAGTAATATCAGCCCGAATAGTATGGAATTTTGCACATACAACCAAATTAGGGCAGAAAATAAGAATGCCAAATTTGATCGAAATCGGTTCAGATATAGCTATAGCTCCCATATTGTTATTTTTGTCCTCCGGAGCCGTAATATGCACTCTGTAACAACAATATTTGGGGAAATATATCAAATGCAGCTCAGAAATACCTTTGATAAATTTTATCCAGATCGGTTCAGATTTGGATATAGCTCCCATATATAACTTCGTCCGATTTGCCTTTTATTGTGCACCAAACGTGTAATATTTGGGCAAATGGGATGGAATCTGGCACATACGACCGAATTGAGTCTAGAAGGCAGTATGCCAAATTTGGTCCAGATCGGTTCAGATATAGCTATAGCTCCCATATATATGTATTGTTCATCCGATTTGTTGTATTTGTTACCCACAGCCGTAATATGCACTCCGTAACAACGATATTCAGGGAAATATATCAAACACAGCTCAGCTATTATAATTATAATCATTGGGTGTATGATTGAATTCTTCCATATAAACTTTTAATTGTTAATTGGAGCTCAACTAAATTAGCAAAGTGGTGTAGGGTATCATAAAATCGGCCCCGCCCGACTTTAGGATTTTCTTTACTAGTTACATATTGGGATTTGAAGATATTTTTTCTGTGTACATATATATAGACATGTACATTTAATTTAATTTTTAATATTTAACTCTATGTTTCAATACTTAACGGCAGCCTGTACTTTCACCCTCTCAACCCTCCAATTCCTTCTAAGGAAACAATTTTAATTAGAATACATTTATTTATTACCTCATTAACACGCTGATAATGTGGTGTATTCGCTGTAAAATCGACCGACGATGACCACAATGTAAAAAACCTTTATTGTACCCCACCCATGTTTTTTTGCTTTCAACATAGACTCGCTTTCTCTCACACACACACATACCAACACACATGTTAATAAGTTAGCCCTCATTATATTATTATTAACAGCATTTTTCTAAAGAAATAGAGCGTGAAATATGTTTTCCCCACAAAGGTGGTACAATGCAAGCGAACTACATAAAATATTAACAACAACAATTATGAAAAAAGTAAACCTACAAAAACACACACACACATACAAAAATAAATAAAATAAAATTATATATTGAATAACCTCAAACAAAAGTTGGCATTTCATGTAGAAAATAATATCGGAGGGTGTGGAGAAGAGCTGACCACCACAACTAAAGCATGTAGTGTCCTCAATAGCAGGGTGTGTACCATGGAAAATTGAATTATAAAGTGTAATGGCAAATTATTGTTGGTTTGTATAGCGCAAATATGAAGTTCACAATGCGATCGTTGGTTGCGCTGCTTTAACTGAAAAATAAAAACAAATTGTAATTCAATATGTGGATAATAAATATGTAGGTCGAATTGGAAAATTTGCCTTTAAATACTTGTGTGTAGGTATATTGATTTTGACCAATTATGAAGAATTTGCTGTGATTGGAAATAGAAAACAGATGTACGATTGTTTTTAAATGATGACACTACGGATAGTGTTAAAATTACGGATAGAAAAATTAGAGTCTGAATTGAAGCCTATTGATTTTCAACATATATATATTAAGGGGATCAAATGGACCAAAAATTAAAACTTTCCTGATCTTGAAGAGGCTCTACAGGTCACAATTAAAAACCAATCGACACGGAATTTTGCATTAAGTTAGGGGTTAGGACAGCGTAGAAGTGTAGCATTTTGGACGATCCGTGAATCATAGTTAGCGGGAAAAATGGACCACAACTTTTGTGTGAAATTGTTGTGGACCCTATCATCACAACATAAAGTGTACTTATAGGGAAATAACCCCAGTTAAAAACCAAAGGCAAAATATGTGCATTATTTACACTAATCGACTAAAATGCGTTTGGACATTCGGAGGTTTTCCAACATATTATGGTATTGTAGGGTATCGCATGTATAGCCTATTGATTTCTTGTTAACATTTAAAATACGAGCGATTTATAATGATTATTTTTGTTAGGTTTATTTCTATTGATTCGTATACACATTTCAATTTTTATACCCTCCTCCATACTATGGAGGGTATATTAACTCCATTCCGTTTTGTAACTCCTCGAAATACCCATGTCAGACCCAACAAAGAATATATATTCTTGTTCAGCGTATTCTAAGTCGATCTAGCCATGTCCGTCTATCTGTCTGTTGTAATCACGCTATCTTTCGAACGAATTGAGATAGAAGGTTAAAATTTTGCACACGTGTTTATTTTTCTAGTAAGCAGGTTAAGTTCGTAAATGGGCCATGTAGATCCACGTTTTCATATAGCCCCCATATATAAGTACCTCCCGATATTCCGTATTTTGATGATTTTAGCGACATTATTCACCGGAATTGTTTCAACTTCGGTATTTGAAGTTCGTAATGGATACTACAGCCTGAGGCAAAAAATTGTGTGTGCAGATCCACGTCTTCGGTATAACGGTACCTCCCAAAATTTGGTATTTTGATGATGAACTTACTGTATTTTAACTTGTTATATTTTCCACGGCTGTGTTCTGTATATGGAACTGTTGAAAATTAAAGCAAATCACCCGGTAGAAAAATATAACTATCTTCTACCCATAACAACGAAAGTTGATAAGATGAATCTTCTCTTTTTTGATCTTACAAGAGCTTTTGATGTCAAAATATAGTCAATAGTTTGCACGTTGCATTGTGATGTGGTCCCACATTGGAAAATTTTGCTTATAGCTTAGTGGCCCCAAGAAACCTAAATGCAATATACTAGTTTATAACTCTACAAAGTATTGTCTAAAAAATGCTACTGCTTTATTCAAGAGGGGATATTTTACATTTTAAATAATAATAGTACAGATATAGTAAATTTTCAAGATCGTCGCGATCGTCTCCAAAAGCAAGAGGCCCTCTGTATCTCCAAATTTATACTCATCTATATGATTTGCTTGTCTACGATATTTGGCTATATTCGTCAACGAAATTAAAAAAAAAAAAAAATAAGTTCGCCTTTTGTGTATTTCTGATATTGCCTGAAAGTAATGTTGATATTTTTGAAAAAAAAAAAAAAAAAAAAAAAAAAAAATCGCATGCGATAAAAAAATATGAAAAAAAATGTCACAAAATACTACAAAATCTATTTTAACATTATTATTGGCATCTTTTTATGCGAATTATTAGATTTTATCCTTTTATGCCAATTGAAAAAAAATTATTGAAATCGGTCCAGCCGTTCTTGGGATATGAGCATTCTAGCTAACATATCTTTCCTTTGTATATACACATTGCATATGTTTCGCTATATAAATCCGATATATTTACCATTAGCATCTACGTAACGGTCAGATTTGACCTGTTCGTCTATTTGTGATTAAAAATATTCGCGGTTTAACGGAAATTTTGACATTTATTTAACACAAATAATATGGTATATTTCACCCACTAAATATTATCCGATGACCATCAAAATTGGAATGTTTCTGCCCTGCCCAAAGCTCTAGCCCCATTCTAACTTTCGCTTCGATTAGTCTATAGTGGCGACCTGTAGAGCAAGTGCAAAATCAGGAAAATTTTTCGGTCCATTTCAACCCCTAAATATTATGCGATCATCTCCAAAAGCAATATACTTCTATTCTGGCTCTAGCCCCACCTCCATGCTAAATTTCGATGAAGATCGGTCCATAATTGCGACCTGTAGAGTGATTGCAAATTAACAGATGGACAGACGGAGGGACATACATAGCTAGATCAACTCAGCTCGGCGAGATAGGAAGATCCATATATACTTTCCTATGTGGGAAACGAATATTCCGAGGTGTTACACATAGTTTTGTAGGGTATAAAAATCGCATGCGATAAAAAATATGAAAAAAAAAATCACAAAATACTACAAAATCTATTTTAACATCATTATAGGCATCTTTTATGCCAAAAGGGCATTCTGGATTGAAAAAATTGTAGAAATTGGTCCAACCGTTCATGAGATATAAGCATTCTAGGTAACATCTCTTTCCTTTGTATATACACATTGTACAGATATATTTACCATCAGCATCTACGTCACGGTCAGAATTGACCTGTTCGTCTATTTGTGACTTATAATACCCCTAACACATAGTGTTGTATGGTATAATTAATGTTACGACGATCTAGATCGAATATAATTGGTACTTCTCTGATGATACTTTGATCTGCAATGAAGAATTATAGACAATCACTATATTGTTACGTTCTTGAATTTTACTTAATCCCGTGTAGACGTTGTTTTATTTCCCAATACAGCTCGTACCAAATAAAACGCGGGTTCTTTCGGATTACGATTATTACAATGATTTTATTCACACAACTTTACTTTGCACTTTACTTTACTCGACGGTTTCAATTCGCGATCTGATTCACAACTGACTAACTGCCTTTCCATTTCCCCTATTTATATGAGCCTCGCCTGTCGCTACAGAAGTTTCTAGACGATCTGGTAACGCCTAGATTACGAACAATCTACCAATGCAACGATCACATACAAACTTACATTGAGTGAACAATAACAACAACACATACACAGGCGAGGGGGTAACAAAGAAAGAGGAATTAAGCGATCATCAATGATGACGTTTAACAAGAATTGTACGTCAGCAACAAAATAGAAAATGAAAGAGGAAATGGAAGGATGTAGAAAAATCTATACAGTAGTTGTTGTTGTGAAGTTATTCAAATAAACTGCGTAGTAGAAATTTACGTTACAATTCAAATTCTTAAATTAACGGAATTCATCTAAATTAACTTAAATCTAAAGTTATATTCGTAACAATATTATATAACGATGTCATAATCTGTTTCATCAGTTTTTGAAACGTATGGAACATCAAATTGTTGACAAAGCCCTCTGTGTGGTGCTGGAAAGTGAACTTTCAGGGAATGTTACGTGCAAAACCTTATGGGAATTGGGAACGAAAATGTTTGCAGTTTTAAGAAGTAAAATCTAAAGGCAAATTGAAAATCAATTCCTATATTTTTTGGAATAGTTCGAAGTCTCGGTGTAAAAAACCGCAAAGGAAGACCGGAATATGCGGGACAGAATAGTTTCTTTTTTTCCAGAAAAGATCACCGACTCGCTTCCTTCATTGTATCTATCAATAATTTATATGTATTCCTTTTTAAATTGTTCGAAACCCCCTTCATAAATTTCAGTAGCAATGTCATAATATCATGTGAAAACGTTGCGTCGCAACATATTTTAAAGTTGCCCTTTACGAATCCACCCTAGGCATATCCTCATTGTTAGGAAATAAAAATTTCAATTTATTTGATCTCCTTAAAATATTGAATACACATACACTTCAAATTTCTAACATATTTTGTGCACAGAATCTGTACAAAGACTGCCCATTTTGGAAGATAGAGCATTTATCCTCGTTCTGGTGTAGTCATCTCCGTCATTATTGTTGTCTAGTTCATAGGATATGTTTGGCCATCAATAGTCCGTATCAAATTTATCCATCTCCATTTCCTCATAGCGCGGAAATTGAGTTATTTTATGGTCGGTTGCACCAATTACAATAAATATTTTTCAAAAGAAAATAAACCTTATCGCAGTTGGCGATATATTTTGGTAGATAACTAGCCCAACAAAAAAGGGAAGCCAAATTTATTATTTTAGTTAGACAAATTCACTAAAGCATACATCATTTTTGGCAGAGATGACAATTATTCATGAGAGGTACGAAGCATGCAATGATTTCCTACAAGGTAGGCGTAGTCTAGTATTGGCAATTTGAATAAGAATCATTTAAATAAAAATCATTTAAATAAGCAAGATTTTGTAGACTCGAGCTGATAGCAAGCTTATGTTATAGCTGAGCTGAAAGTTATCCTACATGTCAGTCGAGCTGAAAAAAAATCAATATAATAAACATTTTGACAGTAAGTCTGATTAGAAAAGTACATATTATTGAGTATTTTAATTTAGAAGATTTTTTCTGAATTCTAGAAAACTATTTAATAATTTTTACAACTTGTTCCCTTGCCGTGACATTTATGTTAACACTTTATTTGAAGAGATGCACGAGGAAAAGATAAAAAAAAAATGCCACCGAAAAAAAGAGACTTGAAAATGTAAACCAGAATGCCACCGCAAAAAGTCGAAATAAAATTATGTACAAACATACTTTTAACATTTATGAGCAAAAAAAAATTGTTGGCACGAAAAACACAGCGACCTGCATCATAATCCTGTTCTATGTGTTTTTATATACCCTTTCACTGAATTCCACTAATGCTACTGGCCATTACAAAGTTGTCATGGTCTTAGCCCATAAATGACCAAGGGGTTACAAAAGTTAAACAAGAAATGTCTGTTGTATAAATTGAATATGAAACAACTCAACTACTTTTTACTATGTTTTATATCATTATATTATAGCATAGTAGGCCTTGAAAATATTTTATGTCATATTAATATTTTCAAGAAGAAATTTTTTCATTCTGTTTCAATCATTCATTCCATTGAGTTCAAATTATTTTTTCTTTAAAATAAATGTTTTAAAATTTTTTTCTAACTGAACTGAATCATTTTTCTATAACAATGTCTATACAAATAAAAAAAAATTGGAAATTTTTAATCTGTTACATTTCTCATCACCATAAGATCACTCTTTTTAATTAAGCTCAGCTTCAGGGAACAAAAATACTTTTACCGTTATGGATAATATCAGAGAATGAGTTGTCAAAAACGAAAAAAAAAAAAAACAGTAAAGAAAGTCTTAAAGTCGAGCGGGGCCGAATTTATGATACACCACTTTGCTACTTTAGTAGAGCTTCGCATAAAAATTAAAAGTTTTTATGGGAGAATTCAATCATACACGCTATGCTGATAATTATAATTTAAATTTTAAAGGACTAAATATGTCGAAGCTTTAGTATCATTTAAATGTATTGCCCATTTGGTGCACAATTATATAAATAAATAAATAAATATATATATATATATATATATATATATATATATATATATATATATATATATATATATATATATATATATATATATATATATATATATATATATATATACGTGCAAAATTCCATACTATTCGGACTGATATTACGAAGATATATATGAGAGCTATATATAAATTTTGACCGATTATCTCCAATTTCAAAACAAATGATTTGTGCAAAATTTCATCTGGATAGGGCAATAAATGCGAACTGTACTTTGTTTACAAAAAAACATGGACAGACGGACGGGCGGACACGCATAAATCGACTCAGAATGTGATTCTATGTACATCATCAAAAGGAACTATGGGTCTATCTCGTTTCCTTTTGCCTGTTACAAACAAATGCACAAATACATAATACCTTGACCACCTTGGGGTGTAGGGTATAAAAATTGACGAAAAAAATTATATATTGAGGATTTTTAAAATGTTGTATAAATTATACATTCATATTGAATGAGTAAGTTTAATACCAAATTTTGACTAGATTTTTTCGTGGAATTTAGTTTGGGGTTAGATTTTTGGTCGCGGCAGAGGCCTACCATTTTGGATGGTCAACATATAATACATAACAGTTAAAATGAACCGAAATTTAAATTCCACTGTGAATATGTTTTATTCTCATGAGCGCTTTCTCGGTCGGATATATAACAAAATATTAGGTAGATAACAAAATATGTGCGGGAATTTTGAGAAGTTCATCGGTTATTATACCCTACAACAATATGTGTTGGGGGTATTATAAGTTTGATTGGGCCAAAAATTATGTAACACCACGAAATATTGATTTCCCACATAGGAAAGTATATATGGATCTTCCTATCTCGCCGAGCTGAGTCGATCTAGCTATATATGTCCGTCCGTCCGTCCGTCTGTCCATGTTAATTTATAATCACTTTACATGCCGCAATTATGACCCGATCTTCACGAAATTTGGAATGGAGGTGGGGCTAGAGTCAGAATAAAACCCTATTTCTTTTGGAGATGATCGCATAATATTTAAGGGTTGAAATTTTCCTGATTTTGCAGTTGCCCTACAGGTCGCAATTATAGACCAATCGAAGCGGAAGTTAGCATGGGGCTAGAGCTTAGGTCTGGACAGAAGCCTTCCAATTTTAATGGTCATCGGGTAATATTTAGTGGGTAAAAAAGACCATAACATTTGTGTTAAATAAAACTAATTTTTTTTCATTAAACCACGAATATTTTTAATCCCGGCAAGATCACAAATAGACGAACAGGTCATTTCTGACCGTTACGTGGATGCCGATAGTAAATATATCATATATATATATATATATATATATATATATATATATATATATATATATATATATATATATATATATATATATATATATATATATATATATATATATATATATATATATATATATATATAGCGAAATATATACAATGTATTTATACAAAGGAAAGGGATGTTAGCTATAATGCATATATCTCAAGAATGGTTAGACGTATTGTGACAAATTTTGTCAATTCAGATTGCCCTCTTGGCATAGAAGTAGAAAACCAAAAAAAAAAAAAAAAAAAAAAAAATCGAAGAAAAAGATTCCAATATTTATGGTAATACAGATTTTGTAGTATTATGTGACATTTTTAATTTTTTTATATTTTTTATCGCATGCGATTTTTTCAATTTGACTTATAAAATTGAAGTGTATATTTTGTAATATTTCTTAACCTTACAACAGAGGTTGGGGTTATTTTATATATATACTGTAATTGTCGTCCGATCCTCACGAAAAGATTCACAAGTGGGGGTCAAAAGGGCTAGGTTTATTGTTATCAAAGATGTCCGCAATATATAAGGCGTTGAAATGGATCAACAACTAAAAATATTCCTGATTTTGTAGCCGTTATAAAGGTCACAAATAGAAACCTAAGGACACAAAATCTCGGATGAAGTTAGAGTTTAGGACAGCGGGTAGAAAGGACCACTAACGAATATAGCCAAATATTATAGACAAGCAAATCATATAGATGAGTCTAAATTTGGAGACACAGAGGGGCCTATTGCTTTTGGAGATGATATCAAAATATTTAGTGGTTCAAATGAACCAAAAAAAAAAAAAAAAACATTTCCTTATCACACAATTGAAGCCAATCGACACGTCAGAGAAAAGATTTAAGGACAGGTAAAAATTATAGCATTTTGAATGACCATTGGATTATATATAGCAGTAAAATGGACCACAACAACTAACAGCACGAAAGAGTGTGTAAATATTATGCAAATGTCACTGGTCAAAATTCTGGCAGTGCTCCGTGACATAATTTCAAAAGCGAAATCTCCCAAAATGGATTTGGACATAAGGGGGCTTTAAACATATTGTAGTGTTGTAGGGTATCACATGGTCGGCCCCGCACGGCTATAGCCTTTGCTTACTTGTTTTTTTTTTCAAATATTTCCAGCTAAAGTAGTTATATCATAAGTTCAAGTATCACTTAATGTGAAAGAAGTCATGATTTATATAAGGTATTGGTGCGACTTGGAAACTATCTATCTGGCATCTTGATCATGTCTTTTGTGGTGCTCTTGAAAGTGCATTCGAACAGAAATATATTCAACATTTACAAACAAGTAATTTAAAATTTACATGAAGGAAATGTATAAATGTTTCTAATTAATAACTAATATCATCTATGCAAATGGGATGTTGTTGAAATATGGACTGTGGACTGCTTCAAAAGGAAACAGACACGACAGAAAACCATTGCAGCAAAATACTGCATGGTCTCGTGGCTGGACTACTTCGATCGAACAAACTAGGTGCTTATCTCGATCCGTGGTATGATGATATAATATGGTATGAGCGATATGAAATACATGAGATCACTTATACGTTTAGGAACTAGTGTACTGAACTATGAACTTAAAATTATAGTGACGTGACATGGTTTGCCCCGCCTAGTCCGGTGTGTGAGATTACAGGGAAAATTATGATGTGCAAAGCTCCATACAAAAGAAATATCCTACAATTTTTGCACATGATTTCTGGATATATTGGTGTAAAATGTGAATTTCGCAACGCTTTAATTTTATCGGTAACAGGATACGAAAAATGTCCCTGAACGTTGAGACCAAAGTCGTAAGCTAAGTATTTTCATAGTGATACCAAACACAAAAGGGTTAATTGAAGCGGCGAACATTGTCGCTCTTTGTAGTTGTTTTTTATTTTTTCTCTTTCGTAGCATTATCATTAGACATTATACACAAATTTTCAAATGCATTCCAGTTTGCTTTTTGTTGTGTGGGACAGCAGATGTTGCAATTCAATGTGGACATACATGAGTATGTCGACATTTATTTCAGCAGCATTCATAAATGTACGAAAGCATACGAGCTTTTATATTTAATAGGTACATGGTAGATAAAAATGTTGACGCAATGAAAAGAGTTTCAAAAAAAAAAAATCATTTTTTAAGGAGAGCTTTGTGTTTTTTTTTTATTCCATTATTTTATACAATCTGAACGTCTCCATCTAATATACCTACTTCTGTCTTTCGAGAGCATAAGACATATAAAAAACGTACCTGGTGCCAAATGGCCAAAAGGAAGCCATACAAAGAATCACCATCATCATCACCATGACGCCAACAGTATAAACAGCATTGCAGCGCTTATCAAAGCATTTGAAACATTTTCATTGCGGTTAATGGTGCCAGCAAGGTATTTGGCCACGACTGACGCCGATAACTCGATGCCACCACAATTGCCAGGGCTAATAACCATGGATCTTTATACCCTACACCACAAGGTGGTCAGGGTATATTGTCTTTGTGCATTTGTTTGTAACAGGCAAAAGGAACCGAGATAGATCCATAGTTCCTTTTGATGATCTGCATAGAATCACATTCTGAGTCGATTTATGCATGTCCGTTTGTCCGTCTGTCCATGTATTTTTGTAAACAAAGTATAGTTCGCATTTCTTGCCCTATCCAGATGAAATTTTGCACAAATCATTTGTTTGGCCCAAAGTCGAAACCTATTGTAATTGGAGATAATCGGTAAAAATTTAGATATAGCTCCCTTATATATCTTCGTACGATTTGCCTTTTATTGTGCACCAAACGTGTAATATCAGCCCGAATAGTATGGAATTTTGCACATACAACCAAATTAGGCCTGAAAATAAGTATGTCAAAATTGATCGAAATCGGTTCAGATATAGCTATAGCTCCCATATATATTGTTTATCCGATTTGTTGTTTTAATTTGCACTCTGTAACAATAATATTTGGGGAAATATATCAAATACAGCTCAGAAATACATATGCTATATTTTATCGAGATCGGTTCAGATTTGGATGTAGCTCCCATATATAACTTCGTCCGATTTACCTTTTATTGTGCACCAAACGCCTAATATTTGTCCAAATGGGACGAAATTACGATCGAATTGAGTCTAGAAGCTTGTATATCAAATTTGGTGAAGATCGGTTCAGATATAGCTATAGTTCCCATATATACTGTTCATTTGATTTGTTACCCACAGCCGTAATATGCACTCCGTAACAATGATATTCAGGGACATATATCAAATACAGCTCAGAAATATCTTTGCCAAATTTTACTGAGATCGGTTCCGATTTGGATATAGGTCCCATATATATATATCTTTATCCGATTTCGAATTAGTTGTGCCCCAAATGGACAATACAAGTCCGAATTTAAAAGATACAAATGCTTCGGCATATTTAGTCCTTTGGACTTTAAATTATAAATTTAATCATAGCGTGTATGATTGAATTCTCCCATAAAAACTTTTAATTGTTATGCGGATCTCTACTACGGCCCCGCCCGACTTTAAGACTTTCTTTACTGGTTTTTTATTAATTTTATTGTATACACCTCAAATGGAAATTGGCAGTGAAGAAACGTATGTAAAATTTTAACAAAGAGGATTTAGAAATCAAAATTAAAGGGACATAGGATTACAAATGTTGGTTGGTTAGTTTGCCAACCTTATACCACATTGTATTGAGGGATATATTAATTTGATAGAACCAAAATGGATGTAACACCTGAAAATATTCTGGTCTGGACTCATCATATCCCAACGGTTTGTGTCCATATATATGCTCCACTAAGTTTGAGATATAAACTGTAACACGCCCTCGATACCGTTCATAGTTGACAATATATCTTCATTCGCATAAATATTAGAAAAATTCCTATGTTCAGCCGATTCAGCCTTCATTGTACAGAAAATAACCTGCTACATATTCAGAGCAATGTGATTTCCGCACTAGTTCGCAACAGAATTTTATGCATATTTCATTTTATTTATTTATTTATTATTATTCTTTTTTTTTGCTTAATTTCAGTGTAGCTTAGTGTATTATTTTCCAGTTCAAAGTGTGACATTCGAGCATTAAGAGGGCATTAAAAAGAGAACCACCAACAAAACGAACGTACATGTTCACATATATTGTATTTCAAAGTAAAGAAGGCAAACTGCAAAAACCTATTGGCAACATGCAACTGCAACAGAAGACAACTATTTTAATTCAAATTCAAGGTTTCAACCGCAAAATACGTAACGTTTCCCTTAATTCGCATTTACAACATTCGTATTTTTTTTTTTAATTTAGCCATTAAATGAAACGTAAGACATTCCGTTAATGTTAATTGATTTTTAATTGTTCCTTAGATTAGATGTCATGAAACATAGTCAAAATAATAAAATATAAAAAAAAAAAACAGTAAAGAAGGTCCTAAAGTCGTGCGGGGTTGATTTTATGATACCCTACACCACTTTGCTAATTTAGTTGAGCTCCACTTAATAATTAAAAGTTTTTATGGGAGAATTCAATCATACACGCTATGATTATAATTATAATTTAAAGTTCAAAGTACTAAATATGCCGAAGCATTTGTATCTTTTAAATTCGGACGTGTAGTGCCATTGATGCCATTGCACAATTAATTTGAAATCGGATAAAAATATATATGGGAGCTATATCCAAATCGGAACCAATGTCGATAAAATTTGGCAAAGATATTTCTGAGCTGTATTTGATATATTTCCCTGAATATTGTTGTTACGGAGTGCATATTATGGCTGTGGGTAACATAAACAACAAATCGGATGACCAATATATATGGGAGCTATAGCTATATCTGAACCGATCTTCACCAAATTTGGCATACTCTCCCATAACTCCCATATATATCTTCGTCCGATTTGCAGTTTATTGTGCACCAATCGTGTAATATCAGCCCGAATAGTATGAAATTTTGCACGTACAACCAGATTAGGCCTGAAAATAAGTATGCCAAATTTGATCGAAATCGGTTTAGATATAGCTATAGCTTCCATATATATTGTTTTTTATCTCCACCGATTATCTCCAATTTCAATAGGGTTCGTCCTTGGGCCAAACAAATGTTGTTTGCAAAGTTTCATCTCAATCGGATAATAAATGCGACCTGCATTTTGTTCACAAGAATACATGGACAGACGGACGGACGAACGGACAGACGGACTGACATGCATAAATCAACTCAGAAAGTGATTCTATGCAGATCATCAAAAGGAACTATGGGTCTATCTCGTTTCCTTTTGCTGTTACAAACAAATGCACAAAGACATAATACCCTGACCACCTTGTGGTGTAGGGTATAAAAGCCAGAAGTTTGCCTTTTGTGTATTGTTGGTATTTATACCCTACACCACATAGTGGTAAGGGTATTATGTCTTTGTGCATTTGTTTGTAACATGGAGAAGGAAACGAAATAGACCCATAGTTACTTTTGAGAACCTTCATAGAATCACTTTCTGAGTCGATTTATGCATGTCAGTCCGTCTGTCCGTCCGTCCGTCTGTCCGTCTGTCCGTCTGTCCATGTATTCTTGTGAACAAAATGCAGGTCGCATTTATTATCCGATTGAGATGAAATTTTCCAAACAATATTTTTTTGGCCCAAGGACGAACCCTATTGAAATTGGTGAGAATCGGATCAAATTTAGATATAGCTCCCATATATATCTTCATCCGATTTCGGGTTAAATGTGCACCAAATGTCCACTTTTAGTCCAAATTACCTGAATTTTGGCACACCCAACCGAGTTCGGCCTAGAAGCAAGTATATCAAATTTGGAGAAAATCGGTTCAGATATAGCTATAGCTCCCATATATATCTTTCATCCGATTTGATCTTTAAGTCCCTCACATTCCTACTATGCACTCCATAACCGTGATATTTGGTACCAGGTATTAGATGGAGCACAGAAATAGCTGTTTTAAATTTTATCGAAATCGGTTCAGATTTGGATATAGCTTCCATATATATCTTCATCCGATTTCCATCCAAATGGCCCGAATTTTGGAACATGTGACCGAGATTAGCCTTAAAGCAAATACAACAAATTTGGAGAAAATCGGTTCAGAAACAGCTATAGCTCCCATATATATGTTTTACCCGATTTGGTGTTTAAGCCTCTCACATTCGCAATATGCACTCCACAAGAATGATATTTGGTACCAGATATAAGATACAGCCCAGAAATAGCTGTTTGTAATTTTATCGAAATCGGTTCAGACTTGGATATAGCTCCCATATATATCTTCATCCGATTTCGGGTTAATTGTGCACCAAATGGCCGATATAAGTCCAAATAGACTGAATTTTAGTACATCGGACCAAATTCAGCCTAGAAGCAAGTATATCAAATTTAGTGAAAATCGGTTCAGATATAGATATAGCAACCATATATATGTTTCATCTGATTTAGTGTTTTAGTCCCTTACATTCGTAATATTCACTCCACAACCGTGATATTTGGTACCAGGTATTAGATGGAGCACAGGAATAGCTGTTTTTAATTTTACCGAAATCGGTTCAGATTTAGATATAGCTCCCATATATATCTTCATCCGATTTCGGGTGATTGACCACCAAATGGCCGTAATAGCATCAATTTTGGCAAATCCGACCGAAACCAGCTTAGAAGCAAGTACACCAATTTTAGTAAAAATCGGTTCAGATATAGCTATAGCTCCCATATATATCTTCATCCGGTTTCGTGTTAATTGTGCATCAAATGGCCAATATCAGCCCAAATGGCATGTACATAAGACCGAATTCAGTCTAGAAGCTAATACGTCAAATTTGAAGAAACCCGGATCAGAGATAGCTATAGTTCGTAAAATGCACGAAAGAATTAAATAGATTTTGATTTTGTACCAAATATCTCATAGAGCTCTGAAATGCCCTGTATAAACCTTTTTACGAGAGCTCTACTAAATATGCATAGTGGTGTAGGGTATCATATAGTCGGCCCCGCCCGACTTTTGAGCTTTCCTTACTGGTTTTTGCACACAAAAGTGGTTGTCCATTCTACCCGCTGTCCTAAATCCTAACTACATGCGAGATTTCGTGTCCTTTGGTTTCTTTTTGCGACCTTATAACGGCTGCCAAATCAGGAACATTTTTAGTGGTTGGTCCATTTCAACCCCACAATATATTGCGGTCATCTTTGAAAACAATAGCTTTTCTGAGCCTGACCCTACCCTTGAGAAAATTTTCGTGAAGATCGGACGATAATTGCAATCTGTATGTAATAACCCCAACGGGTGTTGTAAGGTGAAAAAATTTTACAAAATGTACACTTCAATATTTTAAGTCAAATTGAAAAATCGCATGCGATAAAAAATATGAAAAAATATAAAAATGTCACAAAATGTTACAAAATCTATTTTAACATCATTATTGGCATTTTTTTATTCGATTTTTTTTCAGATTTTATACTTTTATGCTTAGAGGGCATTCTAAATTGACAAGTTTGTCAAAATCGCTCCAGCCATTCTGGAGATATAAGCATGTTAATTTGTAATCACTTTACAGGCCGCAATTATGGCCCGATCTTCACGAAATATAGAATGGAGGTTGGGCTAGAGCCAGAATAGAACCCTATTTCTTTATTTTTTATACCCTACAACACTATGTGTTGGGGGTATTATAAGTTTGATTGGGCCAGAATTTATGTAACACCTCGAAATATTGGTTTCCCATATAGGAAAGTATATATGGATCTTCCTAGCTCGCCGAGCTGAGTCGATCTAGCTATGTATGTCCGTCCGTCCGTCTGTCCATGTTAATTTGTAATCACTCTACAGGTCGCAATTATGACCCGATCCTAACGAAATTTTGCACCAAGGTGGGGTAAGAGTCAGAATAGAACCCTATTTCTTTTGGAGATGATCGCCATATGTTTAGGTGTTGAAATGGGCCAAATACTGAAAAAATGTCGGATTTTGCAGTAGCTATACAGGTCGCAATTATAGACCAATCGACGCGGAATTTCGCATGTAGCTAGAGTTTAGGGCGGGGAAGAAGTCTACCAATTTGGGTGGTCATCGGATAATATTTAGCCGGTAAAATAGACCATATCTTTTTTGTTGAAAAAATTCAAAATTTTTCATTAAACCGCGAATATTTTAAATCCCGGCGAAATCCAAAGCCATGACAAGGTTACTTCTGATCTTCACATTGATGTTAAGATCAAACAAATCGGATATATAGCAAAATATGTGCGATATATATGTCTATCAAAGAAGATATGCTTCAAAGATCTCATATATGTCGAGAACGGCTGAACTGATTTCGACAGTTCTCATTAATTCAGAATGGCCTCTCGGCAGGAAAGAAAAAACTTCTAAAAAATCGCTTAAAAATATCTCTCTAAAGATGAAAATATTGATTTTGTATTATTTTCTCATATTTTTCAATTTTGTCATATTTTTGGCATATTTTCATTTTGAATTAAACATTTGTTAATATTTCTACAGCTAACAAAACTAAGTAGTTAGGATATCAGGATATCATATACAGATCGCATTTATGGCCCGAACATTACGAAATTTTGCATGGGGATAAGATTAGGGTCAGAATAGAAGCCTACTCTTTTTGGAGATAATCGCCCTATATTTAGGGGTTGAAATGGACCAATAAAAATTGCAAAATTGTCAGCAGGTCGTAATTATCGCCCGATCCTCACACACATTTGAATGGGGGTTACCGGACATTGCAAAAGCCAAGCAGTTTTGGGTGGCCATCCAAAAATATTCAATGTGTGAAGGAGTTTGCCAACTTTTGTAGACAAAATACGAAAATGTCCATTCCAGTGACTTTTTGGAGAATTCACAAATACAGGAATGACGCACTTCTGACTATTTCGTTAACGCTGATTTTGTTGAAGAATATAATCATATGTCTGTATCTCATATAGATGCGTTTCAGTCAAAAACCAATAATAAATGTTAATCTTTTGCCACTTCTGAGAGGTTATAGGTCTTTGGGAAATATTGGTTCCAGATCTAGGAAGACCATTTACGTGCAACATCTACCAATTAATTGGAAATAAGCAAATTAGTTTAAGTTGCAATTATTCGAAAATTAGAGAACGAAACCTGATGGTTTTCTTTTATTATTTGCCACAATATCTTGTGGAATTCTTTCGAGTATCTCGCCTATATAAACTGTGTCGTTTATTATAGTGTTGTAGGGTATTCAACGGTCGGCCCCGCTCGACTGTAGCCTTTGCTTACTTGTTTATTATTATTATTGCATAATATTTAGTGGTTAAAATGGACCAAAAACTGAAAAATTTCCTGATTTTGCAGTTGCTCTACCGGTTGCCCTACCGGTCGGAAATTAGCATGGGGCTAGAACTTCAGGCTGGTCACTAGCCTTCAAATTTTGGTGGTCATCGGGTAAGATTTAGTGGGTGAAATAGGCCATAATATTTGTGTTAAATCAAATTCAAATTTTCCATTAAACCGCGAATATTTTTAATCCCGGTGAAATCACAAATAGGTGAACAGGTCAATTCTGACCGTTACGTAGATGCCGATAGTAAATATATTGGATATATATAGCGAAATATATAAAATGTGTATATACAAAGGAAGGGGATGTTAGTTAGAATGCTTATATCTCAAGAATGGCTGGACCGATTTTGACAAATTTTGTCAATTCAGAATGCTCTTTTGGCATACAAGAACAAAATCTAAAAAAATCGCACAAAAGTATGCCAATAATGATGTTGAAATAGATTTTGTAGAATTTTGTGACTTTTTTATTTTTTTATATTTATTATCGCATGCGATTTTTTCACTTTGACTTATAATATTGAAGTGTATATTTTGTAATATTTTTTCACCTTACAACAAAGGTTGGGGTTATTATACACAGATTGTAATTATCGTCCGATCCTCACGAAAATTTTAACGACGGTGAGGTTAGGCTCAGAAGGGCTAGGCAAATTGTTTTCAAAGATGTCCGCAATATATTTAGGGGTTGAAATGGACCAACAACTAAAAATGTTCCTGATTTTGCAGCCGTTACAAATAGAAACCAAAGGACACGAAATCTCGCATGAAGTTAGAGTTTAGGACAGCAGGTAGAATGGACCACTATTTATATGTGACAAAATACCAACATTCTTACAGGCGATATCCGAAATACATGAAAGATGAACTTCTTCGAATATAGCCAAATATCGTAAACAATCAAATCATATAGATGAGTTTATATTTGGAGATACAGACGGGTCTTCTGCTATTGAAGATGATCGCAAAATAGTTAGGGGTTTAATGAAGCAAAAACAGAAAAAAGGCCTGATCATACAATTGAAGCCAATCGACACGCCTGAGAAGAAAGTGAAGAATGGGCAAGAATTGTAGCATTTTGGATGACCATTGGATTATATTTAGCTGTAAAATGGGCTGCAACAACTAACAACACAACGAAGTACGTAAATAGTGGGCAAATGTCCCGGCTCAAAATATCTGGGCAGTACTCCGTGACATAATTTTAAAAGCGAAATATTCCAAAGTGGGTTTGAACATAAAAGGACTTTTAACATATTGTAGTGTTGTAGGGTATCACATGGTCGGCCCCGCACGTCTATAGTCTTTGCTTACTTGTTTTATATTATATAAATTAACCCTTTTCTTAACAATGATGTTCCTGAAATTATTTTTTAAAAAGTAGCTATGTTTTCGAAAAATACATGACTTCTGTGAGGGAAGGCCTTGAAAAATAATTGGTCAAACTACGAATATTGCTCATCTCGGCGCTACCATACTTTTTTTTAAAACTATGAAGTTGAATCAATTTGTAGTCTTTGTATTTTTTATTGACGTAAGCAAATTAACTTCGGTAGAATTGTTCCCCTAGTTTCTGGTTGGAGTTTTGCAAAACAACATTCTCCAGAAGGAGAAATGAGTAAGCTGGGGCTTTGTATTTTCATTCTTCTAAGGTGATAACACAACAAAAACTAATTTACATTTTAATTGTATAGTACAATCACACGTTCCTAATGTAGTAATCATTCGTTTTCTCCCACATACACACAAACGCATAGAGATTTTATGGAGAATACGTGGCAATGTAGGCAAGGGAACGCACAGACGTCAAATGTGGTATTTCGATATTTAAGGTTTCAAAAATGGGTCTTATTCCCTGTGGACGAATTTTTAAAGTTGTGGTAGGTATGATGTGTGTACGTGATTTGATGAATCCTTGATAAACAACGCTCAAAATACGGGCATGTATGTATTATTGTTGTTATATTTGTGTCTCTCTGCCGCTTTGTGTTCACTGGTTGTTTCCGTTTCCTGTGGCAAACACATATTGTTAACACGTTTTCTGTTGTTTACACTCCTGTTTTTTTGCTGTTTGCTTTTATATTTGTTGTTGCAGTCACTTGTTATGTGTGATTTCCTTTCTGGCATTGTTTTATTTCGCTATGTTGGTGTGTGCTTTCTGTGCAAATGTTTGCATACCTGGATTAACATTTATTTTCTGCTTAATTTATATTGACTTTTGACATAGAATTTTGTGTTGATTTATATTCTTAGAATATTCGATTTACAGTCCATTTTACAGTCTTTCCAATAAGTATTAAATGTGATGGATAAATAAGAAGATCCAAATGACTGGTTTTATTGCAATATTGTGTTTTTTAAGAATTGAGGCTGTTAAGTGTTATATTCATGTTTATTATTATTTATGGATTGGATTTCCGTTGCGAGAAGATGTGTATATAATTGAGAACTTTAAATGCAGAAATCTTATTTGCGGTTTTACGTCGATCAAAAAGCCTGTATAAGATTTTTGACATGCTACCGCGATAAATAATAATTTTTCTATATTGTATGCTACTGTAATACCAAAATGGGTCTTATTGGATTCATCCTAAAGGAAAGGTGAATAAAACTGTTGATAGTATCTTTCTTAATGATAAAATGCAAACTGTATGATACCGCTACTACTAATTAATTTGAATGAAAAATAAAACCAGTAAAGAAAGTCTTAAAGTCGGGCGGGCCGACTTTATGATACCCTACACCACTTTGCTAATTTAGTAGGGCTCCACATAACAATTAAAAGTTTTTATGGGAGAATTCAATCATGCACGCAATGATTATAATTATTATTTAAAGTTCAAAGGACTAAATATGCCGAAGCATTTGTGTCTTTTATATTCGGACTTGTATTGCCCATTTGGTGCACAATTAATTTTAAATCGGATAAAAATATATATGGGAGCTACACCCAAATCGGAACCAATCTCAATAAAATTTATCGAAGATATTTCTGAGCTGTATTTGATATTTTGCCCCGAATATCGTTGTTACGGAGTGCATATTACGATTTTTGTAAACAAAGTACAGTTCGCATTTATTGTCCTATCCAGATGAAATTTTGCTCAAATCATTTGTTTGGTCCAAGGACGAACTCTATTGAAATTGGTGATAATCGTTCAAAATTTATGTATATATATATATATCTTCGTCCGATTTGCCTTTTATTGTGCACCAAACGTATAATATCAGTCCGAATAGCATGGAATTTTGCACATACAACCAAATTAGCCTTGACAATAAGTATGCCAAATCAAAATCGGTTCAGATATAGCTATAGCTCCCATATTGTTCATCCGATTTGTTATTTTTGTCCTCCGCAGCCGTAATATGCACTCCGTAACAACAATATTTGGGGAAAATTATCAAATGCAGCTAAGAAATACTTTTGCTAAATTTTATCGAGATCGGTTCAGATTTGGATATGGCTCACATATATAACTTCGTCCGATTTACCTTATATTGTGCACCAAACGTCTAATATTTGCCCAAATGAGATGGAATTTGGCACATACCACCGAATTGGGTCTAGAAGCTAGTATGCCAAATTTGGTGAAGATCGGTTCAGATATAGCTATAGCTCCCATATATATTGTTCATCCCATTTGTTGTATTTGCTACCCACAGCCGTAATATGCACTCCGTAACAACGATATTCAGGGAAACATATCAAATACAGCTCAGAAATATATTTGCCAAATTTTATCGAGAGCGGTTCAGATTTGGATATAGCTCCCATATATATCTTTATCTGATTTCAAATTAATTTTGCACCAAATGAGCAATACAAGTCCGCATTTAAAAGATACAAATGCTTCGGCATATTTAGTCCTTTGAACTTTAAATTACAATTATATTTAAAGCGTGTATGATTAAATTCTCCAATAAAATATTTTAATTGTTATGTTGAGCTCTACAAAATTATCAAAGTGGTGTAGGGTATCATAAAGTTGGCCCCGCCCGACTTTAGGACTTTCTTTACTGGTTTTCTATCGAATTTGTGGTAATTCGACACTTTGAGTACTCTTTACTTTACTTCTCGCAAAATAGTACCTTCTGATTTTCGGAATTTAAGGAATTTAGATACAATTTCATGCTTCAGATACATTGGTATGGGTATATCATATCCATTTGGCGTATATTTTGTTGAGAACATATGTTAAAATTATAGCGACTTACATTATTTGAGATAGGGTTCATTGTTGCGCCAGCAATAATAGTCTGTTGAGTGGCGAACATCCAGTGATAAGATTTATGTTAAGATTCTCAAATACTATTTAATCGTAAGCTCATTATCTATTTACCTAACAACTTCAAGCATGAGCATTCAAGCCAAAACAGAATTTATCTATTTTTTCGTTCTATTCATTAACAATTTATTATGCTGCTGTACAAATATATCTTTACATCAGTTTTAATGTATTCCATCAAGAATTGAGCAATGTTCGGCTTCTACTCACATATACTAAAGTGGATGAACGTGGAAAGTGTGCAATTTTAGCATATTTTTATTGCACACTTGATACGAAATTTTGGATGTTTGCGTGCGTAACTGCACTTGTGTTAATTAAATTTTACGAAAACAAATATTCATGTGTAAAATTGTTTTAAAATATTAATTACATTTTTATCATTCATGAGATGTCGAACAGAACACATCAAACAAAATATATGTTCACATAACTATATTGGTGGTTTTATTAGAGTGGCTTTCATAAATAGATATAGGGTGAGATAAAAAACTTGCAACAAAGTCAAACGCCATAATGTTTACATATCCTTTTTCAATTTTATTTAATTAGAGCAAACAAAAAAAAATATTAATTTCGACCGGGCCGAATTTTTAATACCCTCCACCTTAGGATAATGAAAACACAAGAACCAATTATGACCCACAAATACCAATTTTTAGATATATTCGTGGGAATATGTGGCAAAAATCATCAAAATACCGAATATCGGAAGGTATCGCTATATAGGGCTATACAAAAACGTGGACCTATACATACAATATTTCGCCAACGGAGCTAGAACTCATTATGACCAACAAATACCAATTTTTAGACAAATCCGTGATAAAATGTGACAAAAACCATAAAAATACCGAATATCGGAAGAAACCGTTATATGGAGGCTATACCAAAGCGTGGACCTGTACATGCAAAGTTTCGTCACCATAGCTAGAACTCATTATGACCAACAAATACTAATTTTTAGACAAATCCTTGAAAAAATGTAGCAAAAATCATCAAAACACAGATTATCGGGAGGTACCGTTGTATGGGGGCTATACCAAAGCGTGTACCTATACATGCAAAGTTTCGTCACAATAGCTAGAACCCATTATGACCAACCATTACCAATTTTTAGACAAATCCATGAAAAAATGTGGCAAAAATCATCATTTTCAACGCCAACCATCCTAGACATAATACAAATTATTCTGCCAAATGTTGACGCTCTACGTCAAATAATGTGGGCTGTATCGTGATTTCAACAGACAGACAGACGGACAGACGGACATCGTCAAATCGTCTTAGAATTTTATGCTGATTATAAATATAAATACATTATGGGGTCTACGAGGAATATTTAGGGATTTTACAAACGGAATGACAAAGTTAATATACCCTCCTTTCTAAGGTGGTTATACCCTCCGTCAGAAATAGCATCAAATTTAAGAATAAGTTTAGATTTGTTCGAATTGGTTACCTTTGGCTATTCCCGGCGAAGCGCTTGCTTGAGGTGATCGAAACTTTGGTATTTTTTAGTGCCAACCTTGCTTTCCAAAGTACTCCAGACAAAATAGTCCAACGAATTGGTATCCGGATATTTTGTTGGCCATTGTGCGTTTTAAGTTAAGCGAGGAACCTCATATTTTAATCATTCTTGGGTGGCACGTGCTGAGTGCGATGGTGCTGAGTCCTGTTGGAATGTCCAAGGTCTGCGGCCAAAGTGTTTGCGTGCCCAAGACGTTAATACACCCTCCAGAATATTTTCGCGATTCGAGCGGAGAGCGACCATCAGCTCTTTGATGGTGCACATTTTCAGCTGACCTCTTTGACAAGTAAACACGATCATTTTGTTTGTTTAAAAACGAATGTTTTCTCATCGGAGAAAATCAAATTCGGTAGTTCACATCTTTCGGCCAAGCGAAGCAACTCTTTAGCTCTTTTGAGTCTATTTTATTTCTGTTGCGGTGTAAGTTCTTGCCCTTTTTGGAATTTCAATGGCTTTACCCTGAGCTCATTGTTCGATATTTTCCAAATGGAATATTGAGATATATTCAGCTCACGAGCTATTTTTCGGGCACTGTGTCTCGGGTTTCGATCAACATTTTTCGAACATTTTTCATTGTTTTCTTCCGTCCACTTCCTTGACGTCAGACTACGCTACCAGTATGACCGTAACGAGCGATGATACGAGATACAAAATGTTTATTTACATTTAAATGCTGGAGTGCTTTAAAGACAGCCACTTGCAGTTTTCCAGCCAAATAAAAAAATCACACTATCACGCTTGAATTCCATCACGAATAACTGTTTTTGTGGAAAAGTCTTACCAAAATGATTTTGTACGCTTGTAAACTATATAATGAGCTGTCACTGGAATAATTTTAACAGTTGTCGGACGAGTGGCTTGGAAATGACACCTTCAGACTGCTGTCATTTCTAAGCCAGTGTTGAAGTTTTTTCATCTCACCCTGTATATTCGTTTCTTATTGTTTTTTGCCAAAAATGTTCTAAACTAGCTTCGCAAAATGTCTAATTATCAAAGTTCAGAGATTTAATATATAATCTACATGGGAGTAACGAAATTTTTCTTGGAGAAAAAACTGTCGTAATCACATTTGTGTCATTTTCCAATAACTGTTTCAAATATTCGATTTTTTTAGTTATATTATACAAAAAATTTGGATTGACGTTTTTCTTGTGCATTCACTATCGAATCGACATGCAGAAAGATGATTTTATTTTATAAGTTTGAAAGTTTTTTTTCTACCTTTGAAATACAAAAATTTGGCTTGTTAGTTCATATAACATACTCAGATCACAATATAGTTGAAGATAAAAGGGAACATTCAGAGCCACTCTCATGTCTACTTTTCTATGTAGGGTTTGCTGTCTGGTATTCCCATGTATTATTTAAATAGGGTTATCCACCACACTTCGACTTCGACCAATTTGCATGTAAAACAACAAATGTATATCTCAGAAGGGAAATAAAAACATCACAATAATTATGTTGCTGTTCGACACATTTACATTTTAGCTATACAGTGTGTGCGGTTGATGTTAGTGAGGGGCGTATGAGATATGCGAGTAAGAAATGATGTTGTGTATACGCCACCATTTTCTCAATTAAATAGATGAAGTTTCGTTAAATTTTTCAAATTCACATAAGGTTGTATATCGATAGAAACCAAACCTACGTTGCTTATCAGTGAGAATCTTAATAAAAAGATTAGATCCCAAAGTTTAGGGAACAATTCCATACCAGATCTTAAACCGACCGTGGTAAATGAAATAAAACAGTTAAGAAATTTGTTAAGGCAACTGAATTTCAAATATAATAGACTGTAAACTGCCGGTCTTCTTTCTTTTTCGTCTACAGCGCACAACAGACCTATACTAGCTTAAGTGTATGTCCTCCAGGACATGAGGCGTTTGTTTCGCCCCTCTTATCAACCTTACCTAACCTGATAAAAAGTAAGCCTTGTCCACTTAAGCAAACTGTCTGTAGGAATCGTATGCATTTTCTTAGCAGTCGAATTTGAACAATAGCTTGAAATTTGAATTAACAAGATTCAGACATGCAAAGATTCGGAATGTCATTTTCTCATCGAAACCAAATTCTTTGTTATCACATACCATAAGATATGAGTGGTAATCGATAATAGATATACTAAAGCAAAGGCATGTGAAATGAGATAATAGTGTAGCGATGGTATGCTTCTGAAAACAATCATTCTTTTAATAACCTTTGGGTAATGGGAAACTCTTATCGACATCCAGTTCATGCACATCTATCCATGAAACTATATAATTTATTGATGTTACGTTTACTAATTATGTGTTATGCGTTATTTCCTTAGGAACATTTTTCAAGCCAAATTATATGAAATTCTACCACAAGTCATCAAAAATAATGAAAATGAAGTTTGATTGCCTTTTAAATCTTCGGCTCAAGTATGTGCCATTTTTGATAAAATTGAAGTTTCTCAAGTCGCTAGTCGGTATTTCTTGCTATTTGAAGTGTAAATGCTTTCTGTTACATTTTAAGATATTTTTTATTTTTTGTCAAATTGCTATTATATAATTTGTCTTTTTCAATTTCACAAAAAAAAAAAACAAGTAAGCACAGGCTATAGTCGTGCGGGGCCGACCATGTGATACCCTACAACACTACAATATGTTAGAAGCCCCCTTATGCCCAAATCCATTTTGGAATATTTTGCTTTTGAAATTATGTCACGGAGCACTGCCCAGATATTACCAACATTTTGACCAGGGACATTTAACCAATATTTACGAACTTCGCGCTGTTGTTAGTTGTAGTGGTCCATTTTACAGCTAAATATAATCCAATGGCCATACATAATGCTAGACTTCTTCCCTGTCCCTAACTTTCTTCTCAGGCGTGTCGATTGGCTTCAATTGTGTGAACAGGAAATTTTCCCTGTTTTTGAATATTGTGCGATCATCTCCAAAAGCAAGAGTTCCCTCTGTATTTCTAAATTTAGACTCATATATATAATTTGTTTGTCTAGGATATTTGGCTATATTCGTCAACGAAATCAGCAAAAAAGGCAGAAGTTCGCATTTTGTATATTTCGGCTATAGCCTGTAAGTAATGTTAGTATTTTTCAGAAAAAAGTTGGGGATCATTCAAACTTCATTTGTGACCTTTATAACGACTGCAAAATTAGGAACATTTTAGTTGTTGGTCCATTTTAACCCCTAAATATATTGCGGACATCTTTGAAAACAATAGGCCCAGCCCTTCTGAGCCTAACCCTACCCTTTTTGTGAGGATCGGACGATAATTGCAACCTGTGTATAATATCCCAAACCTGTGTTGTAAGGTGGAAAAATATTACAAAATGTATACCTTAATATTATAAGTCAAATTGAAAAAATCGCATGCGACAAAAAATATGAAAATGAATTAAAAAATATCACAAAGTGCTACAAAATCTATATAAACATCATTTTTGACTTATTTTTATGCTCCTTTTATTACATTTTTTACTTTTATGTTAAGAGCGCGTTCTGAATTGGCAAAATTTGTCAAAATCGGTCCAGCCATTCTTGAGATATAAGCATTCCATCTAACATTCCTTTCCTTTGTATATACACATTGTATATATTTCGCTATATATATATCCGATATGTTTACTATCGGCATCTACGTAACGGTCAGAATTGACCTGTTCGTCTATTTATGATTTCGCCGGGACTAAAAATATTCGCGGTTTAATGGAAATTTGACTTTTATTTCACACAAATGTATAGTCTTTTTCACCCACTAAATATTACCCGATGACTTCTGCCCAGCCCAAAGCTTTAGCCCCATGCTAATTTCCGCGTCGATTGGCCCATAATTGCGACCTGTAGAGCAACTGCAAAATCAAGAAATTTTTCAGTTTTTGGTCCATTTCGATCATCTCCAAAAGAAATAGGGTTATATTCTGACCTTAACCCCACCTCCATTCTAACTTTCGTGAAGATCGGGCCATAATTGCGACCTGTAGAGTGATTATAAATTAACATGGACAGACGGACGAACGGACATATATAGCTAGATCGACTCAGCTCCTATGTGGGAAATCAATATTTCGAGGTGTTACATAATTTTTGGCCCAATCAAACTTATAATACCCCCAACACATAGTGTTGTAGGGTATAAATATTGGATTGT
The DNA here is from genome assembly GCF_030504385.1 of Musca domestica. Taxonomy (NCBI): domain Eukaryota; kingdom Metazoa; phylum Arthropoda; class Insecta; order Diptera; family Muscidae; genus Musca; species Musca domestica. The sequence continues at coordinate 17,247,494 of NW_026712299.1, forward strand.
CAAGATGAGAGTACATAAAACGCTTTTTTGACTTGCTTAAGCCATCGGCTTGCTTCTTTGTAAAATAATTGTTAAATAAAAAAAACCTTGAACACTTGTTTTCTTAGCTATAGTTTCGCGAAATATGTTTCACATATATTATAAATGAAAGAAACCCTGGTAACATCCAGTGTGAGCGATTATGTTCGCTTTAATTTTGCGTGTATTTTACTTAAAGAAAGAAAAATAAAGAAACAAAGTGGAACAGGTCCTTAAATGTGTCAACACCAATGCTAATACTGGTATAACGACCAGAGAACGTTGTAGCATGAGAATGAGTGTTTTGTCCTATATAAAGTGTGTGTATGCCTGCATACACAACTGTTCTTCGGCTCATTTACAACTGTATTGCCATTGTGAAGCATCGTATCACACATTTCACTTGACTTGGATTATTGACCCACAAAAGTTGTGCAAGGAAATTGCGTGTGTTTGAATATCTATGAAAATGGTACATTTTTCATTCCCATTTGTGGGGGATTAAATTAAAAAAAAATGCATAGCTCTCAAGGGAACTCCGGCTATTGTTGTTAATCAATTAATAAATTGGAAGCAGTAATTACAACCTGTTTGCAAAAAAATTTATAATAAATAAATTTTTTTAAAATTGTATCAAAAAAAATATTCACTAATTTTAAATTCTAGAATATTTTTTCGTGTATCTTTGCCCTTTGAAGAAACAATTATTTGCAAATATGGTTTTGTTATGTTCTATTGTGTGTTATGTTTTTTTTGTTTCGTAAATACAACTTATAAATAATTGCAAATTTAAGATTTTCTTATGCATCAAAATTCCGCAGAAAGCATATTTATGTCCACCTGGGTACAGCTATCTCAATCTATCCTTGTTTTAAAAATTCTCAACGGTTGGGAATTTGATTGATAAATCAATTGAAATCTCAGTGGAAAAGTTCTTTGTTTTTTTGTTTTTTTGAGATAGATTGATTATTGAATTATTTTTCCTTGTCAATCAATCATAATAAGGTTGAAGGTATTCATTTGGGAATGGGGTTATTTTAGGAAGATAGGTAGATAAAGATGACCTATATTTTCATATTATAAATAATTTGCAAAAGAATAGTAAAACAAGTAAGTGAAGGCTATAGTAGTACAAAAAGTTAAAAGCCCCCTTATGTACAAATCAATTTTGAATGATTTCGTTTTTGAAATATTCTCATAGGGCCCTGCCCAGGTGTTACCCTTAGTCATTTGACCGGGGCCTAATATTTACTCACTACGTCGTTTTGTCAGGTATTCAAAACAATTTCACAACAAAATTTTGGTCCATTTTACAATTAAATATAATCCAATGCTCGACATCTTCCCTGCCCTTAACCTCTCCTCAAGCAAAATTCCGTGTCGATTGGTTTTAAATTGTGACCTGTATAGCGTCTGCAAAATCCGGAAATTTTTCATTTTTTTGTCCAAATGTACATCTTCAAAAACAATAGGCTTTAATTCTAAACCTAACCCTACCCCTATGCCAAATTTCGTTAGGATCAGACGATAATTGTGACCTGTATATAATTCCCTCAACACATAGTGTTGCAGGGTGCAGAACAATTTTTGAAAACGTACAATTCAAAATTGTAAGTCAAATTAAAAATATCGCATGCGATAAAAATATGACAATAATAGAAAAAATGTAACAAAAAAGTTACTTTTTTGTTGACAAGAGGCCATTGCAAATTAGTGAAAATTGTCAAAATCCGTCCAGCGGTTCTTGACTTATAAGCGGAATAACTAACATCAATTTCATTTACATATAGATTGTTCCAATTTCGCTACATATCCGATATGTTGGTTATCAGTATCACTGTAATGGCCAGTAGTGACCTTCTAATAAATTTTTGATTTCGCCAGGATAAAAAATATTCGCGGTTTAGTGGAAAATTTCATATTTTTTACAAAAAAGTTTTGGACTATTTTACCCGCTAAATGCGGTCCGATGACCGTCCAAATTGGTAGGCTTCTGCCCAGCCCTAAAATCTAACTTCGTCCGAAATTCCGCGTTGATTGATTTATAATTGCGGCTTGTAGAGCATCTGCAAAATGAGGAAAATTTTCAGTTTTTGGTCCATTTCAACCCCTAAATATTTTACGATCATCTCCTTAAACAATAGGCTTCTATTCTAACCCTATCCTCACCTTCATTTTCAATTTCATGAAGATCGTGCCATAATTGCGACCTGTAGAGTGATTACAAAATAACATGGACAGACGGACGGACGGACATACATCGCGAGATCGACTCAGCTCGGCGATATAGGACGATCCACATATACTTTCCTATGTGGGAAATCAATATGTCGAGGTGTTACATAAATTTTGGCGCAATCAAACTTATAATACCCCAACACATCGTGTTGTAGGGTATAAAAACTATCGACAAGTTATTATGTATTCTTCAACTTATAGATTTCGTTTAAATGCTCGGTTCAAAATGCCTAGGAAGGCTCTATTAAGAATTTTTATGTTTAAACTATATTATCATTATACCCTACAACACTATGTGTTGGGGGCATTATAAGTTTGATTGGGCCAAAATTTATGTAACACCTCGAAATATTGGTTTCCCATATAGGAAAGTATATATGGATCTTCCTAGCTCGCCGAGCTGAGTCGATCTAGCTATGTATGTCCGTCCGTCCGTCTGTCCATGTTAATTTGTAATCACGCTACAGGTCGCAATTATGGCCCGATCCTAATGAAATTTTGCACGAAGTTGGGGTTAGGGTCAGAATAGAAGCCTATTTCTTTTGGAGATGATCGCCAAATGTTTAGGTGTTGAAATGGACCAAATACTGAAAAAATGTCGGATTTTGAAGTAGCTATACAGGTCGCAATTATAGACCAATTTTGATTTAGTTTTGATTATAATTCGAAGAAGCCTACCAATTTGGGTGGTCATCGGATAATATTTAGCGGGTAAAATAGACCATATCTTTTGTGTTGAATAAATTCAAAATTTTTCATTAAACGGCGAATATTTTAAATCCCCGCGAAATCACAAAGCCATGGCAACATCAATGATCTTTACATTGATGTTAAGATCCAACAAATCGAATATATAGCAAAATATGTGCGATATATATGTCTATCAAAGAAGATATGCTTGAAAGATCTCATATATGTCGAGAACGGCTGAACTGATTTCAACAGTTCTCATTAATTCAGAATGGCCTCTTGGCAGGAAAGAAAAAACGTCTAAAAAATCGCATAAAAATATCTCTCTAAAGATGAAAATATTGATTTTGTAACATTTTCTCATATTTTTGGCATATTTTCATTTTGAATTAAACATTTGGTAATATTTCTACAGCTAACAAAACTAAGTAGTTAGGATATCAGGATATCATATGCAGATCGCATTTATGACCCGATCCTTACGAAATTTTGCATGGGGATAAGATGAGGGTCAGAATAGAAGCCTACTCTTTTTGGAGATGGTCGCCATATATTTAGGGGTTGAAATGGACCAAAAAACTGCAAAATTGTCAGGTGGTCGTAATTATCGCCCGATCCTCACGCACAGTTTTGGATGGCTATCCAAAAATATTCAATGTGTGAAATAGTTTGCCAACTTTTGTAGACAAAATACGAAAATGTCCATTCCAGTGACTTTTCACAAATACAGGAAAGAAGCACTTCTGACTATTTCGTTAACGCTGATTTCGTTGAAGAATATAGTCAAATGTCTGTATCTCATATAGATGCGTTTTAGTCAAAAACCAATAATAAATGTTAATCTTTTGCCACTTCTGAGAGATTATGGGTCTTTGGGAAATATTGGTTCCAGATCTAGGAAGACCATTTAAGTGCAACATCTTCCAAAAATTTGGAAATGAGCAAATTAGTTTAAGTTGCTGTTATTCAAAACTTAGATAAGGAAACCTGATGGTTTTCTTTTATTATTTGTCACAATATCTTGTGGAATTCTTTCGAGTATCTCGCCTATATAAACTGTATCGTTTATTATAGTGTTGTAGGGTATTCAACGGTTGGCCCCGTACGACTATAGCCTTTGCTTACTTGTTTGTTTTAGTTTTGATTATAATTCGTAGTTGGTATGTTCCCTTGAACCCTAAATCATTTGCGTATGTTGACATTCGATTTGTGGTTTCATTGGGGATTACTATTCTGGCCTTGAGGTAGGTAATTCAATATGCTATATACATAAGCGTAACAGTAAGTTGTATTTACTTGATTAAATGTCTGTACATTTATGCGTGCGTATGTAATAGTATGGTGCAAATTCCCATCAGAGACTCACAGTTGAAATCAAGGGATAGAGTTGCCATATAATTAAACAAGTAAAAATCATTAAGTTAGACCGGGCCGAATTTTTAATATCTTCCACCATTGGGTAAGGAAAACGTTTTTAAATAAAAGTATCTGAATTCCAACGTGTTCGACGTTTAACTACATATACCAATAAGACCGCTTGGATAATGCAGTTAAAGTGATCAAAAAACCATAAAGTGAGTGGGCCATTATATGGGGGCCAAAACGGGTACCTATGTAAACAAATTTATATTACAACGATTGTTATCTATTAAATTTATGAAATGTTATCTATTAAATCTTAAATACCAAATTTGAAAAAAAAATCGTGAGTAAATGTGACTAGGATCATCACAATACCGAATATTGGTGGGTACCGTTATATATTGCCTAATAATTGGTATTTGTAGTTCTTCTAGGTCCATGTTACCTAGAAAAACTACAAATACCAATTTTCAGGCAAGTTCGTGAAAACATGTGGCAAATGTGTGGTGTTCGGAAGATACCGTTTTATTTGGGATGTAAGAAAACGTGGACATATACATACAATGTTCCGCCACCGGAGCTATAACCCATTATTACCTACAAATACAAATTTTTAGAGAAATCAAAAATTTTTAGAATTATCAAAATACCGAATATTGGGATGTACCCTTACATGGCGACTATACCAAAATGTGGACTGATATATCTCATTTTCAATACCAACAATCCTAGACACAATACGAATTGTTGTGCCAAATTTTAAAGCTCTACGTCAAATAATGCGGCCTGTATTGTGATTTCAACAGACAGACAGGGGGACAGTAAAATCGACTTAGAACTTTATGCTGATCATGAAAATATATGGGGTCTACGACGGATATTTTTGGATGTTACAAACGGAATAACAAAGTTAACATACCCTCATTTTCAAGGTGGAGGATATAAAAAGGTTATTTCTGGAAACACTTTTGTTGCTTCTTTGGAAGATTTTTGGTTTCAACTCGAAGATCCATTGGTAGACATACCATAATTCCTATGAGAAAATACCATTTGGTCTTCTTATACCTTTTCCGGTCTTCTATGCGAGTACCTTCCCTGATCTTTTATACTGGGCTTTTGGATGTATAGTGTGAGGACCTTCTGGTCTTCAATATGAACTTCTGTACGAATATCTTCTATACGAAGAACTTCTGATCTTCTGTTCTTCCATTAGATGATCTACTGTATATCAAGGGCTGCTGGGCTTCTTGAAGAAGAATTCGTGGAAGACCATTTGTTCAAAATTTTGAATACTAAACAAAACTATTTCCTTTTCAAATGTATGCATTTTTTTGAAGATTGATTGGGTATTAACGTAAAATGTGAAGACCTTATTTAGTTGAATTTATTAAAAAATCCAGGTTTATTGTTGGTCTGAGGATCCTTGAAAAAATGTTTTTTTTAAAAATCCAGTCTGAGGATCCTTGAAAATCTTTTTTTTTTTTTAAATCCACGTTAATTGGTTTGAGGATCCTTGAAAAAAATATTTTATTTTTAATCCAATTTTTTTATTCGGATGGTCCTTGAAAAAATATTCTTAAAAAAACCAACGTTTATTGGTCTGAGGATCCTTGAAAAAAAATATTGAAAAATCGACGTTTATTGGTCTGATGGTCCTTGAAAAAATATTCTTAAAAAAAACCAACGTTTATTGGTCTGAGGATCCTTGAAAAAAATATTAAAAAATCCACGTTTATTGGTCTGATGGTCCTTAAAAAAATATTCTTTAAAAAATCCACGTTTATTGTTGGGATGGTCCTTGAAAAAATATTCTCATATACGAAAACTTTAAATATACCATGTAGTCTTCAATAATAATATCTTCTGATCCGCTGTATTAAGGCTTTCTGTTTTTCCATGAGATTATCTTCTGTCTATGAAGGGTTGCTAGTCCTCTAGAAGAAAAACTCATGGAGGACCTTTTGTTCATAGTTTCGAATACTTAACAAAATTATTTCCCTCTACAAAACGGCAACACCTGTCCAAAGACAACAAACATATGTATATTCTGGTACCTCTATACAAATATATGTCTTCTGCTATAGACGTTCATTCGTACATAGTAGTTGCAACACTTAACTCTAATTTGTTTTCGAACCGAAATGCCTGTCTGTTCGATTTTTTTTTTCATTTCCGAGCTGAGCAGAAAAGCTACCATTTGATTATGAATGCAAACACTTTCTCCATCATTCATTCCCTTCTATGGCGATGTGAAAATTGTGTGGCAGGTTGATTGTACAACTCTAAGGGTTCTTGATTGTCTTGAATTGGATGGAGTCTGTGTGGAATGTTGTTGGTATGTGAACGGGGTTCTGTGCGTAGGCGGATGACTTGTTTGTATTTGATTGCAAATATTTGATCGCACACATTCAATTGCATTCCTTTTGTAAATGTAGGGAATTTTTTTCAATTATCGATTGAAATTGTACATAACATAAAGATATTTTAAAAATACAATTTAATCGTGAAATCATATTGATTTCAGTTAAATGTTTCTTTTGCAGGACTTTTTAACTCATATGGTATATATATCTCTTTCGATGGGCTTAGGAAAATTTGCAGCGTTTCCTGAGTATATTTCTATAGTGTCTATGTCTTATACCGGAGGTGAAATACACATCAAATTTTTGGAATCACACAGAGGGATGCTTCCTATGAGAAAAAATCGAACTCGACACATAACGTGATGCTTCCCGATAAATTTTGCTGTACTTCGAAAATCTATTGATATAGCCTGTTTTTGTACCATTCAGAGGGCATGTGTATCGTTTATAGATACTGGGTAGCTTTGTACGAAATTAGTTTCAAAATATTTGGAATCGAGCTAAGCATACCCGTCAGAAGATCCGTTTATACGTCTGAGTGCACAAAAACTCTCGAAGGTGCTCTCCAATTTGGTCCAACCTAGGAACATCGTAATATTTTTTTTCAAACTGGAATCGAGTTCGGAGATGATAAATATCACAAAATTAAAAAATTTAAATTTTAGACCCCATAAAGTGTATATATTCATAATCAGCATAAAATTCTAAGTCGATGTAACGATGTCCGTTTGTCTGTCCGTCTGTCTGTTGAAATAACGATACAGCCCACATTATTTGACGTAGAGCGCCAAAATTTAGCAGAGCAATTTGCATTGTGTCTAGGATGGTTGGTATTGAAAATGAGATATATCGGTCCACGTTCTGGTACAGTCCCCATATACCGGTACCTCCCGATATTCGGTATTTTGATGATTTATGCCACATTTGTTCACTGATCTGTCTGAAAATTGGTATTTGTAGGTCATAACGGATCCCTGTGCGTCTGGCAAAACATTGCATGTATAGGTTCACGTTTTGGTATAGCCCCCATATAAAGGTACCTCCCGATATTCGGTATTTTAGTTTTTTTGCCACATTTTTTCACGGATTTGTCTAAAAATTGGTATTTGTGGGTCATAATGGTTCCCAGCTCCGGTGGCGAAACATTGAATGCATGAGTCCAGGATTTGATATAGCCCCAATATAACGGTACCTCCCTATATTCGATATTTTGATGGTTTTTTTCCACATTTTTTCACTGATTTGTCTAAAAATTGGTATTTGTGGGTCATAATGGGTCCTAGTTCGTGTGGCGAAACATTGTAATTATAGGTCCACGTTTTGGTGTAGCCCCATATAACGGTACCTCCCGATATTCGGCATTTTAATGGTTTTTGCCACATTTCTTCTAATGTTTCTTTTACCCTAAGGTTTTAAGTTTAGCCCGGCCGAACTTAATGTTTTTTTACAAGTTTTCTTTGTCCATTTGAGCTCCTAAATTTTCATCTCCATAACAATAGGCTTTAATTCTGACCTTTAATCTACCTCCATGCAAAATTTCGTCAGTAGCTGTATATAATACCTTCAACAAATAGTGGTGGGGGTGTAGAAAAACTTAAGAACATTTACAATTCAAAATTGTAAGTCAAATTGAAAAAATAGCATGCGATAAAAAATATGATAAAAATTAAAAAATTTAACAACAAATATTGACTTTTTTATTGGCATAGCTTTACGCGATTTTCTTAGATTTAATACTTTCTGATAAAAGACCATTCCGATTTGATGAGAATTGTGAAAGTCGGTCCAGCGTTTCTTGACTTAAAAGCGGAATAACTAGCATCAATTTCTTTTACATATCGGTTGTACTTATTTCTCTATATATCCTACATCTTGGCTATCAGCATCACTTTAATGGTCTGAAGTGACCTTTTAATGTATTTTTGGTTTGGCCAGGATAAAAAATATTCGCGGTTTAGTGGACATTTTCGTATTTTTTGACATAACAGTTATGGTTTACGGTTTAAAATTGTGGCCTGCAAAGCAAAATCAGGAAATTTTTCTGTTTTTTGTCTATTTCAAATATTTGCGATCAACCCGAAAAACAATAGTCTTCTATTCTGACCTTATCAATATTCATCCATTTTCAGTTTCATGAGGATCCGGCCATATTTGCGACCTGTAGCGTGATTACAAATTTACATGGACAGACGGACAAACGGACATACATAGCTAGATCGACTCAGTTCGGCGATATAGGAATTTCCATATATAGTTTCCTATGTCGGGGACCAATGGTGGTCAGGGTATTATGTCTTTGTGCATTTGTTTGTTTACAGGCAAAAGGAAACGAGATAGACCCATAGTTCCTTTTGATGATCTGCATAGAATCACTTTCTGAGTTGATACGTCTGTCCGTCCATCCGTCTGTCCATGTATTCTTGTGAACAAAATGCAGGTCGCATTTATTATCCGATTGAGATGAAATTTTGCAAACAACATTTGTTTGGATAATATCTTCGTCCGATTTGCGTTTTATTGTGCACCAAACGTGTAATATCAACCCGAATAGTATGGAATTTTGCACATACAACCAAATTAGGCCTGAAAATAAGTATGCCAAATTTGATCGAAATCGGTTCAGATATAGCTATAGCTCCCATATATATTGTTCATCCGATTTGTTATTTTTGTCCTCCGCAGCCGTAACAACAATATTTGGGAAAATATATCATAAGGAGCTCAGAAATACCTTTGCTAAATTTTATCGAGATCGGTTCCGATTTGAATATAGCTCCCATATATAATTTCGTCCGATTTACCTTTTATTGTGCACCAAACGTCTAATATTTGCCCAAATGGGATAGAATTTGGCACATACGACCGAATTGAGTCTAGAAGGTAGTATTCCAAATTTGGAGAAGATCGGTTCAGATATAGCTATAGCTCCCATATATATTGTTTATCCGATTTGTTACCTACAGCCGTAAAATGCACTCCGTAACAACGATATTCAGGAAATATATCAAATGCAGCTCAGAAATATCTTTGCCAAATTTTATCGAAATCGGTTCAGATTTGGATATAGTTCCCATATACATCTTTATCTGATTTCAAATTAATTTTGCACCAAATGGGCAATACAAGTCCGAATTAAAAAAGATACAAATGCTTCGGCATATTTAGTCCTTTGAATTTTAAATTATAATTATAATCATAGCGTGTATGATTGAATTCTCCCATATAAACTTTTAAGTATTAAGTGGAGCTCAACTAAATTAGCAAAGTGGTGTAGGGTATCATAAAATCGGCCCCGCCCGACTTTAGGACTATCTTTACTGGTTTTAAGTTTGTTATTTCCACTTTCTTTTGTAGCGAATTCTCTTGTCGTCCTTCTTGAATGCGTGCTCTTTTCTAAGATTATTATCCAATGCTAATTCCCTAAACTAATGCCCAGAAAAATAACTTATATGACTGTTTGGTCTATCTCTTTTCTGAGATGGAATGCCTCCGAATGGCATAGCCCATAAAAGGACTCTTATTACTATTTATTGGAAAAAAAAACTATAATACTCCTACAATATGATATCTGTAGAACCATAGAAACATTTAAAAGCATTCTATCGACAAGAGATGGTCTATTTTGGATGAAAAATTTTATATCGATACAAGTCCTGCCCAAAGAGAGAAGAGAAGGTAGTCTATCAATAGAAGTTTCTGAACCTGTCCTCTTCATAACAATTATGTACATCCAAAAAAGATAAAAACAATATCGCCTCCATAACTCATCAATTGCATTCTTCCTTTATAACAACAACATTTTCTTTGATATATTCTTATTTCAAAAGTGCCTCCAACGTATTATGTTTGCATCATCAAATGCAATTATCAATCTCAAAGTAAAAGAACAGATTCCCAAAATGTTGCAAGCATAACTTCGCAGACACGAAATATGTGTTTCGGGCACCAATAGCAGTTAAATAGACATAAACTTAGTATAAGCTTGCACTTTAAAAGTACAAAAGTTTTTAGCATCAGCTGGGAAAATAATAAAAATGTCTGGAACTAACGAAACGCCACAGCAATTATCCTCAGACCGCCCAAAAAGGCGCCATATGCTTTATTCACAAACACACCGGAAGATAAAGCGAGGGGAAAAGAAATGCTCAAGATTAAATTACAATGTCTCAAGTAGAGTGGAGGCGTCCAAGAGATTTTTTTTTGCATAAAGCAAACTGCATTTGATATTGAAGAAGCAGCTATTATTTTGCGTGGTTTTCCAGTTCTTTGTGACTGGCATAAGGAAATATTTTTTTTTTTTTTTTGTTTTGTCGTTTATAGAATCTTGACAAGTAAGCAAAGGCTATAGTCGTGAGGGGCCGACCATGTGATACCCTACAACACTACAATATGTTGGAAGCCTCCTTATGTCCAAATCCATTTTGGAAGATTTCGCTTTTAAAATGATATCACGGAGTACTGTCCAGATATTACCCTTAGTATTTTGACCAGGGACTTCTGCCCAATATGTACGCACTCCATCGTGCTGTTAGTTGTTGTGGTCCATTTAACAGCTAAATATAATCCAATGGTCATCCAATATGCTAGAATTATTCCCGGTCCTTAACTCACTTCTCAGGCGTGTCGATTTGATTAATTGTATGATCAGGACATTTTTTTTGTTTTTGGTTCATTTAAACCCCTAAATATCTTGCGATTATCTCCAAAAGCAAGAGTATTTTCAAAGTTCGCCCTTTATGTGTTTTGGATATTGCCTGTAAGTAATGTTGGTATTTTTCCACACAAAAGTAGTGGTCCAATTTACCCGCTGTCCTAAATTCTAACATCATGCGAGATTTCGTGTCTTTGGTTTCTATTTGTGACCTTTATACCGGCAGCAAAATCAGGAACATTTTTAGTTGTTGGTCCATTTCAACCCCTAAATATATTGCGGTCATCTTTCAAACAATCGGCCTAGCCCTTCTGAGTTTAACACTACCCTTGTGATAATGTTCGTGAGGATTGGATGACAATTGCAATCTATAATAATAACCCCAACCTGTGTTGTAAAGTGAAAAAATATTACAAAATATACATATCAATATTATGAGTCAAATTGAAAAAATTGCATGCGATAAAAAAAATATGAAAAAATAAAAAATGTCACAAAATACTACAAAATTTATATTAACATCATTATTGGCATCTTTTTATGCGATTTTTTTAGATTTAATTCTTTTATGCCAGGAGGGCATTCCGATTTGACAAAATTTGTCAAAATCTGTAACGCCATTCTTGAGATATTAGCATTCTAGGTTACATCCCTTTCCTTTGCATATATACATTGTATATTTTTCGCTATATATATATCCGATATATTTACTATTGGTATCTACGTAACGGTCAAAATTGACCTGTTCGTCCATTTGTGATTTCGATGGCATTACAAAAATTCGCGGTTTAATGAAAAAATTTACTTTTATTTAACACAAATGTTATGGTCTATTTCACCCACTAAATATTGCCCGATGACCATCAAAATTGGAAGGATTCTGCCCAGCCCTAAGATCTAGCCCCATTCTAACTTCCATTTCGATTGGTCTATAACTGCGACCTGTAGAGCACGTCTATTCTAAATATCGTGAAGATCGGGCCCTAATTGCGACCTGTAGAGTGATTACAAATTAACATGCACATACGGACAGACAGACAGACAGACGGACGGATATACATAGCTAGATCGACTCAGCTCGGCGAGATAGGAAGATCCATATATAGTTTCCTATGTGGGAAACCAATATTTCGAGGTGTTACATAATTGTTGGCCTAATCAAACTTATAATACCGCCAACACATAGTGTTGTAGGGTATAAGTATTGTTTGTTAGGTCTTAGAAAAGACAAGGAAGTTTTTATGGTACCAAATCCTGACGATATTGAAATTGTGAGAATATTTCGAAACTAGTTGGTAGATCGTCTACCTATATACAGGGTTGCCCATATTCGACGGACCCATGTTTTTTTCGGCCATTTCGATGACTCTTTGGGCCCATTCCAATCGACGACGCTTGTCCGCAGGCAACATTCTTTGCGTCAATTGAATTTTGTACGGGACCAAATGCAAATCAATGCGAATAATCCGTTGTAAAGTGGACCGAGCCATGCCCAACTGCTGAGAAAGGCGTTTTTGGGATGTTCTTGGGGACCTCTCAACACTGGCTCGTACGACAGCGATATTCACGGCCGATCGTCTTGGTCGACTTTTATATGGATATCTTCGGATTAGAAAGAGCCTTACCAGTCGAAAATGTTGCGTATAAACGCTTAATGGTGTTCTTAGAAGGCGCACTTCTCACATTTTTTAATGTTTTAAAAGCACGTTGAGTTTTCACAATTGACTTCTTCTGTTGAATGTAAATTTCAACTATTTCGCGTGGCGTGTATTGGTTCATGGTAAAAATCTGTTTGGACTGACGCTTCAACTAAGTGTGCCAAATGTAGTAAATGGTACTAAACTTGAAACAGTTGGGCTTACGGTGATAGGTTTGTGATATCTGGGTGGCTTTAGAAATAAGTACTACAAGTGCACGAAAATAGTATTATAATTGCTACAATTTGCTAGTGGGTGAACAGATAGAGCTCGAAATTTAAAAATTTGTATTAGGGTCGCCCTTCAGGTGTAGCTTTGACATATGGAAGTGATTTTGGATGTGTATATTATATTTGAACAAAAAGTACTAAATTATACTAAATTTGACATTGGGTGAAAGGAGTGAGATAAAATTCTAAACTTTCATATTTAGATAACTCCGATGATATCTGTGAGACCCGGGATTTGGCGGCAAGTACTAAATGGTTCTAATTGTAGTTTTGGGAGAAGGGATAGGGAGAGAACCTTCAAATTTGGAGGTGGGTGTATGTGTAAAATAATTGTACAAAGAGTACTCATTTTGGTATCGAGTGAAGAAATAGAGCTGAAATCCTGAAATTAAATATGGCAATAACTGTTGATGTCTAGGATATGGAATTGATTTGATATTGCGTGAATTTATAGAGCTGTAATCCCGAAATTTAATATTAGGTGTCTCTGGTATTGAGATATGATGGAGGTTTTGGAAATACGTGTTATAATTGTTCGAAAAGTACTAAATGGAACTAATTGTGGATCACTGTTGGTATCTAGGATGGAAATATGTAGATTATTTTGGATATGCGCTCTTAGTGTTACTAAATCGGGTGAAGGGATAAAGCTAAAATTCTGAAGGATTAGATGTGCTTAAATATGAAGACGTTGAAGTAGTTTTGGACAAAAACAAAATTGGATGTGGAAAAAATTAAAGATTTCGAAGGCTTTTCGGTGTAAAAGGTAAACATTTTCTTATTATACACTCCAAAAATAAAAAGTTTAATAATATATATAGCCTTGAAAGTCTGAAAATTTAGTACGATGTATGAAATTTTGATTAAAAAAATGATATAAAACTGAACAATTTTGCATTTTGAGTACTAAACAGGCTTAACACGAACTTTTGAAACGAATATAGAATTTTCAGACGGACTTTTCGCTGACGAAGTAGCTGCATTTGCTAGTATTTATACAAAAAGGACAAATTAAACAGTGAAATAAAAACCCTTTCATCGAAGAAGGTGACGACTTTGTTGGTGCAATTAAAAAAAAAAACAAAACCAAAAAAAAAAAAAAAAAACAGTGAAGAAAGTCTTAATGTCGGGCGGGGCCGGCTTTATGATACCCCACACCACTTTGCTAATTTAGTAGAGCTCCGCACAACAATTGAACGTTTTTATGGGAGAATTCAATCATACACGTTATGATTATAATTATAATTTAAAGTTCAAAGGACTAAATATGCCGAAGCATTTGTATCTTTTAAATTCGGACTTGTATTGCCCAACAAATAATTTGAAATCGGATAAAAATATATATAAAATTTGGCAAAGATATTTCTGAGCTGTATTTGATATATTTCCATGAATATCGTTGTTACGGAGTGCATATTACGGCTGTGGGTAACAAATATGACAAATCGGATGAACAGTATATATGGGAGCTATATCTATATCTGAACCGATCTTCACCAACTTTGACATACTAGCTTCTAGACTCAATTCGGTCGTAAGTGCCAAATTTCATCCAATTTGGGCAAATATTAGACGTTTGGTGCACAATCAAAGGTAAATCGGACGAAGTTATATATGGGAGTTATATCCAAATCTGAACCGATCTCGATAAAATTTAGCAAATGTATTTCTGAGCTGTATTTGATATATTTCCCTAAATATTGTTGTTACAGAGTGCATATTACGGCTGCGGAAGACAAAAATAACAAATCGGATGAACAATATATATGGGAGCTATAGCTATATCTGAACCGATTTCGATCAAATTTGGCATACATATTTTCAGGCCTAATTTGGTTGTATGTGCAAAATTCCATACAATTCGGGCTGATATTACACGTTTGGTGCACAATAAAAGGCAAATCGGACGAAGATCTATATGGGAGCTATATCTAAATTTTGACCGATTATCTCCAATATCAATAGGATTCGTCCTTGGGCCAAACAAATGATTTCTGCAAAATTTCATCTGGATAGGGCAATAAATGCGAACTGTACTTTGTTTACAAAAATACATGGACAGACGGACGGACGGACATGCATAAATCGACTCAGAATGTGATTCTATGCAGATCATCAAAAGGAACTATGGGTCTATCTCGTTTCCTTTTGCCTGTTACAAACAAATGCACAAAGACATAATACCCTGACCACCTAGTGGTGTAGGGTATAACAAACACATTCAGTTCCACGGAAAAAAACTGGTGTTATAATTTTCCCAAGACATCTTGTGATGCTCTTTGAGCATACAGCCTACGAAAACCTGTAAAATGTCACGCACCTTTTATTGAGCAAATACCTTTTAAAGGTTAGTATATTAAGGACAAATATGACTATGATCATATATTGCAATGTATTGCATACCAATTTTCCACTTATTCCTAGACCGATATTTTCAATTACAACAATAAACCAATAAGAACAGAAACTTGTAAAATTTTATGCTTTCTAAATTTCAAAAGCCAGCAAAAGCTAATTTGGACGGTCGACCATGTAACAACCTGTACCACAATAAATCTAGGTAAAGTTTCTGTGTATCTGAAACCCTTTTGACATGAATGAACGAATCCTTCAGGATATTGGGATACATACCACAATCATTTCCAACGATCCAAAATAGTTTTCTACTCACAAAAGAACTGTTGAAGGTACACACATATTTTATGAAGAATTACCATTAAAAGGTATTTAAGATCGATTTCAGGAACAGAGAATTTAATCAGTGTATATTCCAAGATGTTTCATGTCATTATACCCTGCACCACATAGTGGTAAGGGTATTATGTCTTTGTGCATTTGTTTGTAACATGGAGAAGGAAGCGAGATAGACCCATAGTTACTTTTGAGGATCTCCATAGAATCACTTTCTGATTTGATTTATGCATGTCAGTCCGTCTGTCCATGTATTCTTGTGAACAAACTGCAGGTCGCATTTATTATCCGATTGAGATGAAATTATCCAAACAACATTTGTTTGGCCCAAGGACGAACCCTATTGAAATTGGAGATAATCGGTAAAAATTTAGATATAGCTCCCATATATATCTTCTTCCGACTTGCATTTTATTGTGCACCAAACGTTTAATATTAGCCCGAAATGCATGGAATTTTGCACATACAACCAAATTAGGCCTCAAAATAAGTATGCCAAATTTGATCGAAATCGGTTGAGAAATAGCTATAGCTCCCATATATATTGTTCATCCGATTTGTTATTTTTGTCCTCCGCAGCCGTAATATGCACTCTGTAACAACAATATTTAGGGAAATATATCAAATGCAGCTCAGAAATACCTTTGCTACATTTTATCGAGATCGGTTCAGATTTGGATATAGCTCCCATACATAACTTCGTCCGATTTACTTTTTATTGTGCATCAAACGTCTAATATTTGCACAAATGGGATGAAATTTGGCACTTACGACCGAATTGAGTCTAGAAGATAGTCTGTCAAATTTGGTGAAGATAGCTTCAGATATAGCTATAGCTCCCATATATACTGTTCATCCGATTTATTGTATTTTTTACCCACAGCCGTAATATGCACTCCGTAACAACGATATTCAGGGAAATATATCAAATACAGCTCAGAAATATCTTTGCAAATTTTATCAAGATCTGTTCAGATTTGTATATAGCTCCCATATATATCTTTATCCGATTTCAAATTAATTCTGTACCAAATGGGCAATACAAGTCCGAATTTAAAAGATACAAATGCTTCGGCATATTTAGTCCATTGAACTTTAAATTATAATTATAATCCTAGCGTGTATGATTGAATTCTCCCATAAAAACTTTTAATTGTTATGCCGAGCTCTACTAATTTAGCAAAGTGGTGTAGGGTATCATAAAGTCGCTCGACTTTGGGACTTTCTTTACTGGTTTTTCAATACTTTCATTGCTAGTAAAGAAGACTAATTCGATGCCAGACGAGTTTTTTACAAAATAGTTCAAATTACTGATACTTGTAAAGTTACAATCCCATATTAATATATACATTTATAAGATTTTATTTTTTCAATGCTTTAAGATTTTGCTGCTTTGAATTGAATACCTGCGGGCTGTTTTTGTTTGTTAGATATACATACAACAATCTTCACAGCTAAATACTGGAAGTGGTCACAAACATTGTGTTCAAAAAAAAAAAAACTGTTTTGTAGATGAATGCAGTTGCCAAGCATTGCAGACAACATTTTATTCCTGTTCTATTATAGTTGTAGCTGCTTTTGTTTAAATAAAGTTTTACTTTATTCCCATTCAAAACGAGAGTACTACTTGTCCAGACAAGAGGTAGAGAGAGCGAGATCGACCACTGAATGTTGTCTTGTTTTCCCGACCTAACTAAAACTGTTCAAGTGCCTAAGGCATTTAGTTTTCAACACAATTTTATTGCTTGAAATTGCTGTTGTTATAGTTGTTGCTATTCGTTTTGACCTAACATCTCATAAGGAAATTAAAAACATTCAATTAACAGACAATTTATTAGAAGTTAGTTAAATTGTTGTGAACAAATTTAATAGCAGCTCTGATGAATTTAATTAAGTTACTTTTCCAATGTCAAGAGAAATAACATATACTACCGAAGTGTATAGTAGTAAGTAGTACAGCTCTTAAATTATCATAGAATGATAATTAACAAACAAGGTATTCTACAAATTAGAAATATATAAAAAAGAGGTCCGCATAATTAGAATATATTTAATAGTTCTTATAAACATAAAAGAAAACAAGTAAGAAAAAGGCTATAGTCGTGCGGGGCCGACTATGTTATACCCTACAACATTACAATATGTTAAAAGCCCCCTTATGTCCAAATTCATATTGGAAGATTTCTCTTTAAAAATTAGGATTTTGACTAGGGACATTTGCCCAATATTTACGCACTCCGTCGGGCTGTTAGTTGTTGTAGTTTATTTTACAGCTAAATATATTCCAGCGGTCATCCAAAATGCTAGAATTCTTCCCTGACCTTAACTCTCTTCACAGGCGTGTCGATTGGCTTCAATTGTGTGATCGGAAAAATATTTCTGTTCTTGGCTAATTTGAACCCCTAAATATTTTGCAATCATCTCCAAAAGCCAGAAGCCCCCCGTATCTTCAAATTTTGACTCATCTATATGATTTGCTTGTCTACGATATTTGGCTATGTTCGTCAACGAAATCAGCATTAAAAAGCCAGAAGTTCACCTTTTGTGTATTTCGGATATCGTCTGTATGTAATGCTGGCATTTGTTCACACAAAATTAGTGGTCCATTGTACCCGCTGTCCTAAACTCTAACTTTATGCGAGATTTCGTGTCCTTCGGTTTCTTTTTGTGACCTTTATATCGGCTGCAAAATCAGGACAATTTTTAGTTGTTGGTCCATATCAACCCCTAATATATTGCGGACATCTTTGAAAACAATAGGCCTGGCATTTCTAAGCCCAACCCTACCCTTGTGAAAATTTTCGTGAGGGTCGACGATATTTGCAATCTGTATATAATAACCCCAACCTGTGTTGTAAGGTGAATATTACAAAATATTAAAAGAATTTACTCGTTCGTCTATTTGTGATTTCGCCGGGATTAAAAATATTCGCGGTTTAATGAAAATTTGAATTTTATTTAACACAAATGTTGTGGCCCACCCACTAAATACTACCCGATGACCATCAAAATTGGAAGGCTTCTATCCAGCCTTAAGCTCTAGTCCCATGCTAATTTCCGCGTCGATTGGTTCATTATTGCGACCTGTAGAACAACTGCAAAATCAGGATTTTTTCAGTTTTTGGTCCATTTCGACCCCTAAATATTATGCGATCATCTCCAAAAGAAATAGGGTTCTATTCTGACCTTAACCCCACCTCCATACTAAATTTCGTGAAATCTGGCCATAATTGCGAACTAAAGTGAAAAGGTCGTGAGGCAAAAAAAAACATTTTAAAAATGAAAGCATCGAGATTTAAAATTTGTATACCCTAAGCCACATTGTTGTAAAGTGTATTATACTATTGTGCATTTGTTTGTAACATGTGGAGAGATACAAGATAGACCAAAAATTCCTTCTGATGATCTTCATAGAATCATATTCCGAGTCGATGTATACATGTCGTCTGTATGTCAATGCATTTTTGTATCCAAAGTACAGAATCGCGTTTTTTTGTCCGATTTTGTTTGGAAAATGACGAACCCTACATAATGTGGTATAATCAGCCAGAATTCCGATACAGCTACTGCGACAAGTGGGTATCATTAATCCTACAATGATTTTCGGTACAAGATAACAAACATAGTAGGGAATATGTCTTACAAATATCGGGATCGGTTCAGATTTGGATAGAGGAACCATATATATCTTCATTCGAATTCAGGTTTATTGAGCAATATCAACCCAAATCATTACTAATAATAACTAATACAAGTCTACGATTTCTTCTTGTCTAAAAAATATCGAACATATTTTTCTAGCCCTTAAAACGTAAAGCATTCTTCATAAAAGCATCTTTATATTTCAATAGTGGGAATACGCATCAGCGACAGTAACAGCTAATGGCTTGACACGATATACCTCCTTTTGTATTGCTTCCCCAATGATTTCTAAGTATTTAACCTTTGCCTCGGCAGCAAAGGGTTGATAAAGTTAATTCGAACGCTACGAATATGGCAAGGAAAACACTCAAAAAACCAATTAACAGCAAATTAAGAGAAACGCAAACGGAATTTTCAAATGAGGGTGTTGTGGCGCATTTTAATTAGAACGATAAGGATGGTATGCTAAGAATAATAGAATGCAAGTTATGAAAAAAAAACACACCATAAAAATACGAGAACAAGTGTTTGGAGAGTGGGAAATAAGAAATACTAGTGGTATTCATCTTAAAGGCACGTATAATATAAAAATATCCATAAAATTTTAAAAAATTCTGGGGTAATAATTTGCGAGAAAATGCAATAGGGACGAACAATTGTGAGAGCGTTAAAAATCGATAAAATGGATAAATTCTATACATTTTAAAGTTTTATGATTGAAAGTTTTTCTTCGAAAAGCCAGTCTTCGCAACATCAACCATCTTTAAAAGGTATTATTTGGAATGGGTGTGTACAGGGATGCCCGTATTCGACGGACCCATCTGGCAACGCCATAACTTTTGACAGAGATGTCACATCGCTTAATGACATACCGCTTTTGAAGCGTCAGTCCAAGCAGATTTTTACTATGAACCAATACACGCCACGCGAGCGCTCTGAAATAGTCGAAATTTACATTCAACAGAAGAAGTCAATTGTGAAAGCTCAACGTGCTTTTAAAACATTAAAAAATGTGAGAAGTGCGCCTTCTAAGAACACCATTAAGCGTTTATACTAAAAATTTTCGACTGGTAAGGCTCTTTCTAATCCGAAGAGGCCATATAAAAGCCGACCAAGGCGATCGGCCGAGAATATCACTGCCGTCAGAGCCAGAGGTCCCTAAGAACATCCCAAAAACGCCGTTCTCAGCAGTTGGGCATGGCTCGGTCCACTTTACAACGGATTATTCGCATTGATTTGCATTTATTCCCGTACAAAATTCAATTGACGCAAAGAATGTTGCCCGCGGACAAGTGGGCAACCCTGTAACAAATTTGAACAAATCCTCGTACTCTAGCATATCGCAAATCAAGTTATCGTCTTAACATAAATTTACATAAAAATTTGTTGCAACCTCCGACTATCTAACGTACAACCCCACAGACACACACACCCACAAAATCATCCTAATAGTAATACCCTTGAGAAATTTAAACTAAGTGATAATTTGTTGATGGCTTCCTCAAAATGGCCATAAAAAGTTACATGTACTAATAGACACTATAAGCTATTCGCAAAAGATTACAGTAAGGTAAATACCAATAATGATATATTTGATTATATTTTCGGTGAAAAGTCTTTTTTATACCAGGAGGGTATTTTAAATTTGTCATTCCGTTTGTGATACCTCGAAATATAAATTTTAGATCCCACTAAGCATATATATTCTTGATCAGCATAAAACTATATAGATACTTATTAAGCGATATTTTTAGAGGACTTATTTTAAAATTCGTATTTAAAGTTTAAAATGACAAAAAATCGCGTATACAGGTCTACGTCGTATAGCGCTCATATACCTCCCAATATTCAATATTTTGATGATTTACGTGACAATTTTAACCGGAATTGATTCATATCTCGCAGTTGAAGTTCGTAATGGGTACAACAATGTATGACACAAAAATGGCGTCACCATGATTTGGAATTTAGAATTCGTAAAGGATACTCCCTCCAATGACAGAGAATTGTTCATACAGGACCACTTCCTCGTATAGCCCCTACCTATCTATATTCGGTATTTTAAGGATTTTAGCTACGTTTTTCAACAGAACTTTGTATTTAGAGTTCATAACAGACGATGCCTTTTTCAACAAATAATTGTCTAAAGTGGTTCATGTTTTCGTATTGGCCCCATATAACTGTATCTCCAGATATTGGGCATTTGGATGATTTGTGTCACACTTCCGTTCGTTCGCCTATCTGTCTGACTAACTGACTTTTGAATAATCTCATAATAATAAAATGCGAAATAAGCACCCAATTCCCTTCAAATTACGCACATCAAAATATTTCTACCAACATAAGATATGGTATAAGTTTGATTGGGCCAAAAATTACGTAACACCTCGAATTATTGATTTCCCACATAGGAAAGTATATATGGATCTTCCTATCTCGCCGAGCTGAGTCGATCTAGCTATGTACGTCCGTCTGTCTGTCCATGTTAATTTGTAATCACTCTACAGGTCGCAATTATGGCCCGATCTTCACGAAATTGAAAATGGAGGTGGGGTAAAGGTCAGAATAGAACCCCATTTCTTTTGGAGATTATCACATAATATTTAGGGGTCGAAATGGACCAAAAACCAAAAAATTTCCGGATTTTGCAGTTGCTTTACAGGTCACAATTATAAACCAATCGAAGCGAAAGTTAGCATGGGGCTAGAGCTTAGGGCTGGGCAGAAGCCTTGCAATTTTGATGGTAATCGGGTAATATTTAGTGGGTGAAATAACATTTTTTGTGGGTGAAATAGACCATAACATTTGTGTTAAATAAAAGTCAAATTTCCCATTAAGCCGCGAATATTTTTAATCCTGGCGAAATCACAAATAAAAGAACAAGTCAATTCTGACCATTACGTAGATGCCGATAGTAAATATATCGGATATATAGCAAAATATATACAATGTGTGTATACAAAGGAAGGGGATGTTAGCTAGAATGATTATATCTCAAGAATGGCTGAACCGATTTTGACAAATTTTGTCAATTCAGGATGCCCTCTTCGCATAAAAGAATAAAATCTTAAAAAAATCGCATAAAAAGATGCCAATAATGATGTTAATATAGATTTTGTAGTATTTTGTGACATATTTTATTTTTTTCATATTTTTTATCGCATGCGATTTTTTCAATTTGACTTATATTGATTGACTTATATTGAAGTGTATATTTTGTAATATTTTTTTACCTTACAACACAGGTTGGGGTTATTATATACAGACTGCAATTATCGTCCGATCCTCACGAAATTTTTCACAAGGGTAGGGTTAGGCCTATTGTTTTCAAAGAGGTCCGCAATATATTTAGTGGTTGAAATGGACCAACAACTAAAAATGTTGCGGATTTTGCTGCCGTTATAAAGGTCACAAATAGAAAGCAAAGGACACGAAATCTTGAATGAAGTTAGAGTTTAATACAGCGGGTGGAATGGACCACTACTTTTGTGAGGAACAATACCGGCATCACTTACAGGCGAGACACGCAAAAGGCGAACTTCTGGCTTTTTTATGCTGATTTCGTTGACGAATATAGCCAAATACCATAGACAAGAAAATCATATAGATGAGTCTAAATTTGGAGATACAGAGGGGCCTCTTGCTTTTGGAGATGATCGCAAAATATTGAGAGGTTTAAATGGAGCAAAAACAAGCCAATCACCACGCCTGAGAAGAGGGTTAAGGAAAGGAAAGGATTCTAGCATTTTGGATGACCATTGGATTATATTTAACTGTAAAATGGACTACAATAACTAACAGCACCACGGAGTGCGTAAAAATTGGGCAAATGTCCCTGGTGAAAATGCTAAGGGTAGTCTCTGGGCAGTGCTCCGTGACATAATTTCAAAAGCGAAATCTTCCAAAATGGATTTGGAAATAAGGGGGCTTCTAACATATTGTAGTGTTGTAGGGTATCACATGGTCGGCCCCGCACGACTATAGACTTTGCTTACTTGCTTTTATACCCTACAACACCATGTGTTGGGGGTATTATAAGTTTGATTGGGCCAAAAATTATGCAACACCACGAAATATTGGTTTCCCACATAGGAAAGTATATATAGATCTTCCTATCTCACCGAGCTGAGTCGATCTAGCTATGTATGTCTGTCCGTCCGTCTGTCCATGTTAACTTGTAATCACTCTACAGGTCGCAATTATGGCCCGATCTTCACGAAATTTAGAATGGAGGTGGGGCTAGGGTTAGTTTCGAGATGGTCGGATGATATTTAGGGGTTGATATGCAGTTCCTCTACATGTCGCAATTATAGACCAATCGACGCGGAAGTTTGCATGGGGCTAGAGCTTAGGGCTGGGCAGAAGCCTTCCAATTTTGATGGTCATCGGGTAACATTTAGTGGTTGAAAGAGACCATAGCATTTGTGATAAATAAAAGTCAAATTTTCCAATTAACCGCGAATATTTTTAATGCCGGCGAAATCACAAATAGACGAACAGGTCAATTCTGACAGTTACGTAGATGCCGATAGTAAAAATATCGGATATATATAGCGAAATATATACAATGTATATATTCAAAGGAAGGGGATGTTAGCTAGAATGCTTATATCTCCGGAATGGCTGGAGCGATTTTGACAAATTTTGTAAATTTAGAATGCCCTTTTGGCATAAAAGAATTAAATCTAAAAAAATCGCATAAAAAGATACCAATAATGATGCTAATATAGATTTTGTAGTATTTTGTGACATTTTTTTATTATTTCATATTTTTTATCGCATGCTATTTTTTCAATTTGACTTATAATATTGAAGTGTGTATTTTGTGACCTTTTTTTATTTTTTCATATTTTTATCGCATGCGATTTTTCAATTTGACTTATAGTATTTTTTCACCTTACAACACAGGTTGGGGATATTATATAAGTACTGCAAATATCGCCCGATCCTCACGAAAATTTTCACAAGAGTAGGGTTGGGCTCAGAAGGGCTAGGCCTATTGATTTCAAAGATATCCGCAATAGATTAAGGGTTAAAATGGACCAACACCTAAAAATGTTCCCGATTTTGAAGCCGTTATAAAAGTCACAAATAGAAACCAAAGGACACGAAATCTCGCATAAATTTAGAGTTTAGGACAGCGGGAAGAATGGACCACTAATTTTGTGTGAAAAAATACCAGTGTTTTTTACAGGCGATGTCCGAAATACACAAAAGGCGAACTTCTGTATTTTTTATGCTGATTTCGTTGACGCATATAGACAAATACCGTAGACAAGCAAATCATATAGATGAGTCTAAATTTGGAGATACATAGGGGCTTCTTGCTTTTGGAGATGATCTCAAAATATTTAGGGGTTCAAATTAACCAAAAACAGAAATGTTTTTCCGATCATACAATTGAAGCCAATCGACACGCCTGAGGAGACAGTTAAGGACAGGGAAGAATTCTAGCATTTTGGATGACCATTGCATTATATGTAGCTGTAAAATGGACTACAACAACTAACAGCCCGGCGGAGGGCATAAATGTTGGGCAAATGTCCCTAGGCAAAATTCTAATTTCAAAAGCGAAATCTTCCAATATGAATTTGGACATAAGGGGGCTACTAACATATTGTAGTGTTGTAGGGTATAACATAGTCGGCCTCGCATAATTCTGCACAACCAATAGATTTATTGTTACCACGTAAACCAACTATAAAAATGGAGAATTAAAATAAACCTTCATTTCGCAACCATTTAATTTATATCTTCACTCTTTTATCTCATGTTTTCCCCAATGAAAAAAATTTAATATTGAAGAGATCAGCAACTATCAAACATATCCACAAAGGAAAACAATAAAAACAACTAATAATGGAACGAACTTTCACACACCTGATGCTTAATAAAAACCTTTTACCGTTAAAGGTATATATATGTTTGCACTTCCTAAAATAATATTGCCATCATCGCTGGTATCAGCAGCATCATATCTATCAACAAAATATTTGAAACACAACATTAATCTTTGTAAGTAAACAATTTTCATCATTTGTTGTTGCTACCGCTGTTGTTCACATTCCTGCTGTGTAATCGTGTCCTAAGGATATACAAGGAATCTGTAGGGATGCGATGTCACTGGTTGACTGTATTGCAATTACAAGACAATACCATGTTGTCACATTCAGCGAAGACACACTGCTTGACGATATTATGAATTTGTTGCCCTGTTGTGGTTTCCTCACTTAAGTCAACGGCCGCAGGATTTATATGAACAATATTAATGGAATGTTTCACCATTGTTGAGAGCAGAATATAATGTCCTAAAGAATTTAATAAGATGTTATGGCTAAGATATGGGTAAATCTATCATAAATTAAAAAGTGTAGTAATTGAAATCGACAAAAATAAATAGAGGCGATTTCGAGAAATGTGAATTTCATCGGTGATATATTTTTATACCCTACAACACTATGTGTTGGGGGTATTATAAGTTTGATTGGGCCAGAATTTATGTAACACCTCGAAATATTGGTTTCCCATATAGGAAAGTATATATGGATCTTCCTAGCTCGCCGAGCTGAGTCGATCTAGCTATGTATGTCCGTCCGTCCGTCTGTCCGTCTGTCCATGTTAATTTGTAATCACTCTACAGGTCGCAATTATGGCCCGATCTTCACGAAATTTAGAATGGAGGTGGGGTTAAGGTCAGAATAGAAGCCTATTTCTTTTGAAGATGATCACCAAATGTTTAGGGGTTAAAATGGACCAAATACCGAAAAAATGTCGGATTTTGCAGTAGCTATACAGGTCGCAATTATAGACCAATCGACGCGGAATTTCGGATGTAGCTAGACTTTAGGGCGGGGAAGAAGCCTACCAATTTGGGTGGTCATCGGATAATATTTAGAGGGTAAAATAGACCATATCTTTTTTGTTGAAAAAATTCAAAAATTTTCATTGAACCGCGAATATTTTAAATCCCGGCGAAATCACAAAGCCATGACAAGGTTACTTCTGATCTTTACATTGATGTTAAGATCCAACAAATCGGATATATAGCAAAATATGTGTAATATATGTGTATCAAAGAAGATATGCTTGAAAGATCTCATATATGTCGAGAACGGCTGAACTGATTTCGACAGTTCTCATTAATTCAGAATGGTCTCTTGGCAGGAAAGAAAAAAACGTCTAAAAAATCGCATAAAAATATCTCTCTAAAGATTAAAATATTGATTTTGTAACATTTTTCATATTTTTTCAATTTTGTCATATTTTTGGCATATTTTCATTTTGAATTAAACATTTGGTAATATTTCTACAGCTAACAAAACTAAGTAGTTAGGATATCAGGATATCATATACAGATCGCATTTATGGCTCGATTCTTACGAAATTTGGCATGGGGATAAGATGAGGGTCAGAATAGAAGCCTACTCTTTTTGGAGATGATCGTCATATATTTAGGGGTTGAAATGGACCAAAAAACTGCAAAATTGTCAGCAGGTCGTAATTATCGCCCGATCCTCACGCACAGTTGAATGGGGGTTACCGGACATTGCAAAAGCCAAGCAGTTTTGGATGGCCATCCAAAAATATTCAATGTGTGAAGGAGTTTGCCAACTTTTATAGACAAAATACGAAAATGTCCATTCCAGTGACTTTTTGGAGAATTCACAAATACAGGAAAGACGCACTTCTGACTATTTCGTTAACGCTGATTTCGTTGAAGAATATAGTCAAATGTCTGTATCTCATATAGATGCGTTTCAGTCAAAAACCAATAATAAATGTTAATATTTTGCCACTTCTGAGAGATTATAGGTCTTTGGGAAATATTGGTTCCAGATCTAGGAAGACCATTTAAGTGCAACATCTACCAATAAATTGGAAATGAGCAAATTAGTTAAAGTTGCTATTATTCGAAAATTAGAGAACCAAACCTGATGGTTTTCTTTTATTATTTGTCACAATATCTTGTGGAATTCTTTCGAGTATCTCGCCTATATAAACTGTATCGTTTATTATAGTGTTGTAGGGTATTCAACGGTCGGCCCCGCTCGACTGTAGCCTTTGCTTACTTGTTTTGGTTATTTATATCATTAAAGAAGGAGTATTAAATTTAATACGTCAACATTGTGTCAAATCGATATTGCGCGCATGACTTTCTCAATCTGACAATGAAATCAGTTTCGCAATATTTAGGATCAATTTAATATTGTACCACGCACGTCCTCGTCTATGTACAAAAAAGTACAAATTGATTTGTTTTATTCATATAAATTTTTTATATCTAACATATTCCACAAGAACGATAAAATTTATTACCTCACTGAAATTACCATTCATAAACAAGTAAGCAAAAGCTATAGTCGTGCGGGGCCGACTATGTTATACCCTACAACACTACAATAAGTTAGAAGCCCCCTTATATCCAAATCCATATTGGAAGATTTCGCTTTTGATATATTTCTGCACTCCGTCGGGCTGTTAGTTATTGTTGTGCATTTTACAGCTAAATATAATCCAATGGTCATCCAAAATGCTACAATTCTTCCCTGTCCTTAACTCTCATCACAGGCGTGTCGATTGGCTTCAATTGTGTGATCGGAAAAACATTTGTGTTTTTGGTTAATTTGAACCCCTAAATGTTTTACAATCATCTCCAAAAGCAAGAAGTCCCACTGTATCTCGGAATTTAGACTGATCTATATGATTTGCTTGTCTACGATATTTGGCTATATTCGTCAACGAAACCAGCATAAAAAAGCCAGAAGTTCGCCTTTTGTGTATTTCAGATATCGCCTGTAAGTAATGCTGGTATTTTTTCACACAAAATTAGTGGTCCATTGTACCCGCTGTCCTAAACTCTAACTTTATGCGAGATTTCGTGTCCTTTGGTTTTTATTTGTGACCTAATATATTGCGGACTTTATTGAAAACAATAGGCCTAGCCCTTCTGAGCCCAACCCTACCCTTGTGAAAATGTTCGTGAGGATCGGACGATATTTACAATTCTTATATAATATCCCCAAGCTGTGTTGTACGGTGAAAAAATATTACAAAATATTATAAGTCATATTGAAAAAATCGCATGCGATAAAAAATATGAAAATATAAAAAATGTCACAAAATTCTACAAAATCTAAATTAGCATCATTTTTGGCGTATTTTTCAGCGATTTTTTTAGATTTTATACTTATACTTTTATACGGTCCAGCCATTCTTGAGACATAAGCATTCTAACTAACACCCCCTTCCTTTGTATATATATCGCTATATATATCAGATATATTTACCATCGGCATCTACGTAACGGTCAGGATTGACCTTTTCGTCTATTTGTGATTTCACCGGAATTAAAAATATTCGCGGTTTAATGGAAAATTTGAGGTTTATTTAACACAAATAGTATGGTCTATTTCACCCACTAAATATTACCCGATGACCACCAAAATTGGAAGGCTTCTGCCCAGCCTGAAGCTCTAGCCCCACGCTAACTTCCACTTCGATTGGTCCATAATTGCGTCCTCTAGAATAACTGCAAAATCAGGAAATTTTTCAGTTTTTGGTCCATTTCAACACCTAAATATTATGCGATCATCTCCAAAAGAAATAGGTTTCTATTCTGGCTCTAGCCCGACCTCCATTCTAGATTTCGTGAAGATCGGGCCATAATTGCGACCTGTAGAGTGATTACAAATTAACATGGACAGACGGACGGACGGACATACATAGCTAGATCAACTCAGCTCGGCGAGATAGGAAGATCCATATATACTTTCCTATATGGGAAACCAATATTTCGAGGTGTTACATAATTTTTGGCCCAATCAAACTTATCCCCCTTACTTACCCCCAACACATAGTGTTGTAGGGTATAAAAAGTAAAAATTGATTTGTTTTATTCATATACATTTTTATACCCTACACCACATAGTGGTAAGGGTATTATGTCTTTGTGCATTTGTTTGTAACATGGAGAAGGAAACGAGATAGACCCATAGTTACTTTTGAGAACCTTCATAGAATCACTTTCTGAGTCGATTTATGCATGTCAGTCCGTCTGTCCGTCCGTCCGTCCGTCCGTCCGTCCGTCCGTCTGTCCATGTATTCTTGTGAACAAAATGCAGGTCGCATTTATTATCCGATTGAGATGAAATTTTGCAAACAATATTTTTTTGGCCCAAGGACGAACCTTATTGAAATTGGTGAGAATCGGATAAAATTTAGATATAGCTCCCATATATATCTTCATCCGATTTCGGGTTAAATGTGCACCAAATATCAACTATCAGTCCAAATTACCTGAATTTTGGCACACCCAACCGAGTTCGGCCTAGAAGCATGTATATCAAATTTGGAGAAAATCGGTTCAGATATAGCTATAGCTCCCATATATATCTTTCATCCGATTTGATCTTTAAGTCCCTCACATTCCTACTATGCACTCCACAACCATGATATTTTGTACCAGGTATTAGATGGAGCACAGAAATAGCTGTTTTAAATTTTATCGAAATCGGTTCAGATTTGGATATAACTCCCATATATATCTTCATCCGATTTCGGGTTAATTGACCACCAAATGACCAATATCAGCCCAAATGGCACATGTGACCGAGATTAGCCTTAAAGCAACTACAACAAATTTGGAGAAAATCGGTTCAGAAACAGCTATAGCTCCCATATATATCTTCATCCGATTTCGGGTTAAATGTGCACCAAATGTCCACTATCAGTCCAAATTACCTGAATTTTGGCACACCCAACCGAGTTCGGCCTAGAAGCAAGTATATCAAATTTGGAGCAAATTGGTTCAGATATAGCTATAGCTCCCATATATATCTTTCATCCGATTTGGTGTTTAAGCCTCTCACATTCGTAATATGCACTCCACAAGAATGATATTTGGTACCAGATATAAGATACAGCCCAGAAATAGCTGTTTGTAATTTTATCGAAATCGGTTCAGATTTGGATATAGCTCCCATATATATCTTCATCCGATTTCGGGTTAATTGTGCACCAAATGGCCGATATAAGTCCAAATGGACTGAATTTTAGTACATCGGACCAAATTCGGCCTAGAAGCAAGTATATCAAATTTAGTGAAAATCGGTTCAGATATAGATATAGCAACCATATATATGTTTCATCCGATTTAGTCCCATACATTCGTAATATTCACTCCACAACCGTGATATTTGGTACCAGGTATTAGATGGAGCACAGGAATAGCTGTTTTAAATTTTATCGAAATCGGTTCAGATTTGGATATAGCTCTCATATATATCTTCATCCGATTTCGGGTTAAATGTGCACTAAATGGTCAATATCAGCCCAAATCACCAGTCTAGAAGCTAATACGTAAAATTTGGAGAAACCCGGTTCAGAGATAGCTATTGTTCGTAAAATGCACGATAGAATTAGATAGATTTTGATTTTGTACCAAATATCTCATAGAGCTCTGAAATGCCCTGTATAAACCTTTTTACGAGAGCTCTACTAAATATGCATAGTGGTGTAGGGTATCATATAGTCGGCCCCGCCCGACTTTTGAGCTTTCCTTACTGGTTTATATCTAACCTATTTCACAAGAACGATAAAATTGATCACCTCACCGAAATTACCATTCATAAAATTCGAGTGTTAATACTTCAACATACATATGTACGTTAGTTCAAAGCACATGTCCGAATGATTTTTGAAATTACACAATTGAATTCCACAAGACGAGTCAGTACACACCACTCAACCGCCAATCAATTGAATGAATGATGTTGATGCTAGCGAATATCTGTCAATTACACAACGGTTTGGGTTTGTGGAACCACATTGAATACAATGGAAATTTAGAAAACTTTAAATATTGATGTTTGCACATAACCATACAGAAACATATGATTTAATTTAATTTGAAAATTACATCAATGACTAGGAAAAAATATTTATTTAAAGTAAGTGTAGATGTGTGTCAAGTAAAAATGCAGACATTTCGGCCAGGCCAAACTTTGAATGATCTCCATCATTTGCAACAAATTTGCATATTTCTAACAAGAATATCTGTTTGAAATTCTGTTAAAATCAGAAAATACCAAATATTGGGAGTTACTGTTATATTTGGGTCTATACGAAGACGTGGTTCTGCCCCTTTTTGTCATTGGCCATTATAATATTCAAATATGAAACATTTCCGGTGAATACTGTCGCCAAAATCAGCAAAATACCGAATATATGGAGTTACTATTATATGGGGCTATACGAAGACCTAGATCTGCATTGGCAATTTTCTGTCACAGGCTGTATATTCCATTACGAAGTGCCAATACGAAATTTGTTCCGCGTAATAAGTGAGTGTACATAAGGGACGTATGTATTTGAAATTTATAAAATAAAATATGATAAAAAACAATAATTTAGTTTCAAAAAAATATTGCGCCACAAAAAGTTAATAATATTCTGGTTTCAGAAAATTAAATTAAATCTGAAATAAACATCAACAAAATCTGTTATAGAAAATTTAATATGTGTGCATATTGAAACCAGAAAATAGAGAAAAATATCTCAATATTAGTTTCCTGAACAGAATAGTTTTTACTACGGCATCTGTGGTAGCAAAATTCGCATTTTAAAGAAAAAATGCTTTTTTCCTAGTATACATTTAAAATTAATTCTCCACACGTATGGACTTGTCAAATCACGAAAATTACGTGCTCTCACACACTTTTCCAAAGGTACAACGAAACAAAGAAGCAACAATCAAAGTGCGACGAGAGTCCTTCTTTTGTGACAATATGTCACATTTTATGTTGAAGAATTATTTTAAATTTACAAAAAACAACAAAATAAGTTCTTAACATGTTACGACTGTCAATTTGAAGGGATGTAAACACGAAAACTATATTTCGTCCAATAACAAATATTACAGTTTGGCCTTTTGCCAGTCTATTGTCTCTTAATCTTGCCCATGTCTGTTGGCTTTTTATACTGGATAGTCTGGGAAATTTGCTATCCTTGTTTTGTTTATAATACATTGTGTCTGAAATTTCTCATATAGTTCACAATGAATACAAAGAAGAAAGCAGATTTTTTATATGTATATATGTAAGTTCGATGCCAACCGCCATATTCAACCGCAATTTTTATGGCAGTCAACTGTTAATGTTATGACTGGTATGCGATTGCCAAGAACTATTTTCAAACCGCAGCCAAAAGTATTTAGACTATTCTCTTTTTGCATTTGGGTGAAGAAAATGGAAATAATTATCTCGTTTCATATATTTGTTTAATGTGGAAACTACAAAATGACAATGGTAATTAAGATAAGTTCTACTCAATATAAATATAGCTATTTTGTGTTTGAAAAATCTTATCATGTGTGTACGTTTTTGGAAATTATTATTTTAAATAAATAACGCTGAAATATCCAATATTGAATTTATTATACCCTACAACACTATGTGTTGGGGGTGTTATAAGTTTGATTGGCCCAAAAATTATGTAACGAAATATTGGTTTCCCATATAGGAAAGTATATATGGATCTTCCTATCTCGAAATTTAGAATGGAGGTGGGGCTAGGGACAGAATAGAACCCTATTTCTTTTGGAGATGATCGCATAATATATAGGGGTTGAAATGGACCAAAAACTGAAAAATTTCTTGATTTTGCAGTTGCTCTACAGGTCGCAATAATGGACCAATCGAAGGGGAAGTTAGCATGGAGCTAGAGCTTAGAGGTGACTAGAAGTCGTCCAATTTTGATGGTCATCGGGTAATATTTAGTGGGTGAAATAGGCCACAATATTTGTGTTAAATAAAAGTCAAATTTTCCATTAAACCGCGAATTCTGACCGTTACGTCGATGCCGGATATATATAGCGAAATATATACAATGTGTATATACAAAGGAAGGGGATGTTAGCTAGAATGCTTATATCTCAAGAATGGCTGGACCGATATTGACAAAGTTTGTCAATTCAGAATGCCCTCTTGGCATAAAAGTATAAAATCTAAAAAAATCGCATATAAAAATGTCAATAATGATGTTAATATAGGTTTTGTAGTATTTTGTGATTTTTTTTTATTTTTTTCATATTTTTTATCACATGCGATTTTTTCAATTTGACTTATAATATTGAAGAGTATATTTTATAATATTTTTTCATTTCAACAAAGGTTGGGGTTATTATATACAGATTGCAATTATCGTCCAATCCTCACTAAAATTTTCATAAGTGCAGGGTTAGGCTCAAAAGGGCTAGGCCTATTGGTTTTAAAGATGTCCGCAATATATTTGGGGGTTAAAATGGACCAACAACTAAAAATGTTCCTAATTTTGCAGCGCTTATAAAGTTTACAAATAGAAACCAAAGGACACGAAATATCTCATGAAGTTAGAGTTTAGAACAGCGGATAGAATGAACCTCTTCGCATAAACTTTGAAATTTTTGGAGTAGGGCCCATATTGGTCTTGACCACATTCATCAATTGATTTGGTTAAAAAATTGTAGTTATGCTACCCCAAATCCACTTTCGCATCTAATGTGTGGTCAGAAAAGAAAATTTTGTATTCTATTGAATTTGTAACCCCCAGGAGAATATTGGTTGGGCCACGTGTTGGTATAACCCTCATATAAATGTATCCCTGATTTCAGCTATGACTGTGGTCTTGGCTACGGTTTTCAACTGATTTGGCCAATATTTGACATCTTGGCTTTTCAATTTCGAGAGTCTTGACCACATTTTCCATTCGATTTTGCTGTATTTCGGCTACTTTGTGAGTAGAGAACCATCTTATAGAAAAATGTCAACATAGGTAAATATTTTGGTACAGTCCCCATATAGTCCCCAGAGGCGCCGATCTATAGTGATTTTTACCGATTGGCTGACAACAACACGGGCATTGTTTAATCGTCATTGAATTTTACTATTAACAAGAACATAGACTTTTTGGGGATTGTATGGTAATGGGTGTAAAAGCGTAATTATCTTTGACTATTCAGAAATTATTTTGCCTCACCTTTATGAGCCTGATTTGTGAAATATTATGCTATACAAAATTAATTATTAATTAAAGACTAAAACTACGGGTCGGCAACGCGGACCGGGCCAGCTGGTTTTAAATAAAGAACAGTGAAATATCCAATATTGAATTTATTAATATTGTAATTTGTACATGATCGAAAGTAAGCACCCAACAAATTGTGACGGAAGAAGATTGGTGTGTGAAACAATTATAAATTTTATATGTCAAATTTGACTTTGATAAACGGACGTTCCGTAACTAATTTCTGCGTATATGGGGTCTTTAGATCAGAGTAAATGTAAACATAATCTACATTTCAAATCATATGAGTATTATGTTTGATGTCCCTCACCCCTGTATGATCAGATATCTGCCAGCTATATACATCTGTTGACAGTGACTTTAAAAATCCGATTTTGAACTAGCAAGTTCCACGATCTGATAAACAGAATCAACATTAACCAGTAAGGAAAGCTCAAAAGTCGGGCGGGGCCGACTATATGATACCCTACACCACTATGCATATTTAGTAGAGCTCTCGTAAAAAGGTTTATACAGGGCATTTCAGAGCTCTATGAGATATTTGGTACAAAATCAAAATCTATCTAATTCTATCGTGCATTTTACGAACTATAGCTATCTCTGAACCGGGTTTCTCCAAATTTTACGTATTAGTTTCTAGACTGAATTCGGTCTTATGTACGAAAATTCAGGTGATTTGGGCTGATATTGACCATTTAGTGCACATTTAACCCAAAATCGGATGAAGATATATATGGGAGCTATATCCAAATCTGAACCGATTTCGATAAAATTTAAAACAGCTATTCCTGTGCTCCATCTAATACCTGGTACCAAATATCACGGTTGTGGAGTGAATATTACGAATGTAGGGGACTAAAACACTAAATCGGATGAAACATATATTGGTTGCTATATCTATATCTGAACCGATTTTCACTAAATTTGATATACTTGTTTCTAGGCTGAATTTGGTCACATGTGCCAAAATTCGGGCCATTTGGATACATAAAAACATTTTGGTTTTTGAGGCGTTTATTCCGAAATTTATCTACCCTTCACTAAATACATGAATTGTGTGTGTTCATAATTATTTACAACATGTGATCCATGTCCAATATGTTGAAGCCCCCTTATGTCCAAATCCATTTTGGAAGATTTTGCTCTTGAAATTATGTCACGGAGCACTGTCCAGATATTACCCTTAGCATTTTGACCAGGGACATTTGCCCAATATTTATGCACTCCATCGGGCTGTTAGTTGTTGTAGTCCAATGTAAATATAATCCAATTGTCATCCAAAATGTTAGAATTCTTCCCTGTCCTTAACTCTCTTCACAGGCGTGTCGATTGGCTTCAATTGTGTGGTCGGAAAAACATTTCTGTTTTTGGTTAATTTGAACCCCTAAATATTTTGCAATATCTCCAAAAGCAAGAAACCCCTCCGTACCTCCAAATTTAGACTCATCTTAATGATTTGCTTGTCTACGATATTTGGCTATATTCGTCAACGAAATCAGCATAAGCCAGAAGTTCGCCTTTTGTGTATTTTGGATATCGCCTGTAAGTAATGCTGGTATTGTTTCACACAAAATTAGTGGTCTATTGTACCCGCTGTCCTAAACTCTTATGCGAGATTTCGTGTTTTTTTTTGTTTCTATTTGTGGTCTTTATAACGGTTGCAAAATCAGGAACGTTCTTAAATATTGGTCCATTTTAACCTCTAAATATATTGCGGACATCTATGAAAACGATAGACCTAGCCCTTTTGAGGCTAACCCTACCCTTGTGAAAATTTTCGTGAGGATCGGACGATAATTGCAATCTGTATATAATAACCCCAACCTGTGTTGTAAGTTGAAAAAATATTACAAAATATACACTTCAATATTATAAGTCAAATTGAAAAAATCGCATGCGATAAAAAATATGAAAAAAATAAAAAACAAATGTCACAAAATATTACAAAATTTATATATACTACAAATCTTATACTTTTATGCCAAAAGGCATTCTGAATTGACAGAGTTTGTCAAAATCGGTCCAGCCATTCTTGAGATATAAGCATTCTATCTAACATCCCCTTCCTTTGTATATATACATTGTATATATTTCGCTATATATATCCGATATATTTACTATCGGCTTCTACGTAGCGGTCAGATTTGACCTGTTCGTCTATTTGTGATTTCGCCAGGATTAAACATATTCGCTGTTTATGGAAAATTTGACTTTTATTTAAAAAAAAAAAAAATGTTGTGGCCTATTTCCCCACTAAATATTACCCGATGACCATCAAACCCCATGCTAACTTTCGCTTCGATTGGTCTATAATTGTGACCTGCAGAGCAACTGCAAGATCAGGAAATTTTTCAGGTTTTGGTCCATTTCAACCCATAAATATTATGCGATCATCTCCAAAAGAAATAGGGTTCTATTCTGGGCTTAAGCCAATTTCCACTTTCAATTTCGTGAAGATCGGGCCATAATTGCGACCTGTAGAGTGATTACAAATTAACATGGACAGACGGACGGACATACATAGCTAGATCGACTCAGCTCGGCGAGATAGGAAGATCCATATATACTTTCCTATGTGGGAAACCAATATTTCGTGGTGTTACATAATTTTTGGCCCAATCAAACTTATAATACCCCCAACACCTAGTGTTGAAGGGTATAAAAATGTATTTATTGTCTGAGAATAACTTAAACATTATTTAAAACATTTTTTTTTAAATCACGATTGAAGTAAAATATTTATAGACAAGTGCTGGTAGGCTATAGTCGAAAGAGGCAGACCAAGTGACATCCTACTACACAATAATTGTATCTTGACATTAATAGTCAAATCAATGATTGGTTAATTGAGATTGAGATATGTAACTGGAATACTTCAAAAACCATTTCAATTTTCAAGGTTAGGGGTTCAGAAATTTGACATTTAAGCCGCCCAAATCATTAATGTGCGATTTTCTGTACAAGACATCACATATATTCTACAAATATCTTTTCAAAATTCTATTGGAATCGGTTAAGATTTTTAAATGCTTCCCATACATATCCTCGTCCATCAGGCACCAAATGTGTAATATCAACGAGAAAAGGATGTATTTTGGTACATGTGACCGAATTTAGGCTAGAAGCAAATGTGTCAAAATATGTAAAAATTGGTTCAGATATAGCTTTGGACTTCTTAAAGTCGTATGAGGTGACATGAAATATGAAAATACCTCAGTCAAATTTAGTGTAAGTCGATTAAGAGTAAGATATAAGTTTCATATTTTTTCAATTCAATTTCAAATTTAAACCGTCCCAGGTAGTTCTACTAAATATGTGTAAGGCGTCAAAAAATCAGCCGCTCCCGACTTTTGTGCTTTCTTCATCTGTTAAGAATGAATAGTTTAACTTCCACATTTAGACCATGACTTCTTTATTATTAATTTTTTGCAAATGTTTTTTTCTTCTTATTTTGACCATTACTTTTTGTTAATACTTTAAACCCTAGATTATGGCTTAAAACTCTTAACTCTATGGAAAAATTACTCTCATTAAATATTAAGTAGTTTCTTGTAATCATAAGTTTTTCTCTTACACTTAGACAGATTAACAGATTATCTCAAGAATCTGGAACTACAACAAAATATTTCACCAAATTTTAATTGGAATTTATTTTCATCATATTTTGCAATAAACTTTACCTTTAATTTTGTATAAACATTTAATATACTGACCGTGATATTGTTTGACAGGGTCTTTAATGTAAGGTCGATATAAAATTAACAAACTTTAAAGAGTCGATATCCAAACTGTTAATTTAAAACTAGGGCTTGTAGTGGATATATTGCAGATGCGTTCTAGACAAGAGTTATACTACAATTTCCACTGAGACAAAAACAAATTGGCTTAAGTCTTAAAATCCGACCTAGAATATCTGATATCTAGTGTTATTACAACACCTGCAGTACTCTTTACTCTGTTTAAGGGGTTACATTTTTTAAGGGTCTCTTTCCATGCAACATTTAGGTAAATAATTTTGATAAATATAATAAAAAAAAACAAGTAAGCAAAGGCTATAGTCTTGCGGGACCGACTATGTTATACCCTACAACACTACAATATGTTAGAAGCCCCCTTAATCCAAATCCATATTGGAAGATTTCGCTTTTGAAATTAGGATTTTGACTAGGGACATTTGCCCAATATTTCTGCACACCGTCGGGCTGTTAGTTGTTGTAGTCCATTTTACAGCTATATATAATCCAATGGTCATCCAAAATGCTAGAATTCTTTCCTGTCCTTAACTCTCTTCTCAGGCGTGTCGATTGGCTTCAATTGTGTGATCGGAAAAACATTTATGTTTTTGGTTAATTTGAACCCCTAAATATTTTGCAATCAT
The DNA here is from genome assembly GCF_030504385.1 of Musca domestica. Taxonomy (NCBI): domain Eukaryota; kingdom Metazoa; phylum Arthropoda; class Insecta; order Diptera; family Muscidae; genus Musca; species Musca domestica. Next base: position 17,286,514 of record NW_026712299.1, read on the forward strand.
CTCCAAAAGCAAGAAGCTCTTCCGTATCTTCAAATTTAGACTCATCTATATGATTTGCTTGTCTACGATATTTGGCTATATTCGTCAACGAAATCAGCATAAAAAAGCCAGAAATTCACCTTTTGTGTATTTCGGATATCGTCTGTACGTAATGCTGGTATTTTTTCACACAAAAATAGGGATCCATTCTACCCGCTGTTCTAAACTCTAACTTTATGCAAGATTTCGTGTCCTTTGGTTTATATTTGCGACCTTTAGAACGGCTGCAAAAACAGGAAAATTTTAAGTTTTTGGTCCATTCCAAACCCCTAATATATTGCGGACATCTTTGAAAACAATAGGCCTAGTCCTTCTCTCAACCTACTTGTGAAAATTTTCGTGATGATCGGCCGATATTTGCAATTCTTATATAATATCCCCAACCTGTGTTGTAAGGTGAAAAAATATTACAAAATATTATAAGTCAAATTAAAAAAATAGCATGCGATAAACAATATGAAAAAATAAAAATATGTCACAAAATACTACAAAATCTATATTAACATCATTATTGGCATATTTCTCTGCGATTTTTTAGATTTTATACTTTTGTGTTAAGAGGGCATTCTGAATTGACAAAATTTGTCAAAATCGGACCAGCCATTCTTGAGATATAAGCATTCTAACTAACATCCCCTTCCTTTGTATATACACATTGTGTATATTTCGCCATACATAACCGATGTATTTACTATCGGCATCTACGTAACGGTCAGAATTGACCTGTTCGTCTATTTGTGATTTTGCCGAGATTAAAAATATTCGCGGTTTAATGAAAAGTTTGACTTTTATTTAACACAAATGTTGTGGCCTATTTCACCCACTAAATATTACCCGATGACCATCAAAATTGGAAGGCTTCTGCCCAGCTATAAGCTCTAGCCCCATGCTAACTTCCGCTTCGATTGGTCTATAATTGCGACCTGTAGAGCAACTCCAAAATCAGGATTTTTTCAGTTTTTGGTCCATTTAAACCTCTAAATATTATGCAATCATCTCCAAAAGAAATATGGTTCTATTCTGGCTCTAGCCCACCTCCATTCTAAATTTCGGGTCATCGGGCTATAATTGCGACCTGTAGAGTGATTACAAAGATTACATGGACAGACGGACATACATAGCTAGATCGACTCAGCTCGGCGAGATAGCAAGATCCATATATACTTTCCTATGTGGGAAATCAATATTTCGTGGTGTTACATAATTTTTGGCCCAATCAAACTTATAATACCCCCAACACATAGTGTTGTAGGGTATGATAACCGATGAACTTCTCAAAATAACCAACAATTACAAAGTTTTTCCTGAAAAAATTATGAAATTATAAAATTCAGTAAAAAACCAGTAAAGAAAGTCCTAAAGTCGGGCGGGGCCGATTTTATGATACCCTACACCACTTTGCTAATTTAGTTGAGCTCCACTTAATAATTAAAAGTATTTATGGGAGAATTCAATCACACACGCTATGATTATAATTGTAATTTAAAATTCAAAGGACTAAATATGCCGATGCATTTGTATCTTTTAAATTCGGACTTGTATTGCCCATTTTGTGCACAATTAATTTGAAATCGGATAAATATATATATGGGAGCTATATCCAAATCTGAACCGATCTCGATAAAATTTGGCAAAGATATTTCTGAGCTGTATTTGATATATTTCCCTGAATATCGTTGTTACGGAGTGCATATTACAGTTGTGGGTAACAAATATAACAAATCGGATGAATAATATATATGGAGGCTATAGCTATATTTGAACCGATCTTCACCAAATTTGACATACTAGCTTCTAGACTCAATTCGGTCGTATGTGCCAAATTCCATCCCATTTGGACAAATATTAGACGTTTGGTGCACAATAAAAAGTAAATCGGCCGAAGTTATATATGGGAGCTATATCCAAATCTGAACCGATCTCGATAAAACTTTGCAAATGTATTTCTAAACTAAATTTGATATATTTCCCTAAATATTGTTGTTGCAGAGTGCATATTACGGCGGCGGTGGACAAAAATAACAAATCGGATGAACAATATATATGGGAGCTATAGCTATATCTGAACCGATTTCGATCAAATTTGGCATACATATTTTCAGGCCTAATTTGGTTGTATATGCAAAATTCCATACTATTCCATTCCTGATATTACACGTTTGGTGCACAATAAAAGGCAAATTGGACGAAAATATATATGGGAGCTATATCTAAATTTTGACCGATTATCTCCAATTTCAATAGGGTTCGTCCTTGGGCCAAACAAATGATCTGTGCAAAATTTCATCTGGATCGGGCAATAAATGCGACCTGTACTTTGTTTACAAAAATACATGGACAGACGGACGGACGGACATGCATAAATCGACTCAGAATGTGATTCTATGCAGATCATCAAAAGGAACTATGGGTCTATCTCTTTTCCTTTTGCCTGTTACAAACAAATGCACAAAGACATAATACCCTGACCACCTTGTGGTGTAGGGTATAAAAACGGTTAATACAAATTAAAACTACATTCAAATGGTAATTTTAACTACACACTACAATTATATATTTCGAGGTGTTACATAATTTTTGGCCTAATAAAACTTATAATAACCCCAACACATGGTGTTGTAGGGTATAACAACAATTACTTTGGGTAAAATCTCGAAGTGATTAACACCATTATCTTTTGTTAGAATCTGATACCCCGGGTCTCTAAAGAAATTATTAATTATTATTATTAAGGTAATATACAATTTTTTAAGAATTTGTAATACTAGATAATGCAATGTTCATATAATCAGTATAACTCCATATTATTTCAAACATCCCAGAAGGGAAAAGAGAAACTGCTATCAACCCAACGAGCGTTCAAGTCAATTATGTGAAACCAGTATTCTACCACAATATCCGGAAGTATTACAAGATATCTTTAAAGTATGACATATAAACAAGATGTATATGTGCTATATACTGTATTATATGCGTTCTATAAAAATGGACAGTAATTAACACAACATAAAACGCTTACAATATAACATTTTTTCATATAAATTCCCAACTTTACTAGTTAATTCTACTAAATTCTGAAAGACGAATGAGTAGCAGTGGTAATACATGAATATGGTCATAAGACTGAAATTCAACCAAAGCTCATATAGGGTAGGTGCGAATAAGCTCGGCATGTCCCAGTAGTCGGCAGTTTTGAAATTTAAACTTAAATAACTAAGAATAGAATTGACCAAATAATGAAATAATTGCAAAAAAGCGTCAACAGTGTTCTTTGCTCTCTTTCTGTAAAAAAATGAGCTCCGATCATTTATTACGAGAGAATAACGGTTTTCGTCAGTGAGTGTCTTCCAACGCATGCTAAAGTGCTTGTTTGTAAAGAAAAAATTAGTGGTGGCGTCAACTTAATAATCGATTTAAGTAAATTAAATTTAATACTTTTGGAATCAAAAATATTTAATAATAGTAAATAACAGTCTGAAGATCACTTTAATAACTTAAAAACATACAAATCAAGCATTTTTCTGTTATATTATTTAATGCCGACATTAGGAACAGAAAAAAACAGATTTGCCAGTAGTCGGCAGGGATGCCGATTACTAGAAAAATATCATTTTTGACCAATTTCACCAAAACTATTTAAAAATAATCCAAAAACTACTCAAATAAAAAAATTATTTTTAGTTGGCAGTTGCTTTTATTTGTGATTTTTGGCCAACATTTCTAAATTAAGTAGGTTTTTTAAATCAGCTATTTGACGTTTTAGATAGCGGTGGCTATTTTGAAAAAAATGTTGACTATCTACTATTCTTGATTTTCTACCTACATTTGGTTTAGAATTATAATTAATTAAAACACTATTTAATAACGAAATTAATTTAAAATTCTGTATTAAACTGTTTTTATACTATTTGAAATAAAAATAATATACAAAATAATATTTTTTTTACTGAAATATCATATGCCGACTACTGGCAAATAGACATGCCGAGAATTGGAAAATGGTGCCGACTACTGGCAAAAATCTACTATTTTATTAAAATTGCAAATTTTGCCAATTTAATAAAAACAAATTAAATTTTTGTTTATTATTTCGAATCTAAACAAAATTTGGAATCTGAACAACTTTATTTTTCTGCAATTGAAAGATTTCACTCAGAATGTTGATAGATTGAAAAATCGAAAATCCTAAAAGTGCCGACTACTGGCACTATATTTATTATATGCAAAAATGTATATCATCACATTATGTAGACCACAATACAATGTGTGTCACTTCTCTGTCACTTCATTAGTTTCAGATTAAAAATGCCAAAGTCATCTCATTCATAAAAAGGATAAGACAATTATTTACACCTACGTATAATGATAAAGTTGTCATCATTCAGTCATCCCAAAAGTTTAAAAGTTATTTTTCACACTCAAAACTATCGTTAAAACTATTAAGAGCACGAACAGTTATTTATTTTAATTATCAAAGTTTCTCTTATGAAATATATTACTTGGGTAATAGATATGAATAGAAATTTTGGCAGAATGGCATTTGACCTCATGGGCTATAAGATTTGTTAATTTATTTTAATGAGCTGTCAATGAATATTTTGATGCAAGAAATATATTTTATTAACAAATGCAGGAAGAAGAGACCATAAAAACTTCAAAATCTGATGGCAATCTTTCAACTTATGAGCCCATCATATATTGACATTAATGTTACAATATTTGTATACCCTACAACACTATGTGTTGGGGGTATTATAAGTTTGATTGGGCCAAAAATTATGTAACACCTCGAAATATTGGTTTCCCATATAGGAAAGTATATATGGATCTTCCTATCTCGCCGAGCTGAGTCGATCTAACTATGTATGCCCGTCTGTCCATGTTAATTTGTAATCACTCAACAGGTCGCAATTATGGCCCGATCTTCTCGAAATTTAGAATGGAGGTGGGGCTAGGGTCAGAATAATTGCTTTTGGAGATGATAGCATAATATTTAGGGGTTGAAATAGACCAAAAACTGAAAAATTTCATGATTATGCAGCTGCTCTGCAGGTCGCAATTATAGACAAATCAAAGCGGAAGTTAGCATGGGGTTAGAGCTTAGGGCTGGACAGAAGCCTTCCAATTTTGATGGTCATCGGGTAATATTTAGTGAGTGGAATAGGCCACAACATTTGTGTTAAATAAAAGTCAAATTTTCCACTAAACCGCGAATATTCTTAATCCCGGCGAAATCACAAATAGACGAACAGGTCAATCTCACCGTTACGTAGATGCCGATAGTAAATATATCGGTTATATATAGCGAAATATATACAATGTGTATACACAAAGGAGGAGGATGTTAGTTAGAATGATAATATCTCAAGAATGGCTGGACCGATTTTGACAAATTTTGTCAATTCAGAATGCCCTCTTGACATAAAAGTATAAAATCTAAAGAAATCGCAGAAAAATATGCCAATAATGATGTTAATATAGATTTTGTAGTATTTTGTGACATATTTTTATTTTTTCATATTTTTTATCGCATGCGTTTTTTTTTTTTAATTTGACATATAATATTTTGTAATATTTTTTCACCTTACAACACAGGTTGTGGATATTCTATAAGAATTGCAAATATCGCCCGATCCTCACGAAAATTTTCACAAGGGTAGGGTTGGGTTGAGAAGGGCTAGGCATATTGATTTCAAAGATGTCCGCAATATATTAGGGTTGAAATGGACCAACAACTAAAAATGTTCCCGATTTTGACGAAATCTCGCATAAAGTTAGAGTTTAGGACAGCGGGAAGAATGGACCACTAATTTTGTGTGAAAAAATACCAGCATTACTTACAGGCGATATCCGAAATACACAAAAGGCGAAATTCTGGATTTTTTATGCTGATTTCGTTGACGAATATAGACAAATTTCGTAGACAAGCAAATCATATAAATGAGTCCAAATTTGGAGATACAGAGGGGCTTCTTGCTTTTGGAAATGATTGCAAAATATTTAGGGGTTCAAATTAACCAAAAACAGAAACGTTTTCCCGATCACACAATTGAAGCCAATCGACACGCCTGTGAAGAGAGTTAAGGACAGGGAAGAATTCTAGCATTTTGGATGACCATTGGATTATATTTAGCTGTAAAATGGACTACAACAACTAACAGTCCGACGAAGTGCATAAATGTTGGGCAAATGTCCCTAGTCAAAATCCTAATTTCAAAAGCGAAATCTTCCAATATGGATTTGGGCATAAGGGGGCTTCTAACATATTGTAGTGTTGTAGGGTATAACATAGTCGGCCCCGCACGACTATAGCCTTTGCTTATTTGTTTTTTTTTTTTTTTTTCATGAAGCCGGAGAAACAATTAAATTGTAGCATCAGTCATTTTCCGGTCGTGTTTTTTCGCGTTTTGGACAAAAGACTTGGTCGTTTAGATCGTTCAATATATCAATATATCAATACCTTTAGGTTTCTTCATTCGTTGGCTTTTTAAATTATCTGGCTTTAAAATATCGTATAAGCCGACGATAACTTAAAATTTAAAAGAGGAAATTAGACGCTGCATTAATAAAATACATCAACATTTATGCAAAACGGTCATTGAACATTTTATTAAAATATCGCGTGTGTCTGCAAAGCCGCATAGGCCATTTGCAAAATATCTTGTTCCATATATAACCGCATTCTGTATACATACTTTACGATATGATAAAGTACAGTATATTTTGGGGTTAGTATAATTTAACTCTTTTCGTACAGTTAAAGTACGCATTTTCAAAACAATCTCACCAACAGTGAACTGAATATAAAATTTCAGGATTTCAGCTCCTTACATTCATTCAATACAAAAAGTTAGTACTTTTCGTGCACTTGTAGCACAAATTTCCAAGACCACCCTTTTTTATCACATACCAAATACCAAAATTAGTATCATTCAGTACAATTACAGCTACATTTAGTAAAATTTAGATATTTTTAAACACTTGTAGTACACATTTTCGAGGTCACCTCCATATCACAAGCCTACAACAAAAAGGGACGCCGATACAAAATTTGAAAATTTCAACCCTAAATCTAATTTTTCCAAATTTAGTACCGCAAACTTAGTACTCATTTCCAAAACCACATCTATCCTGCAACCCATCATTCTCTCTCATTCTAAACTTTACCTCATTCCGTTTATTCGGTACAAAGTATTTAATTTTTCGTACAATTTAGTTCTTTTCATACCCTTTTAGTACGAATTTTCAAACACCCAGCCTTATCATACGCCTACGGTATTCGGACCCTTTTCATATTTTGTCCGTATGTGAGGAGTTATGAGAGTGGATTTATAATGGATATCTTAAAATTCGATCTTTTTTAAAAACGGTCCACGTCTACAGAAAAATTTGATACTTCCTTCGAAGGTTTTCGATGGGCTCGGAATATCCAGACACGTTTTTTGCCACGAAGACGTATGTTCGAAAACCTTTGTTAGGATGAGGCACAGTTTAATACCTGTGGTACAAGGTTTAATGTCGTTTTGCATTTGTTGGTAACAAGCAAAAGTAATAGACCCATCTTTCACATACTTGCTACAGGTAAATATACTAAATGTTTTGGTGTTGGATATCATAAAGTCTGAGCTCGCCGAGTTTTGTATTTTATTTTGTTGAAGTATTTTGAAATACAGAAAACACGAAACGAAATATTCCCATGAAAATGTTTCTTAAAATATGAATTTCCATTAAAATTATTTACTTTCTCTGAAAAAAAAAACAACAAAATTTCCATTATAATTTAACTTTGCAGTCGGCATAAAAATGAATAATTTCCTCATCAACTTTGCCGTTTTTTGCTCGAATTTATATTGACAGCTTTTGTGTGTTGAATACACTGGAGAAACAGTTCACTCTTATGAGGTCCTTTGATAATGACACACAGAATATCCGCTAGCATTTATGACAGCCAAGACACCTGAGGGGAAACAATTTCAATTAAATTCATTCATCTGCAGCGAGAAGTGATGCGAAAAGACAGTTTTAATCCCTCCATTGCAGCTGACATCGTTTGACGGTATTTCTGGAAAATTATGCAAAAATATTTACGATATCAGTATCACATAGTAAAAAATTAAAATGATAATTGTTTTCACATTGCGGATTAATATTTACGGTTTAAATTTTACTTTAGGATTTATAAATTGTTCAAAATTAAGATTTTTTTTCTAAATCTGAATGAGAATGGGAATGGAATTTTGAAAGTTAAGAAATGGAATATAGTTACCTATATATCCAACAATAATATAACAAGAGAGTGCTTAAATTTGTTTGGCTTGCAATGCTTAAAAAGGTGGACACAAACCCGCCAAATAGAATACGGATCATTTAGCACTGTCGAATAAAGTCCATCCAGTTATGGGCGTCGTTATGTATATCTGCCTATATATAAGTACTCATCGGATATAACAATCTCTGAACCACAAATCGATACTTTTAACTTCCCTTCTGATATACAACTTCTAATCATCCACATTCTCTAAATTTCAAATTCAATGAATCATATTTATATATGCACTAACTGAGCCCGGCGCGCTTCGCTACTCCTTTCGCTTTTATATGCATTCAAAATTTTATATATGAATATTTGTTGGTTAAAAAATATAAATAAAACAAATTTAAAAAATTTGAATCCGGCGTGAACATGTCAGGAACAGCTGACCATGAGAAAACCAGAAACATGCTAAATTTAGTCCGCATACACGAAGGGATTGTCCTTTGGATTTATTAATTTCATAGCAAATGCATAAAATTCTATGTCGCTTTAGCGTCTGTGGAAATAACTCTAAATTCCGAACGAAATAAAGTAGGTTGATAAAATTTTACTCAAATGTATATTATGTCTGCAGGACTTTTGGTTTTGAAAATGGACCATGTGTTCACGTTTTGGTACAGCCCCCATATAACGGTACCTCCCGATATTCGGTACATTGATGATTTTAGAGACATTATTCGCCGGAATTGGTTCAAATTTGGTATTTGAAGTTCGCATATGACAGAAGATTTTCTGTGGAGGTTCACGTCTTCGTATACATTCGGTATTTTTAAGATTTTAACACAATTTTTAACGGATTTTAGTTTTTTGAAAATACCAAATTCGTTCCCAATAGTGGAGGGCATTCAAAGTTCGGCCCGGCCGAACTTACTGCTTTTTTATTTGTTTACCGTTAGCCTTATACAATTGCAAAGGCGTTGTGGGTCAATGCTTCTTAATCAAATCATTTTCCAATCTGAAACGATTTCAATATAATTTTAAAAATTTGTTTTTGTACCAAATTTAGTCACTCATGCCGAATTTCATTGGAATCGAACATACGTATCGTGTTTGGTGCATCAAATATGTGAAATCTGCCGAAAATATATATGGGAGCTATATCCAAATCTGAACCGATTTAAATAGATTTTGAAAAATTTATTTTTGTACCAAATTAAACCACTCATTCCGAATTTAATTGGAATCGGATATAAGTATCGTGTTTGTTTCATCAAATACATGAAATCTGCCGAAATTATATATGGGAGCTCTATCCAAATCTGAACCGATTTCAATATTATTTAACAAATTCATTTTTTTATCAAATCCCGTCACACATTTCAAATTTCATTGCAATCGAACATACACATCGTGTTTAATGCATCAAATACATGAAATCGGCCGAAAATATAGATGAGAGCTATATCCAAATCTGAACAGATTTCCATATAAAATGGCAAATATATTGTCTAATCAAATCCCGCCATTTATTCCAAATTTGGAGAATGTATCTGTAATCGATCAATAGATATGTGCATATAAAATCCAAAATTTTGCGAGGTACCTCGGACTCTGGTGCTAAATCTCCAGTTCCGAGTGGAATTTTAAAAATATATATAGCCTATGTTACTTTCAGGCCATGTTGTAGTATACTTGGAAATTTTCAGGCAAATCTGTTCAGCGGTTTTCGAGTCCATAAATTACAAACAAACGTACAATCATTTTCCTCTTTTATAGATATAAGAAGATACCTTTACTATAAAAATATCCCCTAAACGCGATTTTTCAATTTATTTTCGTAGTACTTCAGTGATGACAAATGTTTCAAATGATGTGAAATAAATAAAAATGAAACAAAACAAGTAAAAAAGCTGTAAGTTCAACCGGGCCGAACTTTTAATACCCTCCACCATTTGGTACAAATTTGGCAATTTCCAAAAAATAAAACCCGTTTAAAATTCTGTTAAAATCGTAAAAATTCCGAATGCTTATACGACGACGTGGGCCTGCATAGGCAAAATCTGTTTATAATGTTGCTAAAATCGTCAAAATACCGAAAATTGGGGGGGGGGGGTACCGTTATATGGGGGCTATACGAAGACGTGGACCTGCACAGACAATTTTCTGGCATGGGCTGAAGTATCCATTACGAACTTCACATACGAAATTTGAAACAATCCCTGTAAATAACGTCGCTAAAATCATTAAAATACCGAATATCGGGGGGTACCGTTATATGGGGGCTATATGAAGACGTGGACCTACATGGCTCATTCTTTGACTTTGGATGAAGTATCCATTACGAACTTCAAATACCAAATTTGAAACAATTCCGGTAAACAATGTCGCCAAAATCATCAAAATACGGAATATGGGGGGGGGGTACCGTTATATGGGGGCTATATGAAGACGTGGACCTACATGGCTCATTTTTTGATTTAGGATGTAGTATCCATTACGAACTTCAAATACCAAATTTGAAACGATTCCGGTAAACAATGTCGCTAAAATCATCAAAAAACCGAATATCGGGGGGCACCGTTATATGGGGGCTACAGGAAGACGTGGACCTGCACAGATAATTTTCTGTCTTAGGCTGTAGCATTCATTGCAAACTTCAAATGCCAAATTTGAAACAATTCCGGTGAATAATGTCGCTAAAATCATCAAAATACCGAATATCGGGAGGTACCGTTATATGGGGGCTATATGATAACTTGGACCTACGTGGCCCATTTACGAACTTAACCTGCCTACTGGGAAAAAATACATGTGTGCAAAATTTTAGCCTTCTATCTCAATTTGTTCGAAAGATAGCGTGATTACAACAGACAGACAGACAGACGGACAGACAGACAGACAGACAGACACACAGACAGACGGACATGGCTAGATCGTCTTAGAATTTTACGCTGATCAAGAATATATATACTTTGTTGGGTCTGACATGAATATTTCGAGGAGTTACAAACGGAATGACAAAATTAATATACCCTCCATAGTATGGTGGAGGGTATAATGAACGATATGATTCTGTAACGAAAACGTTATTAACAAGGTTGTTTTTATTTCATTTTTTTTCGTTTGTTAGCCGATTTTTGGCCAACAGCCAAATAATAACAGGTTTGCATTTCATCCGCGCCGACCCAGAGGAAAACATAGATTTTTATTGCAGTTTTCATGGTTGAAAAAATATTTGGTGCTCGAAGTACAATTCAAGTTGATGTAAAACTGAAGAGACAAACGGGACACCACTGGTGAATGTGTAGGTATTGTTGGAGTGGGAGGGGAAGAGAATGAATGAAAACTAATGGAATATGTAAATATGTCAATAAATTTCAATGATTTAAACCATCAAAGCCGTGGTTGTATCAGGGGTCGTGAAGAAACCAAAAGTGGGTTGTGCCGACTATATGATACCCAACACCACAATGCATAATTATAAAAGACATCTTGGACAAATAAAGGTTTATATAGAGAATATATGCTTACAAATGTACGTAGGCAGACAGAGTGACGGAAAAGCATAATTCGACTCAGAATGTGATTCTATAGAGATCATCAAATGGAACTATGGGTCTACCTCGTTTCCTTTTGCCTGCTACAAACAAATGCACAAAGACATCATACCCTGACCACATAGACATAACAAGAAGCTCGAAAACTTTACAAGAATTACATATTTTATATAGAGCGCAATCTTTAGCAATTTCAAAACGGTTTCAAACACTTTGCAGAAACATTTTTAATTTTTATACCCTACAACACTATGTGTTGGGGGTATTATAAGTTTGATTGGGCCAAAAATTATGTAACACCTCGAAATATTGGTTTCTCACATATGAAAGTATATATGGATCTTCCTATCTCGCCGAGCTGAGTCGATCTAGCTATGTACGTCCGTCCGTCTCACGAAATTGAAAATGTTGGTGGGTCTGGGGTCAGAATAGAACCCTATTTCTTTTGGAGATAATCGCATAATATTTAGGGGTTGAAATGGACCAAAAACTGAAATTTAATGATTTTGCAGTTTCTCTACAGGTCGCAATTATAGACCAATCGACGCGGAATTTATCACGGGGCTAGAGATTAGGGCTGGGCAGAAGCCTTCCAATTTTGATGGTCATCGGGTAATATTTAGTGGGGGAAATAGTCCATACTATTTGTGTTAAATAAAAGTCAAATTTTCCATTAAACCTCGAATATTTGTAATCCCGGCGAAATCACAAATAGACGAACAGGTCAATTCTGACCATTACGTAGATTCCGATTGTAAATATATCGGATTTATATGGCGAAATATATACAATATGTATGTATAAAGGAAGGGGATGTTAGCTAGAATGCTTATATCTCTAGAATGGCTGGACAGATTTTGAAAAATGTTGTCAATTTGGAATGCCCTCCAGGCCTAAAAGAATAAAATATAAGAAATTCGCATAAAAAGATACCAATAATGGTGTTAATATAGATTTTGTAGTATCTTGTGACATTTTTTTTATTTTTTCATATTGTTTATCGCATGCGATTTTTTCAATTTGACTTATAATATTTTTTCACCTTACAACATAGGTTGGGGATATTATATAAGTATTGCAAATATCGTCCGATCCTCGCGAAAACTTTTCACAAGCGTAGGGTTTGGCTCAGAAGGGCTAGGCCTATTGTTTTCAAAGATGTCCGCAATATTTTAGGGGTTGAAATGGACCAACAACTAAAAATTTTCCTGATTTTGCAGTTGCATAAAGGTCACAAATAGAAACCAAAGGACACGAAATCTCGCATAATGTTAGAGTTTAGGACAACGGGTACAATGGACCACTAATTTTGTGTATAAAAAATAAAATATTATGCAGATTTCGTTGACGAATATAGCCAAATATCGTAGAGAAGCAAATCATAAATATGAGCCTAAATTTGGAGATACGGAGGGGCTTCTTGCTTTTTGAGATGATTGCAAAATATTTAGGGGTTCAAATTAACTAAAAACAGAAATGTTTTTCCGATCACACAATTGAAGCCAATCGACACGCCTGTGAAGAGAGTTAAGGACAGGGAAGAATTCAAGCATTTTCGATAACCATTGGATTATATTTAGCTATAAAATGGATGGAGTGCATAGATATTGGGCAAATGTCCCTAGTCAAAATCCTAATTTCAAAAGCGAAATCTTCTAATATTGATTTGGACATAAGCGGGCTTTTAACATATTGTAGTATAACATAGTCGGCCCCGCACGACTATAGCCTTTGCTTACTTGTTCAAATTTAACTTTTTTACTGGAAGATGTATTTTTATAAAATAACTTATTGGAAAAGACAGACTTATTTTCAACAGTATGTACATTTGGTAACCTACATAGGAAAAATTTGTGTAGCAATTAGAACCAAAACACACACTTCTTTGGGTCATATAATGGCAATATGCAAACGCAATAGCAGCATCCTATACTTCACATATTGTTCTCTTTTATGTCATAACAATGGCATGAAGCGGCATTGATACAACAGCAGTAACATCATTCAAGAACCAACATCTGACATATAGTAGTGGCTGTGATTTCCAATTCAATGCCTGTTCATTTAACCACACACCAAGGATGCCCGAGACCAAAGACACGAAGCGATGAATCATTCGAGTCAAAAAAAAAAAACACCAAAGCAAGGAATTATTCCCTCTGTTGATTTACAAACTAAACATGCATTGAAAGACGAGATTCCACATCCAGTAGTGACATGGCATTTCCAGTTTTGCAACCGCAACAACGGTTTAATTAACGGAACAGATACTCTTGACTGCCCTTGAATGGAAGGAAAACGAACGCACATCGAAACAAAGAAATGTCAGGAAAAGCGTATACCTGAATGAAATGAAACATGTTTGCATAGGAATAGGAGCATGTAGGTACGAAGGGTGACAAGAGTTTGGAATTCATGAAACCTGTTATGTTTGGAGTTGCTATCGAGACATTTGTGTGATTAAATTGACCAAAAGCATATTTTTCCAGATTTTTATAGCCAGGTTGACCGATTGAGTCAAATTCGGAAGGAGATTAGTGTTTAGGACAAGATATATCCACAATTGTTGATGTAAATACGAAAATATTTACCTGCATAACTTTTGTGCGAAAATTGTCACAATTAGAGATCGGTTCAGATTTGGATATGGCTTCCGTACATATCCTTATCAAAATTAAAGTTTATTGTGTACAAAATACACCTGTGTGCAAAATTTTAGCCTTCTATCTCAATTTGTTCGAAATGTAGCGTGATTGCAAAAGACAGAGAGATGGACATTGCTAAGTCGAATTATTATTTTAAGCTTATCAAGAATATATACTTTGTAGGATCTAACATGATTATATCGCGGAGTTACAAATGGAATGACATAGGTTATATACTCTCCACAGTATGGTAGAAAATCGAATATAATTCTTAATATACCACTAGAAAAGAGTTACAACACTTTCTGTAATTATTTTGCCTGAATGTAAGGCCAAACAAGTAAGCAAAGGCTATAGTAGTGCGGGGTCGACCATGTGATATCCTACAACACTACAATATGTTAGAAGTCACCTTATGTCCAAATCCATTTTGGAAGATTTCGCTTTTGAAATTGGTATTTTGACTAGGGACATTTGCCCAATATTTATGCACTCCTTCGGGCTGTTCGTTGTTGTGGTCCATTTTACAGCGAAATATAATCCAATGGTCCTTCAAAATGCTAGAATTCTTCCCTGTTCTTAACTCTCTTCACAGGCGTGTCGATTGACTTCAATTGTGTGATCGGAAAAACATTTCTGTTTTTGATTAAATTGAACCCCTAAGTATTTTGCAATCATCTCCAAAAGCAAAAATCCCCTCTATATCTCCAAATTTAGACTCATCTATATGATTTGCTTGCCTACGATATTTAGCTATATTCGTCATCGAAAACAGCATAAAAAAGCCAGAAGTTCGCCTTTTGTGTATTTCGGATATCGCCTGTAAGTAATGCTGTTATTTTTTCACACAAAATTAGTGGTCCATTCTATTCGCTGTTCTAGACTCTTACTTCATGTGAGATTTCGTGTCCCTTGGTTTCTATTTGTGACCTTTATAACGGCTGCAAAATTAGGAAAATTTTTAGTTGTTGGTCCATTTCAACCCCTAATATATTGCGGACATCTTTGAAAACAATAGGCCTAGCCCTTCTCAGCCCAACCCTACCCTTGTGAAAATTTTCGTGAGGATAAGACGATAATTGCAATACTTATATAATATCCCCAACCTGTGTTGTAAGGTGAAAGAATATTACAAAATATTAAAAGTCAAATTGAAAAAATCGCATGCGTTAAAAAATATGAAAAAATTAAAAAATGTCACAAAATATTACAAAATCTTTATTAACATCATTATTGGCATATCTTTCTGCGACTTTTTTTTTTTTTTTTTTTTGATTTTATACTTTTATGTCAAGAGGGCATTCTGAATTTGTCAAAATCGGTTCAGCCATTCTTGAGATATAAGCATTCTAACTAACATCCCCTTCCTTTGTATACATACATTGTATATATTTCGCTATATATGACCGATATATTTACTATCGGCATCTACGTAACGGTCAGAATTGACCTGTTCGTCTATTTGTGATTTAGCCGGGATTAAAAATATCCGCGGTTGAATGGAAAATTTTACTTTTATTTAACACAATATTGTGGGCTATATCACCGACTAAATATAACCCGATGACCATCAAAATTGGATGGCTTCTGCCCAGCCCTAAGCTCTAGCCCCATGCTAACTCCCGCTTCTATTGGTCCATAATTGCGACCTGTAGAGCAACTGCAAAATCAAGAAATTTTTCAGTTTTTGGTCCATTTCAACCCCTAAATATTATGCTATCACCTCCAAAGCAATAGGGTTCTATTCTGACCATAACCCCACCTCCATTTTCAATTTCGTGAGGATCGGGCCATAATTGCGACCTGTAGAGTGATTACAAATTAACATGGACAGACGGACAGACGGACGGACGGACATACATAGCTAGATCGACTCAGGTCGGCGAGATAGCAAGATCCATATATACTTTCCTATGTGGGAAACCAATATTTCGTGGTGTTACATAATTTTTGGCCCAATCAAACTTACCCCCAACACATAGTGTTGTAGGGTATAAAAATTTCTTTCTACATGGGAAGATGGAAAATATTCATAGGTTAAAATAACTTTTATATAGTTCAAATTTCCGTAAAAACATTTTAACCATCCTTATACACAAGTATTTAGTTTCTTTGTTTAATGTTGAATTTTAAAATCACCATCTTCATCGAATTTTAAGAATTAATCCCTAAAATAGATTTTAACATTCACTGCATCGCAAAAAAATGTGCAAGGAATTCACACATTTGCACAAGTGCTTCTGATAGCTTCGTAAACGATATTTGTGCAGTAAATTACTTTTCAAACCACAACAACCACCAAAGAATACGGAAAGAGTTTTCCCAATTGGAAGAAACATTGAAAAAGTTTTTGCCCACAAGCAAATTGAGCTGTCAATGTGTTTGCTTAATATTTAATATGTGGTTGTTGCTAAAGATTTTGTGGTATGTACAGGAGATAAACTTTTATTAAAAAAATTGGATTATTGAAAAATGCAAAAATATGTCTTTCTTTATTTCGGGATTATGTAGGAAATTGTAAAATTGTTATATAAATCATTAAAAATTGCTAAAATTTACCCAGCCAAATATGGGCAAATGGAAACTGAATTATTGCTATACTTGGTAAGATATAATGACCTGGGTCGTGAAATCGCAATATGTGATCCACAGTCGGACATCTAACTTCTGAGTCGAAAAAATAACTCAAATTAACTCAAAGGGAGAAATTGTTTATTATATACTAGCTGACCCGGTCCGCGTTGCCGGCCCGTAGTATTAGACTTTAATGCAACTTTTGTATAGCATAATATTTCACAAAACTCATAAAGGTGAACAAATTTTAACATAAATATTGATCCTACTAAATAGAAATATGGAAGGAGGGCAAAATAATTTCTGAATAGTCAAAGTTAATTACGCTTTTACACCTATTACCATAGCACCTCAAATTGCGCATTACAATCCCCAAAAAGTCTATGTTCTTGTTCATAGTAAATTTCAATGACAATTTAACAATGCCCGTGATGTTGTCAGCCAATTGGTAAAAATCACTATAGATCGGCGCCCCTGGGGACTATATGGGGCCTGTACCAAAATTTTTACCTATCTTGAAATTTTTCTGTAAGATGGTTCTCTACTCACAAAGTAGCCTAAATACAGCAAAATCGATTTGAAAATGTGGTCAAGACCCTCGAAATAGAAAAGCCAAGATGCCAAATAAAGGCCAAATCAGTTGAGAAACGTGGCCAAGACCACGGTCATAGATCAAATCAGGGATACATTCATATGAGGGTTATACCAAAACGTAGCCCAATGTGGGGACTTTACTTAAATAAATCCCTGTGAGGCAATTATCTGTATGATGGTTCTCTACCCCAGGGTAGCATAAATACAATTTTTAGCCAAATCAATTGATGAATGTGGTCAAGACCAAAATAGGCCCTACTCTGAAAATTTAAAATTTTATGCGAAGATGTTCTCTACCCCCTTAGAAACAAAGATGCCAAATAAGGGCAAAATATGAAATAAGGGCCAAAATATGAAATATGAAATCGGGTATCTTGAATGTTTGGGAAGAATTTCTGGAAGGATAGAAATCCTTTTCTTACTAAAAGTCCCATTCGCTCTACTATTTTGCACCCTTTATATTTGGTATTTTACTGATTGTACTCCCAAAGAATTTTGCATTTTGAGCTCTCATTGGATGAATTATTGTCACATGAAATAAGTAGTTCTACGCTTTGAAATGAGCCCCATTAGGCTATATCGGTCATTTTTGTTTATTTAAATGTGCTCACATCTTCCAGTTGAACCACGATGTGGGCCCTGGAGTTGAAAGATAGATGTCAGTTAACATCCTATTTTGCACTTATGTCATTTTTGTTGAAAAATTGTATGTAGTGAACAATTATTCTTTATTTTGTTCACAAAAAGTCCACTGAATTCAATATGATAATACAAATTGAAAACAAAATTGCCAAAATAAGAATAACAAATTGAAAAAATCTTCAACTTGTTCGCTGATTTTTTACAGCAAATGTTTAAAGATCCTTACGTCAATAAAATGTGCTACTATTTTCAAATTCGATTCCATTGAAAATTTTTTTTGATTTTTTCCCGATTTGAGAATTTTTGCAATAAGATCTCTTTTTCGTGATTTTTTAGCGATTTTGAAAAAGTAATTATCTTTTAACTTTCGTGTGACCGCGTTAAATTTTTCAAAATCATCTATTCCGTTTCGCCACCACATAATTCGGTGCTACACTTCCATGTAACCCACCATCAACTTCAGTTCTCAAGAAATCAAGTCAATTAAATAAATTGGTATTAATATTCGAATTCAAATAATATAATAATACAAAATATAAAAAAACACTACAAATGTACATTAGAAAAAAGTAAGTCAAAATGGAAAAAAAATCATGCAAAATAAAACATTACTATTGTACATTTCAAAAGTCAAAATGAAAATCTTAATATATCAAATTTTTACGCGATTTTTTTGGATGTTATCCTTTTCGGACAGGAGACAATTCCAAATTTGTATGAATCATTAAAATCTGTCCAGTAGTTCTTAAGTTATAAGTGTAGTAACTAACACAACTTCCTTTTATATATATATATATATATATATATATATATATATATATATATATATATATATATACTAGCTGAACCCGGTGCGCTTCGCTACCCCTTTTGATTTTATATACATTCAAAATTTTATTTACGAATATATGTTGGTTAAAAAAAAAACAAATTTAAACAAGTAAGCAAAGGCTATAGTCGAGCGGGGCCGACCGTTGAATACCCTACAACACTATAATAAGTGATACAGTTTATATAGGCGAGATACTCGAAAGAATTCCACAAGATATTGTGACAAATAATAAAAGAAAACCATCAGGTTTCGTTCTCTAATCTTCAAATAATAGCAACTTAAACTAATTTGCTCATTTCCAATTTATTTGTAGATGTTGCACGTAAATGGTCTTCCTAGATCTGGAACCAATATTTCCCAAAGACCTATAACCTCTCAGAAGTGGCAAAAGATTAACATTTGTTATTGGTTTTTGACTGAAACGCATCTATATGAGATACAGACATTTGACTATATTCTTCAACGAAATCGGCGTTAACGAAATAGTCAGAAGTGCGTCTTTCCAGTATTTGTGAATTCTCCAAAAAGTCACTGTAGTCATTTTGTCTACAAAAGTTGGCAAACTATTTCACACATTGAATATTTTTGGATGGCCATCCAAAACTATTTGGCTTTTGCAATGTCCAGTAACGTCCATTCAAATGCGCGTGAGGATCGGGCGATAATTACGACGTGCTGACAATTTTGCAGTTTTGTTGGTCCATTTCAACCGCTAAATATATGGCGATCATCTCCAAAACGAGTAGGCTTCTATTCTGACCCTCATTTTATCCCCATGCAAAATTTCGTAAGGATCGGGCCATAAATGCGATCTGTATATGATATCTTGATATCCTAACTACTTAGTTTTGTTAGCTGTAGAAATATTACCAAATGTTTAATTCAAAATGAAAATATGCCAAAAATATGACAAAATTGAAAAAATATGAGAAAATTTTACAAAATCAATATTTTCATCTTTAGAGAGATATTTTTATGCCATTTTTTTAGACGTATTTTCTTTCCTGCCAAGAGGCCATTCTGAATTAATGAGAACTGTCGAAATCAGTTCAGCCGTTCTCGACATATAAGAGATATTTTAAGCATATCCTCTTTGATAGACATATATATCGCACATATTTTGCTATATATCTGATTACTTGGATGTTAACATCAATGTAAAGATCAGAAGTCATGGCTTTGTGATTTCGCCGGGATTTAAAATATTCGCGGTTTAATGAAAAATTTTGATTTTTTCAACACAAAAGATATGGTCTATTTTACCCGCTAAATATTATCCGATGACCACCCAAATTGGTAGGCTTCTTCCCCGCCCTAAACGCTAGCTACATGCGAAATAGGTCTATAATTGCGACCTGTATAGCTACTGCAAAATCCGACATTTTTTTCAGTATTTGGTCCATTTCAACCCCTAAACATTTGGCGATCATCTCCAAAAGAAATAGGCTTCTATTCTGACCTTAACCCCACCTTCGTGCAAAATTTCGTAAGGATCGGGCCATAATTGCGACCTGTAGAGTGATTACAAATTAACATGGACAGACGGACAGACGGACAGACGGACGGACGGACATACATAGCTAGATCGACTCAGCTCGGCGAGCTAGGAAGATCCATATATACTTTCCTATGTGGGAAATCAATATTTCGAGGTGTTACATAATTTTTGGCCCAATCAAACTTATAATACCCCCAACACATAGTGTTGTAGGGTATAAAAATTAAAGAAAAAATATTGCACTACTTTAATGCGTGACATACATACACGAAGGGTTTGTCCCTCGGATTTATTTATTTAATAGCAAATACCAAGCGTGCAGTAAACTGCAATCTTTTAAAGTTGAGTGGCATTTCTATTGCAATTAGTGAATTCGAGGTAGCAACATACTTCCCCGTAATAAGTGAATTTCAAATTAATTGTTGTGTTGTTTTTTAGTGTTAGCGTAAGGCGTTGTGGGTCAATGGTTCGTATTAAAATCATATGCCAATCTGATCCGATTTAAATATAATTTAAAAAAAAAAAAAAATACTTTTACACCAAATTCCGCCACACCTTCCATATTTCATTGAAATCGGTGTGTCAAATATGTGAAATCGGCCGAGAATATATATATGGGAGCTACCATATCTTAACTAATTTCCAATTAATTTGTCACATTTATTATTGTAACCAAATTCCGCCACACATTCTGAATTTCATTGGTATTGGTCATATATATCGTGTTTGGTGCATAACATGTATGAAATCGGCCGAAATATATATGTTAGCTATACCCAAACCCCAACTGATTTCAATATAATTTGACAATTTTTTCTGGTGCCAGATTTCGTCTCTCTCGCGTTGGGTGCATCAAATATGTGAAATCGGCCGAAAATATATATGAGAGCTATAATTCAAATCTGAGCGTATTTGAATAGAATTTGTCAAATTTATTGTTGTACCAAATTAAGTCACTCATGCCAAATTTCATTGGAATCGGAAATACGTATCGTGTTTTATGCATCAAATATGTGAAATCGGCTATATGGGAGCTATATCCAAATCTGAACCGATTTTAATATAATTCGACTAATTTATTTTCTATTCAAAATCCCGTTATATATTCCAAATTTCTTTGGAATCGGACATACATATCGTGTATGGTGCATAAAATACATGAATTCGGTCGAAAATATATATGAGAGCTATATCCAAATCTGAACCGAATTTAATATAATTTGACAAATGTATATTCGTTTTAATTTCCGCTACACATTCTAAATTTCATTGAAATTAGAGATACATATCGTGTTTGGTGCACCAAATACATGAAATCGGCCGAAAATGTATATGGGAGCTATAACCAAATCTGAACCGATTTCAATACAATTTGGGAAATCAATTTCTTAGATAAAATCCATCACACGTTTCAAATTTCCTTGAAATTGGGGATACATAGCGTGTTTGGTGCATCACATGCTTGAAATCGGCCGAAAATATATATGGGAGCAATATCCAAATCTGAACCGATTTCAATATAATTTGACAAATAAATTTTTGCTCCCAATTCCGTTACTTGTTTTAAATTTCATTAAAATTAGAAATACATATCGTGTTTGGTGCACCAAATACATGAAATCTGTCGAAAATGTATATGGGAGCTATATCCAAATCTGAACCGATTTCAATATAATTTGGGAAATCAATTTCTTAGATAAAATCCATCACACGTTTAAAATTTCATTGAAATCGGGGATACATAACGTGTTTGGTCCATTAAATGCTTCAAATCGGCCGAAAATATATATGGGAGCTATATCCAAATTTGAAACGATTTCAATATAATTCGACAAATTTATTTTCGGATCAAATCCCGTCACACATTCCAAATTTCATTGGAATCAAACATTCATATTGTGTTTGAGGCATCAAATGAACGAAATCGGTAGAAAATATATATGGGAGCTATATCCAAATCTAAACCGATTACAATATAATTTTTTAAACTTATTTTTGTTCCAAATTCCGTTACGTATTCCAAATTTGGAGACTGTATCTACAACCAATCAATAGATATGTGCATATAAAATCTAAATTTTTGGGAGGTACCTCCGATTCTGATGCTATATCTCCAGTTCCAAGTGGAAATTCAAAAATGTATATAGCCTATGTTACTTTCAGACGATGTTGCAGTATATATGGAAATTTTCAGGAAAATGTATTCAGCGGTTTTCGAGTCCATAAATTACAAACAAACAAACAAACATACAAACATTTTCCTCTTTTATAGATATAGATTTATAATTTTTAGTTAACGAACATGCAAAGTCCTGGGCAATGGCAAAACTACTGGCAAAATTGCCACAACTCCAGTCATCAAACATCCACTGATGAATTCATCAATTTTCGTTTAATCAAACATGAAATTTTCTTTCACTAATGACGAAAGTGATGAAACTTAAATTCAATCGAAGTTGTATTTATAAGTAAATCTCAACATCAATAAGTATATACTCCACCATTTGATTTTCATTTAGTTCAAAATACCTTAATATGCACACCGAAAACCTCATTAAGTAAAAACATAACATTTTAACGATGCCAATATATTTGTCCCTTGAAATCTAGAATGAGCCAAATCTTGTGAAATTTTATTGCTATATGCATTTATCATTTCTTTTATTTTAGACCACGCAGCCCTAACTGATTAAGAGAGGATTGTAATATATGAATATACTAACATTTATGAAACGTAACCCAGTCTACCATCAGTTCTACTATCGATATACTCTATCGGTCTACGAATGATATGATATTGATCATGAGTGGTCAACGTTTCGAAAAATAACAAGTAAGAAAGCAGCTAAGCTTTTAACACCCTCCACCATTTGGAAGAAAAAAACCAGTAAAGAAAGCCTTAAAGTTGGGGGGCCGACATTATGATACCCTACACCACTTTGCTAATTTAGTAAAGCTCCACATAACAATTAAAAGTTTTTATGGGAGAATTCAATCATACACGCTATGATTATAATTATAACTTAAAGTTCAAAGGACTAAATATGCCGAAGCATTTGTATCTTTTAAATTCGGATTTGTATTGCCCATTTGGTGCACAATTAATTTAAAATCGGATAAATATATATATGGGAGCTATATCCAAATCTGAACCGATCTCGATAAAATTTGGCAAAGATATCTGAGCTGTATTTGATATATTTCCCTGAATATCGTTGTTACGGTGTGCATATTACGGTTTTGGGTAACAAATGTAACAAATCGTATGAACAATATATATGGAAGCTATAGCTATATCTGAACCGATCTTCACCAAGCTTCTAAACTCAACTCGGTCGTAAGTGCCAAATTCCATCCCATTTGGACAAATATTAGACGTTTGGTGCACAATAAAAGGTAAATCGGACGAAGTTATATATTGGAGCTATATCCAAATCTGAACCAATCTCGAGAAAAATTTAGCAAATGTATTTCTGAGCTGTATTTGATATATTTCCCCAAATATTGTTGTTGCAGAGTGCATATTACGGCTGCGGTGGAAAAAAAATAACAAATCGGATAAACAATATATGTGGGAGCTATAGCTATATCTGAACCGATTTCGATCAAATTTGGCATACATATTTTAAGGCCTTTTTTGGGTGTTTATGCAAAATTCCATACAATTCGGGCTAATATTACACGTTTGGTGCACAATAAAAGGCAAATCGGACGAACATATATATGGGAGCTATATCTAAATTTTGACCGATCCATTTCAATAGGGTTCGTCCTTGGGCCAAACAAATGATCTGTGCAAAATTTCATCTGAATCGGGCAATAAATTCGACCTGCACTATGTTTACAAAAATACATGGACAGACGGACGGACAGTCGGACGGACGGACATGCATAAATCGACTCAGAGTGTGATTCTATACAGATCATCAAAAGGAACTATGGGTCTATCTCGTTTCCTTTTGCCTGTTACAAACAAATGCACAAAGACATAATAACCTGACCACTTTGTGGTGTAGGGTATAAAAATCCGTCGGAAAATACCGCTCAAATGAAAAATATATGGGGGATATACGAAGATGTGGTCCTGCATAAGTAATTTGTATCACAGGCTGTAGTAACGGTTCCAAACTTTATATACGAAAATTGAAACAATTCCGGTGAACAATGTCGCAAAAATCATGAAAATACCGAATATCTGGGGGTCTATGGGCGCTATAATAAAACGTGAACCTATTTAGACAATTCTCTTCTAAGAGGTTAAGTTCTCAGTACTCCCTTGTGTGGATTTTAAGACAATTTCATTGAAAAATTTGGCTGAAATCATAAAAATACCGTTATATTGGAGCTATACAATATCGTGTAAATATATAAATAAATCTTTTGCGGGAGATACAGTACTCACAAGGAACTCCTTGTGTGAATTTTTAGACAATTTCATTGAAAAATGTGGCTAAAGTCATCAAACCACCGAAAATCGGGTGTACCGTTATGTTGGGGCCATACGATATCGTGGACCTATATAGAATTCTTTTCCAGTCGTAATTAGTTGTATCTATTATAAAAAGCTGCTTCATTTTATTTAAATATGAAAAATGTTGTTAAATTTAAAACTCGGATTGATTTTCTACATGCGAGATGTGACCCTGCATTTTTTAAAAAAAACCCCTATATGTTTTGAGTTGGTTTTTATTGTTCTTTTCAAACTTCAATTTAAAACTTAAATGTAAACAAATAATTAATTTCAGGATTCAATGAAAAATTTTAATTCTCCACAATGTTGCACATTTCGCTAGTCTACAAATTAAACACGAAGTAAGCATAAATTAATAAATTCTGGCCATGCGTTTAACAATGCAATTATGTGGCCTCTTTGCTCACGAAGTGAAGCCATAATAAATATAAACAATAATTATGGCCACCAGTAATTAAAAAAAAAAAACATTGACATTTGTCACATACATTCGGGTGGAATGAACATTTTGAACAAAAAATACGTGGGTAATGTAGGGTGTCAAACAATCGGTCCTACACAAGACAACCTCTGTATTTACAGTTTTTCTTGCTCTAATTCCGGGTATATAAAGTCCGATGTATCCATAGATGTTAGAGAATGAATATAAAGAGTTTTAACATTTTCTGCAATGTACCTACCATCTGCATCCTTTACATCACAATAAGAATTATGTGTGGATTTTGACTTTCTGGTAAAAAACTATACAAACATAATCACACACATATTTGCCAGCCATTGACCTCAATTGGGAGGCTATTGTTTCTGTTTGATCTGGTGGGTAGAACCCGTAGATGTGCTTACATTTATAGATACCAATAAATTCGATTTTCAGAGACATTTCAACGATTTGATTTTTTTGATTTAAGATTTTTTTCTTAACCAATGACATTGACTCATTCAATTCGATCTACCCTAATACCTGTAGAGCAAAGTGTACGACAGAAATCACGTTTCGAAAATCTCATCCAATCACCGACAATGTATGAATAATGCTTTGATTCGATCAACATGATTTTTAATTGAAAATTGCAGCTCATGATTTAATTATAAACAATAAAATATTCAACCATAAATACGTAAGTATATGGAAGGAATATTTTGCATACAATACATTTTTGAGAATAATAATGACCGAACTCAAATGGTTTGTATTTAATTTAAAATTTTGATCGAGATTATTTTCTCTACAAACAAATTAACACTGTGGACATTACATACAAATATTTACCATAGCAGTCCAATAAAAATATTTATAATAATATTTATAAAATATAGAATAATATTTATAAAATATAGAAGAGCCCTCAATGGTTTAACATATACAAATTATTCCGATGCACACATATATACCTTCCCCTTTCAATTTAGTATTTGTTGCCCTTTAAAATATTCTATGAAACAAGGTTTTGTATAGCAGGCTCTCATCTACTCGTTTTTTTCAATCATACACACATGGCCGTCCGTGAGGGCTCTTGATTTTGAAGCATTGCAGGTCGATAGCAACTGTGTGAAGTTATATATGGGAGATAATGTGTTTGCATTGGCATGTATTGCATTTGATTGTTAGCAAATATTGCATATAGACCATTCCTGAATGTGCGCCGGGCATCAGATTTTCAGAATGTCTGTATTTATTGAATCAATATGGAATAACACTTGAGACATAGTATGTACCTGACCTACGATAAAAAATACATATTTAAAATATTGTTGCTTTAATTTATCGAATTTATAATATCTAAATATTATTCATGATTACTATCTATTTAATTTTTATTCAAAAAACACAAACTACAAAAAAATCCGAACGATTATACCACAAGTCCGCAACCGGTCTCCAAAGACTAGGACATAAAAATCCCAATCACCTATATCGTTAACCCTGATTATCAACTACTCGTCAGCCCCATGATCATAGTAGTATAAAATTGGTGAAACAATCAGTCATAGTATATCCATACAAAAACAATGTTGATATATTTTCTGGTTTTAGTCATGGTTCTTCTGTACAGATGCCAATCGGAATATTCATATCTTGAGTGAACACAAAGTAACCATTCTGTCAACACTGGACTCAAATACGCCTCCTAGGGCTTTAATGGTTTTTATGTTTCCAACATTTTTTTTTGCGGCCAATTGTCCAAATGTGAGTCTCTAAGTACCTGGAAATAGAAAATCTCCATTTACCTTGAAGAAGAAGAACGGCTGCAGAATTTGCAATATTCGTCATGTTTATTTGTATGATTGAAAAATTGAATCATTTGGTGAATGGAGGATACAATATACATAATGAGTAATTATATTTCAAGTGGGCTTATACAGACAATTTAGACAAGGACCCTGAAGTGGTCGAGACATTCATAATAAATTACATTGTTTGTAAGGATATCATATTTGTATTTGTTTGCCTGTTGCTGTTTATTGCTAATGGCTAAAGCATGAAATGGTGATTTGTAATTTATGAAATACTGAAATTATAATCAGGCATGGAATAAAGTAAGAAGAGAGAAAACTTTTTATGATTAAATTATATTATTGTGGAAATGATATATATTTTCTTGATTGACATTTAATTGAAGTTTAGCTGATTATTATGAAAATGAGTTAGTTTTTCTTGATTGGCTTGTAAATGAAATTTGAAAATTTCGGTTATGTGCAATTATACACGGTCATTATAAAAAGATATAAGCATGAGAATTTGTCACTCGATATATATATATATATATATATATATATATATATATATATATATATATATATATATATATATATATATATATATATATATATATATATATATATATATATATATATATATATATATATATATATATATATATATATATATATATATATATATATATATATATATATATATATATATATATATATATATATATAAAAATATATATATATATTGGTTTGTGCAAAATCATTTCTAATAAGATTTCAAACGATTTTAATGTCTGGAATATTTGTGAAAATCTAAAGCACTTTAAAGATAGCTTATTTCCATCCAAAGTCCTTGCATTTCAAAAGAGATTGTGTGGAATTTCTGTGAAATTCCATGATAATTCAATTTTGTGGTTTTCAATTTTGTCAGACATGACACGCAGAGATTATTCCAACATAAACACTTTCGTTTAGTTTGTAAATCGTTTGTGTTATTCTTCCATTCATACTCACTTATTCATGTATTTTTGAATTGCTTGGCAAATTGAGATGGAGCGACGAGTGTTTTGGGGACTGGATGGCGAATATACGTATGTTTCTCTTAACGTATTCTCAAATTTTCTTAAAAACCATTTCCCTAATTATCGAATTTTGTAGTAATTTTTGGTTAAAGAATTTATTAGAGAAATAATAATAAATATTTATACCCTACAACACTATGTGTTGGGGGTATTATAAGTTTGATTTACCTAAAAATTATGTAACACCACGAAATATTGATTTCCCACATAGGAAAGTATATATGGATCTTCCTATCTCGCCGAGCTGAGTCGATCTAGTTATGTATGTCCGTCCGTCCGTCTGTCCGTCTGTCCATGTTAATATGTAATCACTCTACAGGTCGCAATTATGGCCCGATCTTCACGTAATTTAGAATGGAGGTGGGGCTAGGGTCAGAATAGAACCCTATTTCTTTTGGAGATGATCTCATAATATTTAGGGGTTGAAATGGACCAAATACTGAAAAATTTCCTGATTTTGCAGTTGCTCTATAGATCGCAATTATAGATCAATCGACGCGGAAGTTAGCATGACGCTAGAGCTTTGGGCTGGGCAGAAGCCTTCCAATTTTGATGGTCATCGGGTAATATTTAGTGGGTAAAATAGACCACAACATTTGCATTAAATAAAAGTCAAATTTTCCATTAAACCTCGAATATTTTTAATCCCGGCGAAATCACAAATAGACGAACAGGTCAATTCTGACTGTTACGTAGATGCCGATAGTAAATATATCGGATACATATAGCGAAATATATACAATGTGTATATACAAAGGAAGGGGATGTTAGTTAGAATGCTTATATCTCAAGAATGGCTGGACCGATTTTGACAAATGATATCAATTCAGAATGCCCTCCTGGCCTAAAAGAACAAACTATAAGAAATTCGCATAAAAAGATGCCAATAATGATGTTAATATAGATTTTGTAGTATTTTGTAATTTTTTTTTTTATTTTTTCATATTTTTTATCGCATGCGATTTGTTCAATTTGACTTATAATATTTTGTAATATTTTTTCACCTTACAATACAGGTTGAGGATATTATATAAGGATTGCAAATATCATCCGATCCTCACGAAAATTTTCACAAGGGGTGGGGTTGGGCTCAGAAGGGCTAGGCCTATTGCTTTCAAAGATGTCCGCAATATATTTAGGGGTTGAAATGGACCAACAACTAAAAATTTTCCTGATTTTTCAGCCGTTATAAAGGTCGCAAATAGAAATCAAAGGGCACGATATCTCGCATACAGTTAGAGTTTAGGACAGCGGGTACAATGGACCACTGATTTTGTGTGAAAAAATATCAGCATTACTTACAGGCGATAACCGAAATACACAAAAGGCGAACTTCTGTCTTTTTATACCCTCCACCAAAAAAGGTATGGAGGGTATATTAAGTTCGTCATTCCGTTTGTAACTCATCGAAATAATCATTTTAGACCCAACAAAGTATATATATTCTTGATCAGCGTAAAATTCTAAGGCGATATAGCCCTGTCCCTATCTGTCCGTCTGTTGTAATCACGCTACAGTCTAAACGAATTAAGATAGGAAGCTAAAATTTTGCACAGATCTCTCTTTTGTCTGCAGGCAGGTCAAGTTCGAAGGTGGGCTATATCGGTCCACGATATCGTATAGCCCCCATATAACGGTACCCCCCGATATTCGGTATTTTGATGATTTTACCCACATTTTTCAACGGAATTGTCTGATAACGTATATATATATATATATATATATATAGCCATATTATATATATATATATATATATATATATATATATATATATATATATATATATATATATATATATATATATATATATATATATATATATATATATATATATATATATATATATATATATATATATATATACTAGCTGAACCTGGTGCGCTTCGCTACCCCTTTTGATTTTATATGCATTCAAAATTTTATTTACGAATATATGTTGGTTAAAAAAAAAAACAAATTTAAAAATTAAAAAAAAAATTATTGCACTACTTTAATGCGTAAATACCCAAAACCATTAGAAAAGCAGTAACATGACATACATACACGAAGAGTTTGTCCTTCGGATTTATTTATTTCATAGCAAATACAGTATTGCATTAAATTGCAGTAAACTGCAATCTTTTGAAGTTGAGTGGCATTTCTATTGCAATTAGTGAATTGGAGATAGCAACATACTTCGCCGTAATAAGCGTATTTCAAATCAATTGTTGTGTTGTTTTTTAGTGTTAGCCTAAGGCGTTGTGGGTCAATGGTTCTTATTAAAATCATATCCCAATCTGATCCGATTTAAATATAATTAAAAAAAAAATACTTTTACACCAAACTCCGCCACACCTTTCATATTTCATTGAAGTTGATGCGTCAAATATGTGAAATCGGCCGAGAATATATATATGGGAGCTATATCCAAATCTTAACTACTTTCCAATTAATTTATCACATTTCTTGTTATAACCAAATTCCGCCACACATTCTGAATTTCATTGGAATCGGTCAAATATATCGTGTTTGGTGCATAATATGTATGAAATCGGCCGAAATATATATGTTAGCTATACCCAAACCTCAACTGATTTCAATATAATTTGGCAATTTTTGCTGGTGCCAGATTTTGTCCCTCTCGCTTTGGGTGCATCAAATATGTGAAATCGACTGAGTATATATATGGGAGCTATAATCACATCTGAGCGTATTTGAATATAATTTGTCAAATTTATATTTGTACCAAATTTAGCCACTCATGCCGAATTTCGTTGGAATCGGAAATACGTACCGTGTTTTGTGCATCAAATATGTGAAATCGGCGGAAAATATATATGGGAGCTATATCCAAATCTGCACCGATTTTAATATAATTTGACTAATTTATTTTCTAATCAAAATCCCGTTACATATTCCAAATTTCTTTGGAATCGAACATACATATCGTGTGTGGTGCATCAAATACATGAAATCGGTCGAAAATATATATGAGAGCTATATAAAAATCTGAACCGATTTTAATCTAATTTGACAAATGTATATTTGTTTTAATTTCCGCAACACATTCCAAATTTCATTGAAATTAGAGATACATAGCGTGGTTGGTGCATCAAATACATGAAATCGGTCGAAAATATATATGGGAGCTATATCCAAATCTGAACCGATTTCAATATGATTTGGGACATCAATTTTTTAGATAAAATCTATCACACGTTTCAAATTTCATTGTAATTGGGGATACATAGCGTGTTTGGTGCATCAAATGCTTGAAATCGGCCGAAAATATATATGGGAGCTATATCCAAATCTGAACCGATTTCAATATAATTTGACAAATTTATTTTCGGATTAAATCCCATCACACATTCCAAATTTCATTGGAATCGAACATTCATATTGTGTTTGAGGCATCAAATAAACGAAATCGGTCGAAAATATATATGGGAGCTATATCCAAATCTGAACCGATTACAATATAATTTGGCAAACTTATTTTTGTTCCAAATCCCGTTACGTATTCCAAATTTGGAGACTATATCTTCAACCAATCAATAGATATGTGCATATAAAATCAAAATTTTTGGGAGGTACCTCCGATTCTGATGCTATATCTCCAGTTCCAAGTGGAAAGTCAAAAATGTATATAGCCTATGTTACTTTCAGGCGATATTGCAGTATATATGGAAATTTTCAGGAAAATCTATTCAGCGGTTTTCGAGTCCATAAATTACAAACAAACAAACAAACATACAAACATTTTCCTCTTTTATAGATATTATATATATATATATATATATATATATATATATATATATATATATATATATATATATATTTCTTTTTAATTCTTCTATTTTATTACGTCTTCTATTTTATTACGTCATCGCCTAAACTTTTAAACCCTTAAATATTAATATGAATTACTTTACCCTTTTACCTCACCCACAAGTGGTTAACAAATACTCAATATTGTACGAAAATAATGTGAACAGAGTCCATATGTTAGTCAAAACTCGACACATCGTAGAAACTTAATCACTAAAAATCCAGACGGGGTAAGGTGCATTATAACTTCGTTTCTTGCGGTAAACTTACAACAATTTTAAAGACATAACACTCGCAAAATATCAGTTGGTGTCCGAATATCTCAATGTACCAGATTAATGACTTAACTGATCAAATGCTAAGGGCCTGTTTGAGGAATCTGTCGAAAATTTAAAGTAAATTGTAGTGTTGTGGTGTAAGGAGTTACAGCCATTTTAAAATATCCTATATTTTATTATTTAGAAACTAAACAAATAAATGGCTAAAAAAGCCATTTTAAATACCCCATTTTTTAAACAAATAAATATGATAAAAACGCTGAATTGTTTACATTTAAGGAGTTACAGAAATTTTAAATACCCTATATTTCATTATTTAGAAACTAAACCAATAAATAGGCTAAAAATACGGATATGTTCATATATAAGGAGTTACAGCCATTTTAAAATACCCTATTTTTCATTGTTAATAGTTTCTTTAACAAAAATAGGCTAAAACGCCGATATGTTATTATTTGGGGAGTTACAGCCATTTTATAGGGTATTTTAACCCTAATTTTCATTATTTAGAAACTAAACAAATAAATAGGCTAAAAATGCCGAAATGTTATTATTTAAGGAGTAAGAGCCATTTTAAAATATCCTATTTTTCATTGTTAAAAATCTAAACAAATAAATAAACTAAAAACGAAGAAATTTTAATATTTAAGGAAGTACAGCCGTTTTAAAATACCTATTTTTCACTATTTAGAATATTTCACAATTTAAAATAGGCTATTTTTATACCCTCAGCCATATGGCTATAGAGGGTATATATCATTTGATACGGTCAGAACGTGCCTAGTCGAGTTTAGACCCTAGGTCTCTTTGGACCAAATCCGTTTCAGAAAATTTGGAGTCGATCTAGCGATGTCCGTCCGTCCGTCTGTCCGTCTGTCTGGGTGGCTGGTGCGCGCGAGAACTCTCGAAGGGAATATCCGATTTGGTCCAAACTTGGTACATCGTAATATTTTTGTCAAACTCGATCGAGTTCGGAGATGGGCAATATCGGTCCACTCCTTCTGGTACCTCCCCCACAAAAGGTCGGAATCTGCAAAAAAATATTCTTTGCACAGAAAGAGAAAGGATAATCCGATTTTGCTCTAACTTTGCAAATCCTAATATTTGCGTCAGTACTCGGTCAGGTGTGAAAATGGACAATATCGGTCCACTCCATCAAGTACCTCCCCCACAAATGGTCAAAATTTTGAATAATTACAACTCTCATAAAATGTGATGTAAGAGTCCGATTGTCTTCAAATTTCACACATCCCAATATTTATATTAACCCAAGGTCTGGTGTTAAGATGAGAGATATCGGTCCACTCCTTCTGGTACCTCCGCCACAAATGGTCGAAATTTTAAAAATATATATTTTCTTCACAGAAAGGGAAGCAATAATCTAATTTTGAAAAACATAACGCTCAAAGAAAGCGAAATAAGGATCCGACTCTCTTCAAATTTCACACATACAAACATTTTTGCTAACACCAGATCTGTTGTGAAGATGCTATAAACACCTGCTGGTACCTCACCCACAAAGGGACTCAATTTTCAATATTTTTATCTGTCATAAATTGCGAAACAACTCAGCGATTCTTTACAATTGCTTTATCCATCTGATATAATAATATTTATATCATATTTATTTAGGTCCGATACGAAATGAACAATATTGATCCATTCTTTCAAAACCCACTCCATAGAAGGTGAAGAAGGCTGAGGGTATACATCTGTCGGCAAAACCGAACGATACTTTTTACATGTTTTCTTTAAATATTTGCAATCAAAGCGATGCTAAAAACCCCGAAAAATCAATATCTAAGGAGCTATGAGCATTTAAAAAGAGGCTGCAAGGAAACTGCAATCAAAACGATGCTAAAAACCCGAAATGTCAAAAGAGTTATGAGCATTTTAAAATAGACTATTTTTCCTATTTAAATATCTACAATCAAAACTATGCTATAAACCCCGAAATGTCAATATTTAAGGAGTTATGAGCATTTTAAAATAGACTATAAAGAAACTGCAATCAAAACGATGCTAAAAACCCCGAAATGTCGATATTTTTGAGGAGTTATGAGCATTTTAAAATAGACTATTTTTCCTCTTTAAATATCTGCAATCAAAACGATGCTAAAGTCCCCGAAATGTCAATATTTAATGAGTTTTGAGCATTTTAAAATAAGCCATTTTTCCTTTTTAAATATCTGCAATCAAAGCGATGCTAAAACCGAGAAATGTCAATGTCTATTTGTTTCATTATTTAGAAACTAAACAAATAAGTATTCTAAAAACGCCGAAATGTTAATATTTTAAGATTTATAGCCATTTTGCAACACCCTGTTTTTCATTATTTAGAAACTGAACAAATAAATAGTCTAAAAACGCTGAAATTTTAATATTTAAGGAGTTACAGCCATTTTAAAATATCCTACTTTTCATTAAACAAATAAATAGGCTGAAAATACGATTTAATTTCCACAGCTCTAGTCACCCTCATCTAAATCACCGATTCAGTCCCAAATTATGTGATTATGTTCAAGGGTAAAGTATATTTACTCTGTCATTTTCAGTCTGGTTGGTTTGTATGTGTCTTTTTGGTTTGTGCAAAATCATTTCTAATAAGATATCAAACGATTTTAATGTCTGGAATATTTGTGAAAATTTAAAGCTCTTTAAAGATAGCTTATTTGCATCTAAAGTCCTTGCATTTCAAAAGAGATTGTGTGGAATTTCTGTGAAATTCCATGATAATTCAATTTTGTGGTTTTCAATTTTGTCAGACATGACACGCAGAGATTATTCCAACATTACCACTTTCGTTTAGTTTGTAAATCATTTGTGTTCTGCTTCCATTCATACTCACTTATTCATGTGATTACGTCTTTATATATTTTTGATGCCGTTTTGAATAGCTTGGCAAATGGAGATGGAGAGACGACAGAATGTTTTGGGGTAAGGATAGCGAAAATACGTATGTTTCTCTTAACGTATTCTCAAATTGTCTTAAAAAAAAAACTTTTTTCCCTAATTATCGAATTAGCAATTTATGGTTAAACAATTTATAAGAGAAATAATCTATATATATATATATATATATATATATATATATATATATATATATATATATATATATATATATATATATATATATATATATATATATATAAATCAATTGTTGTTTGTTGGTAACGGAATCAGTTGAAAACGGCTGGACCGATTTGCATAATTTTTTGTAAAAACTTCCGTCATACCCCGAGTTAGGTTTTAAAGAAAAAAATGTAGACCACCCCACTTTTGCGCCCACAATTTTGATTTATATAAAATCCTTATATTTGCCAATATAGAGGAGATATCGGTTTGAAAATTATTGCACGAGATACTGTTGACTTTCCATCCCCCTCTAAGTATTTATTTGGGGCTGAGAAACTGTCGTTGTCAGTACTTTTTAATCTATATCTATCTATATATAAAAGAAAGTTGTGTTAGTTACTACGCTTATAACTTAAGAACCGCTGGACTGATTTTAACGATTCATACAAATTCGTAAAAATGTGATATATTAACATTCTCATTTTGACTTTTGAAATGTACAATAGTAATGTTTTATTTTGCATGATTTTTTCCATTTTGACTTATGCCATGTTTACGTTAGAACTTTTTGTAGGGTTAACCTAGTTTGAGAGGATTTATTTGAAGTAAAAGTAATGGATATGACAATTTAAATCCAAATCCAGTGGGTTAACCCTCATATATATAAACGTACTGTTACTTTTTTCTAATGTACATTTGTAGTGTTTTTTATTATATTTTATTTTTGAATTCGAATATTAATACCAATTTATTTAATTGACTTGATTTCTTGAGAAATGAAATTGATGGCGAATTACCGAATTATGTGGTGGCGAAACGGAATAGATGATGTCGAAATAATTTAATGGAATCGAATTTTAAAATAGATGTAAATTCTATTGACAAACTATATAAGGACCTTTAAACATTTGCTGTAAAAAATCAGCGAATAAGTTGAAGATTTTTTCAATGTGTTATTCTACTTTTGTCATTTTTTTTTTCAATTTGTATTATCATATTGAATTCAGTGGATTTTTTGTGAACAAAATAATATAATAAAATAATAAAATAATAAATAATATAATAAAATAATAAATTTTTCACTATTCACCAACAAATGAAGTAAGTGGGAAATACGATGTTAACTGACATCTACCTTTCAACTCCAGGGCCGACATCGTGGTTCAGCTGGAAGATGCAAACACATTTAACAAACAAAAAATACCGAAAAAGCCTAATGGGGCTCATTTCAAAACGTGGAACTACTTATTTCCTGTCACAATAATCCGTCCAATGTACAGTCAGAAAAATACCAAATATAAAGGGTGGAAAATAGTAGAGCGAATGGGACTCTTAGTAAGACTCCATGAAATCTTCCCAAACATTCAGGATACCTTAAATCGCTTTTGCAGGTCATGATATCGATCATAACTTACGGATAAGGGTACAACCCGATTTCATATTTATATCTGGCATCTTTGTTTCTAAGGAGGTAGAGAACCTCTTCGCATAAAGTTTGAAATTTTCAGAGTAGGGCCCATTTTGGTCTTGACCACATTCATTAATTGATTTGGCTAAAACTTCTATTTATGCTACTCTGGGGTAGGGAACCATCATACAGATAATTGCCACATAGGAATTTATTTAAATAAATTCCCCACATTGGAGTATCCCCAAGTCCACTTTCACATCTAATTGGTGGTCAGAAAAGAAAATGTTGTTTTCTATTGAATTTGTAACCCCCAAGAGAATATTGGTTGGGCCACGTTTTGGTATAAACCGCAATTTGAGGTACTATGGTAATGGGTGTAAAAGCGTAATTAACTTTGACTATTCAGAAATTATTTTTCCCTCCTTCCATAGTTATTTATTTCTATTTGGTCGAATTAATATTTATATTAAAATTTGTTCACATTTATGAGCTAGATTTGTGAAATACTATGCTATGCAAAATTTGCATTAAAGACTAAAACTACGGGCCGGCAACGCGGACCGGGCCAGCTAGTAATATATATATTTGTCATGGTATTGTGATCGTCCAGATATTAAAGACTCCATAGTTATCGATGCAGTTCAGGAAAATTATAAATTAGTGGTAAAAATCGGAAAGATTGAAGTTTTGTCAATATAAATTTAATATGTCAATAGACGGTAACATTATGGGGATATGTAGTAGAAATCAAAATCTGAATTCTAGGCTTTACTTGAGATTGTTTTCTGATTTAAACATGGAACCCAAAGTCGACTAAAGTCGTATTCTATATTCGATTTCAG
This sequence comes from Musca domestica, assembly GCF_030504385.1. NCBI lineage: Eukaryota > Metazoa > Arthropoda > Insecta > Diptera > Muscidae > Musca > Musca domestica. The sequence goes on from NW_026712299.1 coordinate 17,324,332, forward strand.
TGAAGTGAAACGAAATCCAACAACAAACAACACAGCTTGGATAATTGTTGGAATTGATAGCTGGATAAGAGTAAATGAAGTTGACAAATTTGTTTTTCGAATGTGCGTAAACATAAGTGACTGGCGTCATTTCTTTCCTGATCTTCTCAGGAAGATAAGTTCTATTTAAATGAAAAATTACAAAACGTTTTCAATTTCAGATTGATGGAACGAATGAAGATGTTATTAAATATAGTTTTTTATTATGTCTCAGTTGAATTCATTTACCAAATGGTGCATTTTATATGAGTACCAACAAAAGATGATATATAAAAGGAACTATAAGTTTACCTTGTTTCCTTTTGCATATTCCAAACACATGCACAAAAACAATGTGGTGTAGGGTATAGAAATGAATTGAGATTGAAAAGGTGGTCTGTTCGTTAACTAGGGTGCAAAGACATTTAATGCATCATTGACCGAGGCGTCTCTTTTTTATTTGTTGCCCCCGTAGAGGCTACATATTTATAAAAAGCTTCTCTTACTTACTCTTACTTACTATGAATTTATATTACTACCAATATTAACTCGGTGTAGATGGATGAAATCGGATGAAGATATACATGGGAGCCACATCCAAATCTGAAAAAAACTTGGCAGATGTATTTATGAGTTATCTAACATATCTGGTACCAAATATCATTGTTGTATAGTGCATATTTCGAATTTAAGGCACTTTAACATGAAATCGGATAAATCAAATACATAGGAGGTATAGGTATATATTAAAATGTGGCCATTCTCTTATCTTTGCATATATTTACTATTTCTTAAAGATCTACAACTAGGATTTTAATTCTCATTGTAATCTCCTTTATATAATTTCTTCTTTATCTAGCTGTTAGTTATTGCGAAACTATAATCGCATTTGTAATGACTTAATGATGTAGATAGTTCTTCAAAACTATGAATTATAATTACAAAATGAAACAAATAATTGATAAAGAATATGAAGGAGAGAATATTCATTAACGACGAGTAACTGCTAACTATCTAAAGATAAAGAAAGAGAAAAATTATTATTAAAAAAAGTGATTATGAAATACCTTTAGGAAATTATGTCAGCAATAAACAGGAGGGACATTGCATTAAACGAATAGAGACAATGCGACATTGTGAACAGAAAAACAGCAAATTTCATACAGTATAAGGAAAGCTATTTTAAAAGCTATAAACGAAACAAAATCCGTACTATTGGCAAAAATAGCTATGGCTTTTTTTGCAGCTGTTAAATTATTTTTTTCTCAAAAACCTCATATTTGTTGATACAAATGCCAAGGCTCATACACTTAGATTCATGCAAATTAGTAAATTCTATACAAATAAAAGATATTAAGTCGTTTGTGATTGTTCCTTCGGAAGAGGAACAATAACACAATCAAATAGAGAACACTGACGTTTTACCAATATATTTTTTCGTTATCATCCCAAGCTTCTATTCAATTAAAAAAAATATTTTAAATTTATCTTAATCATTTATGTATTCATATTTGTTTTCTTTTGCATCATACACATTGTAATGGTTTCTTGGATAATTTAAAATCAAATGAATTACAACCTAACATTTCGAATCCTCGTGAGGTATATTTTCTGCTTCCAAAGCTGTACGATACAGGTCCATGATTGGGTATAACTCACATACCTGATGATTTCCTGCATTCTAAAGTTTTATGCCCAAATTTCCAACGAAATCAGCTGTAATTTGATGAGTCCAGTTTACTTTAGTTAATATTAATTTTTCCGTTATCATCCACAGCTTCCATTCCATTAAAAAAAATATTTTAAATTTATCTTAATAATTTATATATTCATATTTGTTTTCTCTTGCATGCAACGTGTATGTGTGATCAGTTGGCTTTATCCTTTCACCTATGTTAACCATTGCAGTTGGTGTATTTTACAATCCGCCAATTTTTTGTAAAATTGTTTTCATTTGGAGGGATTTATTGTTGGGTAAATATTTTTCGAAATCTCTGCATATTTATTGTGTACAACACATGACACAGGCAGACAGAGAGGCCGACCAACAGACAGACATATGCCAAAGCTGTTGCCATGGTTGTCGAATTTTATACACACATAGTACATATGCAGACTGGTAGAGTGGCTGAAGGGATGCTTGATTAATATTTGTCCAGAACCATATTGACAATGGCGGATTGTCGCCAATTGCTGTCACATAAATTGTATTCGATATGAAAATGTAAACATTTTTGCAGATGAGCGCACATGTCAAAAATGTAACGTGTGCTGAGAAATTGTATTCATATCCTTCGAAGTGGAAATGCGGTACAATAAACGAATAACTTTACTGATAGATAGTTTCAATTTGAATAAGTGGTCAGGGGGTATACGTGTATGGAATTGACATATTGTTGTAAAAGTGTGACGTGGTATTGACGAGAATGGTGGTTTCCTTTGTGGGGAAGAATGTTAAATAAAAAGAGTGGAAAAATAATGAGGATTGGCCTTCTTTACTCCTTGTAAACATTACTGTCTTTTTTCACTAATAAATAAACGATGTTTTTATAAAAACTAGAATGGTTTATGAATTATATTTTCTTCAGTTCGTCGAATTGATTTTCCTAAAGAAGAAATGTTTTTTTGGAACTTTCTTCTTAATTAATATATATTTTTTAATTCACAACATTAATTGTTAAACAAAAAGTTAGCTCAGTTGACTTTGTCTACTAAAAATTCTCCAAATTGACCACAGGCTTGACATTTTCTGTAAAAAGTTCACAGCCTTGACTTTTTCTATAGAAAAAGTTCATTGGCTTTATTTTTGCCAAAATAAGTAAGACAACATTAAGTTCGACCGGGCCGAACTATTAATACCTTCCACCATTGGGTAAAAATGTTTTTATATAAAAGAACCTCAATTCAAACGTGTCCCACTTTAAACTACAAATACAAACATGACCGTTTGGATAATGCTATTAAACTTCCCAAAAAAAAAAAAAAAAATAACATAAAGTGGGTTAGGCGGTTATATCACGGAAGTATCAAAACGGAACCTCTATAGACAATTTTATGCTTCAAGGATTGTCATCTACCAAATCTTTTTAAACAGCAAATTTGGAACAATTTCGTGGGTAAATATGACTAGGATAATCAAAATACCGAATATAGGTGGGTATCGTTATATTTGCGCTATAGAAAAACGTGGACCTGAATATTTAATGTTCTGCCACCGAAGCTAGAACCCATTATGAAATACAAATACCATTTTTAAGACAAATCCGTTGAAAAATGTGGCAAAAATCATCAAAATAATGAATATTCAGAGGTGCCTATAGGAAAACGTGGATTAATACATACTATGTTCCGCAACAGGAGCTATAACCCATTACGAACTACAAATCCGTACAAAAATGTGGCAAAAATCATGAAAATACCGAATATCCGGAGGTACCGTTATATGGGTGCTATACAAAAACGTGAACCTATACATACAATGTTTCGCCAAACGAGCTAGAACTTATTATGACCCACAAATACCAATTTTAGACAAATCTATACAAAAACGTGGACCTACACCCATTAACCCACCACAACTTACAACTACCAATTTTTAGACAAATTCGTAAAAAAATATGTCAAAAATCCATACCATTACATGGCGGCTGTACAAAACGTGTATTTATATATCTCATTTTCAATACCTACCATCCTAGGCACAATACAAATTTTGAGTATGAACGTCAAATAATGTGGGCAGTATCGTTATTTCAACAGAGAGACAGACGGAGATCGTTAAATCGACTTAGAATTTTAAGTTGATCATGAATATATATGCTTTATGTAATCTACAATGAATATTTAGGGATGTTACCAACGGAATGACAAAGTTAATATACCTTCCTTTTCAAGGTGGAGGTATACAAATATTATTTAAAATGTTCACCTCATGAAGAATGTTTAAGAACCAGTGAGGTAATATTTATCATGATCACTTCTGACCTAAGCTTGATATAAATATTATATTATCAGTATAGACAAAAATATTGGGTTTTTTTAAAAAAATAATAAAAACCGTCATTGAGTTCCCGCCCTAAGGGATATTTTATTATTCAAAATATTAACGTTTTGAGGGGGATACAGGAATGAGTGGACCAATATTATATATTTTCAATCCTGACACATGTCTTATCTAAATATTATGTTGTACGTTTTTGATGTTTCATATTAGTAATTTTCTTCAATTTAAGGCGGAAGGTACAACGAAAAGTGGACCGATATGGTCCATCTTCGCTCTGGATCTACTGCTGATAGAAGTATTTGAACTCCATCTAGGTTTTGCGGTATAATATTTGGTTATGTTATGTTGGATCGAATCAAGAGTTATCAAGTAATAAATTCCCTTTTCAACCGTATTGTTAAGGGTACAAATTCTAATAATTCATATTCTATAAAATTTATTTTTTCTAAAAAAAAGTTTGGTGTATGGATATTTTCTGTTTTTTCCTGAATATAATATGAACATGATCTTAAATGTGCTTTCTTTAAATAATCCTTTTAGACCCCCACACTATTATGATTAATATATCAATATACAGGGTGAGATGAAAAAATTTCAACCAACTTGAAACTGCTGTCATTTCTAAGCCACTCGTTCAAGAGCTGTTAAAAGTATTCCAGTGACAGCTCATTATATTGTATGCAAGCGTACAAAAGCATTTTGCTGAGAATTTTTCCAGAAAATAAGTTATTTGTGATGGAATTCTAGCGTGATAGTGATGATAGTGTGATTTCTTTATAATTGGCTGGAAAACCACAAGTGGCTATCGTTAGAGCACTCCAGCATTTAAATGTTATCGCTCGTTACCGTAATACTGGTAGCGTAGCCCGACGTCAAGGAGTGGAAAAAAAGACGGAAGAAAATAGCAACATTAGCAGAAACGAAGCGACTTGATCGAAACCCACGTCGCAGAGGCCGAAAAATGGTTCGTGAACATATCGCAATATTCCATTTGGCAAATATTGAAAAATGAGCTCGGAGTAAAGCCATTGAAATTCCAAAAAGTGCAAAAGCTTACACCGCAACAGAAAGAAAATAGACTCAAAAGAGCTAAAGAGTTGCTTCGCTTGGCCGAAAGTGGTGAACTGCCGAATTTGGTTTTCTAAGATGAGAAAACATTCGTTGTCCAGCAGTTTGTAAACAAACAAAATGATCGTGTTTATTTGCCAAAGATGCCAGCTGAAAACGTGCAGCTTCTGTTGGCCACCAGAACTCAAGCGCCGGCCATGGTGATGGTGTGGGCCGCCATAACAGCCGATGGTCGCTCTCCGCTCGTATTAATCGACCGTGGCATCAAAATAAATGCCGAATATTATCGCGAAAATATTTTGGAGGTTTCATTAAAGCCTTGGGCACACAAACATTTTTGCCGCAGTCCTTGGACATTTCAACAGGACTCAACACCATCGCACTCAGCACGCACCAAACAAGAATGGTTACAAAATGAGGTTCCTCGTTTCATTTCCAGCGCACAATGGTCACCAAAATCTCCGGATACCAATTCATTGGGCTATTGTGTCTGGAGTATTGTGGAAAGCAAGGTTGGCACTAAAAAATACCAAATACCGGACGGACGGACAGACGAACGGACAGGGCTTAATCGTCTTAGAATTTTACGCTGATCAAGAATATATATACTTTGTTGGGTCTAAAATGATTATTTCGATGAGTTACAAACGGAATGGCGAACTTAATGTACCCTCCATTCTATGTATGGTGGAGGGTATAAAAATATAATTTTACAAGGTAACTTACGGACCAGTTGAAATTTAAATTTGTTTTACAACAACATGCTCAACGAACAGTACAACTTGAAAACAATGGCGCAAAATATGACTTACAAAAGATGCTTTTTCAGCAAAATGAAAACCGCATCAAAATACTGCCGAAACTTGCAGCACGTATTCCACTGCTACCGCAATAAGAAATTTTGAAATATGCTCAGATAACATCTTCCAAAACCATTAAAGGCATGTGTACAAACTATCCATGTCCAGGGATAAATGCGAACATTAACATGCCTGTTTCATGCAGTGTACATAACAAGCAATGAGAATTGCTAACTGACAACAAGTTTCTTTCAAAAACCAGCAAGCAGACATGCTTTCTTCGTCGTAAAACCCAAACAAACAAGCGTTTGTTTCAATGAAATGTCGTAGATTTCCGAAATGTCCAATTATAGTGACTTCTGAAGTTTAAGCATAACAAGCCAAACGCCATTGAGTTTTTAAGTAATTTATAATGGATACATAACTTAGGTTAGTTTGATTCAAAGAAATCGTCGATTTTATTACTGGAAACATTTTGTATTCGTCAAAATTAATGATTTGGACAGTCCTGGATTGTAAAAGTCATAACTGTTAACCACAAGGACAATGAATGAAAAATATTGCTGATGGCATAGCAAAACTCTTAAAGGCAATCAAGTGGACGCATTGGATTGATGATGAGAGAGACAGCAGGCAACAAAGCTAGTGTAGTGAAAACATACATTTTTTATAGAACCAGTAATAAAAGGTCAAAAATCGGGTGGGCCGACATATATGATACCCAACACCACTATGCATATTTAAAAGAGCTGCAAGTAACAAAAAAAAAAAAAGAAAACGTTTCTATTGGGAATTTACATAAAGTAGATCATACCAACTATAAACCTTTTTCGAATGTATGTGATGCCCTCAGAGGAGTTATAATTTGGAATCAGAAGGAACTAATATGTGCGAGTTGTATCGAACTCTGAAACAATTTCCATTAAATTTGACGGAGGCATCGAAGATATCGAAGAATATGGCGTTAGTTTAATAGAACTGGTTCCCTCTATATCTCATGCGAAACCTCTTTATCGAGGTTTTAAGAGGACGAACAATGCGTTTTGTATTTTTTGGGAAATGCTTTCGATTTGTTACTATTTAAACATTTATGCACGCGTTTTCTGTTTTCTTGTTTTCCAATTCCACTGGTGCACAATTTCCCTGTAAATATAATTTTCAATTCAATAACTTTCCATTAAAATCGCATGTTTTTTTAACCAGCTAGTGTTTTTTACAAGTTTTTTCTGTATCACATGTAAATAGGAATATACGATTACAACCACTGTTTCTTTATACCCTACCCTAAGGTATTATGCCTTTGTGCATTTGTTTGTAACAGGCAAAAGGAAACGAGATAGTTCCTTTTGATGATCTGATAGTTCCTTTTGATGATCTGCATAGAATCACATTGAGTCTAGAAGCTAGTATGCCAAATTTGATCGAAATCGGTTCAGATATAGCTATAGCTCCTATATATATTGTTCATCCGATTTTTCATATCAAATGCAGCTCAGAAATATCTTTGCCAAATTTTATCGGGATCGGTTCCGATTTGGATATAGCTCCCATATACATTTTTATCCGATTTCAAATTAATTGTGCACCAAATGGGCAATACAAGTCCGAATTTAAAAGATACATTTTAGTCCTTTGAACTTTAAATTATAATTATAATCATAGCGTGTATGATTGAATTCTCTCATAAAACTTTTAATTGTTACTTGGAGCTCTACTAAATTAGCAAAGTGGTGTAGGGTATCATAAAGTCGGCCCAGCCCGACTTTAAGACCTTCTTTACTGTTTATACCCTACAACACAATGTGTTGGGGGTATTATAAGTTTGATTGGGCCAAAAATTATGTAACACCTCGCAATGTTGGTTTCCCACATTGGAAAGTATATATGGATCTTCCTATCTCGCCGAGCTGAGTCGATCTATCTATGTATGTCCGTCTGTCCATGTTAATTTTTAATCACTCTACAGGTCGCAATTGTGGCCCGATCTTCACGAAATTTTGAATGGAGGTGGGGCTAGGATCAGGATAGAACCCTATTTTATTTGGAGATGATCGCATAATATTTAGGGGTCGAAATGGACCAAAAACTGAAAAAAATCCTGATTTTGCAGTTGTCCTACAGGTCGCAATTATGGACCAATCGTCGCGCAAATTAGGAAGGGGCTAGAGGTTCGGGCTGGACAGAAGCCTCACATTTTGATGGCCATCGGGTAATATTTAGTGGGTGAAAAAGACTATAACATTTGTGTTAAATAAAAGTCAAATTTCCATCAAACCGCGAATATTTTTAATCACGGCGAAAACATAAGTAGACGAACAGGTCAATTCTGACCGTTACGTAGATGCCGAAAGTAAATATATCGGATATATATAGCGAAATATATACAATGTGTATATACAAAGGAAAGGAATGTTAGATAGAATGCTTATATCTCAAGAATGGCTGGACCGATTTTGACAAATTTCGTCAATTCAGAATGCCCTCTTGACATAAAAGTATAAAATCTAAAAAAATCGCATAAAAATAAGTTAAAAATGATGTAAATTTAGATTTTGTAGTATTTTGTGACATTTTTTTTTATTTTTTCATATTTTTTATCGCATGCGATTTTTTCAATTTGACTTATAATATTAAGGTGTACATTTTGTAATATTTTTCCACCTTACAACACAGGTTTGGGATATTATATAAGTATTGCAAATATCGTCCGATCCTCACGAAAATTTTCACAAGGGTAGGGTTGGGCTCAGAAGGGCTAGGCCTATTGTTTTCAAAGATGTCCGGGGTTGAAATGGACCAACAACTAAGCATTTTCCTGATTTTGCAGCCGTTATAAAGGTCAAAAATAGAAACCAGAGGACTCGAAATCTCGCATAAAGTTATAGTTTTATGTGGAAAAATACCAGCATTACTTACAGGCGATATCCGAAATACACAAAAGGCGAACTTCAGGCTTGTTTATGCTGATTTCGTTGACGAATATCGTAGAGAAGCAAATGATATTGATGAGTCTCAATTTGGATATAAAAAGGGGTATCTTGCTTTTGGAGATGATCGTAAAATATTTTGGGGTTCAAATGAACCAAAAACCGAAAAAAATCCAGATCACACAATTGAAGACAATCGACACGCCTGAGAAGAAAGTTAAGGACAGCAAAGAATTCTAGCATTTTTGATGACCTCTGGATTATATTTAGCTTTAAAGTGGACCACACAACTAAAAGCACGACGGAGAGCGTACATATTGGCCTAATGTCCCTGGTGACATAATTTCAAAAGTGAAATTTTCCAAAATGGATTTGGACATAAATGGGCTTCTAACTTATTGTAGTGTTGTAGGGTATCACATGGTTGGCCCCGCACGACTATAGGCTTTGCTTACTTGTTTTTTTTTTTGTCTGCACATTTATGCATCCGCTTGCATTGTGCAACTGCGAAATATTCACGTTCTTTATGCGGAGCATATGATCCCACATTTTTATTGCCATTGTTGTCGGCGAATATTTGCCAAATGTGTTTTCTTCTTTGTTCGGGCATTACCAGTAACAACAAACTTCACTCATTTTTGGAAGAAAACCTTTTAATAGGTGGCAAAGTCAATGTTTGTATGCCGAACAACATTGTTTGCAATAGAAGCGGCAAACTGCCTAACAAACAAAATAGCTACAGTGCAAAATGTGAGAGTCCCTTATAAGGGACACTGCCCACTAATGGGTTAAGTTTCTGGCACAGGTTGTCCTTACAAAACTCGGCACTTTCTAGGTGTTCAAGGAGGGAGGACATGATTTTCGGCACATCTAAAAGGCGATACTAAGGCTAACGACAATAAATTGGATTTAAAAATTAAATTCACTTATATTTCATCATAACTCGACAAATTTGCTTTACGTTTTTCAGATCAGTATTTTGTATGCAGGCAGGCCCATCTTCGAAGGGCTACATCGTATAGCCCCTATATAACGGTACCACCCGATAATCGGTATTTTGATTATTTTAGCTACCTTTTTCAACGGAATTGTCTGAAAATCCACACACGGAGTTCCTTCTTAGTACCTTATCCCTGGAAAAGAATGTTCTATATAACTCCCACACAACGGTACTCTCCGATAATCGCTATTTTAATTTTAACGACATTTCTATCGGAATTGTTTCAAATTTCGAATTTAAAGTTCGTAATACATCTTAAATAGTTTTCAGTAAGAATATATTAAAAGAGATACTGTGACTTATTTTAAATACCCGAGAAACATATACTTACAATTATAAGCACGTGCGTTTTTCTTAAATCACGGATATTCACGTGTTGTCACACACGTCTTCAAAACTAGCTGCGAAATACAATACACAAGGGAAATAACAATCAAAATACAATGACACGGACGAACTATGTCGAAAGTACATAATCTTTACACTTGAAGATATGTTACAACTTAAAACCAGTAAAGAAAGACTTAACTAATTTAGTTGAGCTCCACATAACAATTAAAAGTTTTTATGGGAGAATTCAATCATACGCCCTATGATTATAATTATAATTTAAAAGTCAAAGGACTAAATATGCCGAAGCATTTGTATCTTCAAAATTCGTACTTATATTGCCCTTTTGGTGAAAAAATTAATTTGAAATCAGATAAGGATATATATGGGAGCCTTATCCAAATCTGAACCGATCTCGATAAAATTTGGCAAAGATATTTCTGAGCTGTATTCGATATATTTCCCTGAATATCGTTGTTACGGAGTGCATATTACGGCCGCGGAGGACAAAATACATGGACAGACGGACTGACATGCATAAATGAACTCAGAAAGTGATTCTATGCAGATCATCAAAAGGAACTGTGGGTCTATCCCGTTTCCTTTTGCCTGTTACAAACAAATTTAACTTTGATTCTGAGCATTTTAGAGGGTGAATGCGGCATTATGACTATGCTATTATGTTCAGTTTCATTCTGTGCTTAGTTGAAGTTTCTTCTATTCACCTTCCTTTCTATACAAGGTTTTTGCAGCATTATTTTAAAATATATCAGCTATCCTTCCATTTTCACATCCTTCATTAGGAAAATATTTAATTTAATCAACATTTTCAGAGCAATATCAGACTATTTTAGTTTTTAGGTCTTTTCGAAAATTGTTATTGATAGGGCGATATATTAGGACATTTTAGTTTTTTCAATTGTAGCCTAAGTACAAAAATTGCCATCCATTTTTTTCTCTCTTTAAAATTTTCCGTCTTGAACATGATTTTCTCGACTACTACAGATATTTTGATTGATTGAGCAAATACATACATCATCCAAATCTTAACACATGGACTTGACTGGGGTATTTATACCCTTTGTGCATTTGTTTGTAATATTGAAAAGGAAGCAAGATAGACCCATAGTTACTTTTGAGGATCGACATAGAATCACTTTCTGAGTTCATTTATGCATGTCCGTCCGTCTGTCCATGTATTCTTGTGCACAAAATGCAGGTCGCATATAGTATCCGATTAAGATGAAATTTTCCAAACAACATTTGTTTGGCCCAAGGACGAACCCTATTGAAATTGCAGATAATCGGTAAAAATTTAGGTATATCTCCCATATATAACTTCGTCCGATTTACATTTTATTGTGCACCAAACGTCTAATATTTGTCCAAATGGTATGGAATTTGACATTTACGACCGAATTGAGTCTAGAAGGTAGTATGTTAAATTTGGTGAAGATCGGTTCAGATATAGCTATAGCTCCCATATATATTACTCATCCGATTTGTTATATTTGTTACCCACAGCCGTAGTATGAACTCCGTAACAACGATATTCAGGGAAATATATCAAATACAGCTCAGAAATATCTTTGCCAAATTTTATCGGGATTGGTTCTGATTTGGATATGTCTCTAATATATATATATTTATCAGATGTTAAATTAATTATGCACCAAATGGGCAATACAAGTCCGAATTTAAAAGATACAAATGCTTCGGCATATTTAGTCCTTTGAACTTTGAACTTTAAATTATAATTATAATCATAGCGTGTATGATTGAATTCTCCTATAAAAACTTTTAATTGTTATGTGGAGTTCTACTAAATTAGCAAAGAGGTGTAGGTTATCATAAAGTCGGCCCCGCCCAACTTTAATACTTTCTTTACTGGTTTTTAGACAAGACTTAGGGAAAATTATGTATATTAAATCCTTCTAAAAGTAATACATACAATATAAAAAAACCTTGGTTATCTTTAATGGTCTAATAAAGAATACCTAATGGTATTCTAAAAATGTTGGCAGGAATTATATATCTTTAATTTTGTGGAGATAGTTATATGATGATAATTTTTTATAACTTTGGTAAATGTTTTGTGTAAAATTTTCATTTTTCGTCCTTTTTTATATGAATATCAACACCATATAACGGGTTCGAAGGGCCCTTATGCATGTATATTGTTACAAAATATATTTGTGAAGCACCAAATATCTACCAAGTTTATTGGCTTTTGGATATTTATGTATAGTTATCACTTGAATGACTAATATTTCCGTCAACAAATACTACTCACATTTGAATATTCATATTCATTATATATATATATATATATATATATATATATATATATATATATATATATATATATATATATATATATATATATACGTCCATGAAATTTAATGAAAAGCATTTTGATTTTCTTTAATTTTCCATATAACAGTTTTTGCTGATTTTAAATTAATATTCCAACGAAAAAACTGCATGTTAAACATAACTAACAGACTAAATAATTTACACATAGATAAACTACCCCAAAAATCCGTTTTGCATTTGTTTAACCAAAAAGTTTAAGCCATTTTATTTAACCAGCACCAGCTAAAATAATTTTATGTTGCTCATTTCAAAAATAGCAAATTTTTGTGAAACTCCATCTCTTTCTCCCTCTCAGTACATCATTGTCATAATTTTACATTCGTTCGTTTATACCACAACTGATGGATGCACTGTCAGGCTGCACCATCCATTATCTGAAGTCATGTTAATGTTGTAGCCTTAAAATTGTTTCATAAAAATACCCGGCGACCACCCAGTCTCCTTTTACATAAATCCAGTTTAAATGGTTGTCACCAGAAACAACAGCAGTGAATATAATGAGACCGTGCTTTTTGATTAGAATCGGGACATTGTTATGAATTGCAGATTTTAAAGTTTCACAGGGCATAAATCTGTTTGTGGTAAAGTTGTTTTACATATTTATTTATCCACATACATACGTGCAACGATGAAATTCCAAAATTCCATCTACTTACAAACGAAATGATAAAACGTATCTCAGATAAACGTTTCCTCAGATGTATTCTAGGTTCGCAGGATTATTGGTACTGAATCTGTATCATACTAATCCATGTTTTGATATAGGTCTGATATAACTGCACCTACAATTTTAAAGTGTTTTAGCTACAATTTTAAACTGAATTTTTATTAAATTGGCAGTTTGCGTTTCCTATATATAGGGAACTTCCTTCTAGAGAATGGTATATATAAGACCAATTTTGTTAAAGTTCCCATATAACTGTACCTTACCATATTCGGTATTTGGATAATTTAACAGAATTATTTCAAATTCGGAATTAACTGTTTGCCATGAGGGAAAATTGCCCGTGTGGATCTACGTCTTCGTATAGCCAAAATATAACGGTATCTTTTAATATTCTATATTTTAATGAATTTGGATACATTTTTAAAATAATTATCTCAAACTAGGTGTTCGGAGTTTGTAGAAGGCATTACCTGGAAAACTTTATCATTTTTTCAAAGACTTATTTACACTTTGCAAGTTTCTTAAAAATGGTGAAGGATACTTGCTTATATTTGTTTCATCAAAGCATTGCTCTGTCCTCACGGAATTTAGTATAGAGGTAAGTGGATCAGAATTAAAATCCATTGTTTTTGGAGAGGATCGAAAAATATAAGGAGGGTGGTGTGGACCAAAAACAGAAAAAAAGATTGCAAGGAAAATAACTTTAAGATAGGGCAGAATCCTTCAAATTTGGAAAGTCACAAGATACAATTTAGAGGGTGAACAATGACCATCGAAATGACCGAAATCATATGCACGTGAAGATCACATCTGGCCGGTATTGTATATATAGTAAAATATGTTTAACCTATATATATGTAGAAATTGATGTTATTTACTACTTTTATAATTCGAGAACGGCTGACCTGATTTTGACGACTATCACAAATTCAGAATAGTTTCTACGCAGAAAAAGACAAAAGCTAATCCGTTGATGACTGTTCCTTACGAAATTTTGCATGGAGGTAGGTTTAGGTTAAAAAAAACCTTTAATTTTTGGAAATGTTCGCAAGATACTTGGGAGATCAAATGCACCAATTTTTTTTCCAGATTTTGTACTCGCTCTAAAGCTAACAATTATAGACCAATCGACAAAATTGACCAATATTTTCTTTAAAATTCAAATATTGTTATATCTGTACATAAAAGTTGCATATCTGACCTATAAATTGAAGCGGATTTCGTACACTTATATAGACTAAAATCGGAGACATAGCCTGACGTTGTGATTTGTTAAATATGTGTGTATATGTACCAGATTTCCCTTCATTTAGTAAATTTTCAATCAAACACTTGCTACAAGTTTTTTTTATAAACTCAGATTTTAGTATAACCAAATGACAATTCAGAAATTATCACGAAATTGAAAGAACCGAATCGGTTGCAATGAAATATAAACAAAGACCTAAAATGGTAAAGACTAGACAAAATGCATTTTGAGCAAATGGTTTGTGTCTACAATACATAGAGTAACAGTTCATGGCAAAGACATGTTAATATAAAAACCACTATTACAGAAAAGGATAACAAATAAAAATTTGAAAAATCCAAAATTTTGGTTTCAAAATTCTATTCCATGGGCCTTTCCTCAAATTTGCATATTGCCTTAGCTGTTTAAATCAGTTAACATTGGTAACTATGTTGTTATGATATCGTAACAACAGAGGTATTTTCTCAGGGTTACCATATTTTGACTCTGTCTTGTCCTATCTTTACATCTCTATGTCTTTGATATAAATTGAAACAAAAATGTATTTCGAACTCATTTCAATTTAATCACTCAGGTAATCGTTTATATATGGGTAATAATTACATAAAACAAATATTAAACAAGTAAGCAAAGGCTATAGTCGTGCGGGGCCGACCATGTGTTACCCTACAACACCACAATATTTTAGAAGACCCCTTATATCCAGATCGATTTTGGAAGATTTGCTTTTGAAATTATGTGACGAGACATTGACCAGGGACATTTGCCCAATATTTAAGCACTGCGTCATACTGTTAATTGTTGTGGTCCATTTTCCATCCAAAATGCTAGAATCCTTCCCTGTCCTTACCTCTTGTGTGATCAGATTTTTTTCTGTTTTTGGATCATTTGAACTCCTACATATTTTGCGATCATCTCCAAAAGCAAGAGGCCCCTCTGTATCTCCAAATTTAGACTCATCTATATGATTTGCTTGTCTACGATATTTGGCTATATTCGTCAACGAAATCAGCATAAAAAAGCCATAAGTTCGACTTTTGTGTATTTCAAATATCGCCTGTAAGTAATGTTGGTATTTTTGCACACAAAAGTAGTGGTCCATTCCACTCGCTGTCCTAAACTCTAACTTCGTGCAAGATTTCGCGTCCTTTGGTTTCTATTTGTGACCTTTATATCGGCTGCAAAATCAGGAACATTTTTAGTTGTTGGTCCATTTCAACCACATCTTTAAAACCAATATGCCTAGCCCTTTTGAGCCTAACTCTGCACTTATGAAAATTTTCGTGAGAATTGGACGATAATTGCAATCTGTATATAATAACCCCAACCTGTGTTGTAAGGCGAAAAAATATTACAAAATGCACACCTTAATATTATAATTAAAAAAATCGCTTGCGATAAAAATATGAAAAAATAAAAAAATGTCACGAAATACTACAAAACCTATATTAATGTCATTATTGACATCTTTTTATACGATTTCAATTTCGTGAGGATCGGACAATAATGGCGACCTGTAGAGTGATTACAAATTAACATGGACAGACGTACAGACGGGCATACATAGCTAGATCGACTCAGCTCGGCGAGATAGGAAGATCCATATATACTTTCCTATGTGGGAAATCAATATTTCGTGGTGTTACATAGTTTTTGGCCCAATCAAACTTATAATACCCCCAACACATAGTGTTGTAGGGAATAAAAAATAGAATTTTACTATTTTTTCAGATTTGGTAGCTGAAGCCCGTTGCTTATTATTAAAACAAGTAACAAAAGGCTACAGTCGAGCGGGGCCGACCGTTGAATACCCTACAACACTATAATAAACGATACAGTTTATATAGGCGAGATACTCGAAAGAATTCCACAAGATATTGTGACAAATAATAAAAGAAAACCATCAGGTTTCGTTCTCTAATTTTCGAATAATAGCAACGTTAAATAATTTCCTCATTTCCAAGTTATTGGTAGATGTTGCTCCAAAGACCTATAATCTCTCAGAAGTGGCAAAAGAAACGCACACATTGAATATTTTTGGATGGCCATCCAAAACTGCTTGGCTTTTGCAATGTCCGGTAACCCCCATTCAAATGTGCCTGAGGATCGGGCGATAATTACAACCTGCTGACAATTTTACAGTTTTTTGGTCCATTTCAACCCCTAAACATTTGGCGATCATCTCCAAAAGAAATAGGGTTCTATTCTGACCCTAGCTCCACCTCCATTCTAAATTTCGTAAAGATCGAGCCATAATTGCGACCTGTAGAGTGATTACAAATTAACATGGACAGACGGACAGACGGACAGACGGACGGACGGACATACATAGCTAGATCGACTCAGCTCGGCGAGATAGGAATATCCATATATACTTTCCTATGTGGGAAACCAATATTTCGTGGTGTTACATAATTTTTGGCCCAATCAAACTTATAATACCCCTAACACATTGTGTTGTAGGGTTTAAAAAGGAATATATATGACATCGTTAAATTTAATATTGTATTTACTGGCAATTGCCATGAGAAGTGTGGCAATATGCTCTTGCTTCGGAATCAGGCATCAACCAGTAACAATAGCACAGATAATGTAGTGAAATGTAATTTTCGAGAAAATTTAATTTCAATTGAATATTTATGAATTGATTGTAATGGGAGAACTTCTGATTTGACCGTTGGTGCTGCTGCTTTCATATTTTTTTCGTCAACGAATTTTTCTTTGCCATGCTTGCTGTGTGGTCATAAAATTGAATATCCCTAATAATTCTATTGTTATTGATGTTATATTGTTATCATATTCAATTGATTTTGGAAGAAGAAATTTGTTGTTACGATTTTACAATGAAAGGATAATAGTTTTAAAATGGATGATTGGCTATGACGTTTTTTATAGGTATTTGTATCAAATATGAAATACAAATTCTTTACGAAATTGAATTTGTTCAACCTTTTACCCCCAATATTATTTTGGGTTTATATTACTTCCATATTTGCATATTCTTTCATATAATACTGGATGTATAGTAAATATGTGTACGAAATATTTGCTACTACACTCAGCTTAGGAAGAAAATATGAGATCCAAAAATATCAAATGTTTTCCAAATTACATTTTCCGAATAAAAATTTTCCTATATTAAAAAATTTGTAGAACAATAACTGTACAAGTGAGAAGAGAAACCAACCACTCTGTGTTGAGATCAGTTCCAAATCTCAATCCTGAGAAATAAAACACAACCGCTCGTTTGGGTTGCTGATTTAAATCTGATTTTATTTAAAAAATATTGTTCTTAACTGCTACAAAAACTAATCTAACTTAACCTACGCGCAGCCACACAATTGTTTTTATCTATTTTTAGATTTAAAAAGGGAACATAACATGGCTGCTTGTCCCTTCATTTAAGTGATCTTGGCTACCTACTGGCGCATCGACATTTGTGTGTGTGTGTGTCATGGACTTTATTATTTACACATTACCATATGCGACAGCGAACAAGATCACTGAATTGTACACATGTGATATTTTATGACTGCTGGGAAATTGATAATGTTGAAATATTTATTTTTAATTGTTAGATTTTCCCAGCACCTCAAACGCACACAAAAGGATGTCCAAAGTATTTTGTACAATAACATAAACTGATTTCCTTTAAATATTAAAATTAAGCCACAATTACATTGAATTGTGAACATGAGAAATAATCCTATTGTTGTTGATGATTCAAAATCTTGTTAGTATTTTCATTGTGTCCGTAAAAAAACATTCTATACTTTTGAGAGAACTATTGCATGACATCCTTATATTAAAACACACACATGTACATTTTTATATATTGGCATATTAAACCATCATCAACAAACTTTACAAAATTATTATTGAAATTTTCAGTCATACTAAAGTCTATTTAGTCGATAAAGATGTATTTGTTGCTTTTTACAAAACTGTCTTAAACTACACTTATCGCCCGCTTAAACTATATTTAACAGCATTCGTTCTCAACATCCTCGGTCCTCTATGTATTGTCTACGTGCTGCAAATGCGGTTAGAGGTCGGCGGAACTGCATTTCCTTGGTGATTTTAGTGTTCTTTGCATTTCCCTATCCATGGTTCATTGTTTGTTGTGTTTTTTTTTCGAACATGGTCGTAACCAGGGTATTTCCTAACCATTGCTATACCTACTTCCGCACGAATGAACGTTTTGTTTTATGCACCCTGTGGTTGTAAAGCTTTCATATGCAACAATGCTTTTACTCACACAGTAACAAACATATATACGAACATATGTGGGCATTAAGCGGAAATATAATTACATTGTAAAGTATGCATAAATATGCATACTAAAGGCAATATAAAGGCCACCTCAAATGTGGCTTTCTTAGAATGTTTATATTAATAATGACATAAATGTGAATTTATGCGAACGATTTTTCTCTACGTGAAATGGTAGCAAATGCAAGAGAATGAAAGAGTGCAAAGAACGTTATTACGCCACACCATAGAACTATAGCCCATTTTTAATTATTCTCAAAAGGCAAATTTGCTGATCAGCATTTCATTCCATTTCTGTTTTCTATAAATTTCACTTTAAGCAAGTAAGCATTTTGACCAGAAGCATTTGCCCAATATTTACGGACTCCATCGCTAATTGGTCTGGTCCATTTTACAGCTAAATATAATACAATGGTCACCAAAAGTGTTAGACTTCTTTCCTATCCTTAACTCTCTTCTTATGCAAAATTTCGTGTCGATTATTTTCAATTGTGTGATCAGAAAAATGTTTGTGTTTTTGGTTAATTTGAACCCCTATTTATTTTGCGATCATCTCCAAATGCAAAAGGCCACTCTGTATCTTCAAATTTAGACTCATCTATATGATTTGCTTGTCTACGATATTTGGCTATATTCGTCAACGAAATCAGCATAAAAAGCCCAAAGTTTGCCACTTGTGTATTTTGGATTTTTCCTGTAAGTTATTTTCAGCATTTCGGTAGAATGGAAAAATTGGTATTTTTTCACACAAAAGTAGTGGTCCATTCTGCACCGCTGTCCTAAACTCTAACTTTATGTTAGATTTCGTGTCCTTTGGTTTATATTTTTGACCTTTGTGACGGTTGTTGTTGGTCCATTTCAACACCTAAATATATTGCGGACATCTTTGAAAGCAAAAGGCGTAGCCCTTCTGAGCCTAACCCTACCTTTGTGAAAAATTTCGTGCGATTCGGACGATAATTACACTCTGTACATAATAACCGCAAGGTGTTGTAAGGTGAAAAAATATTACAAAATATACACTTCAATATTAAAAGTCAAATTAAAAAAATCGGATGCGATAAAAAATATGAAAAAAATGTCACAAAATACTACAAAATCTATATTAACATCATTATTGGCCTCTTTTTATGCGATTTTTTTAGATTTTATACTTTTATGCCAAAAGGACATTCTAAATTTACAAAATTTGTCAAGATCGCTCCAGCCATTCTGAAGATATAAGCATTCTGGCCAACATTCCCTTCCTTTGTATATATAAATTGTATATATTTCGCTATATACATCCGATATATTTACTATCGGCATCTACGTAACGGTCAGAATTGACCTGTTCGTCTATTTGTGATTTCGCCGGCTTTAAAAATATTAGCGGTTTAATGAAAAATTTGACTTTTTATCACAAATGCTATGGTATATTTCAACCACTAGATATAACCCGATGCCCATCAAAATTGGAAGGCTTCTGCCCAGCCCAAAGCTCTAGCGCCATACTAACTTCCGCGGCGATTGATCTACCTTTGCGACCTGTAGAGCAACTGCAAAAGCAGGAAATTTTTTAGTTTTTGGTCCATTTCAACACCTAAATACTATGCGATCATCTCCAAAAGAAATAGGGTTCTATTCTGAACTTAACCCCACCTACATGTTTAATTTCGTTAAGATCGGGCCACAATTGCGACCTGTAGAGTGATTACAAATTAACATGGACAGACTGACAGACGGACGGACGGACATACATAGCTAGATCGACTCAGATCGGCTAGATAGGAAGATCCATATATACTTTGACCTCTTTATATGCCTTATCGCTTATTGTTCATCTCGTTTCGATATCTCTTGTGGTTACGTGGTTTGCAATACTTGCAACATGGTTCTATAAAATGGTTATTATGTTCATACCAACTTATTTTCCTAACACACCAATTAATATACAGAAAAGTTCAAAACATTAACCCTATATGCATTTTTTCTGAAGCATTTATCAATATTCTGTCTATGTGTGTGCACATAATTGTTGGGTGTCAATAAGATATTTTATATTGTTCATATTATTTTCAACGACAAGGAGGCTTTGATGCAACACTAATATCATTCAACTGTGACAGGTTTTATATATTACTTATATATCTATGAACTCTCTGTATGCAGCTTGATCACTATCTCTTTACAATGATGCACTGTTACCAACTTCTAAGAGCGGCACAAAACAAAAATTAAATGAAAATATGTTCGAGAATCTTAACCTAACCCTACATAATTCGACTTAGAATGCATATTACAAACAAATACACAAACACATAATACCTTGCACTTTCATCTAATGAGGGACAGCATACAAAAGAAGATTTATATATAACCCAACCATAATGAATACAACCTATTATTGTTGTTCTTTTCCTTGTTATAATCCATTAAATTTTTTTTTTGTTTATAAAAATATCTAACCCATATTTAACAATTGAATAACAAATACATTTAAATATTTATGCGTTTCAAACTTATTAATAATTCAGATAATATAATCAATAGTCGTGCGGGACGACCATGTGATACCCAACAACACTACAATATGTTAGAAGCCCCATTATGTCCAAATCCATATTGGAAGTTTTCGCTTTTGAAATTAGGATTTTGTCCAGGGACATTTGCCCAATATTTATGCACTAGTTCGGGCTTTTAGTTGTTGTGGTCCATTTTACAGCTCAATATAATCCAATGGATATCCAAAATGCTGGAATTCTTCCCTGTCCTTAACTCTCTTCACAGGGGTGTCGATTGGCTTCAATTGTGTGATCGGAAAACCATTCCTGTTTTTGGTTAATTTAAACCCCTAAGTATTTTGCAATCATCTCCAAAAGCAAGAATCCCCTCTGTATCCCTAAATTTCGACTCATCTGTATGATTTGCTTGTCTACGATATTTGGCTATATTCGTCAACGAAATCTGCATAAAAAAGACAGAAGTTCGCCTTTTGTGTATTTCGGATATCGCCTGTAAGTAATGCTGGTATTTTTTCACACAAAATTAGTGGTCCATTCTACCCACTGTCCTAAACTCTAACTTTGTGCGAGATTTCGTGTCCTTTGGTTTCTATTTGTGACTTTTATAACGGCTTCAAAAACGGGAAAATTTTTAGTTGTTGGTCCATTTCAACCCCTATATATTGCGGACATCTTTGAAATCAATAGGACTAGGATCGGGCTATATTTGCAATACTTATATAATATCCCCAACCTGTGTTGTAAGGTGAAAAAATATTAGAAAATATTATAAGTCAAATTGAAAAAATCGCATGTGAAAAAAATATAAAAAATTACAAATATGTCACAAAATACTTCAAAATTTATATTAACATCATTATTGGCATATTTTTCTGGGATTTTTTTTTTTTTTTGATTTTAAACTTTTATGCCATGAGGGCATTCTGGATTTACAAAATTTGTCAAAATCGGTCCAGCCATTCTTGAGATATAAGAATTCTAACTAACATCCCCTTCCTTTGTATATACACATAGTATATATTTCGCTATATATAACCAATATATTTACTATCGGTATCTACGTAACGGTCAGAATTGACCTGTTCGTCTATTTGTGATTTCGCCGGGATTAAAAATATTCGCAGTTTAATAGAAAATTTCACTTTTATTTAACCCAAATGTTGTGGCCTATTTCACCCACTAAATATTACCCGATGACCATCAAAATTGGAAGGCCCAGCCCTAAGCTCTAGCTCCATGATTGGTCTTCTTCGATTGGTCTATAATGGCGACCTGTAGAACAACTGCAAAATCAGGAATTTTTTCAGTTTTTGGTCCATTTCAACCCCTAAATATTATGCGATTATCTCCAAAAGAAATAGGGTTTTATTCTGACCCTATCTCCATTTTAAATTTCGTGAAGATCGGGTCATAATTGCGACCTGTAGAGTGATTACAAATTAACAGGGACAGACGGACGGACGGACATACATAGCTAGATCGACTCACCTCGGCGTGGTAGGAAGATCCATATATAGTTTCCTATGTGTGAAACCAGTATTTCGTGGTGTTACATAATTTTTGGCCCAATCAAACTTATAATACCCCCAACACATAGTTATGTTGGAAAAAAAAATGATGTTAAAATTTGAAATGGGCGAATTTGCAAAAAATGGTCAATAATTTTGTACTCTATTAGGTAAATCGGATTCTATTTGTTTAAATATGTAGAACCTTATAATTAAATCAACCTTTAAATACATTCATAACTATTTAAAATAGATTCTGGCATTGTTGTTCTTTTTCTGTGGAATCTATAAATAAATATTTGTGTATTTTAAATTCATTAATAATTCTAATAATATAATCAATACTATATATTTAAACAATACCAAACAATACTGCAATTATATAATTATAAACCGTTGTGTACTAGAGCAAACAATTTGAATTTGAAATACTTTTGATATTTTAATAATTACTTGTATAGGGTGGTACAAAATAAATCGACAGAGAAAACTGAAGGCATGTAAAGAGATACAATATAAGGTATTGTAATCGTATTGGGAAAATGTATTATTATTATAAAATACATTAAAACTGGAACGAATAACGTACCCTATTAATATATTGCCTTGTGTTTCTTCTTCTACAAACATAATAAGGTCCGGTAATAAACTGAAAATTTCAAATTTAAATTTATATTGTCTTTACATTCAATCTCCTGGCTTGACATATTCCATGGCAATTAAGACTCACATCCTATAAAAAGATTAGCACAATAATAGCACTTTACTGCATAGCACCCTGTACACTATGATTTCAGCCCACACTAATTGCAATTTTTTAGTGTAAATATATCAATTAGTTCAATCGTCGCTATACATACACACATACATACTCAAATATATAATTATTGTTATTATGGCAAATTAAACCCATTGCCGTTTTAAAATCTGCAGCCACAAAATCTGGAAAATTATCATTCGCAGAAAATTTCATTATAATTATTCACCAAAAATCCTCCCCCACTAAACGATTTTTAATTACATTTTTCAACAAATTCAATAAACTTAGCTTTGCTTTTAATTTGATTCGATTTTTTCTGTGCGTCAACTGTATTATGCTGGTCACCTGCAGTATTGTATACCGCGATTTTCATTAGTTTTTGCTGTGTTTGATATTTAACCTATATTTGCAATCAGTTATTTATACGATTATAATAATACAATGTTAATTACACATTTGCAATGTCAGGCACACAGAAGCAATTGGATATATAAATACAAGCGATTGTTAAATAACTAATTCACCAAATATCAAATTAGGTATGTTTTTATTTACAACAAATAAATTAATTGCGACAATATCTGCCAATATTAAAATCATTAATTCTAATTTGTGTTGAATGTGTGTTAAATAACAAAATATTTCTTTGTTAATAAAGAAATGAGATGATTGACTCACTGACGGACTTCTCAATGTCCAGCTAAACGACTGAACCAAGAACCTTGAAAATGGATTTGATAATATGGGATTTTTGAAAATTCGTACATAAAGGGTAGAAAATAAACAAACGCGGGAGATATTTGTTCGGCACCATTATTAAACGCTCGGTAAGATCTATAGCTTTGACATTTTGTGTCGCCATCATGCGTAGGGGTAATGTAAGCTGGTCTTTTTGAAAACTCATACATCAAGTGTACAACAATTACTAAATGGTCAGTCCGTACTTCAAGGCTACAATATATGTTGGATACCAATATTAATATATGTAGTATACCAAATATGGCAACATTTATATAGTGAACAATTGACAAGAGGTAGCACTTTGAAATTTTCCATGAGGGTCACTCGGGGGGAGAAGTGAGTACATAAGATATAATAAATTTTGAAATTAGTGCTTTGAAAATTCAAAAGACTCTATAAGTTACATAATTCGTATTATGTGGGATGGAATAACCATGGGTTATTTAGAAATTGGTTTAGTGAGCTATCGGTAGGATATAGGACGTTGACAGAAAATGCAGAAACCCAAATTTAAATCTGACAAGAAAGCAAAGGCTATAGACTACAATATGTTAGAAGCCTCCTTATGTCCAAATCTATTTTGGAAGATTTCGCTTTTGAAATTATGTCACCTAGCACTGCCCAGATATTACCCTTAGCATTTTGACCAGGGACATTTGCCCAACATTTACGCACTCCGTCGTGCTGTTAGTTTTTGTGGTCCATTTTACAGCTAAATATAATCCAATGTTCATCCAAAATGCCAGAATTCTTCCCTGTGCTTAACTATGTTTTCAGGCGTGTCGATTGGTGTCAATTGTGTGATCAGGATTTTTTTTCCTGTTTTTGGTTCATTTGAACCCCTAAATATTTTGCGATCATCTCCAAAAGCAAGAGGCCCTCTGTATCTCCAAATTTAAACTCATCTATATGATTTGCTTGCCTACGATATTTGGCTATATTCGTCCACGACATCAGCATAAAAAAGTCAGAAGTTCGCCTATTGTGTATTTTGGATATCGCCTGTAAGTATTTTTTTTCACACAAAAGTAGTGGTCTATTCTACCCGTTGTCTTAAATTCTAATTTCATGCGAGATTTCGTGTCCTTTGGTTTCTATTTGTGACCTTTATAACGCCTGCAAAATCAGGAACATTTTGAGTTGCTGGTCCATTTCAACCCCTAAATATTTTGCGGACATCTTTGCAAACAATAGGCTTAGCCTTTCAGAGCCTTACCCTACCTTTGTGAAAAATTTCGTGAGGATCGAACGGTAATTGCAGTCTGTATAATATATAATAACCCCAACCTGTGTTGTAAAGTGAAAAAATATTACAAAATATACACTTCAATATTATAAGTCAAATTGAAAAAATCGCATGCGATAAAAAATATGAAAAATAAACCAGTAAGGAAAGTTCAAAAGTCGGGCGGGGCCGACTATATGATACCCTACACCACTATGCATATTTAGTAGAGCTCTCGTAAAAAGGTTTATACAGGGCATTTCAGAGCTCTATGAGATATTTGGTACAAAATCAAAATCTATCTAATTCTATCGTGCATTTTACGAACTATAGCTATCTCTGAGCCGGGTTTCTCCAAATTTTACGTATTAGCTTCTAGACTGGTGATTTGGGCTGATATTGACCATTTAGTGCACATTTAACCCGAAATCGGATGAAGATATATATGAGAGCTATATCCAAATCTGAACCGATTTCGATAAAATTACAAACAGCTATTTCTGGGCTGTATCTTATATCTGGTACCAAATATCATTCTTGTGGAGTGCATATTACGAATGTGAGAGGCTTAAACACCAAATCGGATGAAAGATATATATGGGAGCTATAGCTATATCTGAACCGATTTTCACTAAATTTGATATACTTGCTTCTAGGCCGAACTCGGTTGGGTGTGCCAAAATTCAGGTAATTTGGACTGATAGTGGACATTTGGTGCACATTTAACCCGAAATCGGATGAAGGTATATATGGGAGCTATAGCTGTTTCTGAACCGATTTTCTTCAAATTTGTTGTATTTGCTTTAAGGCTAATCTCGGTCACATTTGCCAAAATTCGGGCCATTTGGGCTGATATTGGCCATTTGGTGGTCAATTAACCCGAAATCGGATGAAGATATATATGGGAGCTATATCCAAATCTGAACCGATTTCGATAAAATTTAAAACAGCTATTTCTGTGCTCCATCTAATACCTGGTACCAAATATCACGGTTGTGGAGTGCATAGTAGGAATGTGAGGGACTTAAAAATCAAATCGGATGAAAGATATATATGGGAGCTATAGCTATATCTGAACCGATTTTCTCCAAATTTGATATACTTGCTTCTAGGCCGAACTCGGTTGGGTGTGCCAAAATTTAGGTAATTTGGACTGATAGTGGATATTTGGTGCACATTTAACCCGAAATCGGATGAATATATATATGGGAGCTATATCTAAATTTGATCCGATTCTCACCAATTTCAATAGGGTTCGTCCTTGGCCAAAAAAATATTGTTTGGAAAATTTCATCTCAATCGGATAATAAATGCGACCTGCATTTTGTTCACAAGAATACATGGACAGACGGACGGACGGACGGACGGACGGACGGACAGACGGACTGACATGCATAAATCGACTCAGAAAGTGATTCTATGAAGGTTCTCAAAAGTAACTATGGGTCTATCTCGTTTCCTTCTCCATGTTACAAACAAATGCACAAAGACATAATACCCTTACCACTATGTGGTGTAGGGTATAAAAAATATCACAAAATACTACAAAATCTAAATTTACATCATTATTGGCATCTTTTTATGCGATTTTTTTTAGATATTATACTTTTATGCCAAAATGGCATTCTAAATTGACAAAATTTGTCTAAATCGCTCCAGCCATTCTTGAGATATACGCATTATATGTAACATCCCCTTCCTTTCTAGATATACATAGTATACATTTCGCTATATATATATCCGATATCTTTACTATAGTCATCTATGTAACGGTCAGAATTGACCTGTTCGTCTATTCATGATTTCGCCGGGATTAAAAATATTGGCGGTTTAATGGAAAATTTGACTTTTATTTAGCACAAATGTTATGGTCTATTTCACCCTCTAAATATTAACCAATGACCACCAAAATTGGAAGACTTCTGCCCAACCCTAAGCTCTAGGCCCATTGTAAATTCGGCGTCGATTGGCCTATAATTGCGACCCGTAGAGCAACTGCAAAATCATGAAATTTTGCAGTTTTTGATCCATTTCAACCCTTAGATATTATGCGATCATCTCCA
This sequence comes from Musca domestica, assembly GCF_030504385.1. NCBI lineage: Eukaryota > Metazoa > Arthropoda > Insecta > Diptera > Muscidae > Musca > Musca domestica. Next base: position 17,351,843 of record NW_026712299.1, read on the forward strand.
AAAGCAATAGGGTTCTATTCTGGTTCCAGCCCCACCCCCATTCTAAATTTCGTGAAGATCGGGCCATGATTGCGACCTGTAGAGTGATTACAAATTAACATGGACAGACGGACGGACGGACATACATAGCCAGATCGACTCAGCTCGCGAGATAGGAAGATCCATACATACTTTCCTATGTGGGAAACGCGAAGGTTTCCATGACTATCCACCTTTATTTCAGTATTGAAAAAATAAAATAACTTTAATGCTTCGAATTATTTTATACATTTTAGACCCCATAAAGTATAAATATTCTTGATCAGCATACAATTCTATGTCGCTTTAGCGCTGTCCATCTGCGGAAATCACTCTAGCTTCTGAACGAGGTGATATAAGTTGATAAAATCTTACTCTACCTTTTCTAAGTCTGTTTTTGGTATTACAAATGGGCAGTATAGGTCCAAGTTTTGGTATAGCAGATTAAAGTCTTTTGGTTGCTCTAGTCACAATGCTTACCCTAGTTTACTGAAAATTGGCAGTTTGTGTTCTTCTTGTACAACAGAACTGGAATTGGTGTAATGGTGATTTTAGCCACATTTTCTACCAAAATTATTTAAAATGGCTATAGGTACTAATTCTTATGAAGCAACTTACCGGTACATATCCACACCTTCGAAAGTCGTGTTCCTCCCAATGTTCAGTATTTTGGAGATTTTTGTTACATTTCTCAACAGAAATATCTCAAACTTGGTGTTTGCAGTTCATAACAGTCACCATATTTTCTGGTAGGTAATTGGCTGCAGAGGTCCAAGTTAAACTGTTACGCCTGATATCCGGATTTTTTAAAATTATAGCTTTTAATGATTTTCTTTATATTTTGCAAATTTCCGTCAAATGGTGAAGGGTATTAAAGATCGGCTCGGCCGAGCATAGCTAGTCTTTTACTTGAGTTTATACCCTACACCACATAGTGGTAAGGGTATTATATCTTTGTTCATTAGTTTGTAACATGGAGAAGGAATCGAGATAGACCCATAGTTCTTTTTGAAGATCTTCAAAAATCATTTTCTGAGTCAAATTAGGCATGTCAGTCCATGTCCATGTATTTTTGTGAACAAAATGCAGGTCGCATTTATTATCCGATTGAGATGAAACTTTCCAAACAATATTTGTTTGACCCAAGGACAAAGCCTATTGATATTGGTGAGAATCGGTTCAAATTTAGATATAGCTCCCATAAATATCTTCAATTAATTGTGCATTTGTTGCACCCAATATCAGTCCAAATAATATGAATTTTAGCACATCCGACCGAATTCAGTCTATAAGCAAATATATCAAAATTGGAAGAATCGGTTCAGATATAGCTTTAGGTCCCATATATATGTTTCATACTATTTGGTTGTAAAGTCCCTCACATAATATGCATTCTCTGCCAAATTTTATCTAGATTTCAGGTTTTTATATACTTTCGAGTTACATCTTTATCTGAATTTACGGTTGTTATGGACCATATATGTAATATCAGCCCAAATTGGATGGATTTTTTCATATTCAATTTTTTCATAAATACGTATAGTGGTGTAGGGTATAATATAGTAGGTCCCGCCCGACTTTTAACCTTTCCTTACTAATTTATTAATTTATTTTGGTAGTTCAGTTATTTTTTCCAATGTCTTGAAGGATTCCTTTAATTAATCCATTTTTGACTTTTTTGACCAATATTACAAAAAAACACGAAATTTTTCTATTTTAGCCCTAATAGTTTATAATACCACCTGAGAAAATACTTCGCATCTATATTGATTTACATGCTACATCCAGAACCAATAAAGTTCGAATTTTAGAACAAAAATAGTGTTTTGACTTTCAGCAATTTTGGTACGAATTTTGCAAAACACCTCATTTTCCACCACCTACCATCAACTTGACAATATTGGAATAACATTTGTTAAGGCTAATAACTTTTAAATTCGATGTCTTCTATCTTCAGAGACTTCTATTTTTTCAAGATTCAGTCAGCGTTCAATAATCTATGGAATAGATTTAAAAATTGTATTTTCTAAAGAAATAAGTATTTCTATACCCTACAGCACTATGTGTTGGGGGTATTATAAGTTTGATTGGGCCAAAAATTATGTAACACCTCGAAATATTGGTTTCCCACATAGGAAAGTATATATGGGTCTTCCTAGCTCGCCGAGCTGAGTCGATCTAGCTATATATGCCCGTCCGTCCGTCTGTCTATGTTAATTTGTAATCAAGTTGCAGTTCGCAATTATGAACCGATCTTCACGAAATCGAAAATGGAGGTGGGGTTAGGGTCAGAATAGAACCCTATTGTTTTTGGAGATGATCGCACGATATTTAGGGGTTGAAATTTCCTGATTTTGCAGTTGCTCTATAGGTCATAATTATGAACCAATCGACGCGAATATTTACATGGAGTTAATGTTTGGGACTGGGCCGAAACCTCCCAATTTAAGCGGCCATCGGACAATAATTAGCGGGTAAAATAGACCCTAACTTTTATGTTAGAATATAGGAAAATTTCCAATAAACCGCGAATATTTTTAATCCCAGCCAAATCACAAATACATTAAAAGATTACTTCTGACCATTAGGATGATGCTAATAGCCAAGAAATCGGATATATAGCAAAATAGGTACAATACATATGTAAAAGAATTGATCTTATTTATTCTGCTTATAAATCAAGAACTGCTGGGCCGATTTTCACAATTCACATCAATTCGTAATGGTCTCTTGCCAGAAAAGGAAAAAATCTAAGAGAATCGCGGGATAATATACGAATAAAAAAGTTATATCTTTTGTTTCGTTTTTTTTTTTTTTTCATTTTTGTCATATTTTTTTATCGCATGCGATTTTTTCAATTTGACTTACAATTTTAAATTTAAAATTTTAAATTTTCTAAATTTTTACACCCCCCAACACTACGTTTTGAGGGTATTATATGTATGTCGCAACTATCGCCCGATCCTCACGAATTTTTGCATGGGGGTGGGTCGGATTTGAAGCCCATTGTTCTTAGGATGTGCATTTAGAGGTTTAAATGGCTAAAAAATTAAAAATTTTTCTAATTTTGTAGTCGTTCTATAGGCCACAATTGAAAACTAATTGACACGGAATTTCTCATCGGAAAAGAGTTGAGGACAGAGAAGAAGCCTAGCATTTTGGATGACCATTGGATTATAGTTAGCTGTAAAATGGACCACAACTTTCGTGTGCAATTGTTTTGAATACTTTAAATAAATAAATATCGGCCAAATTCTCCGGGTCAAAAACCTAAGGGTAACCTCTGGGCAGGGCTCTTTTTCATTATTTCAAAAACTAAATCTTTCAAAATGGATTTGGATATAAAGGGACTTCGAATATATTGTAGTGTTGTAGGGTATCACGTAGTCGGCCCCGCACGACTATAGCCTTTGCTTACTTGTTTCCTTATGAAAACGTTTTTTTTTTTTACCAATTTTTGACCGCACTATGTTCAGGATGTAAACATGTCTAAGGATTACCATAATATATAATCCTCATGCTGTGCGAATTTTTTTGTGCCAATTTGCAAACCAATTGGAATATTTCTCTATTAAAATATATAATTTTATATGTAAATCCCAAAAATCAGATGCATAGTTTATTGTCCAAAAAATAATGCAAATCAATTTCCTACACACCTGATTTCAGAGATATGTTGACCACACAAACTTATATCTCCTTATTCCTACCAATCGCAAAGAATATGAGCTATTTCTACTGACATGTATAAACATAATCTACCTAATTGACATTTTGATTTGAGATAATCAATTAAAACAGAAGAAGAAGACTTCTGAGGATTTTTGCCATGTCAACAACGGTTTCAACGGCAGCTCACAATAACAACACAAATACGAATGAGCTGAAGATATTAAATCAACACCACAGATATTTTAGGAGATTTGCCATGAGACTAGAAGAGACTTATTCCACCGAAATGTCTGCAACGATGAAATGCACAAATGAATTAGCAGAAATGTCTGATGATGAACGATGATGGTATTGCGAAATAAATGGTGGAATTCATAATGAGCATACTCTGCAGTGACGACGATGGTAATTATGGTAGAATCTTAAGAAGATGTTGGTCATAGCAAAATGTAATCCATTACAGAATACATTTTGCAATTGTAATAAAAATTGGCGCACATTAATTCAAAAATGTTGTGGATATGCTTCATTTTATCTTTTGTTTGTATTGTACATAATTTAGTCTAAATTGTACTTTTTCCACTCCCCACCACAGGGTGGAAGGTATATTAATGTACGTATTCCATACGTACCTCATTGGGATAATCATTTAAAACATTAAGAATTATTCGTACTTTTAGTGAAAGTAAAACGCTAAGATGATATGTGCATCCATTCTGTTCTAATCACTCTATCTTTGGAGGGGTTAATGTAGATGATAAAATTTTGGAGCTAAGAACTAGATCGGTTCATATTTTGAGTCTTTACTGTACACATCTATGTTCTATATATGCCTCATTGCGGTAGGAGTGAACCTTTTCGACTGCCTGAGCATCATGTAAAAATTTAATTTCTTTAAAAATAAAAAAAAACTTGCAATATTTCTAGGGATCGAAACTTACTTAGGTGGTAATCGTCGAACCACCTATGCGTTGCCCACTTTGATTTGATTAAAATTTCAATAACTTTCTACACTAAATCTCTATTGTATGTAGAGCTTATACTCATACATCTGATACATCTGACCCTCTCTTTAACTAGTAGGCTAAATTAATGCGTTAACAAGTACAAATATTACATTAAAGCTGGACATTACAAACTATACAGGGTGTGATGATAAAACTGCAATTGACTTCAGACTGCTGTCATTTCTAAGCCACTTGTCGACAGCTGTTAAAATTATTCCAGTGACAGTTCATTATATTGTTTACAAAAGCATTTTGGTGAGTATGTTCCAGAAAAAACAAGTAAAAAAGCAGTAAGTTCGGCCGGGCCGAACTTTTAATACCCTCCACCATTTGCAACGAATTTGGAAATTTTCAAAAAATAAAGTCCTTAAAAAATTCTGTTAAAATTTTAAAAATACCGAATATAGCCGTTATATTGGGGTCTATACGACGTGGACATACATATGCATTGTTTGTCATAAGCCATTACCATACTCAAATTCGAAACTGCACCCGCACCGACAATTTTCTGTCACAGACTGTAGTTCCCATAACGAACTTCAAATACCAAATTTTAAACAATTCCGGTTAATAATGTCGCTAAAATCATCAAAATACCGAACACAGCGAGGTGCCGTTATATGGGGGCTATACGAAGACGTGGACCTGCACAGACAATTTTCAGTGTCTCATACCCTCGCTCGTTACCGTGATAGTGGTAGCGTAGCCCGTCGTCAAGGAAGCAGAAATGGTTCGAAAAGAAAAGAAGCGACTTGATTTAAACCCGCTTCGCAGTGACCAAAAAATGTCTCGTGAGCTGAACATATCGCAATATTCCATTTGGTAAATATTGAAAAATGAGCTAGGGGTAAAGCCATTGAAATACCAAAAAGTTCAAGAACTTACTACGCTTGACTGAAAGTGGTGAACTGCCGAATTCGGGTTTTCTCCGGTGAGAAAACATTAGTTGTCCAGCAATTTGTAAACAAACAAAATGATCGTGTTTACTTGCCAATGAACTGAAAATGTACACCTTCGGTTGGATACGAGAACTCAAGCGCCGGCCATGGTGATGATGTGGGCCGCCATAACAGCCGATGGTCGCTCTCCGCTTTATTAATCGACCGTGGCAACAGAATAAATGCAAAATATTACAGCGAAAATATTCTGGAGGGTGTATTAAAGCCTTGGACACGCAAACATTTTGGCCGCAGACCTTGGACATTCCAACAGGACTCAGCACCATCGCACTCAGTACGCCAACGCCACCCAAGAATGGTTACAAAATGAGGTTCCCCGCGTGTGATGGTTTCATTGGCCGTTTGGCCGTGCAATGGTGACCAATTCGAACGAATCTAAACTTATTCTAAAATTTGATGCTATTTCCGACATTTTTTGCTTTCTTTCAATAAAATTTAAAAAAAATAAAAATTATGGCGTTTGAAATTGTTGCAGTTTTTTTATCTCACCCTGTATATCTATAGCCCCGATATAGATTTTATAATACAATCCTTTTCGAGATCATATCATGCTTTCTGTAGCAATATTATTTGGTACTTTAGGTACAAAAACCTCCCTCAAATTTGGTGGAAAGCGATTCAGAGTTGGATATACCTCCCATATATTGGTTGACTCTGAGTCCAAATTATACCTGCTCGAAAACCATAATACCATTTCAGAAATGGTTCAAAGTTCTTATGACTTACTTATTTCCAATGTTGTTACGGGTAAATCTACAAATATTTATAGTGGTGTAGGGAATCATATAGTCGGTCGGAAATCAACCTAAACTTATTCTAATTAATTAATGAAAATTTCTTGTATTATAAATTTGAGCATTAACCAATTACTAATACTTCAGCTTTGATTAGTAATTAACTCTCTGAAAAAATAAAAATATCCCTTTAAAAACCAACATTTGTGTTTGTATAATACTCTTATTTAAAAATGGAAAATATTAATTAACATTTCAAATACAAAACATAGCGGAATTACATCCATCATTAAACAAGTAAGCAAAGGCTACAGTCGAGCGGGGCCGAACGTTGAATACCCTACAACACTATAATAAACAATACTGTTTATATAGGCGAGATATTCGAAAGAATTCCACAAGATATTGTGACAAATTGTAAAAGAAAACCATCAGGTTTCGTTCTCTAATTTTCGAATAATAGCAACTTAAACTAATTTGTTCATTTCCAATTTATTGGTAGATGTTGCACGCAAATGGTCTTCCTAGATCTGGAACCATTATTTCCCAAAGACCTATAATCTCTCAGAAGTGGCAAAAGATTATCATTTATTATTGGTTTTTGACTGAAACGCATCTATATGAGATACAGACATTTGACTATATTCTTCAACGAAATCGGCGTTATCGAAATAGTCAGAAGTGTGTCTTTCCTGCATTTGTGAATTCTCCAAAATGTCACTGGAATGGACATTTTCGTATTTTGTCTACAAAAGTTGGCAAACTATTTCACACATTAAATAATTTTGGATGGCCATCCAAAACTGCTTGGCTTTTGCAATGTCCGGTAACTCTTATTCAAATGTGCGTAAGGATCGGGCGATAATTACGAACTGTCAGCAGTTTTTTGGTCCATTGAAATATATGGCGATCATCTCCAAAATGAGTAGGCTTCTATTCTGACCCATGCAAAAGTTCGTAAGGATCAGGCCATAAATGCGATCTGTATATGATATCCTGATATCCTAACTACTTAGTTTTGTTAGCTGTAGAAATATTACCAAATGTTTAATTCAAATTTAAAATATGCCAAAAATATGACAAAATTGAAAAAATATGAGAAAATTTACAAAATCAATATTTTCATCTTTAGAAAGATATTTTTATGCGACTTTTTAGGCGTTTTTTCTTTTCTGCCAAGAGGCCATTCAGAATTAATGAGAACTGTCGAAATCAGTTCAGCCGTTCTCGACATAAAATAGATCTTTCAAGCATATCTTCTTTGATAGACATATATACCGCACATATTTTGCTATATGTCCGATTTGTTGGATCTTAACATCAATGTAAAGATCAGAAGTAAACTTGTCATGGCTTTGTGATTTCGCCGGGATTTAAAATATTCGCGGTTTAATGAAAAATTTTGAATTTTTTCAACAAAAAATATATGGTCCATTTTAGCCGCTGAATATTATCCGATGACCACCCAAATTGGTAGGCTTCTTCCCCGCCCTAAACTCTAGCTACATGCGAAATTCCGTGTCGATTGGTCTATAATTGCGACCTGTATAGCTACTGCAAAATCCGACAGTTTTTCAGTATTTGGTCCATTTCAACCCCTAAACATTTGGCGATCATCTCCAAAAGAAATAGGGTTCTATTCTGACATTAACCCCACCGACATTTTAAATTTCGTGAAGATCGGGCCATAATTGCGACCTGTAGAGTGATTACAAATTAACATGGACAGACGGACAGACGGACGGACGGACATACATAGCTAGATCGACTCAGCTCGGCGAGCTAGGAAGATCCATAAATACTTTCCTATGTGGGAAATCAATATTTCGTGGTGTTACATAATTTTTGGCCCAATCAAACTTATAATACCCCCAACACATAGTGTTGTAGGGTATAAAAAGATTATTTGGACACAACAAAATCAACACTTACACATATTGCTATTACATTTACAATTTAATTTGCTATAGTTTACAAATGTCAAAAATCATGTAGGCACTAATAATACATTATTTATTGCAAGAATGAGCACGGGATACATGTTCCAGCTTGGCAATTATCCGGTATAAAGGAAATAAAAATCAATGGTTCAGTTTTGATTAGAAATTAACGTTCGTTCAAATAAAAAACTTTGTATATAATACCATACTATATTTCTGGAAAAATATTTATTTATAAAATGAAAATATTAATTAAAATATCAAATCTGTATGTTACTAAATTTCATCCATCATTAGAAAAATTTTTCGGCACATTAAACCACACACGCATATATTTCTATTACATTTTCAATTTAATGTACATAATTGGAGAAAAATGAAAGTCCTGTAGTCACTAGTAACTCAACGAATTTTTATTTGATGACAAAATAGGACTATCGTGGAATACATGTTCCAACTTCGTATATATAGAGGATACACACGAATTGTTGACATAAAAATATAATCTAGAAATTATCCCCACCCCCATACTAGATGTTTGCCGTGCTTCCTGCTACTGCTGTTGTCGCCACCATCATCATTACGGCTTTCCGCTTTGATTGATACAATGTCTATCGTAGTTTTTCTGTTACAATCAGGACAGCCGTGGGTGTGCGCATGGAGCTATGACCATAACCTACATCAACATTGTGCGAATGAGTTTGAATGAATTTTTACTTGGGACACAGATTTGACTAAATGTGTGCAAATATAGTCGACAGTGGATGCACTGTATATATCTCATGGACACGAGGCGAGTTTATGTGATTCCGATTTATTATTTGAGAAACTAGAGGACTTCCTAGACGAACGACGGGTATTTCGTCCATAAATCTCCAAAAGGAGAAAAATGAGATCATTCATTGTAAGACCAGAAACAAACTTCAAAGGAGTGTCGTCTTAAAAGCTGTTAAAGGAGTGTTTTCGTAAGAGCTGACAAATGATTTTCCACATAGATAATCGAAAAACCACATTTAAACCCCGGTATATCTCTGCCTTATTATACCAATCCTACATGTAATGTTGAACATATTATCCCCTACATTACAGCTCCCTATGAATTAATTCCCAGATTGACAAACATTTGAATGCTGAAAGCTGTGTGTTAAACGGATACGATTGTGTCATGTCACAATCATCGATCCATCCAGCCACACATGTCAGCCTTCGCATTTAGAACTAAGCGTTGATGACATCGTTAATAGAACGACAGGCTGGCAGGCAGGCAAATAACCAAAAATGACACCCTCACCGCAGAACCTCATGTGTCAACACAGGCACTCGCACACATACAAACATCTATACAAATAATTATGCAAACGCATTCAAATTTCACGGTTGTCGATGGAAGAATTGCGCATTTAAACACGAATTTTCAGTTCAATTATGTTGCATATTCCCCACTTGCAAATGGGTGGAAAGGGTTATCACAGTAGTTATTTTTTGTAATCAAAGATAAAAACTCTGACAGTTCTTCTAAAAATAACCTAATAATCCAGAATAGTCCTTTGTAAAAATAAAACAAGTAAAAACAAGTAAGCAGAGGCTATAGTCGTGCGGGGCCGACCATGTGATACCCTACAACACTACAATATGTTAGAAGCCTTTTTATGTCTAAATCCATTTTGGAAGATTTCGCTTTTGAAATTATGTCTCGGAGCACTGCCCAGATATTACCCTTAGCATTTTTACCAGGGACATTTGCCCAATATTTACGCACTCCGCTGTTAGTTGTTGTGGTTCATCTTACAACTAAATATAATCCAATAGTCATCCAAAATCCTAGAATTCTCCCCTGTCCCTAAGTCTCTTCTCAGGCGTGTCGATTGGCTTCAATTGTGTGATCAGGACATTTTTTGGTTTTGGTTCATTTGAACCCCTAAATACTTTGCGATCATCTCCAAGTGAAAGAGACCCCTCTGTATCTTCAAATTTAGACTCATCTATATGATTTGCTTATCTACGATGTTCGCCTTTTGTGTATTTCGGATTACATATGTAAGCAATATTGGTATTTTTTCACACATTCTACCCGCTGTCCTAAACTCTAACTTCATGCGAGATTTCGTGTCCCTTTGTTTCTATTTGTGACCTTTATAATGGCTGAAAAATCCGGAACATGTTTAGTTGTTGGTCCATTTCAACCCCCAAATATATGGCGGACATATTTAAAAAGAATTGGCCTAGCTCTTCGAAGCCTAACCCTACCCCTATGGAAATTTTCATGAGGATCGGACGATAATTGCAGATGAATATAATAACCCCAACCTGTGCTGTGAGGTGAAAAAAATATTACAAAATATACACTTCAATATTATGAGTTAAAATGAAAAAATCGCATGGGATAAAAAATATGAAAAAATAAAAAAAAAAATCACAAAATAGTACAAAATCTATATTAATATCATTATTGATACCTTTTTACGCGATTTTTTTTTTAGATTTTATTCCTATATGTCAAGAGGGCATTCTGAATTGACAAAATTTGTCAAAATCGGCCCAGCCATTCTTGAGATATAAGCATTCTAACTAACATCCCCTTCCTTTGTATGTACACATTGTATATATTTCGCTATAAATATCAGATATATTTACTAGCGACATCTATGAAACGGTCAGAATTGACCTGTTCGTCTATTTGTGATTTCGCCGGCATTAAAAATATTCGCGGTTTAATGGAAAATTTGACTTTTATTTAAAACAAATGTTGTGGCCTATTTCACCCACTAAATATTAACCGATGACCATCAAAATTGGAAAGCTTCTGCCCAGCCCTAAGCTCTAGCCCCATGATAAATTTCGCTTTGATTGGTCTATAATTGCGACCTGTAGAGCAACTGCAAAATCCGGCAATTTTTCAGTATTTGGTCCATTTCAACACTTAAACATTATGCGATCATCTCCAGAAGCAATAGGGTTCTATTCTGGCCCAAACCCCACCTCCATTCTAAATTTCGTGAAGATCGGGTAATAATTGGGACCTGTAGAGTGATTACAAATTAACATGGACAGACGGACAGGCGGACGGATCGACTCAGCTCGGCGAGATAGGAAGATCCATATATACTTTCCTATGTGGGAAGCCAATATTTCGAGGTGTTACATAATCTTTGGCCCAATCAAACTTATAATACCCCCAACACATAGTGTTGTAGGGTATAAAAACGAGAAACCACATTTAAAACCCGGTATATCTCTGTCTTATTATACCAATCCTACATGTAATGTTGAACATACTATCCTCTACATTAACGCTCCCTATGAATTAAGTCCCACATTGACAAACATTTGAATGCTGAAAGCTATCTGTTAAGCGGATAAGTTTATGTCATGTCACATTAATCGATCCATCCAGCCACACATGTCAGCCTTCGCATTTAGAACTAAGCGTTGATGACATCGTTAATAGGACGACAGGCTGGCAGGCAGGCAAATAACCAAAAATGACACCCTCACCACAGAACCTCATGTGTCAACACAGGCACTCGCACACATACAAACATCTATACAAATAATTATGCAAACGCATTCAAATTTCACGGTTGTCGATGGAAGAATTGCGCATTTAAACACGAATTTTCAGTTCAATTATGTTGCATATTCCCCACTTGCAAATGGGTGGAAAGGGTTATTACAGAAGTCATCAAAATTCCGAATATATGGACGTACCGTTATATTGGGGCTATACGAAGACGTGGATCTGCTCGGACAATTTTCTGCCATAGGCTGTAGCACCCATTACGAACTTCAAATACCAAATACCATTTCCGGTGAATAATGTCGCTTAAATCACCAAAATAACGAACGTGGACCCATTTTCAATACAAAGGTCCTGCAGACATAATACACACTTGAGTAAAATTTTATCAACCAACTAGAAGCTAGAGTGATTTCCACAGACGGACAGGCGGATAGACGATAGAGGGTATAAAAAATCCAACGACTATATCGCTGATGCTTAAAAGAAGCACAATCTTAGCTTTAAAACTATTTTGAAAACATGTTTGAAAAATCCACAATTACATTTCTTAAAAAAACAAGTAAGCAAAGGCTATAGTCGTGCGGTGTCGACCATGTGATACCCTACAACACTACAATATGTTCGAAGTCCCCTTATATCCAAATCCATTTTGAAAGATTTCGTTTTTTAAATAATGTCAAAGAGCCCTAGTTTTTTGGCCCAGAGAATTTGGCAAAAGTTGTTAAAGTACTCCAATGGTCATCCAGAATGCTAGGCTTCTTCCCTGTCCTTAACACTCTTCCCATGTGAAATTCCGTGTCGATTACTTTCAATTGTGGCCTATAGAGCGACTACAAAATTAGAAAAATTAAATATTTTTTAGTCCATTTGCACCTTTAAATGTACATCTTAAGAACAATAGACTTTAATTATGACCCTAACCCAAACCCCATGCCAAATTTCGTGAAGATCGGACGATAATTGCGACATGCATATAATACCCTCAAAACATATTGTTGGGGGAATTACTGTCCGATGACCACCCAAATTGGTAGGTTTCTGTCCACTCCTAAACTGTAACTCCATGTAAATTTTCGGGTCGATTGGTTCATAATTGTGACATATAGAGCAACTGCAAAATCAGGAAAATTTTCTGTTTTTGGTCCATTTTAACCCAAAATATCGTGCGATCATCTCCAAAAACAATAAGGTTCTATTCTGACCATAACCCCACCTCCATTTTCAATTTCGTGAAGATCGGGCCATAATTGCGACCTGTAGAGTGATTACAAATTAACATGGACAGACGGACGGACGGACATACATAGCTAGATCGACTCAGCTCGGCTAGCTAGGAAGACCCATATATACTTTCCTATGTGGGAAACCAATATTTCGTGGTGTTACATAATTTTTGGCCCAATCAAAGTTATAATACCCCCAACACATAATGTTGTAGGGTATAAATATGTTTTAAATTAATTACATGTTTTAAATTTTCAGTTATATCTAATAGACCATGAAAAGAGCTCTTTTGAATGGAAAAATATGCGTATACATACTTTCATAACCCTCTTCTCAGTCTCTGTTTTCTATGTAAATATTCAACAATCAATGTCCATTTGTAATCTGACATATGTGTTATCGTTGCACCGCCTCCTAGGATCCTGCGTTCATATCGAACCCGCCTGCAACTTGGTTTCTAGATAATGATAATGACTTTCTGGTTTTTACATAATTTGATTTTGTTCGAAACATGGGACCCATATTCAGCTTCCCTTTCAACACACATTCCAGGACTTATAAATGACAAGTGATTGATGAATGTTTGCAGCGTTTTTGTCGAATGTCAATCATGCAGCCACATACATACGGCTGTAATGTCAACACCACCACCACCACTAAAGAATTGGAATCGATTGTAGGTTCATGTAGTCGGTACAAAATATAAATTCGCCAACATAAATGCATCAATTTTATATGATTGGAAACATTTTTATGCCATGAATATTGCTGTATTCAGACATTTTCAGTATAATTCTTCTATATGAAATAATATACCTTAAATTAATTTTTAAATTTTATCCTATACTCAGAATAAATTGTAAATTATAATTTTTTTTCCAAGAACATCAGAAGTATAATAAGGAATTTTAAATGACTTTTAAAGCGATAGTCCTGATTTTTGCAAATGTTCATCTGAAAACTGTCAGAGCTACAATCGTATGTTTTTAGTCGTCTTTTATACCCTCAGTCACATGGCTTGAGAGTATCAGTTGATACTGCCAAAACGTGCCTCATCGAAATAACAATTTTAGACCCTAGGTCTCTTTGGCTCAAATCTGTTTCAGTACATTTGGAGTCGATCTAGCGATGTCCGTACGTGTGTCTGTCTGTCAGGCTGACTGGCTGGCTGGTGCAGACGATAACTCTCAAAGGGAGTATCGATTAGGTCCAAACTTGATACATCGTAATATTATTAAAGGGAAAGGATAATCCGATTTTGCTCCAACTTTGCAAATTCAAATATTTGCATCAGTACTAAATCGGGTGCGAAACTGAGTAATATCGCTCCACTCCATCGAGTATCTTTCCCACAAATGGTCAAAATTTCCGATTGTCTTCAAATTAAATACACCACAATATTAGGTGTGTCTGGTTACTTTTCCAGCAGGAATTGTCCAGCAACTTCTTTCTGAGAGAGTAAGGTAGTTTTATTCTCTTTTGCAAGGAAAATGCGAAAAGTAAACAGACGCTATTCCTGCAGAAGCTTGCAACCAATCAGCTGATTTGTCAAAACAAACCAATTTGTCCCCCATAAGGAGAATTAAAACAAAGGAACCAATACTAATTTTACAAGTTTTTTAAAAAAAAATGTTGGAAATAGTCTTATTACACATTAACATTTAAGTTTTTCACATTTTGTAAAGTTGTTCTCTAAAAACAATTAGTCTTGCTAATTCCAAAACAATATTTTCAAATTAAAATCACAAAAAGAAATAACAACCAGTAAGGAAAGCTCAAAAGTCGGGCGGGGCCGACTATATGATACCCTACACCACTATGCATATTTAGTAGAGCTCTCGTAAAAAGGTTTATACAGGGAATTTTAGAGCTCTATGAGATATTTGGTACAAAATCAAAATCTATATAATTCTATAGTGCATTTTACGAACTATAGCTATCTCTGAACCGGGTTTCTCCAAATTTGACGTATTAGCTTCTGGACTGAATTCGGTCTTATGTACGAAAATTCATGCCATTTGGGTTGATATAGGCCATTTGATGCACAATTAACACGAAATCGGATGAAGATATATATGGGAGGCATATCCAAATCGGAACAGATTTTAATAAAATTAAAATCAACTATTTTTGGGCTTTATCTGATATCTGGAACCAAATATCATTCCTGTGGAGTGCATATTACGAATGTGAGGGACTTAAAGACCAAATCGGATGAAAGATATATATGGGAGCTATAGCTATATCTGAACCGGTTTTTACTAAAATTGGTGTACTTGCTTCTAAGCTCGTTTCTGTCGCATTTGCCAAAATTGATGCTATTACGGCCATTTGGTGGTCAATCACCAGAAATCGGATGAAGATATATATGGGAGCTATATCCAAATCTGAACCGATTTCGATAAAATTTAAAACAGCTATTCCTGTGCTCCATCTAATACCTGGTACCAAATATCACGGTTGTGGAGTGCATAGTAGGAATGTGAGGGACTTAAAGATCAAATCGGATGAAAGATATATATGGGAGCTATAGCTATATCTGAACCGATTTTCTCCAAATTTAATATACTTGCTTCTAGGCCGAACTCGGTTGGGTGTGCCAAAATTCAGGTCATTTGGACTGATAGTGGACATTTGGTGCACATTTAACCCGAAATCGGATGAAGATATATATGGGAGCTATATCTAAATTTGATCCGATTCTCACCAATTTCAATAGGGTTCGTCCTTGGCCCAAAAAAAATTTTGTTTGGAAAATTTCATCTCAATCGGATAGTAAATGCGACCTGCATTTTGTTCACAAGAATACATGGACAGACGGACGGACGGACAGACGGACTGACATGCATAAATCGACTCAGAAAGTGATTCTATGAAGGTTCTCAAAAGTAACTATGGGTCTATCTCGTTTCCTTCTCCATGTTACAAACAAATGCACAAAGACATAATACCCTTACCACTATGTGGTGTAGGGTATAAAAACCCAACTTCATCTTATACCAAAAGTGATCTACACATCAAACTTGGTTTCTTATATAATCGAATATTTGATCTATTATTCTGACGTTATTAATAAATTCCAAAACTGACTCCATTCGACGAATATATATATAGACATCTCTCATTACAAAGATAAAAAAGGCACAGAGTTTTATTTTTATTTTAACTTTATTTCATTAATTATTTTCTACATATACTCTCAGTGTTCGCCATCATATGTCACATTTGTTCCACTCATCCTTGGTAGTCAAAATTGGGAACTCTAAAACAAATCAGAAACAGAAAACTTAAATTAGTACCATATAAATAAGCAAAAATATTTTATAAATTTGTTTATACGAATACTTTTAAAAAAATAATGTAAATCATTGTTATACTATCATTTTATTTCATCTTTTATTATTTTAGTGGGTAAAATATTGAAAATTTCTTCGTTTTTGATAAAAATTATTATTGTTTATTCATGGCATTTTAAAGTCCCCAACTATTTTCTCTTACTCAGCTTAACCAAACTCCAAACTTATTCAAATTTAATTTTCAGTAGTAATTTAATTGTAATTTCACCACTAAAGCAATTTGATATGCCACCCATATCCCGCTTATTTATACACGAAATTTTTTATACTTATTCCCAATTAGCACTTTACATATTTGGTATTCATACATTTACACCTTTTATTAATGTTTGCCGCCTACCTTTCGGCAACAAATACAGACCACAGTAAACATTTTGATATATGGCGTTGTGATTATGGAATTTCATTTAAACATTTTGATATCGGGTAAGTGTACCAGTAGTCGGCACTTTTAGGATTTTCAATTTTTCAATCTTTCAACACTCTGAGTGAAATCTTTCAATTGCAGAAAAATAAAGTTGTTCAGATTCCAAATTTTGTTTAGTTTTCGAAATAATAAATAAAAATTGAATTTTTTTTTACTAAATTGGCAAAATTTGCAATTTTACTAAAATAGTAGTTTTTTGCCAGTAGTCGGCAACATTTTCCAATGCTCGGTATGTCCATTTGCCAGTAGTCGGCATATGGTATTTCAGTAAAAAAAAATATTATTTTGTATATTTTTTATTTCAAACAGTATAAAACAATGCTATATTACTAATTCACAGTTTAATCCAGAATTTGAAATTAATCTCGTTTTTAAATAGTGTTTTATTTAATTTTCATTACCTTCAGTAAAGTATGGATTTTCAGTTAAAATAAAAATGAGATTTAATAAAAAGAGAAAAAATTACCATTCTTATATTTGGAATTTGTGAATTGATATTTTTCCATTAGATAGCCAGAATTTTTTTTAAATGCCACCGCTATCTGAAACGTCAAATTGCTGATGTAAAAAACCTCCTTAATTTAGAAAAGTTAGTCAAAAAGCACAAATAAAAGCAACTACCGACTCGAAACTATTTTTTAATTGAGTAGTTTTTGGATCATTTTTTAATATTTATCACAAGTTTTAGTGAAATTGGTCAAAAATTATATTTTTCTAGTAATCGGCACCCCCTGGCGACTACTGGCAAATCTCTTTTTTTCTGTTCCTAATGTCGGCATTAAATAATATAACAGAAAAATGCTTAATTTGTATATTTTTGAGTTATAAAATGATCTTTAGACTATTATTTACTTTAATAAAATATTTCTGATTCCAAAAGTATTAAATTTAATTTACTTAAATCGATTATTAAGTTGACGCCACCACTAATTTTTTCTTTACAAACAAGCACTATCGCACGCGTTGGAAGACACTCACTGACAAAAACCGTTATTCGCTCGTAATAAATGATCGGAGGTAATTGTTTTTTACAAAAAGGGAGCAGAGAACACTGTTGACGTTTTTTTTTTTTTTGTTTTTTAAGTTTAAATTTCAAAACTGACGACTACTGGGACATGCCGAACTTGGGCACACTTACCCTATGGCGTTGTGATTATGGAATTTCATTTAATACATTTTAATGTAATCTTTATCCACTTACCTTCTCGAAAAATTTTGCCCTTGTGACCCATTAGACAGTCAAGTTCACATCCGTTGACCAAAAGCACACTTCTCGATTCCTGCACACATGTATTGTTGAACCTGTAACAATTTTTTTGTATGTTGGGCATATAATGAACCATACCAAGCTACTGGCAAATGCAGTTGTGTGAGGAGGACTGGGGAGAGAAAGAAGAAAGGTCTCGAATAAATTACTGCAAAATTATTTCAATGTTCGTCGTCTGAACTTACATAAATGTTGATCCATACTGAAAACAGGCACCATCATGCTGATATGAATGTCAATGACTTTCACGGCATCCTCCAACCTGTATTTCATACTAGTAGCTTAACTAGTCTTAAGATGTACCTCGTGTATGCAGACTTGGAAACATGTTTGCATTTGGGGAGAATATCGAAATTGGAAATATCATGGCCACACAAAAATAAAATGAGTAAACCAACCATACGATATAGCACACATTGGACCCTTATAGATATAGAGACATTTGTATTACCATCCTTTTTACTGGCTTCAATGTTGTCGGAAAACATCTAATAAATCTCTGTAATAAGAATATATAAAATAAAAATTAATTAAAACAAGTAAGCAAAGGCTACAGTCGAGCGGGGCCGACCGTTGAATACCCTACAACACTATAATAAACTATACAGTTTATATAGGCGAGATACACGAAAGAATTCCACAAGATATTGTGACAAATAATAAAAGAAAACCATCAGGTTTCGTTCTCTAATTTTCGAATAATAGCAACTTTAACTAATTTGCTCATTTCCAATTTATTAGTAGATGTTGCACGCAAACGGCCTTCTTAGATCTGGAACCAATATTTCCCAAAGACCTATAATCTCTCAGAAGTGACAGAAGATTAACATTTATTATTGGTTTTTGACTGAAACGCATCTACATGAGATACAGACATTTGACTATATTCTTCAACGGAATCTGCGTTAACGAAATAGCCAGAAGTGTGTCTTTTCTGTATTTGTGAATTCTGCAAAAAGTCACTGGAATGGACATTTTCGTATTTTGTCTACAAAAGTTGGCAAACTATTTCATACATTGAATATTTTTGGATGGCCATCCAAAACTGCTTGGCTTTTGCAATGTCCGGTAATCCCCATTCAAATGTGGGTGAGGATCGGGCAATAATTACGAACTGCTGACAATTATGCATTTTTTGGTCCATTTCAACCCCTAAATATGTGGCAATTATCTCCAAAAAGAGTAGGCTTCTATTCTGGCCCTCATCTGATCCCCATGCAAAATTTCTCTAGGATCGGGCCATAAATGCGATCTGTATATGATATCCTAACTACTTAGTTTTGTTAGCTGTAGAAATATTAACAAATGTTTAATTCAAAATTAAAATATGCCAAAAATATGACAAAATTGAAAAATTATGAGAAAATTTTACAAAATCAATATTTTTATCTTTAGAGAGATATTTTTATGCGATTTTTTTAAGATGTTTTTTCTTTCCTGACAAGAGGCCATTCTGAATTAATGAGAACTGTCGAAATCAGTTCAGCCGTTCTCGACATATAAGAGATCTTTCAAGCATATCTTCTTTGATAGACATATATATCGCACATATTTTGCTATATATCCGATTAGATGGATGTTAACATCAATGTAAAGATCAGAAGTAACCTTGTCATGGCTTTGTGATTTCGCCGGGATTTAAAATATTCGCGGTTTAATGAAAAATTTTGAATTTTTTCAACACAAAAGATATGGTCTATTTTACCCGCTAAATATTATCCGATGATCACCAAAATTGGTAGGCTTCTTCCCCGCCCTAAACTCTAGCTACATGCGCGTCGATTGGTCTATAATTGCGACCTTTATAGCTACTGCAAAATCCGACATTTTTTCAGTTTTTGGTCTATTTCGACCCCTAAATATTATGCGATCATCTCCAAAAGAAATAGGGTTCTATTCTGACCCTACCCCCACCTCCATTCTAAATTTCGTGAAGATCGGGCCATAATTGCGACCTGTAGAGTGATTACAAATTAACATGGACAGACAGACGGACAGACGGACGGACGGACATACATAGCTAGATCGACTCAGCTCGGCGAGCTAGGAAGATCCATATATACTTTTCTATATGGGAAACCAATATTTCGAGGTGTTACATAAATTCTGGCCCAATTAAACTTATAATACCACCAACACATAGTGTTGTAGGGTATAATTATAAATATGAAAAAAGCAATCAATTAAACATATTTTAATGTCAATACATATTTAAATTTTGGGCACAACGGAATTTATCTCCAGCAACTTCCAAACATTAAGAGAAAGCATATGACTCGAACGAGCGAGAATCAAGCCACACGCAAAGCAAAAACTTAAAACGTACTACAACATTGACTAACGCATCAGCTAAAGAAAGATCCGGAACATTCCATCATAAACTTTTATGACATCTCTATACATAATTCCCGTCTAACCATCTATATCTGGCGATCTGAGTGTCCTATAGAAAGCTGTAGGGTCACCCACCACCGATTGTTAAATTGATTCTGTTTTGGTTGTTTGCAATTACAACAGTTATAGCTAAATTCAGTTTGCGTTTACTCCTGTTCTCCTGCTGCCGGTCTTTATGTTCCTAGTTAAGGCAGTCATGCAGTTTACGGATATATATTTATCGTACATATCCCTCGTATAAATTCACTTTTTTCTGTTATTACTATTGCTTTTGAGTGTATGTGTGTACAGGGTTGCCCATATTCGACGGACCTTTGGGCCCATTCCAATCGACGAGGCTTGTCCGCAGGCGTTTTTGGGATGTTCTTGGGGACCTCTCAACACTGGCTCGTACGGCAGTGATATTCTCGGCCGATCGCCTTGGTCGACTTTTATATGGCCTCTTCGGATTAGAAAGAGCCTTACCAGTCGAACATTTTTCGTATAAACGCTTAATGGTGTTCTTAGAAGGCGCATTTCTCACATTTTTTTCACAATTGACTTCTTCTGTTGAATGTAAATTTCAACTATTTCAGAGCGCTCGCGTGGCGTGTATTGGTTCATGGTAAAAAACTGCTTGGACTGACGCTTCAAACGCGGTATATCATTAAGCGATGTGACATCTCTGTCAGAAGTTATGGCGTTGCCAGATGTACATGTTCACCTTCGGGCTCCGTTTGAAGGATGCACCACCATGGTTTCACGGATAAATTCAGAATTACCTTCTTTTTGTAATAGGAAAGAAAATTTTCTCATGCTTTCACTGTCATTAAGAAAATCTGCTAGTTCTAGTGGAAACTGATTCTTTTCTGAGAGTAGGAAGAATAGAATTCCTAGTCTCAATAAAGAGTGAGTTTTGGTGGCGGCCAAGTGGTAGGTATTAGGCGCACATTTCTATCAGGTATTACTCAGCACAATTTTTGCAATATCTTTTACTAGCCTCCACATAATTCGACCTAAGCCCATTCCAATTTGTGGCATTTTTTTATTTTCTACTATTTTTCAGTTCATCCATTTATATTAACCATTCATGTTTTATGAGTTTATTTGTGTTTTTTTTATCTACCATTCCTTCTTGTGGTAGTTCGTTTCATCGGCCCTCGAGTAAAAGTTATTGTGATATTTTTTATTAGAAGTCCCTATCCTCAATGAACTTTATTCGTTATTGGGGTCATTTATTAGATAACGGCAAGAACAAATTGAAAACAAGTAAGCAAAGGCTACAGTCGAGCGGGGCCGACCGTTGAATACCCTACAACACTATAATAAATGATACAGTTTATGTAGGCCATATACTCGAAAGAATTCCACAAGATATTGTGACAAATAATAAAAGAAAATCATCAGGTTCCGTTCTCTAGTTTTCGAATAATAGCAACTTAAACTAATTTGCTCATTTCCGATTTATTGGTAGATGTTGTACGTAAATGGTCTTCCTAGATCTGGAACCAATATTTCCCAAAGACCTATAATATCTCAGAAGAGGCAAAAGATTAACATTTATTATTGGTTTTTGACTGAAACGCATCTATATGAGATACAGACATTTGACTATATTCTTCAACGAAATCAGCCTTAACGAAATAGTCAGAAGTGTGTCTTTCCTGCATTTGTGAATTCTCCAAAAAGACACTGGAATGGATATTTTCGTATTTTGTCTACAAAAGTTGGCAAACTATTTCACACATTGAATATTTTTGGATGGCCATCCAAAACTATTTGGCTTTTGCAATGTCCGGTAACCTCCATTCAAATGCGCGTGAGGATCGGGCGATAATTACGACTTGCTGACAATTTTGCAGTTTTTTTTTTTTGTCAATTTCAACCCCTAAATATATGGCGATTATCTCCAAAAAGAGTAGGCTTCTATTCTGACCCTCATCTTATCCCCATGCAAAACTTCGTAAGGATCGGGCCATAAATGCGATCTGTATACGATATCCTGATATCCTAACTACTTAGTTTTGTTAGCTGTAGACATATTAACAAATGTTTAATTCAAAATTAAAATATGCCAAAAATATGACAAAATTGAAAAATTATGAGAAAATTTTACAAAATCAATATTTTATCTTTAGAGAGATATTTTTATGCGATTTTTTTAAGATGTTTTTTCTTTCCTGTCAAGAGGCCATTCTGAATTAATGAGAAATGTCGAAATCAGTTCAGCAGTTCTCGACACATAAGAGATCTTTCAATCATATCTTCTTTGATAGACATATATATCGCACATATTTTGCTATATATCCGATTAGATGGATGTTAACATCAATGTAAAGATCAGAAGTAACCTTGTCATGGCTTTGTGATTTCGCCGGGATTTAAAATATTCGCGGTTTAATGAAAAATTTTGAATTTTTTCAACACAAAAGATATGGTCTATTTTACCCGCTAAATATTATCCGATGACCACCCAAATTGGTAGGCTTCTTCCCCGCCCTAAACTCTAGCTACATGCGAAATTCCGCGTCGATTGGTCTATAATTGCGACCTGTATAGCTACTGCAAAATCCGACATTTTTTTAGTATTTGGTCCATTTCAACACCTAAACATTTGGCGACCATCTCCAAAAGAAATAGGCATCTATTCTGACCCTAACCCCACATTGGTGCAAAATTTCGTATGGATCGGGTCATAATTGCGACCTGTAGCGTGATGATTTTTCAAAATGAGATATCTGTGTCCGAATTGCAAACCAATGAATCAAACAACCAACATTCACGGACACACACTCACACAAACAACCAAAAAAGTAACCAGCCATTTGGTAGACAAAAAGTCGGCAGCAGAGAAAATGTGACCACAAATACTATTAACACCTGTGCCAAGTTAAAAAATGAAACATACTTAAAATAATTGCCAGTTGTTTGGTCACTTGTGCTGATAATGTTGTTCCCTTTGGGGATCAACATTGTTGCCAACATGAACTCCGAAAACCCACTATCATTGCAATCTCTATCATCATCAAGCCACAATTACCACTGCCATCCAGCTCATGGATGTCGTTGGCTATCGGTTAGTTGGTTGGTCTGCTGGCTCAACCAGCCTTTGGGCTAAATGATCAAAATAACCGGAATAAAGCCATGCCCAGGGCCATTATTATTAGGCGATAATAATGTTAAATGCGGGCTCTCTGTCGGGACATGCATTGGCCCTGCTTATGCTTGCTTATCTAAAATAACTAAACCTCTATAAATACATACACACATAATAATAAATTTAGAGGTCATATATTTTGATATCTATCAATCTGTATCGCTAACTCGCTATGTATGTATCTGTGTCTATGTAAATTATCGACGTAATTTTAAATAAACACTTCAAATAGCCATCTAGACGGTTTATTGAAATTGACTAAATTGACAGAGAATTGAATAATAATTGACATTTGGTTTGGGGTAATTTCAATTTTGAGTATTTCTACGGTTCGGTTGGTTTCATAAATCATTTTTTGATTCACTACAAAGTTTTTTAAGGGATTTTTACAGTTATTTGATTATTTAAAGAATTTTTGAGCCCAGTGATGGCTGAGCCGTTGTTGATTTTGTAAAAAAACTATTGAACTCATTTACAGCGTAGACGTTTGAAATATATATTTACTAGCTGGCCCGGTCCGCGTTGCCGGCCCGTAGTTTTTGTCTATTATGCATAAATTCCCAAGCATAATTATTCACAGATATGACTGATATAAGTGTTCACGTACAGGTCGATTTAAAGTGTTTTAAAATACCTGTACCCATTTTTAACCAGTGGGCTTCAATATTTAAACCGTGGGCTTCAACTGTGTGGATGTGCTATACAAATCTATTAAAAAGTATATATCAATCTTATCGCCATATAAGGGATCAAATTAATTTTTAATATGGTAAAAATCGTAGCAAAATCTTCCAGTCAAATGAGCAGTAATTTGGAATTTGCTGTATTTTGTATACTACATAATTGAGGGCTGAATGTTTTAAGAATAGCCAAAGTTAATTACTTTTTTAAACCCATTAGCAACTTAGATTGTGCATTAGAGTCCTCATAAGTCCCCCTAACCATGTCAGTCTGTTTGTCCGCCAAAAGGTGGACTTGAGAGGGTATTATAACATGGATAAAAATTCTAAAATTTGTAGATATGTTGAAATTTTAGTGTAAGATTTTCACCCCCCTAATACGCATTATTAGCCAAATTCTTTGAAATGTGGTTAAATTAGGAGGTACCTTCTTTATATGGGCACTACTCCGAAACATCGACCTACATTGAAAACTTTCTTCTACCCCTTATAATCCAAGATGACAAATAGAGGCCAAATCAAAAATATAGCAGAACAATATAGCATGTCATAGCATTTCGCGTGATTTAAATAAGTAAAAATTGTTTTATCCACCTCATAATTGAGGGCAGAATGATAAGATGGGAATTAATTTTATTTGCCATTTAAATTGTAAGTTGGAGACCCCTTAAAGTCCATATTTTCATCATAGGATAATTCAATGATGATTAAACAAATATTCGGTCCCGTGGTACTTTCTTATATTTGTAATTTCTTCATGTTTCCACAATTTATTTCATATGGATGCACATCCCAAATCTACGTTCCCAACCAATATTCTCTTGGGGGTTAAAAATTCAATAGAATACAAAATTTTCTTTTCTGACCACACATTAGATGTGAAAGTGGACTTGGGGATACTCCAATGTGGGGACTTTACTTAAATAAATTCCTATGTGGCAATTATCTGTATGATGGTTCCCTACCCCAGGGTGGCATAAATAAAATTTTTTAGCCAAATCAATTGATGAATTTGGTCAATACCAATATGGGCCCTACTCTGAAAATTTCAAATTTTATGCGAAGAGGTTATCTACCTCCTTAGAAACAAAAATGTCAAATAAGGGCCAAAAAATGAAAAAAGTGGCCGGCCAAGACCCCAAAAATAACTTAAATCATAGATGGTTATATAAATATGAAATCGGGTTGTTCCCTTATCCGTGAGTTATGATCGATATAAAGACCTGCAAAAGTGATTTTAGGTATTTTGAATGTTTGGGAAGAATTTCTGGAAGGATATAAAACCTTTTCTTACTAAAAGTCCCATTCGCTCTACTATTTTGCACCTTTTATTTCAATATTGGAATATTACTTATTATTCTCCCAAAGAATTTTGCATTTTGAGCTCTCATTTGACGGATCATTGTCACGCTTTGAAATGAGCCCCATTAAGCTTTTTCGGTCATTTTTGTTTGTTTAAATGTGTTCGCATCTTTCAGCTAACCCACGATGTAGGCCCTGGAGTTGTTAACATCCTATTTCGCACTTATTTAATTTTTTTAGTGGAAAATTATTCTTTATTTTGTTCACAAAAAATCCACTGAATTAAATATGATAATACAAATTGAAAAAAAAAATTGACAAAAAAAAGAATAACAAATTTAAAAAGTCTTCAACTTTTTCTCTGATCTTTTACAGCAAATGTTTTAAGATCCTTCCTTACAAAGTTTGTCAATAGAATGTACTATTACTTTAAAATTCGATTCCATTGAAAATGTTTTTTTGATTTTTGCAATGAGATCTCTTTTTCATGATTTTTCAGCGATTTAGAAAAAGTAATTATCTTTTAACTTTGGTGTGACCGCGTTAAATTATTTCGATATCACCTATTCCGTTTCGCCACCACATAATTCGCTACTACACTTCCATGTAACCCGCCATCAATTTCAGTTCTCAAGAAATCAAGTCAATTAAATAAATTGGTATAAATATTCGAATTCAAAAATAAAATATAAAAAAAACACTACAAATGTACATTAGAAAAAAGTAAGTCAAAATGGAAAAAAATCATGCAAAATAAAACATTACTATTGTACATTTGAAAAGTCAAAATGAAAATGTTAATATATCACATTTTTACGCGATTTTTTTGGATATTATCCTTTTCGGAGAGTAGACAACTCCGAATTTGTGTGAATCGTTAAAATTAATCCAGCGGTTCTTAAGTTATAAGCGTAGTAACTAACACAACTTACATTTATATATATAGATTATATACTAAAAACATGCCAGAAAATCGATTAGAAAATGCACCCATAATCTACGATAGTTTACCACTGTGTCTATGTAAAATTCACACTTATTAAATGGAATGCGGCCTGGAAAAATCCCTTAAAGGATACAAGATCCAATATAAATCAAAGATGGAGGAACAGGATTCGTACTTTAAAATCTATATATATAAATGTAAGTTGTGTTAGTTACTACGCTTATAACTTAAGAACCGCTGGATTAATTTTAACGATTCACACAAATTCGGAGTTGTCTACTCTCCGAAAAGGATAATATCCAAAAAAATCGCGTAAAAATGTGATATATTAACATTTTCATTTTGACTTTTCAAATGTACAATAGTAATGTTTTATTTTGCATGATTTTTTTCCATTTTGACTTACTTTTTTCTAATGTACATTTGTAGTGTTTTTTTTATATTTTATTTTTGAATTCGAATATTTATACCAATTTATTTAATTGACTTGATTTCTTGAGAACTGAAATTGATGGCGGGTTACATGGAAGTGTAGTAGCGAATTATGTGGTGGCGAAACGGAATAGATGATATCGAAATAATTTAACGCGGTCACACCAAAGTTAAAAGATAATTACTTTTTCTAAATCGCTGAAAAATCATGAAAAAGAGATCTCATTGCAAAAATCAAAAAAACATTTTCAATGGAATCGAATTTTAAAGTAATAGTACATTCTATTGACAAACTTTGTAAGGAAGGATCTTAAAACATTTGCTGTAAAAGATCAGAGAAAAAGTTGAAGACTTTTTAAATTTGTTATTCTTTTTTTTTTGTCAATTTTTTTTTTCAATTTGTATTATCATATTGAATTCAGTGGATTTTTTGTGAACAAAATAAAGAATAATTTTTCACTAAAAAAATTAAATAAGTGCGAAATAGGATGTTAACAACTCCAGGGCCTACATCGTGGGTTAGCTGAAAGATGCGAACACATTTAAACAAACAAAAATGACCGAAAAAGCTTAATGTGGCTCATTTCAAAGCGTGACAATGATCCGTCAAATGAGAGCTCAAAATGCAAAATTCTTTGGGAGAATAATAAGTAATATTCCAATATTGAAATAAAAGGTGCAAAATAGTAGAGCGAATGGGACTTTTAGTAAGAAAAGGTTTTATATCCTTCCAGAAATTCTTCCCAAACATTCAAAATACCTAAAATCACTTTTGCAGGTCTTTATATCGATCATAACTCATGGATAAGGGAACAACCCGATTTCATATTTATATAACCATCTATGATTTAAGTTATTTTGGGGGTCTTGGCCGGCCACTTTTTTCATTTTTTGGCCCTTATTTGACATTTTTGTTTCTAAGGAGGTAGATAACCTCTTCGCATAAAATTTGAAATTTTCAGAGTAGGGCCCATATTGGTATTGACCAAATTCATCAATTGATTTGGCTAAAAAATTTTATTTATGCCACCCTGGGGTAGGGAACCATCATACAGATAATTGCCACATAGGAATTTATTTAAGTAAAGTCCCCACATTGGAGTATCCCCAAGTCCACTTTCACATCTAATGTGTGGTCAGAAAAGAAAATTTTGTATTCTATTGAATTTTTAACCCCCAAGAGAATATTGGTTGGGAACGTAGATTTGAGATGTGCATCCATATGAAATAAATTGTGGAAACATGAAGAAATTACAAATATAAGAAAGTACCACGGGACCGAATATTTGTTTAATCATCATTGAATTATCCTATGATGAAAATATGGACTTTAAGGGGTCTCCAACTTACAATTTAAATGGCAAATAAAATTAATTCCCATCTTATCATTCTGCCCTCAATTATGAGGTGGATAAAACAATTTTTACTTATTTAAATCACGCGAAATGCTATGACATGCTATATTGTTCTGCTATATTTTTGATTTGGCCTCTATTTGTCATCTTGGATTATAAGGGGTAGAAGAAAGTTTTCAATGTAGGTCGATGTTTCGGAGTAGTGCCCATATAAAGAAGGTACCTCCTAATTTAACCACATTTCAAAGAATTTGGCTAATAATGCGTATTAGGGGGGTGAAAATCTTACACTAAAATTTCAACATATCTACAAATTTTAGAATTTTTATCCATGTTATAATACCCTCTCAAGTCCACCTTTTGGCGGACAAACAGACTGACATGGTTAGGGGGACTTATGAGGACTCTAATGCACAATCTAAGTTGCTAATGGGTTTAAAAAAGTAATTAACTTTGGCTATTCTTAAAACATTCAGCCCTCAATTATGTAGTATACAAAATACAGCAAATTCCAAATTACTGCTCATTTGACTGGAAGATTTTGCTACGATTTTTACCATATTAAAAATTAATTTGATCCCTTATATGGCGATAAGATTGATATATACTTTTTAATAGATTTGTATAGCACATCCACACAGTTGAAGCCCACGGTTTAAATATTGAAGCCCACTGGTCAAAAATGGGTACAGGTATTTTAAAACACTTTAAATCGACCTGTACGTGAACACTTATATCAGTCATATCTGTGAATAATTATGCTTGGGAATTTATGCATAATAGACAAAAACTACGGGCCGGCAACGCGGACCGGGCCAGCTAGTACTTCATAAATCCTTAAGTTTGGACAAGCGAATATCCGGTCGACACATTTTGTAAAATATTCTTTAACAATTTCTCGCTGTAGAAAAGAATGTTTAATCTACAAAATAAGAATCTAAGACCAAAACATCCGCTGCAAATATTTTATGAAAAAATCAATTTATGGACCGGAACATTCCTTCAAGAAAAGCTTTCAAATGGTCTAGAATATGGTCTTTCGTAATAACTTAAATAATTCACAATTATGAACTGGAATATGGTCATATTATTCAAATTCCACAATTCTTTTGCGGCATATCGTTTTTTCCATAAAGACCTCAATTATCATTCAGATAATTATTTGGAATTGTTATACCCTACAACACCACAAAAATTATGTAAAACCTCGAAATATTGGTTTCTCACATATGAAAGTCTATATGGATCTTCCTATCTCGCCGAGCTGAGTCGATCTAGCTATGTATGTCAGTCCGTCTGTCCGTCCGTCTGTCCGTCCTTCCATGTTAATTTGTAATCACTCTGCAGGTCGCAATTATGATCCGATCCTCACGAAATTGAAAATGGAGGTGAAGATATGGCCAGAATAGAACACTATTGCTTTTTAGATGATTGCATAATATTTAGGGGTTGAAATGGACCAAAAACTGAAAAATTTCCTGATTTTGCAGTTGCTCTACAGGTCGCAATTATAGACCAATCGAAGCGGAAGTTAGCATGGGGCTAGAGCTTAGGGCTGGGGAGAAATGAATGAATGAGAATGAGAATGCTTATATCTCAAGAATGGCTGGACCTATTTTGACAAATTTTGTCAATTCAGAATGCCCTTTTGGCATAAAAAAAAATCTAAAAAAAAAAATCTAAAAAAAATCACTTAAAAAGATGCGAAGAATGATATTCATATAGATTTTGTAGTATTTTGTGACATATTTTTATTTTTTCATATTTTTTATCGCATGCGATTTTGTCACTTTGACTTAAAATATTGAATTGTATATTTTGTAATACTTTTTCACTTTGCAACACAGGATGGGGTTGTTATCCGATCGTCCGATCCTCGCGGAAATTTTCACAAATGTAGGGTTAGGCTGAGAAGGGATAGGCCTATTATTTTCAAAGATGTCCGCAATATATTTAGGGGTTGAAATGGACCAACAACTAAAAATGTTCCTGATTTTTCAGGCGTTATAAAGGTCGCAAATAGAAACCAAAGAACAAGAAATCTCGCATGAAGTTAGAGTTTGCGACAGCGGGTACAATGGACCACTACTTTTGTGAGACAACATTACTTACAGGCGATATCTGAAATACACAGAAGGCAAATTCTGGCTTATTATGCTGATTTCGTTGACGAATAGACATGCAAATCTTATATATGAGTATAAATTTGGAGATATAGAAGGCATCTTGCTTTTGGAGATGATCGCGACATATTAAGGGGTTCAAATGAACCAAAAACAGAAAAAAATCCTGGTCACACAATTGAAGCCAATTGACATGCCTGAGAAGAGAGTTAAGGACAGGGAAGAATTCTAGCATTTTGGATGACCATTGGATTATATTTAGCTGTAAAATAGACAACAATAACTAACAGTACGACGGAGGGCGAAAACATTGGGCAAATGTTCCTGGTCATTTCAAAAGCGATATGATTCAAAAGCGAAATCTTCCAAAATGGATTTAGACATAAGGGAGCTTCTAACATATTGTAGTGTTGCAGGGTATCACATGGTCGGCCCTGTACGACTATAGCCTTTGCTTACTTGTTTTTAAATACATTTCACTAGAATATGGTCACTTCAGATTTAAGAAAAAAGCAAAAAATCTATTATAATGAATCGGAGCATTACTTTAAGAAATTCCTCCAAAAATCCACGATTACCGAAGAGAGTAATGATTTAAGAATTACTTTAACAAATCCACAATTTTAGACCGATATATGGATGCTAAAATTTCTTAAAAAAATCCACGATTTTAGCTTAAAATATGGTTTCAAATAATGTTCTGTGGGTTTCTTAATAGTATTTAATCATTTCTTATCAAAGTCCGTTCGTTTCAGGATAGAACAAACCTACATCTTCATAATCTGTATAATCATATAATTTGTCGTCATGAACCTTTGCAACATTAACAAGTTTATTTCACGCGCGCTGTCTCTCTCCACCTGTCTCGCTTTAATGACTGTCATAGTTTTTCTTTAAACTTTTTCCGTTGCAACCAATTTCGGACTGATTTTAACGACTGATTTTAACGATTCACACAAATTCGGAATTGTCTCCTCTCCGAATATATCCAAAAAATCGCGTAAAAATGTGATATATTAACATTTTCATTTTGACTTTTGAAATGTACAATAGTAATGTTTTATTTTGCATGACTTTTTTCCATTTTGACTTATTTTTTCTAATGTACATTTGTAGTATTTTTATACCCTACAACACTATGTGTTGGGGGTATTATAAGTTTGATTGGGCCAAAAATTATGTAACACCTCGAAATATTGGTTTCCCACATAGGAAAGTATATATGGATCTTCCTAGCTCGCCGAGCTGAGTCGATCTAGCTATGTATGTCCGTCCGTCCGTCTGTCCGTCTGTCCGTCTGTCCGTCTGTCCATGTTAATTTGTAATCACTCTACAGGTCGCAATTATGGCCCGATCTTCACGAAATTTAGAATGGAAGTGGGGCTAGGGTCAGAATAGAACCCTATTTCTTTTGGAGATGATCGCAAAATATTTAGGGGTTGAAATGGACCAAATACTGAAAAATTTCTTGATTTTCCAGTTGCTCTACAGGTCGCAGTTATAGACCAATCGACACGGAATTTCGCATGTAGCTAGAGTTTAGGGCGGGGAAGAAGCCTACCAATTTGGGTGGTCATCGGGTAAAATTTAGAGAGCAAAATAGACCATATCTTTTGTGTTGAAAAAAAGCAACATTTTTCATTACAGTTCTCATTAATTCAGAATGGCCTCTTGGCAGGAAAGAAAAAACGTCTAAAAAATCGCATAAAAATATCTCTCTAAAGATGAAAATATTGATTTTGTAAATTTTCTCATATTTTTTTCAATTTTGTCATATTTTTGGCATATTTTCATTTTGAATTAAACATTTGGTAATATTTCTACAGCTAACAAAACTAAGTAGTTAGGATATCAGGATATCATATACAGATCGCATTTATGGCTCGATCCTTACGAAATTTTGCATGGGAATAAGATGAGGGTCAGAATAGAAGCCTACTCTTTTTGGAGATGATCGCCATATATTTAGGGGTTGAAATGGACCAAAAAACTGCAAAATTGTCAGCAGGTTGTAATTATCGCCCGATCCTCACGCACATTTGAATGAGGCTTACCGGACATTGCAAAAGCCAAGCAGTTTTGGATGACCATCCAAAAATATTCAATGTGTGAAATAGTTTGCCAACTTTTGTAGAAAAACACGAAAATGTCCATTCCAGTGACTTTTTGGAGAATTCACAAATACAGGAAAGACGCACTTCTGACTATTGCGTTAACGCTGATTTCGATGAAGAATATAGTTAAATGTCTGTATCTCATATAGATGCGTTTCAGTCAAAAACCAATAATAAATTTTAATCTTTTGCCACTTCTGAGAGATTATAGGTCTTTGGAAAATATTGGTTCCAGATCTAGGAAGACCATTTACGTGCAACATCTTCCAATAAATTGGAAATGAGCAAATTAGTTAAAGTTGCTATTATTCGAAAATTAGAGAACCAAACCTGGTGGTTTTCCTTTATTATTTGTCACAATGTCTTGTGGAATTCTTTTGAGTATCTCGCCTATATAATCTGTATCGTTTATTATAGTGTTGTAGGGTATTCAACGGTCGGCCCCGCTCGACTGTAGCCTTTGCTTACTTGTTTATATTTTATTTTTGAATTCGAATATTAATACCAATTAATTTAATTGACTTGATTTCTTGAGAACTGAAATTGATGGCAGCTTACATGGAAGTGATAGAATAGATGATATCGAAATAATTTAACCAAAGTTAAAAGATAACTACTTTTTCAAAATCGCTAAAAAATCACGAAAAAGAGATCTCATTGCAATCTCAAATCGGAAAAAATCGAAAAAAAATTCGACGGAATCGAATTTTAAAATAATAGTACATTCTATTGACAAAATTTGTAAGGATCTTTAAACATTTGCTGTAAAAAATCAGCGAACAAGTTGAAGATTTTTTAAATTTGTTATTCATCTTTTGTCAATTTTTTTTCAATTTGTATTATCATATTGAGAGCTCAAAATGCAAAATTATTTGGGAGTACAATCAGTAGAATACCAAGTTTAAAGGGTGCAAAATAGTAGAGAGAAACAAACATTTTTGATTCTGATTTTACCATATTTCAAAAGATTTTGCTAAAAATGTCAAAAATGTCAACATATCTACAAATTTTAGAATTTTCTCCATGTAATAGTACCCCCCAATTCCACCTTTTGGCGGACAAACAGAACGACATGATTAGGGGGACTTATGAGAACTCTAATGCACAATCTGAGGTACTATTGGGTTTAAAAAAAGTAATTAACTTCTTAACAAAATACAATAAATTCCAAATTACTGCTCATTTGACTGGAGAATTTTGCTACGATTTTTACCATACTAAAAATTAATTTGATCCCTTACATGGGGATAAGATTGATATATAATTTTTAATAGATTTGTATAGCACATCCACACGTTTAAAGCCCACGGTTTAAATATTGAATCCCACTGCTTAAATATGGGTACAGCTATTTTCAAACACTTTTAATCGACCAGTACGTGGACACTTATATCAGTCATATCTGTGAATAATTAAGCTTGGACAAATATGCATAATAGACAAAAACTACTACAAAAACTTTATAATCTGAGGAACTAATTCTAAAAAAAGAAGTGCTAAAGTCCTCATCCAAAGTCATTTTTTCTCAACATAGAAATTTCGGAGAGGTTTTGTTGTGTTTATGAAAGAAGTATTAGCGTTATATTAAAACAATAGGAAATACTTAAGACGTTGTCAATTAAGTAATGTTTGTATACCCCCTGTGGTCACATATCCATAAAAAATATTATTTCCAAATCGCCAAAAAAAAACTTTTGAATTATGTCCATTACAGAGTCATTGCCCCCTGTATTTTTTGGTGAACTGCAAATGTCTTTCTTTATTTGCAAATTGGAAAATAATTGAATCCTAATAATAAGTTCGATCAGGGACCGAAAAAAGCAAACCTCTAATAAACTTGCCAATACTTTTTTTGCCTTTCAACTTTACTTTTGGCATTCCAGTTGACGGGGTGGATAGCGGCTAACAGGAATTATCAAACTACTTAACCACAAACAGAAGAATAAACAAATGATATTTGAACTAATCTCGAGCTTTAGCCTTTGAATTGATTTTCTTATTTTTCAATAAAAAGTAAATATATCAAGAAAGCTAAAGTGAAGAAGTGAAAGTCTCAAGCTAATTTGATTAGAGGGAAACACAGAAATAAGAAGAAACAAATGTAAAAATCCTTTCTTATCGAAAGTTAAGAAAACAACTTAAGTAGGTAGCAAGCAAATTAACCAAGTTGAAGTAACAAATCCCATTGATTTCCAATGACCCTAGAGAAGGCACAATAATGGTATTGATTTGGATGTGAATGTAGAAAGTTTTCCTTTAATTTTCTCGTATTTTCTTAAAGAAAATTAAGGATTTCTATTCCTTTAAGATTTACAAGTTTTGTTTAATAATGATGTAGTCTAGTATGGGCTTGGTATTTTATTGAAAATCTTTATCTATGGACCATTAGATACGCTTTGAATTTTCCTACTATAGTTAGCCTTAATATGTGACTTTTATTTACAGATATTTTTTTACATTCCTTAATTTTTTTTAATCATCTACTCATCTTTTTTTAATCATCTAATATGTTTTATGAAAGAAGACATTCGAAAGGTGCGTTATTTAAAGCACCTTAACACTCTCGAACTAGTCTTTCATTTAGAGACTTTTTATAGGGAATCTTTTTAAAATCATTTATAACACCTTCATAAGATCTACCGTAGAAAAGCCAAATGTAAAAAAGAAGACTTTTTAAAGATCTTTCATAAATAGAAGAGAACTACTATATGATAAAAGACATTCAAGAGGATTTTATATAAATAAGTTCTGTCAATAGGTCTTCCGTGGAATCGAAGAAGCTAACAAGGTCTTCTATAGAAAAATATAATATATGGTATTGAGGATATTTAAGTTCGAATCTTGAAGGTGTAGAAATTTTAAATCTTTGAAACTTTGAAGATACCTCTGTGCCTATAAGCCAATGTGTGCACCTCCGTTTCCGTTTGACACATACACGAATTGATCCTATTTATGCATTCATCTCAACACATATGCTCCCTCAGTCATGAAACCAAACAACAATTGTCAAACAAGTCCAGGAGGAGTGCGAACAAAAAAAAAGTACTTCAGCTAAATTTGCAACTTTCCCACCTTTATTTGTATGCAAAATTTATGCCGATGTTGTTATACTTGATGTTGTCTTTGTTTGTTAACTATTTGACCATTCAGGTTAACCAAACATTTGAAATGGAGTTTGTTGGTTTACGCCTCGAACATCAAACTAAAAATGGCCAGGTGCATTGAAAATATTTACACAAGAAGAACCCGGAGGGTGCAACAGGACCAAGGCAAACAAACAAACAATCCTTTTCTTTGTCTGTTTGCTTGCCACGCTATACTGACATGGGGATTTTCGGTGTTTTGTTCAATTGTGTTTTATGTTAGAACTGTGTGACTCTGTGTGTGTAATTTTGGCTAAATATTTCTGTGTGTTTATGGAATGATTTTTGCTCAAAGTTTAATTAAAACGTGCAAAACAGCGGCAATATATTCTCTCTTTTTGGAACGTTTCATATCACTCCTTTCCTTTCATCTTTCTACCATTTATGTTCTTCAAAGTTTTTTGTTGAAGTGTAAATGTGTTTCAAGGGTGTGTGAATTGGAAAAATTTGCTGAATGAAAAGTTTTTGTTGGCTACATCAACTTCGCTTCATAATCCCCCAAAAATGTGTCGCGCCAGTTTGTAGTTTGGTACCTTGGCTGAAGTCTATCTCCCTAGGTGCGTTTAGATGTATTTTGTTCATTCATATTAAACATGGTGAGGAGTTTTGTAATAAAGGTAATATTTGTCTACAAAAGTCCTTTCATACGTATTTTATATTAGAACCTTTATAAATTATTCAGGAAATCTGTAGAGATGACACTCTATTCTAGAGGACGTTAATGTGTTGGCTATATGAAGGCAATTTAATGACAATATTTTCATGATCTATCGAGGATGTTTCGTTGATATATCCAAGATACGTCGAACATCTGTCGAAGAGCAACCGATGATATTTCGGCAAAAAAATCTATCATTTATAGGAAATGTATCGCTCCATAATCTATCTATGGATTTTCATTTGTGAAGTTCTTTTATTTATATATAGACGATCCTTCGACAAATGATCCACCATTCATTGACAACTTATGTAAAATATTCTAGAATCTGGCAACAATCAACTAAAGAGCAATCGAAGATTTAAGTGAAACTCAAAGACGATATATCTATCGATGATCTATCGAATACTTCCATATGAACCAACAATTACCTACAGAAAATCTATTTACTACTCATATACTATCTTTCACAAACTTATTGTCGATATTCTTTGGAGTCGATCTAGCGATGTCCGTCCGTCTGTCTGTCTGGCTGGCTGGTGCGCACGATAACTCTTAAAGGGAGTATCCGATTTGGTCCAAACTTGGTACATCGTAATATTGTTGTCAAACTTAGATCGAGTTCGGAGATGGGCAATACCGGTCCACTCCTTCTGGTACCTCCCACACAAAACGTCCAAATTTTCAAAAAATATATTTTTTGCACAGAAAGAGAAACGATAATCCGATTTTGCTCCAACTTTGCAAATCCTAATATTTAAGTCAGTGCTAGGTCACGTGTGAAAATGAACAATATCGGTCCACTCCATCAAGCACCTTCCCCACATATGGTCAAAATTTTGAATAATTACAACTCTCATAAAATGTGATCTAAGAGTTCCATTGTCTTCAAATTTCACATATCGCAGTATTTATATTAACGCAAGGTCTGGTGTTAAGACGGAATATATCGGTCTGCTACTTCTGGTACCTCCCCCAAACAAGGTCAAATTTTTCAAAAAAAACAAAAAAATCTTTTTTTCTGCACAGAGAGAAGCGATAATCCGGGTTTGCTCCAACTTGGCAAATCCAATATTTTCGTCAGTTCTAAGCCAGGTACAAAAATGGATAATATCGGTCTACTCCATCAAGTACCTCCCCCACAAAGGGTAAAAATTTTGAATAATTATAAGACTTATAAAATATGATGTAAGAATCCGATAATCTTAAAATTCCACACATCCCAATATTTTCATAAACCCAAGATCTGGTGTTAAGATGGAATATATTGCTCTACTCCTTCTGGTACCTCCCCCACAAAAGGTCGAAATTTTGAATATCCATTAAGCTCATAAAATGCGAAATTAACATCGGATTCCATTTAGATTTGACACATCTGAATATTTCTATCAACACAGGATCTGTTAAAAAATACGGTAGAAATCGGTCCATTCCTCCTGCTACCTCCCTCACAAAGGGTTAAAGTTTTGACTAACCAAAACTTTTATAAAATCCGAATAAGCATCAGGTTCTCTTTATATTTCACACATCCCAATATTTCCACTAACAAAAGATCCGTTGTGAAGATGGGATATATCGTTCCACTCCTTCTGGCACCTCCCCACAAAGGCTCAATATTTTGAATATCCATGAAGCTCATAAAAAGCAAAATTGACATCCGATTCTATTCAAGATTTGGTACATCCCAAAATTTCCATTTACACAACACAGTCCAAACCTCTCACGTAGTGTTTATATCATACTTGTTCAGGTCCGACATGAAATGGCCAAAATTGGCCAATTCCTTCGGAACCAACTGCAAAAGGTCTATTCATGTGAATAATCATAACAGAAGTCAAAATGTTTTTAAATAATCGAACATTGTCTGAGGGTATACATCTGTCCGCAAAACCGATACTTTTTTCCTTGTTTTTTTGTCAATTCGCCATAAATGGATTTCGATGGATCATCTATTTTCGACGAATGGTCAAAAAATTAGGGAAGTTAGTAAAACATTGCCGCTATGGATTTTCGAATATATCCTGCAAAGAAAAATTTTTAAAACTATTGCATAGTAACAACACTCAAACGAGGACTATACAATGATGGAAATATTAAAACTACTCTCATGTGCCCAATGTGGAATTACTACACGCACGCCAACAAATAAACACACATACATCAGACGGAAAATAGAATCTAGGAAAAGTCATAAATCTTTTGTGGAGTAAAAAACATCAACAAATACTACTATAACTACGACACACACCCTTCAACTTATGAGAGCTTTTCCAATTGTCGTAGTTGTTGCTATTTATGGTGGTGTTGCAGCCAAACAACGCCAACTACTACAGAAACCACATCGTAAGTTTCAAATCAAATAGAACAGTTTATGCATTCATCCATTCTTTCTTTCACTCAACAAGTTTCAGACTGCTAGTAAAGCTAAAAATACATCAAAAATAAGACCCCTACATCTTTTAAAGTTTTAACAGCCGGGGAAAACAACAAACCAAATAGTCAAAAGACAACGGCTTCTATACTCGCCAAAGCTATGTTTGGTGCTGCTGTGTCTGGGAAAATTATTTTTTTGATTGACAAATTAATTTTACTTCAAAACTATAAAACTTAAGCTATACTATCGTTTCAAAAGAACTTTCATGTATTTAAAGATACGTTGGAAAATTATTTATCAACATATTTCACCGAGATTTATTGCCAAAATAAAGAAGACTTTATCATAAAATGCTAAAAAATATTTCCATTGAAAATACATGATTAACTCCTTCAATTACATATCAACGATGTTTCAGATATTAACTTTGATCTATTGGAAAAATATCGTTGATTTCTGTCTGTCGACCATCTTTCAACACCTTTCAAAGACATTTCGATTATCAAAGGATAATCGAAATGTCTTTGAAAGGTGTTGAAAGATTTTATGATTTATCAAAGATTTAAGATTTTATGTTTAATCAAAGATTTATGGATGATCTCCCGATGACCTATTGACGATCTAAAAATCTTCATTTCAGCGGGCTGAATTATCTATAAGAATAAAATTATTAGTTCCTGAAGACTGATATTTTTATGATCTCACCATTCATAGTATGGAGCGTATATTAAGTTCGTCATTCCGTTTGTAACTCATCGAAATAATAATTTTATACCCAACAAAGTATATATATTTTGATCAGCGTAAAATTCTTAGAGGATTTAGCCCTGTCCTCCCGTCCGTCTGTTACAATCAAGCTATTTTTTCACCCGATTTTTTTATACCCTACACCACATAGTGGTAAGGGTATTATGTCTTTGTGCTATGGTTTGTAACATGAAGAAGGAAGCGAGATAGACCCATAGTTACTTTTGAGAATCTATATAGAGTCACTTTCTGAGTTGATTTATGCATGTCAGTCCGTCCGTCCGTCCGTCCGTCCTCAGAAATACATTTGCTAAATTTTATCGAGATCGGTTTAGATATCTCCCATATATAACTTCGGCAGATTTACCTTTTATTGTGTACCAAACGTCTAATATTTGCCCAAATGGGATGAAATTTGGTACTTACGACAGAGTAGAGTCTAGAATATCAAATTTGGTGAAGATCGGTTCAGATATAGCTATAGCTCCCATATATATTGTTCATCCGATTTGTAGTATTTGTTACCAAATCCGTAACAACGATATTAAGGGAAATATATCAAATTAGGCCTGAAAATAAGTATGCAAAATTTGATCGAAATCGGTTCAGATATAGCTATAGCTCCCATATATATGGTTCATCCGATTTGTTATTTTTGTCCTCCGCAGCCGTAATATGCACTCTGTAACAACAATATTTGGGGAAATATATCAAATGCAGCTCAGAAATATCTTTGCCAAGTTTTATCGAGATCGGTTCAGATTTGGATATAGCTCCCATATATCCGATTTCTTTAACCGATTTCAAATTAATTGTGCACCAAATGGGCAATACAAGTCCGAATTTAAAAGATACAATTGCTTCGGCATATTTAGTCCTTTGAACTTTAAATTATAATTTTAATCATAGCGTGTATGATTGAATTTTCCCATAAAATCTTTTAATTGTTATGTGGAGCTCTACTAAATTAGCAAAGTGGTGTAGGGTATCAAAAAGTCGGCCCCGCCCGACTTTAGGACTTTCTTTACTGGTATTTTTTAAATTTTTCAAGATTCTTCCAAATGGTGGAGGGTATAAAAAGTTCGGCCTAGCTAACTTGCAGCTTTTTTATTTGATCTTCACTAAACCAAACTTTGTTTTTATAAAACCAACAATAATGGGACTAAGTCTGACTATTTTAAAAGAAGAAGGTAACTACGGTATCCTAAATAAAATACTATCCCAGTTTGTATCTGTAGAAAAAATGTTATTCGACAGAAAAAATTAGCAATATCTACGGATGTATTTTTTTCTGTAGAAAAAATTCTTCAATACTGAGAACAAATTCCTGAATCACTAATAAATAATTCCTCCTTTCGAAAAAGTTCCTCCGGACCTGGGGATTGATTTTTAATTGTAGAAAATAAAATATATATTTTTTTTTAAATTCAGAGAAAAAAATCGTAAATCCCGAGGATTTATTTTGCCAACTTTTTTTTACCGAAAAATCGCTCTGGCTCTTAGTTTTAATAGTTTTTATAGAAAATTCCTTACCATCATATGGATTTCGTTCCCTGATCACCCTCCCTCACTACAAATTTTCTTAGTTTTTCGTTGAATGTGTATTGATATATAAAGTCACACACTCCGTACATTTTTTGTCGGATCACATAATATATCATAACTTTGGAAAAGTACAACTTTTCTTTTGCGATTCCTCTTCTTGCTGCTATTGTTATTTTGTTTCTCCTTACCAAATTGAGGGTCATATTTTACACCCGAGTCGTTGGGGTTTGTTGTTGTTGTTGTAATGTTAGCTAATTTGATGTCGTTGTTTACCCTCCGAAAGGAAGAGTTCAAAGTTTTTTACTTTTTTTGTTTCTTTTCACGTGATAAACGATTGAAACTTTATTTTTGTAAACAAATTCATATTTTGTTTATGTTGCTTGTTTGTTTTTATTATGGGAGAAAAGGGGGGTTATGCTCGATTTGTAGTCTTTAATCTGTAAACAAGATCTTTGAGTTAGATGGATAGATGTGGGAAACTTACATTTGTAAGAGTTTTTCTGTAAGAATTAATTGGTTTTAATTTGAATTTAGTTCCCTACTTTAGGTAAAAAGAACTTGGAAGGAAGACCGCATTTATATCGAAGAGGATTAACATTTAAAAAAAAGACCTACGAACGGCTCTGAAATTATTCAGTCAATAGTTTGTAAAATCTTAATTTACATCGACTTTTGGTATCTAAGAGTCTAGAAGTAGAATTCGACTTTTGCTTGCGATAAGAATTGCAAAGTGGACCTTCCACAGTAAATGTGTACCATATCTGAGTTATTTCTTTCTCGATCGCTCAACACAAATTGTTTACATTTTCGCAAATCTTATTTAATGTTTATCCAAAAATAGAATTCCTTGAAAGATACAACACATACACTCACATGCACAGCTGTCTGGGACTCTGGGCCTTAAATATGCTATGGACAATCATCAAAGAAACTATTCCATCACCCCACTTAGCGTCATCTTAGAGGAAAAGGATCTTTCAAATGCACGCTCTTAGCTCGATATTTATTACATGCTTTTTGAACAAATAAACTTCGTAACACAGTGTTTCTTTGTCTACATTGAAGGAATGAAAAACTGAAGCATTCTTATTTCTTGTCTATTAAAAGAAATTCAATCTCAAATCCATTGCTTTTGATATTTAACACAAACTTCCCCTTGGGCAAACTCAAAATTTTATTTTAAATATGTAATTAATTTATCTTTTGTGAAAGGTTTTCAGTTTCCAATTTAAAAGCATTGTTTAAAGACACTTAAATTAAATCGAAATCAAAAACTTGTCACGAGAGTGATTTGTAGTGCCAATTTTCATCAATAGCCTAACATGACCTTTAAATTCCATCCAAGCCAATGCAAGCCATAAAAAATGTCGACCTTGTTCGACACACAAATGTATCCATTTTAATTAGTTTACCATAAAAACGTGCAATGAGAATATTGTTTGAAAAAAGACACTTAAAGACGGGCGGGGCCGACTTTATGATACCCTACACCACTTTGCTAATTTAGTAGAGCTCCACATAAAAATTAAAAGTTTTTATGGGAGAATTCAATCATACACGCTATGATTATAATTATAATTTAAAGTTGAAAGGACTAAATATGCCGAAGCATTTGTATATTTTAAATTCGGACTTGTATTGCCCATTTGGTGCAAAATTAATTTGAAATCCGATAAAGATATATATGGGAGCTATATCCAAATTTGAGACGATCTCGATAAAATTTGGCAAAGCTATTTCTGAGCTGTTTTTGATATATTTCCCCAAATATTGTTGTTACGGGGGGCATATTAGGGCTGTGGGTAACAAATACAACAAATCGGATGAACAGTATATATGGGAGCTATAGCTATATCTGAACCGATCTTCACCAAATTTGACATACTAGCTTCTAAACTAAATTCGATACTAGGTGCCAAATTCCATCCCATTTGGACAAATATTAGACGTTTGGTGCACAATATAAAGTAAATCGGACGAAGTTATGTATGGGAGCTATATCCAAATCTGAACCGATCTCGATAAAATTTGGCACATCTATTTCTGGGCTGTATTTGATATATTTCCCCAAATATTGTTGTTGCAGAGTGCATATTACGGCTGCGGAGGAGAAAAATAACAAAACGGATGAACAATATATATGGGAGCTATAGCTATATCTGAACCGATTTCGATAAAATTTGGCATACTTATTTTCAGGCCTAATTTGGTTGTATGTGCACAATTTCATACTATTGGGGCTAATATTACACGTTTGGTGCACAATAAGAGGCAAATCGGACGAAGATATATATGGGAGCTATATCTAAATTATTATCTCCAATTTCCCTACTGAAATTGGGCCAAACAAATGATTTGTGCAAAATTTCATCTGGATAGGGCAATAAATGCGAACTGTACTTTGTTTACAAAAATACATGGACAGACGGACGGACGGACAGACGGACGGACATGCATAAATCGACTCAGATTGTGATTCTATGCAGATCATCAAAAGGAATTATGGGTCTATCTCGTTTCCTTTTGCCTGTTACAAACAAATGCACAAAGACATAACACCTTGACCACCTTGTGGTGTAGGGTATAAAAATAAACAAGCCGAACGTTTCAATACCATCCACCTTAGGGTAAAGGAAACATTTGACCCACAAATACTAATTTTTAGACATATCCTTGGCAAAAATCATCAAAATACCGAATATCGGGAGGTACCGCTATATGGGGCTGTACAAAAACGTGGACCTACACATACAATGTTTCGCCACCGGAGCTAGAATCCATTATGACCCACAAATACCGATTTTTACGAAATATAAAATTTTAGACATTTTTAGACATGGGCCTATACAGAAGTAGAATCAATACCAAAGTCGGAAAATTTCCTTTGGAACAAATGTGTGGCGATGAGCCTTTTCATGACAATATTAAATATTATATTTCGTAACTTTATCCCATAAATTCAGGATAAGTTCCAACAAATCTTTTAAAATAATCTTAAAATCTTGATAATCGTAGCAACATAAACGGTGACTGTAGCTGAGATATTTATTCGAAACACTCACCTGCTTCCAAGGCGTAGAGCTTGTTTCTTGTTTTCGTAACAAGTAAGAAAAGTCTATAGACGCGCGGGGCCGACTATGTTATACCCTACAACACTACAATATGTTAGAAGCCCCCTTATGTCTAAATCCATATTTGAAGATTTCGCTTTTGAAATTAGGATTTTGACTAGGGACATTTGCCCAACATTTATGCGCTCCGTCGGGCTGTTAGTTGTTGTAGTCCATTTTACAGATAAATATAATCCAATGGTCCTCCAAAATGCTTGAATTCTTCCCTGTCCTTAACTCTCTTCACAGCCGTGTCGATTGGCTTCAATTGTGTGATCGGGAAAACATTTCTGTTTTTGGTTAATTTGAACCCCTAAATATTTTGCAATCATCTCTAGAAGCAAGAAGCCCCTCTGTATCTCCAAATTTAGACTAATCTATCAGAAATTCGCCTTTTGTGTGTGTAAGTAATGCTGGTACTTTTTCACACAAAATTAGTGGTCCATTGTACCCGCTATCCTAACTCTAACTTATGCGAGATTTCGTGTCCTTTGGTTTCTATTTGTGACATTTATAACGGCTGCAAAATCAGGAAAATTTTTAGTTGTTGGTCCATTTCAACCCCCTAATATGTTGCGGACATCTTTGAAAACAATAGACCTAGCCCTACCCTAGGCTTCTGCCCAGCCCTAAGCTTTAGACCCATGCTAACTTCCGCGTCTATTGGTCTACAATTGCAACCTGTAGATCAACTGCAAAATCAGGAAATTTTTCATTTCAACCCCTAAATATTATGCGATCAT
Organism: Musca domestica; assembly: GCF_030504385.1. Lineage (NCBI taxonomy): Eukaryota > Metazoa > Arthropoda > Insecta > Diptera > Muscidae > Musca > Musca domestica. The sequence goes on from NW_026712299.1 coordinate 17,396,769, forward strand.
CTCCAAAAGAAATAGGGTTCTATTCTGACCGTAGCCCCACCTCCATTCTAAATTTCGTGAAAATCGGGCCACAATTGCGACCTATAGAGTGATTACAAATTAACATGGACAGACGGGCAGACGGACATACATAGCTAGATCGACTCAGCTCGGCGAGATAGGAAGATCCGTATGTACTTTCCTATGTGGGAAACCAATATTTCTTGGTGTTACATAATTTTTGGCCCAATCAAACTTATAATACCCCCAAAACTTAGTGTTGTAGGGTATAAAAAACTATATATTTGTTTTAAAAGCTATATATTTTCATTCACGACAGAATGAACTTTTGCCCAAATATTTCATACAATCGTGGCTAAAAAAACAAAAGTATTGAATGTTTTCCCATTCTGTCCAGAATCCATTAAATGGACCAATACAGTCGTTCCTTCACCGCAGGTCACAAATCATATTCATATTCAGATAGATGGGAGTCTGATATCTGTGAAAGTATTAAATTATAAATGCATAACGATACACCGGTCTGAATAAAAAATTCATTGGTTTAAATGAATGAATTACATTTTTTTAACCGAGGTCTTTCCCTCAACCGGAGGAGTCGGCTTTATTCCTAGCAACGGTGTCAAATGAAAATGGAAAATTTATAGGATTTGTTGGGGTTTCATTGTGGAGTTGGTTGGGGTGTCATTCGTTATTTGGTAAATGTAGTTGTGAGTGTAGTGGTCGATGGGGTTTCTTTATTTTTTATATCTGTTTTGTTTTTATATTTGCATTTGCAAATTGCATGGTGCTGCTGCAGTATCGGAGAGCAGTATTAAACCCTATTGAAATATTCATAGTTTATTATTACTTGCAGCTTACTATATAAAATTTACACCTCTTTTGTTGAGTTTAATTTCTTGGGTTCTTAACTTGGGAAATTGGGTTCTGTTTCTGTGAAAAAAGGCAAGAACAAAAAACTACAATTTTAACTGTTACTTTTCATTCACCATCCACAACAATTTTGCTATAGAGGAATATTTATTGTCGTTCCGCTTGTAACTCATCGGTAAAATCATTTGAGACCCTTTAACGCCATAAAATTCTAAGATGATTTGGACATGACTACCCATTTGTCCGCCTACATTTCCATTGGTGGTAATATTTTCAAACTGTTGAAAATATCGATATAATCACTTAAAATTGCACCAAAATCAATATCCATAATAAATCAATCAAAAATGGGACACATCAGTTCACCAACCCAATCCAATCTATATATATAAAAGAAAGTTGTGTTAGTTACTACGCTTATAACTCAAGAATCGCTGATCTGATTTTAACGATTCATACAAATTCGGAATTGTCTTTTTTCCGAAAAGGATAATATTAAAAAAAATCGTCTAAAAATGTAATATTTTAACATTTTCATTTTGACTTTTGAAATGTACAATAGTAATGTTTTATTTTGCATGATTTTTTTCCATTTTGACTTACATTTTTCTATGTATATTTGTAGTGTTTTTTATATTTTACTAGCTGGCCCGGTCCGCGTTGCCGGCCCGTAGTTTTTGTCTATTATGCATACTTGTCAAAGCATAATTATTCAAAGATATGAATGTTATAAATGTTCACGTACTGGTCGATTAGTTTTTAATTTTTAGTCAAATGAGCAGTAATTTGGAATTTACTGTACTTTGTACACCTCATAATCGAGGGCTAATTGATGTAAGAATAGCCAAAGTTAATTACTTTTTAAACCCATTGTGCATTAGAGTCCTCATAAATCCCCCCTTACCATGTCGGTCTGTTTGTCCGCCAAAAGGTGGACTTGAGGGGGTACTATTACATGGAGAAAATTCTTAAATTTGTAGATATGTTGAAATTTTTGTGTAAGATTTTCACCCCCCCAAATACACATTTTTAGCCAAATCCTTTGAAATATGGTAAAATGCGAAACATCGACCTACATTGAAAACTTTCTTCACCCCTTATAATCCAAGATGACAAATAGAGGCCAAATCGAAAATATAGTAGAACAACATAGCATGTCAAACTGAAAAAAATCACATGATTTAAATAAGTAAAAATAGTTTTATCCACCTCATAATTGAGGTCAGACTGATTTCAGAATAGTCAAATATAATTACTATTTTACATCCATTACCGTAATATGGGAACTAATTTTATTTGTCATTTAAATTGTAAATTGGAGACCCCATAAAGTCCATATTTTTCATTATAGTATAATTCAATGACGATTCAACAAATATTCGGTCCCTTGCTACTTTCTTATATTTGTAATTTCTTCATGTTTTCACAATAAATTTCATATAGATGTATATCCCAAATCTACGTCCCCAACAAATTCAATAGAATACAAATTTTTCTTTTCTGACCACACATTAGGTGTGAAAGTGGACTTGGGGATACTCCAATGTGGGGACTTTACATGAATAAATTTCTATGTGCAATTATCTGTACGATGGTTCCTTACCCCAGTGTAGCATAAATAAAATTTTTTAGTGGGCCCTACTTAGAAAGAAAGATGCCAAATAAGGGCCAAAAATAGAAGAAAGTGGCGAAGACTTCAAAAATGGCTTAAATCATACGATGGTTATTTATGATCGATATCATGACCTGCAAAAGCGATTTAAGGTATCTTAAATGTTCAGGAAGCATTTTTGGAAGGATAGAAATCCTTTTCTTACTAAAAGTCCCATTCGCTCTACTATTTTGCACCCTTTATATTTGGTATTTTACTGATTGTACTCCCAAAAATTTTTGCATTTTGAGCTCTCATTGGACGGATTATTGTCACATGAAAGAAGTAGGGCCACGCTTTGAAATAAGCCCCATTAGTCTTTTTTGGTCATTTTTGTTTGTTTAAATGTTTGCGCATCTTCCAGCTGAAGCACGATGTAAGACCTGGAGTTGAAAGGTAGATGTCAGTTTCCATCGTATTTCGCACTTATTTCATTTTTTTGGTGAAAATTGTATATAGTGAAAAATTTATTTTGTTCACAAAAAATCCACTGAATTCAATATGATATTACAAATTGAAAAAAATTGACAAAAGAAGAATAACAAATTGAAAAAATCTTCAACTTGTTCGCTGATTTTTTACAGCAACCTTTTTAAAGATCCTTACAAAGTTTGTCAATAGAATGTACTTTTATTTTAAAATTTTATTCCATTGGAAATTTTTTTCGATATTTTCAAATTGTTGCAATGAGATCTCTTTTTTCGTGATTTTTTTTAACGATTTTGAAAAAGTAATTATCTTTTAACTTTGGTGCGACCGCATTAAATTATTTCGGTATCATCTATTCCGTTTCGCCACGACATAATTCGGTACTACACTTCCATGTAACCCGCCATCAATTTCAGTTCTCAAGAAATCAAGTCAATTAAATAAATTGGTATAAATATTCGAATTCAAAAATAAAAAATATAAAAAACAATACAAATGTACATTAGAAAAAAGTAAATCAAAATGGAAAAAATCATGCAAAATAAAACATTACTATTGTACATTTCAAAAGTCAAAATGAAAATGTTAACATATCACATTTTACGCGATTTTTTTGGATATTATCCTTTTCGGATAAGATACAATTCCGAATTTGTATGAATCATTAAAATCAGTTCAGCGGTTCTTAAGTTATAAGCGTAGTAACTAACACAACTTTCATTTATATATATAGATTTTTGAATTCGAGTATTAATACTAATTTATTTAATTGACTCGATTTCTTGAGAACTGAAATTGAAGCCGGGTTACATTGAAGTGTAGTACCGAATTATGTGGTAGCGAAACGAAATAGATGTTATCGAAATAATTTAACGCGGTCACACCAAAGTTAAGTCAAAATCGCTAAAAAATCATGAAAAAAGTGATACATTGCAAAAATTATTATATCGGGAAAAAATCGAAAAAAAATTCAATGAAAATAAAATAATTGTACGTTGACTTACTTCTTTCATATGACAATAATCCGTCCAATGAGAACTCAAAATGCAATTCATTGGAACTGCAATCAGGGTGCAAAATTATAGAATGAATTAGACATTTAGGAAAAAAGAAAGAAATTCTTCCTAAACTTTCAAAATACCTTAAATCGCTTTTGCAGGTCATGATATATGACCCCCGGATAAGGGTACAACCCTATTTCAAGTATAGTTTACATTCTACCATATTTTACTCATACTCATTTTAGCAAAAGTTGGTAATTTGAAAAGAAACCATCCTCGCAAAAAATGCTCACGTTTTGGTATAACCATCATATAATTTAAGCTATGTTCGGGATCTTCGTTTTTTTTTTTTTTCATTTTTTAGGCCTTTATTTGGCATCTTTGTTTCTAAGGTGTAAAAAATCTATTCTCATAATACTTTCAATTTTCGGAATAGAGTCTATCTTGGTCTTGACCACATTCATCAATTGATATGGCTAAAAAATTGTATTTAGGCTACTCTGGGGTAGAGAATCGTCGTACAGATAGGCATTTATTTCCACATAGGCATTTATTTGAGTATAGTTCCCAGAATAGTGTACCCACAAATCCACTTTCCTAACCAATGTTTGGGAAAAAAAGAAAATTTGATATACTATTGAATTGGAAACTCCCAAAAGAATATTGGTTGTGAACGTAGATGTGGGATGTACGTCTTACGGTGATGGGTGTAAAAGAGCCATTATCTTTTACTATTTTGAAATCATTCCGCCCTCAATTATGACGTGGACAAAACTAAATACCACACAGAACGGTATTCTTAACATTGGAAATACAAATTCCAAATAACAGTTAATTTGAATGGAAAATGTTGGTAAGCTCCTTACAATGCCAACAATTGAGCTGAGTTTTCACATGGGGCTATTATCTATACCATATGGTTTTAAATATTCAATTATAGCCTAAGGCTGAAAAATAAGATCAGATAATATCTAAAACAGACGGTAGGTGATTATCTATTATAAATTTTGCCATGAATGTTTATTTCTATTTAGAAATTACTATGGAGTTATTTTACTTAAAATAAAAATTGTGACGCTTACATAATACAGATCTGTGTTCTATAATGCTTTAAAAAATATGCATTAAAGACTAAAAGTAGGGGCCGGCAACGCGGACCGGGCCAGCTAGTTTTAAATAATTTTAATATTTTGTCAATGTTAGAGTACGAAATTGGCTATAATTTGTTATTTGAAATTTATAAACGTTTATGTAACCCTAGTTCAAATACAAATATTTCCCCGAATATCGTTACTACGGAGTCCATATTACGGATTTGCAGGACAAATTCAACAAATCGGATGAATAATATATATGGCAGTATAGCTATATCAGATCCAGTTTCCACCGAATTTGGTAAGTACCAAATTCCATCCCATTCCCCCAAATATTGTTTTTACAGAGGGCATATTACGGCTGCGGAGGACAAAAATAACAAATTGCATGAACAATATATATGGGGGCTATAGCTATATCTGAACCGATTTCGATCAAATTTGGCATACTTTTTTTCAGCCCTAATTTGGTAGTATGTGCAAAATTCCATACTATTCGGGCTGATATTACACGTTTGGTGCACAATAAAGGGCAAATCGGACGAAGATATATATGGCAGCTATATCTTAATTTTAAGATAATTTTTATCTAGATAATAGGGTTCGTCCTTGGGCCAAACAAATGATTTGTGCAAAATTTCATCTGGATCGGGTAATAAATGCTAACTGTACTTTGGTTACAAAAATATATGGACAGACGGACGGACATGCATAAATCGGCTCAGAATGTGATTCTATGCAGATCATCAAAAGGAACTATGGGTCTATCTCGTTTCCTTTTGCTTGTTACAAATAAATGCACAAAGACATAATAATCTGACCAATTTGAGGTGTAGGGTTTAAATACAAATCGTATTTATGTCTTCACTTCCCAACGGATATAATAATTACAATATAATTCACACATTTTGATATACTTCGAACTTTTAATTTTTAAGGGTTTAAAAATATGCGGAAATTGTTGTTTTGTAATCAATTCGTCAATTTGTTATTTTTTCCAAATATGAGGTGGAGAATATCAAAGGTTATTGTCGGCGGTTTTAGCCTAGGTTTCTATGGACAAAACCCGTTCTAGGAAAGTTTAACTCGATTTAGCCATACCCACCTGCCTGTGCGCACTCTAACTCTCGAGAGGAGTACACCGTTATTGTTTTACCAACTTTAAACATTCACCAATGTTTCAAACTGTCTAACTTTTTAAGTTATTTGTAAAAATTCTACTCACTTAAACCGGATAGTTAATCATTCGGAATTTCATTATTATTGTATGTAAATAATATACCACATCCCTATACCAAGCAAAAAGAATTATTATAACCCCATGCATAAATAGTTCCCCGAAATGTATAGCCTTTCCAAAATATTTTTTATTTAATTTTATGTAAGTTCTGGGGAATTTGTTCGACAACACAACGCCTTAACATCGATGTGTGTTTCCCGAAAAATAAAAATATTCTTTAGAAATTGAATGCCAGTCATCATATTTGTGAGATCCTTTGTTTGCACATATTTCAAAACATATTTGCTGTATCACCAAACTCTTTCAATGTATTGAGGAAGGACAATAAAGGGAGATGGCGGTCGGTATGCAGCTTGTAAGGTAGGCAGCAATAAATGTGGAAATTTTGTTCTATTGAAAGCTTTTATGGATTTTCTGCGGAAAGTCATTTTAGTCTAAGAACTCGAAGCATATTGTTTTGTTTTGAGCGGTAAACGGAATTATTGTTTACTTTCTGTTTTTTACAAGGCAAGGTAAGTGAATCATTAATCATATCAACAAATTTTATTGTCATCACAGGTGTTGTGGGGGATAGTAGAGGGATTTTTTTTTTCGAAGTAATTTTGGTTTTGTACAAGATTTACAAAAAATTAATGTTACTCGTTGCGAAGTAGTGTTATTAGCCTGGGTTGTTGGAAATTCCTACTCTAACGGTACATATAGTACGAAATAGTACTTAATGTGTTAGCCGATAGTTCAATTATTCGTATAAGTTATGAGTTTCTTAGAGTCTGTTATTTTGTCTCTTGTGCATTTGTTTGTAATATGGGGAAGGAAGCGAGATAGACCCACTTTTACTTTTGAGGATCTTGTCAGTCCGTCCGTCAATGTCCATGTATTTTTATCAACAAAATGCAGGTCGCATTTATTATCCGGTTGAGATGACATTTTCCAAGCAATTTATTTTGTCCAATGAAGAATTAAATTAAAATGTGGCACATCCGACCGAAGCAAGATTTAGAAGCAAGATCATCAAATTTGGAGAAATTTGGTTCAGCTATAGCTCCCATATATATTTCAATCGATTTGGGGTTTAAATGGGAATCAATTGCTTGTCCTTGAAAAATATTCTAAAAAACCCACTCTTACAGTTTTTGAATAAATATTCATCACAAATAGTTCTTAAAACAACACTCTTAAACAATCCATGATAGTAGATAACAAGTAAAAAAACATTAAGTTCGGCCGGGCCAAACTTTTAATACCCTACACCTTAGGGTAAAGGAAACATTAGAAGAAATGTGGTAAAAACCATTAAAATACCAAATATAGGGAGGTACCGTTATATGGGGGCTATACCAAATCGTGGACCTACACATGCAGTGTTTCGCCAAAGGAGCTGGAACCCATTATGACCTACAAATACCAATTTTCAGACAAATGCGTGAAAAAATGTGGCATAAATCATCAAAATACAGAATATCGGGAGGTACCGTTATATGGGGACTATATCAAAACTTGGACCTATACATACAATGTTTCGCCACACGAACTAGGACCCATTATGACCCACAAATACCAATTTTTAGACAAATGCGTGAAAAAATGTGGCATAAATCATCAAAATACAGAATATCGGGAGGTACCGTTATATGGGGACTATATCAAAACGTGGACCTATACATGCAATATTTCGCAACACACACAGGGACCCGTTATGACCTACAAATACCAATTTTCAAACAAATCCGTGAAAAAATGTGGCATAAATCATCAAAATACCGAATATCGGGAGGAACCGTTATATGGGGACTATACCAGAACGTGGACCGATATATCTCATTTTCAACACCAACCATCCTAGACACAATACAAATTGCTCTGCTAAATTTTGGCGCTCTACGTCAACTAATGTGGGCTGTATCTTGATTTCAACAGACAGACAGACAGATAGACGGACAGATAGACAGACGGACATCATTAAATCGACTTAGATTTTTATGCTGATTATGAATATATATACTATATGGGGTCTACGACGAATATTTAAGGATGTTACAAACGGAATAACAAAGTTAATATACCCTCCTTTCCATATTGCCAAAAAATTCTTAGAAATCCACGATTGTTCTTGAAAAAGTATTCTCAACAATATTCAAAAATTAAAAACCAGTAAGGAAAGCTCAAAAGTCGGGCGGGGCCGACTATATGATACCCTACACCACTATGCATATTTAGTAGAGTTCTCGTAAGAAGGTTTATACAGGGCATTTCAGAGCTCTATGAGATATTTGGTACAAAATCAAAATCTATCTAATTCTATCGTGCATTTTACGAACTATAGCTATCTCTGAACCGGGTTTCTCCAAATTTTACGTATTAGCTTCTAGACTGGTGGAGTGAATATTACGAATGTATGGGACTAAAACTCTAAATCGGATGAAACATATATATGGTTGCTATATCTATATCTGAACCGATTTTCACTAAATTTGATATACTTGCTTCTAGGCTGAATTTGGTCCGATGTACTAAAATTCAGTCGATTTGGACTTATATCGGCCATTTGGTGCACAATTAACCCGAAATCGGATGAAGATATATATGAGAGCTATATCCAAATCTGAACCGATTTCGATAAAATTACAAACAGCTATTTCTGGGCTGTATCTTATATCTGGTACCAAATATCACGGTTGTGGAGTGCATATTACGAATGTGAGAGGCTTAAACACCAAATCGGATGAAAGATATATATGGGAGCTATAGCTATATCTGAACCGATTTTCTCCAAATTTGATACACTTGCTTCTAGGCCGAACTCGGTTAGGTGTGCCAAAATTCATGTAATTTGGGCTGATGTTGGCCATTTGGTGGTCAATTAACCCGAAATCGGATGAAGATATATATGGGAGCTATATCCAAATCTGAACCGATTTCGATAAAATTACAAACAGCTATTTCTGGGCTGTATCTTATATCTGGTACCAAATATCACGGTTGTGGAGTGCATATTACGAATGTGAGAGGCTTAAACACCAAATCGGATGAAAGATATATATGGGAGCTATATATATGATATACTTGCTTCTAGGCCGAACTCGGTTGGGTGTGCCAAAATTCAGGTAATTTGGACTGATAGTGGGTATTTGGTGCACATTTAACCCGAAATCGGATGAAGATATATATGGGAGCTATATCTCAATTTGATCCGATTCTCACCAATTTCAATAGGGTTCGTCCTTGGGCCAAAAAAATATTGTTTGGAAAATTTCATCTCAATCGGATAATAAATGCGACCTGCATTTTGTTCACAAGAATACATGGACAGACGGACGGACGGACGGACGGACGGACGGACAGACGGACTGACATGCATAAATCGACTCAGAAAGTGATTCTATGAAGGTTCTCAAAAGTAACTATGGGTCTATCTCGTTTCCTTCTCCATGTTACAAACAAATGCACAAAGACATAATACCCTTACCACTATGTGGTGTAGGGTATAACAAAGGTTCTTATGAAGATGTCATTACATACCTAACCCTCTGTTAAGCATTGCTAATTTTCTCCTAAATAAGCGTTGTTTCTATAAAAACTACAGTAATAAGATTGAGCTTGATTATTTTACAACAACAAAAATGTCCTTGTAGAAACATTACTAAAATGTATGTCTTTATGATTTTCATTGTTAAATTATAGAGCAAACTGTGGATGTTTGACATATCCAAATATTCTTAAACAAAACTACGGCAATAGCTCTTCAATGATACATTCTTAAGAGAAAATAAAAAGAAAAGTTATTATACCTATTAGCTATGAAATTGCATCCATATTTCCAAAAATATTTCTAGCAAGTCCTGCAACCATAGTTTATAGTTCATCATGAATATAAGATAACCACAAATGTTGTATTATTTCTACAAAAAAAACATTTCCTACTTCAAAGAACATATACTACATACATTCATTCGTATGTGCAACTTATCAGTTTTATAAATGGGACACGTTAATTTTAAGTACTTTGCCACTTTTGGTATTGTCTTACCTGGGGTTTCTTCATTAAAATAGCCCTCTTTTTGAGGTAGCTTCATTCCTTTGTTTCATTGTGAAAAAGTTTGGTTCTTGCCATTGTTGGAAGTTGACAAATTAATCTGAAGTTGTTGCAAAATTCAAACAAAAAACTATTGTGCTGTGAGTGGTGGAGGTAAAAATGTTATTTCGGAAAGTAATTGTTTTTGTTTTGTTTGGTGTTACATAAACAATTGTACGACCCTTTTTTCTGTTTTCTGTTGGGAAACGAATGTTCTCTGAATTTTCTTTTTGTGGTGCGTTTCACTTTAATTTTGTAGCATTGGATGAGTGAGATATTGGCGGCATGCTTTCCGCAAAAGAAGAAAAAAAAGCTTTGGGCGATCTTTTTGTTAGGCATGCTGTAGTAATAGAAAGAGGGATAAGAACGTTCTTTGCAAACATTCTGAATTTCTGTTAAGTTACTGTAGAGTAACATAAGAAGTTCATGCTGAGAAGTAATACGATTCTGATGATGGAAAATTACAGTTCAATATGTAAATTAAAAGAAAACTGTTACTCGCAAAAAATAAATATAATATACTAAGGAAAGTACGGACTGATAGAATATACTTGTAAAAATCAACTAGAAAATCAGAAAAAAGCCATCATACGATTACGAACTATATTTATATGTAAAAGTCAGATTCAGTGATAAAGGCGCATACAAAACAGGACAACCGCTTAATAGTTGTTGTGTGCTTTGGCAGAAAATTCTAATTACATAGTTTTTCATTTTTGGAGTCAAGTCCAAGTTGTTTTACAACGGCCCAGGCGTCGATTCTGTTTTGGGCGTTAGATTGTTTTCTTTATTTAACAAGACTTCCAAACGTGAAGCTGGAGAAGTCATATTATTATCGGCCTGCCCTTTTGTAGCTTTGGTTTTATTAATTACACTTCCATATCTAAGTTTAGACATTTTCTATTACAGGGGGTAATCAGACAGCAAAATTTGAAACATTACCTAACACAGCGAATTAAACTGGTCTAGACAATGAATTTTTAATACTGGTTTATCATTTGTAAACAGTGTGAAAGACTATCAAATATCTTTGGATAAGCCAAGATAAGTTTGCAGAATTCAATTAGGTTGCCATGACTACAAACAGCTCAAATTTGCTAGTGATTAAAGAAAAGTGGACATTGTTCATCAAAAAATAAATTTTCACTGTTTTCGAGAAAGTTCCTTAAAATTAAGTAATTTTATAATTAATCATTTAGTAAAATGTCCTTGATTTGGGTCATTTATAAAAGTTACAAATGACAATGACCTCGACTGGGTTTTTATTTATATTCACTTTATTTTTCGCTTTCAATATCCTTGGGTGGTGCGATGACAACGGTTTTGATTTTTATACCCTACACCACAAGGTTGTCAGGGTATTATGTCTTTGTGCATTTGTTTGTAACAGGCAAAAGGAAACGAGATAGATCCATAGTTCCTTTTGATGATCTGCATAGAATCACATTCTGAGTCGATTTATGCATGTCCGTCCGTCCGTCCGTCTGTCCATGTATTTTTGTAAACAAAATACAGTTCGGATTTATTGCCCTATCCAGATGAAATTTTGCACAAATCATTTGTTTGGCCCAAGGACGAAACCTATTGAAATTGGAGATAAACGGTCAAAATTTAGTTATAGCTCCCATATATATATTTTCGTACGATTTGTTTTTAATTGTGCACCAAACGTGTAATATCAGTCCGAATAGTATGGAATTTTGCACGTACGATCAGATTGGACCTGAAAATAGGTATGCCAAATTTGATCGAAATCGGTTCAGATATAGCTATAGCTCCCATATATACTGTTCATTCGATTTGTCATATTTGTTACCCACAGCCCTAATATGCACTCCGCAACAACGATATTCAGGGAAATATATCAAATACAGCTCAGAAATATCTTTGCCAAATTTTTTCAAGATCGGTTTAGATTTGGATATAGCTCCCATATATATTTTTATCCGATTTCAAATTAATTGTGCACCAAATGGACAATACAAGTCCGTATTTAAAAGATACAAATGCTTCGGCATATTTAGTCCTTTGAAATTTAAATTATAATTATAATCATAGCGTGTATGATTGAATTCTCCCATAAAAATTTTTAATTGTTATGCGTAGTTCTACTAAATTAGCAAAGTGGTGTAGGGTATCATAAAGTCGGCCCGCCCTGCTTTAAGACTTTCTTTACTGGTTCAGAATAAATTTTGGTTCAGAGGAATTTGTGTTCTTTTTCGATTTTCTTTATTTTGGTTAGAGAAAACGAACAAAAAACCGCTGGTATTGAATTCAATTACCATAAATGGTTGGGGGAAAACAAATTGAAATTCATCTACATATATGTTTTATGGGTATTGGTGTTGTAGAGACAAAAATGAGAGCAACATTTTTTAAAATGCCATTTGTTTTTCTACAGATGAATAACTATTTGGTGTAATGTAAGTTGTGTTAGTTACTACGCTTATAACTAAAGATCCGCTGATCCGATTTTAACGATTCATACAAATTCGGAATTGTCTCTTTTCCGAAAAGGATAATATTCAAAAAAATCGCGTAAAAATGTGATATATTAACATTTTCATTTTGACTTTTGAAATGTACAATAGTAATGTTTTATTTTGCATGATTTTTTTCCATTTTGACTTACTTTTTTCTAATGTACATTTGTAGTGTTTTTTTTATATATTTTTTAATTCGAATATAAATACCAATTTATTTAATTGACTTGATTTCTTGAGAACTGAAATTGATGGCGGGTTGTATGGAAGTCAGTCAAATGATATCGAAATAACTTAACGCGGTTAGACCAATGTTAAAAGATAATTACTTTTTCAAAATCGCTAAAAAACACGATAAAAGAGATCTCATGGCAAAAATTCTCAAATCGGGAAAAATCGAAAAAAAAAAATTCAATGGAAATTGACTAGATATGGAAATAATCCATCCAATGAGAACTTAAAATGCAAAATTCATTGGGACTGCAACCAGTGAAATACCGAATATGAAGAGCACTGTTATATGCGAACTATATAAAATAGTGGAGCAAATTGAAAATTTGGAAAGAAAAGGATACATTTCCTCGGAAAATTCTTCCGAAACCTTAAAAGTAACCTTAACTCCCATGAAACGTTATACGGTGACTATGCGCTATCATCAGTAGTCAGTTTGGTTGGTACATAACAATCCCAAAAAGGGGGGGATCAAACGTTTTAGGGTCCATTTTAGTTTAACCAAACACAAAGGGCCTCAAATATTTTGCTCTATACTTCGCAAAAGTTACCATAGAGTTTTAAATTTTTCCTAGGGGTTTCATGAATAATCAGTTGTTCAAAATATATATCAGATGTATATTAAATGTTGGTAATTTGAGATTTTAAGAAGAACAACACATTTTTTCAAATAATTATAAGAATAGAACCATGCTTTGGTATAACCCTTATATGTGGACCTATTTCTTTCATATTACAATAATCCGCCCAATGAGAACTCAAAATGCAATTCATTGGAATTGCAATCAGTGAAATACTGAATATAAAGGGTGCAAAATGGTAGAGCGAATTGGACATTTAGGAAAAAAAACTTTCAAGATATCTTAAATCGCTTTTGCAGGTCACGATATATGACCCCCGGATAAGGGTACACTCTTTTTTCAAGTATAGTTTACATTTTAACCATATTTTACTCATACGCATTTTAGCAAAAGTTGGTAATTTGAGAAGAAACCATCCTCGCAAAAAATGATCACGTTTTGGTATAACCATTATATAATTTAAGCTATATTCGGGGTTTTAGACATTTTTCTTTCATTTTTCAGGCCTTTATTTGGCATCTTTGTTTCTACGGGTGTAAAAAACCTCTTCTCATAATATTTTGACTTTTGGAGTAGAGTCCATCTTGGTCTTGATCACATTCATCAATTGATTTGGCTAAAAAATTGTATTTAGGCTACTCTGGGGTAGAGAATCGTCTTACAGATAATTGTCCACATAGGCATTTATTTGAGTATAGTTCCCACATTAGTGTACCTGCAAATCCACTTTCCTAACCAATGTTTGGTCAGAAAAAAAAATTTGGTATACTATTGAATTTTTAACTCTCAAGTGAATATTGGCTGGGAACGTAGATGTGGGATGTACGTCTACATGCTTTGAACTCCGAAATATCAAATTGTGGCAGAAACATGAAAAAATCACGAATATTAGTCGATTGAGGTCTATTGTGTTATCAGGAAATTTTGTTCTGTTTTTGCTTCATTTGAACCCTACGTATTTTGCGGTCATCTCCAAGAGGCCCCTTTGTATCTCCAAATTTATACTCATCTATATGATTTGCTTGCTTACGATGTTTGACCATATTAGTCAACTAAATCAGCATAAAAAAGCCAGAAGTTCGCCGCAAAAGTTCTTATTTTTTCACACAAAAGTAGTGGTCCAAAACTCTAACTTTATGCGAGATTTCATGTCGTTTGGTTTCTATTGTGACCTTTATAACGGCTGCACAATTAGGAAAATTTTTAGTTGTTGGTCCATTTTAACCCCTAAATATATTGCGGACATTTTTGAAAGCAATAGGCCTAGCCCGTCTAAGCCCAACCCCACCCTTGTGAAAATTTTCGTGAGGATCGGACGATAATTGCAATCTGTAATGTGGTTAGAGCTTAGGGCTGGGCAAAAGCCTTCCAATTTTGATGGCCATCGGGTAATATTTAGTGGGTGAAAAAGGCCACAACATTTGTGTTAAATAAAAGTAAAATTTTCCATTAAACCGCAAATATTTTTAATCCCGGCGAAATCACAAATAGGCGAACCGGTCAATTCTGACCGTTACGTAGATGCCGATAATAAATATATCGGTTATATATAGCGAAATATATACAATGTGTATATACAAAGGAAGGGGATGTTAGTTAGAATACTTATATCTCAAGATAGGCTGAACCGATTTTGACAAATTTTGTCAATTCAGAATGCCCTCCTGCCATTAAAGTATAAAATCTAAAAAAAAAACGTAGAAAAATATGCCAATAATAATTTTAATTTAGATTTTGTAGTATTTTGTGACACATTTTTTATATTTTCATATTTTTTATCGCATGCGGTTTTTTCAATTTGACTTATAATATCGAAGTGTATATTTTGTAATATTTTTTAACCTTACAACACAGGTTGGGGATATTATATAAGTATTGCAAATATTGTCCGATCCTTACGAAAATTTTCACAAGGGTAGGGTTGGGCTCAGAAGGGCTAGGCCTATTGTTTTCAAAGATGTCCGCAATATATTAGGAGTTGAAATGGACCAACAAATAAAAATTTTCCTGATTTTGCAGCCGTTTGCAACGCGCACAAAGTTAGAGTTTAGGACAGCGGGTTCAATGTACCACTAATTTTGTGTGAAAAAATACCAGCATTACTCACAGGCGATATCCGAAATACATAAGATGCTAACTTCTGGCTTTTTTATGCTGATTTCGTTGACGAATATAGCCAAATATCGTAGACAAGCAAATCATATAGATCAGTCTAAATTTGGTGATACTTTCTTCTTGTTTTTGGATATGATTGCAAAATATTTAGGGGTTCAAATTAACCAAAAACAGAAATGTTTTTCCGATCACACAATTGAAGCCAATCGACACGCCTGTGAAAAGAGTTAAGGACTGGGAAGAATTCCAGCATTTTGGATGACCATTGAATTATATTTAGCTGTAAAATGGACCACAACAACAAACAGCACGATTAAGTGCGTAAATATTGGGCAAATATTCCTGTTCAAAATGCAAAGGGTAATATGTGGGCAGTGCTCCGTGACATAATTTCAAAAGCGAAATCTTCCAAAATGGATATATATTGTAGTGTTGTAGGGTATCACATGGTCGGCCCCGCAAGGCAATAGCCTTTGCTTACTTGTTTTAGGAATTTAAATGAATAACCGAGTATATACAGGGTTGCCCATATTCGACGGACCCATCTGGCAACGCCATAACTTTTGAGAGAGATGTCATATCGCTTAATGACATACCGCGTTTGAAGCGTCAGTCCAAGCAGATTTTTACCATGAACCAATACACGCCACGCGAGCGCTCTGAAATAGTTGAAATTTACAAGAAGTCAATTGTGAAAACTCAATGTGCTTTTAAAACATTAAAAAGTGTGAGAAGTGCGCCTTCTAAGAACACCATTAAGCGTTTATACGAAAACTTTTCGACTGGTAAGGCTCTTTCAACGTTATCGAACTCGTTCATATACTTTTGTATTCAAATTGTTTATTTCAACTCTTATTAAAAGTAAACCAACAAGCATAGCAAACTACAAATATCGAACATTCAATGACACACGCACACACACTCTCTTAAGTATTGTATCTCCCTGTACCCCACCTAAGATTTTCTGGTATTTTTCTCAGTACCATTGTTGGTAGTTCCTCAAAGTATGCCATGGGAAACTCTAAACTATTTTGTATTGCTACACAGAACCATAACATATGGAACAAGAAAATCACAGTACTGGTGGCTAAAAGAAGGAAGGTGTATATTTGTTTCTTTTGTCTTGCACGCACATCCCGATGAATGTGAAAATAAGTGTTGTGTTATATGTTGTTGACGAGGGCGATAAGCAATGTTGGAAACATCAATTGAAAAGAGAGTGCATTTTGTAACTTAGAAGCCTTGGAACAACATTATTTTATGACCTATTTCTATTTTGATTTCATTTCATTCAATTTTAATCTAATCAATGAATTTCATCTGTAAATATTTCATTTCCACCTACCAATCATGAATACAACTCATATTTGAATTTTATAAGTTAACTGCCTAAAATACAACCCAGTACATAATTTTAGTTGCTACTATTAACAGCAACCCTACAATAATATTACACAAGGCCCTACTATCGCTTCTCATAAGTAGCAAGTAAGCTCTTGAAGATCAAATAAAATTACTCATTCCTTTAGCGAACATTGAGCACTAAGTATCAAATCTGGCTTCATAGAAGTGCAAGAAAGAATACAAAGTGATTCAAACACAGCTAAAGAGAATAAAGTGAAGTATTGTCATCGTAAATTCAACATCTGGTGTTTTATTGTATGAGGCCATACAATCTCCGCTCGCTAACCGTTTCATAATGAATTTTAAAAGTCATATACATGAAAAGTTTTTAATTTTCAAGTAAGGACATCTTCCACAGATATGTCTTGCCATATTTTAAATTCAACTAGGTTATTGAAATCAGAGGCACTTTTTTGAAGCGGTTTAATATTCAGACCAATTGTTTTTAATCACATTCAAAATTACATATTTATAATATTTCGTTTTATGCTTCAAACCAATAGGACAATTCAAATATACTAGCCTCATATTCTGAACGCATTGACCGGTATATATGTTAAGTTCACTTTCCTTTATTGAATAAATGAAGAAAATACGTAACAGAGAACTTCGAGCACGTAACATGTGAAAAAAGTTTCTTTCTATTTCCATTTTCCTTTTTCTCGTATTCTTCTTTTTCAAAACAATCCTTCAGCAAAAGTGTTAAGGACAAATTTTCGAAAACATAAAACTATGCTAGCTAGACAAATGTACTTGAATTTTGCTATTTTATAATTTTCAAAGGATGCAAAGGCTGTATACCAACAAGGAGCAGGACGAGATAAAGAATATGAAAAAAAAGAACGACAACCACAAAAACTCCTCAATGGAATTTGTTTTTTAAGAACTAAGTGGTTTTTAGCAGTCGTTGTGTGAATTGTTGTTAGTTTCTAATTTGCCAATGCTCCGGCCAACCAACAAGTGAAGAAAAAAAGTACCCCACTCTCAAAATGAAAACAGTGGTCGTTTGTGTGTTGCGTTTTTTTTTTTAATTTATAATCTTAATTAAATAAGTATGATGAATTTGATATATAAAACTAAAAAAAAAGTATATTAAGCCTACATTATGGCTTTAATTGATTTATGATGGATATATAAAAAGAGATACTATCCAATCCTCATCAATGTTGCACAGGTAGAAAATATTTTGAAAGATTTGGTGGGTATATTAACTTTGTCATTCCGTTTGTAACATCCCTAAATATTCGTCGTAGACACAATAAAGCATATATATTTACGATCAGCATAAAATTTTAAGTCGGTCTAATGATAGCCGTCTATCCGCCTGTTTTTTTGAATTCACGATACAGCCCACATTATTTGACGTAGAGCAGAACAATTTGTATTGTGCCTTGAATGGTTGTCATTGAAAATGAGATATATCGGTCAGCGATTTGGTATAGCCGCTATATAACGGTACCTCCCGATATTCAATATTTTGATGATTTTCGCAACATTTATTCACGAATTTGTCTAAAAATGGGTATTTGTAGGTAATAATAGGTTCTAGCTACTGTGAGGAAACAGTGTGTTTATAGGTCCACGTTTTTGTATAGCCGCAATATAACGGTGCCTCCGGATATTCAATATTTTGATGATTTTCGCCACATTTTTTCACGGATTTGTCTAAAAATTGGTATTTGTAGTTCATAATGCATTGCAGCTCCGTGGCGGAAAATAGTATTAATACAGATATAACGGTATCACTCGATATTCGGTATTTTGATGATTTTTGCCACATTTTTTACGGATTTGTCTAAAAATTAGTCTTTGTAGGTCGTAACGGGCTCTAGCTCGTATGGCGAAATATTGTATGTATAGGTCCACGTTTTGGCGTAGCCCCCATTTAACGATACCTCCCGATATTCGGTATTTTGATGATTTTTTGCCAAATTTTCCCACGAATATGTCTAAAAACCAGTAAGGAAAGCTCAAAAGTCGGGCGGGGCCGACTATATGATACCCTACACCCTAAAAAGGTTAATACAGGGCATTTCAGAGCTCAATGAGATATTTGGTACAAAATCAAAATCTATCTAATTCTATCGTGCATTTTACGAACTATAGCTATCTCTGAACCGGGTTTCTCCAAATTTGACGTATTAGCTTCTAGACTGAATTCGGTCTTATGTACGAAAATTCAGGTGATTTGGGCTGATATTGGCCATTTGATGCACAATTAACACGAAATCGGATGAAGATATATATGGGAGCTATATCTAAATTTGATCCGATTCTCACCAATTTCAATAGGGTTCGTCCTTGGGCCAAAAAAATATTGTTTGGAAAATTTCATCTCAATCGGATAATAAATGCGACCTGCATTTTGTTCACAAGAATACATGGACAGACGGACGGACAGACGGACTGACATGCATAAATCGACTCAGAAAGTGATTCTATGAAGGTTCTCAAAAGTAACTATGGGTCTATCTCGTTTCCTTCTCCATGTTACAAACAAATGCACAAAGACATAATACCCTTACCACTATGTGGTGTAGAGTATAAAAATTGGTAATGGGTTCTACCTCGTATGGCGAAACATTGTATGTATTAGTCCACGTTTTGGTATAGCCCTCATATAACCTTACCTGCCGATATTCGATATTTTGATGATTGTTACCACATTTTCCTAAAAATTGCTATTTGTAGTTCATAATGGATTCTAGCCCGGTAACAGAACATTGAATATTTAGTTCCACGTTTTCCTATAGCGCACATATAACGATACCCGCCGATATTCGGTATTTCGATAATCCTAGTCACATTTAACCACATTATTGTTTCAAATTTGGTATTTTAGAAGATTTGATAGATGGAAATCTTAGAAGTATATAATTGTCTATAGGGGTTTCAGTTTTTCTATGGTCCCATATAACGGCCTGACTCACTTTATGTTTTTTTGATAAGGTTAACTGCCTTATCCAAACGGTCTTATAAGTATCTGAAGTTTAAAGTGTAACACACTTGAATTCAGATATATAAAATATAAAATAAAATTATATAAAAATGATTCCTTTACCCTGAGTTGGAGGGTATGAAAAGTTCGGTCCAGCTAAAATTAATGTTTTTTCATTTGTTTATATTTTTCGGCTTTTTTTGATTTCGAAATCAATATATTATAAGTACAAATAATGTGTTTACGTTCTTATTCATTATTTGTTACAGCCAAAACGTCCCACATCCGTTTCAGGGCAATTCTAGCTGATCGAGCGGAATGGTGCACACGATAACTCTCGAATGGTGTATGTGGTTGTCCCAAACTTGGTACATCTTAATACTATCAAAGTTTGATCGAGTTCGGATATGGTGATAGTTCAAACATGGTGCGTCGCAATTTATGTCAGACTTATGAACGGACAGGCTGGATGTAAAAATCTATCTGTAAAAGCAACTGATACTTTTTATCTTGTTTTGTGTTTAAACACGTTTTCGTTCTAAGCCAAAATCTCCTTAATTACTCATTTTTTAAGGAGAGCGTTAAAGGATGAAATATTGTAGATAATCATTTTGTTTGTTTACAAACTGCTGGACAACGAATGTTTCCTCATCGGAGAAAACCAAATTCGGCAGTTCACCACTTTCGGCCAAGCGAAGCAACTCTTTAGCTCTTTTGAGTCTATTTTCTTTCTGTTGCGGTGTAAGTTCTGGCATTTTTGGAATTTTAATAGCTAAACCCCGAGCTCATTTTTTAATATTTGCCGATATGTTCAGCTCACTAGCCATTTTCGGCCACTGCGACGCTGGTTTGTATCAAGACGCTTCTTTTCCGTCCACTTCCTTGACGTCGGGCTACGCTACCAGTATCCCGATACTGAACGATGGTACGAGACAAAAAGATTTATTCAGATGCTGGAGTGCTCTAACGATAGTCACTTCCGCAAGCGGAGCTGAAACCCAGTACGATCTAGAAATACCATTAAAAAAATCCGTGAAAAAATTTGGCCAAAATCATCAAAATACCGAATAAAGAGAGGTACCGATATATTGGTTTATACGAAAATGCGGATTGATATACCTACTAGTCATCCTAGACACAATACAAATAAAATCGACTAAGAATTTTATGCTGATTATAAATGTATATACTTTATGGGGCCTACGACGAATATTTAGGGATGTTACAAACAGAATGACGAATTTTTTATATCCTCCTTTTCAAGGTGGAGGGTATAAAAATATACACTGAATTGAATTCAGATCCAACATTTCTAGAGAGCGAAGTTATAATGATATGAAGGCAGCAACATATTGTGCAAGGCAAAGTACACTGCTGCAATATTTATTCATTGCTCTTGGCATATTATGAACTTATATATAAATTCTACTTCAAAGGTATAGAATTTCGAAATATATTTTCCATTATCTAGGATATATTTCGGTTCTCACTTCCAAAGTGACAGCTATCTAAATATCGGGCAAACGAAAATAACACTTCCTATTCGAAACCCCTATACCATGTCCAAAATACTACACTTGTTGAAAAATTCTCATCAATCGGTCAAAGATTGTGACCTGTTAAGCAACTGAAAAATTAGGAAACATTTTGTGTTTTTATCTCCTGAATATATTTTGAAAATAACGAAATTTCATGAGAATAGTGAATTTAACATAGACGGTCAATACGACGGATACATATATCTAGATCGACTAGGCACTTTCTTGGAAACCTCCAGTTTCAAATATCGCTCTGGTTTTAAGTGCATCCGATTTGAGTAAAAATTAGCTATGTCTGACTACAAGCGACTAGCATATAACCCTCTACCATGTTACTGCCAAGTTGCACTAAAGCCTGAATGTGCATTCTTGAATAATGACATTTGATTTACTTCATAATTTATACGACATTTAGCACATTACTGAAAGTCACAGATCCTTTTAGTTGATACAACATCGGTTAAAAATTTGTTATTAAGTTCAGATCTATATCACAACGGATATTCAATTCATAAAGAAAATTTAATACTTCCGTTCTCTTCCTACCATTGTCCATAACTACAAGGCATAAGGTATGCTTATTTTCTTAGCTTCTTTTTATTGAAATTTTCAAGAAAACATATACTTACCTATTCCATTTTCCCTTTTAGTTTTCCTCATTGTAGTTTACTGAATTTCTTTAAAATAATCTCCTATGCAAAGACATGCTACTTTGCTAACAAAAAAAAAAAAAAAAAAACAAAAAAAAAAAACAGTAAGGAAAGCCAAAAGTCGGGCGGGACCGACTATATGATACCCTACACCACTATGCATATTTAGTAGAACTCTCGTAAAAAGGTTTATACAGGGCATTTCAGAGCTCTATGATATTTGGTACAAAATCAAAATCTATCTAATTCTATCGTGCATTTTACGAACTATAGCTATCTCTGAACAGGGTTTCTCCAAATTTTACGTATTAGCTTCTAGACTGAATTCGGTCTTATGTACGAAAATTCAGGTGATTTGGGCTGATATTGACCATTTAGTGCACATTTAACCCGAAATCGGATGAAGATATATATGGGAGCTATATCCAAATCTGAAACGATTTCGATAAAATTTAAAACAGCTATTCCTGTGCTCCATCTAATACCTGGTACCAAATATCACGGTTGTGGAGTGAATATTACGAATGTATGGGACTAAAACACTAAATCGGATGAAACATATATATGGTTGCTATATCTATATCTGAACCGATTTTCACTAAATTTGATATACTTGCTTCTAGGCTGAATTTGGTCCGATGTACTAAAATTCAGTCCATTTCGACTTATATCGACCATTTGGTGCACAATTAACCCGAAATCGGATGAAGATATATATGGGAGCTCTATCCAAATCTGAACCGATTTCGATAAAATTACAAACAGCTATTACTGGGCTGTATCTTATATCTAGTACCAAATATCATTCTTGTGGAGTGCATATTACGAATGTGAGAGGCTTAAACACCAAATCGGATAAAACATATATATGGGAGCTATAGCTGTTTCTGAACCGATTTTCTCCAAATTTGTTGCATTTGCTTTAAGGCTAATCTCGGTCACATGTGCCAAAATTCGGGCCATTTGGGCTGATATTGGCCATTTGGTGGTCAATTAACCCGAAATCGGATGAAGATATATATGGGAGCTATATCTAAATCTGAACCGACTTCGATAAAATTTAAAGCAGCTATTTCTGTGCTCCATCTAATACCTGGTACCAAATATCACGGTTGTGGAGTGCATAGTAGGAATGTGAGGGACTTAAAGATCAAATCGGATGAAAGATATATATGGAAGCTATAGCTATATCTGAACCGATTTTCTCCAAATTTGATATACTTGCTTCTAGGCCGAACTCGGTTGGGTGTGCCAAAATTCAGCTAATTTGGATTGATAGTGGACATTTGGTGCACATTTAACCCGAAATCGGATGAAGATATATATGGGAGCTATATCTAAATTTGATCCGATTCTCACCAATTTAAATAGGGTTCGTCCTTGGGCCAAAAAAATATTGTTTGGAAAATTTCATCTCAATCGGATAATAAATGCGACCTGCATTTTGTTCACAAGAATACATGGACAGACGGACAGACGGACTGACATGCATAAATCGACTCAGAAAGTGATTCTATGAAGGTTCTCAAAAGTAACTATGGGTCTATCTCGTTTCCTTCTCCATGTTACAAACAAATGCACAAAGACATAATACCCTTACCACTATGTGGTGTAGGGTATAAAAATAAGAACAAAAATTTAAACTGAACTAGAAAGAGAAAAAATGACAAAAATGACATTCCGGTGTCAGTGTTTATATATGCCCGAGGAAAATACCAATCATCCCTACTGGGTTGAGACTATCAAAGATGATATTGTATAGCAAGGAGTTCTAACGACTACTTACAAACATACATCAACGAGTGAAAATGAAAAGCCTTATATTGTAATGTTGGGTGGATGGATGTCGGGCAGTGCTAATGTCGACAGTGAAAATGCTTGCTTAGTAAATGACATTACTAACCTAAATATAGTAACATTCCAGTCATATCATATCTTGTTTTAACATGTGTATATGGGAGATTAAGAAAACGACCGAACAGAGTGTCAGCTAGATAGTCATTCGAACATTCATTCATGTTCATCTGCTTTCCGTGCAACTAACAACACTATGTGTTAGGGGTATTATAAGTTTGATTGGGCCAAAAATGATGTAACACCCCGAAATATTGGTTTCCCACATAGGAAAGTATATATGGATCTTTCTATCTCGCCGAGCTGAGTCGATCTAGCTATGTATGTCCGTCCGTCCGTCTGTCCATGTTAATTTGTAATCACTCTACAGGTCGCAATTATAGTCCGATCTTCACGAAATTTAGAATGGAGGTGGGGCTAGGGTCAGAATCGAACCCTATTTCTTTTGGAGATGTTTGCATAATATTTAGGGGTTGAAATGGACCAAAAACTGAAAAAAATCCTGATTTTGCAGTTGCCCTACATGTCGCAATTATAGACCAATCAAAGCGGAAGTTAGCATGGGGCTAGAGCTTAGGACTCGGCAGAAGCCTTCCAATTTTGATAGTCATCGGGTAATATTTAGTGAGTGAAGTAGGTCACAACATTTGTGTTAAATAAAAGGCCATTAAACTGCGAACATTTTAATCCCGGCAAAATCACACATAGACGAACAGGTCAATTCTGACCGTAACGTAGATGCCGATAATAAATATATCGGTTATATATAGCGAAATATATACAATGTGTATATACGAAGGAAGGAGATGTTAGTTAGAATGCTAATATCTCAAGAATGGCTGGACCGATTTTGACAAATTTTGTCAATTCAGAATGCCCTCTTGACATAAAAGTATAAAATCTAAAAAAATCGCAGAAAAATATGCCAACAAAGATGTTAATATAGATTTTTTAGTATTTTGTGACATATTTTTATTTTTTCATATTTTTTATCGAATGCGATTTTTTTAATTTGACTTATAATATTTTGTAATATTTTTCACCTGTGTTGTAAACAGGTTGGGAATTTTATATAAGTATTGCAAATATTGTCCGATCCTCACAAAAATGTTCATAAGGGTAGGGTTGGACTCAGAAAGGCTGGGCCTACTGTTTTCAAAGATGTCCGCAATATATCAGGGGTTGAAATGGAACAACAACTAAAAAATTTCCTGATTTTGCAGCCGTTATAAAGGTCACAAGTAGAAACCAGAGATCACGAAATCTCGCATGAAGTTAGAGTTTGGGACAGCGGGTACAATGGACCACTACTTTTGTGTGAAAAAGGACCAGCATTGCTTACAGGCTATATCCGAAACATACAGATGCCAAACTTCTGTCTTTTTTATGCTGATTTCGTTGAAAAATATAGCCAAATATCGTAGACAAGCAAATCCTATAGATGAGTCTAAATTTGGATATACAGAGGGGCCTCATGCTTTTAGAGGTGATCGCAAAATATTAGGGGTTCAAATGAACCAAAAACAGAAAAATTTTCCTGATCACACTTGAAGCCAATCGACACTGAGAAGAGAGTCAAGGACTTGAAAAATTCTAGCATTTTGGATGACCATTGGATTATATTTAGCTGTAACTAACAGCACGACGAAATGCGTAAATATTGGGCAAATGTCCCTGGTTAAAATGCTAAGGGTAATATCTGGGCAGTGCTCCGTGACATAATTTTAAAAGCGAAATCTTGCAAAATGGATTTGGACATAAGGCCCCTTATATATTGTAGTGTTGTAGGGTATCACATGGTCGGCCCGCACGACTATAGCCTTTGCTTACTTGTTTTTTTTTTTTTAATTTTATATTTGTTGTTGTATTTTCCTGAGACAGACAACTTGTCTCTCAAATATTTTAACCACTTAAATGCGAAATGAAAGACAACAATTGCCAAGTACTTGAAGGAATTACAGCTCAATTTCTTTACTACAATTACAAGCTCAATTATTTACAATAACAGCATTTTTGCCGTGCAATGTTGATTTTCTTCTTTCTCCTTCCGCCCAACCACTAATTCATCTCTTGTAAGTATTGCGACGTGAAACACTTTTATTGAATTAAAAAAAAATTATAAATTAGCCCAATTTTGATTTATGTCTAGGATCATCATTGAATAATAACGTCAAAGGTGTTGGGGTCATGGGGGAATAATAAAAAAATAATATAGTCTTAACTCTTGAAGTATATTATAAATTATAAAAACAAGAACAATGTAGCGAAAGACTGACGTATTAAAAATTTAAATAATTATAAAATTTCAAATTCGAAAAAAAGTGAATTAACTTCTTTGTTATGTTTCCTCAATCACATTTTCATGCAAGATCTAATGCGGTATTACTTTGCAATGAGTTTTTATACCCTACACCACAAGGTGGTCAGGGTATTATGTCTTTGTGCATTTGTTTGTAACAGGCAAAAGGAAACGAGATAGACCCATAGTTCCTTTTGATGATCTGCATAGAATCACATTCTGAGTCGATTTATGCATGTCCGTCCGTCCGTCCGTCTGTCCATGTATTTTTGTAAACAAAGTACAGTTCGCATTTATTGCCCTATCCAGATGAAATTTTGCACAAATCATTTGTTTGGCCCAAGGACGAATCCTATTGAAATTTGAGATAATCGGTCAAAATGTAGATATAGCTCCCATATATATCTTCGTCCGATTTGTCTTTTATTGTGCACCAAACCTGCAATATCAGTCCGGATAGTATGGAATTTTGCACATACGATCAGATTGGACCTGAAAATAGTTATGCCAAATTTGATCGAAATCGGTTCAGATATAGCTATAGCTACCATATATATTGTTCATCCGATTTGTTCTATTTGTTACCCACAGCCGTAATATGCACTCCGTAACAACGATATTCAGGGAACTATATCAAATACAGCTCAGAAATATCTTTGCCAAATTTGATCGAGATCGGTTCAGATTTGGATATAGCTCCCATATATATTTTTATCCGATTTCAAATTAATTATGCACCAAATGGGCAATACAAGTCCGAATTTAAAAGATACAAATGCTTCGGCATATTTAGTCCTTTGAACTTTAAATTATAATTATAATCATAGCGTGTATGATTGAATTTTCCCATAAAAACTTTTAATTGTTATGTGGAGCTCAACTAAATTAGGAAAGTGGTGTAGGGTATCATAAAATTTGTGTGAATTTGTGAGAATTAATTTAAATTATAATATAATTTAAAGTCCAGAGGCATTTTTGACTTTTCAATTCGGGCTTGTATTACCCATTTGATGCACAATTAACTTGAAAACGGATAAATATATATATGGAAGCTATATCCAAATCTGAACCGATTTCGATAACATTTCAGCAGTATTTGATATATTTCCCCGACTGCAGTTGTTACGTACATTGTTACTTTTAAGAAATCGGATGAACATTAGATATGGGAGTTATAGCTATATCTGCACCGATTTTGGCATACTTATTACTAGACTCAATTTAGTCGTAAGTGTCAAATTCCATCCCATTTGGTCTAATATTACAATACCCTGAACACCTGGTGGTGTAGGGTATAATAAATTAATGTATTTAATTCTTAACATATTTCTCTATTGAAGAATTGGAAAACTGACCAAAAGTTCAGAAAGATCATATCAGAAAATCTCACAAATCAACAACGTTATAAAAGTGCCACATGTTGTGCCTCACAAAAATACCGTGCAAGTGGATCCAAACCACAAAAATTATTTCATTTGTTACTTTCAACAAATTAAACATTTCGATGTTGTTGAATCTCTCCAAAAATTTTAATTTGTAATTTTTCACATTGAAATCAAATATTTGTACTAAACTCACATAAATTCCAAATTAGGTCGATTATTGGCCTATATCTGCTTTAAACAGATTAATTGCAGCCAATAGGAAATTAATTCTACATTGCAAATTAATGAGAATGCAAATGGAAGTGGAGTCATAAATTCCTCAGTACTCCGTTTGCTTGTGCGTTACTTTATGTATTGTCCGGAAATCATCAACTATGTCATGTTTTACGACTGTGATAACATTTCATAAGATTGCGTATCTACAGAAAGGGATTAATGTCGGCTGCGTCGACAAAAATTTTATGGGTTATAAATTTCACAACTTTATCCCATCCTTTGCTCACGCAGCAGACGCCAAGCGACATAACATCTTGAATATTAATCCTTTATTCGTATTGTGAGTAGCTTTAGGATTACTAAAATGGCTTTAGAACACAAGTGTTTGTGAGTGTTTATATTAAGAAGCTCAATACTCACTTCTATTTAGGATTTTCCGTTTAAGGGATTTTCTACAATAAGTCATATCAACATGAAATAGTAGAGTAGTAGAAAAGTAGTATGACTTTCAAAGAAGGAGAATAGTTGCGGTTAATGCAAAGGGCTGCAGGGTGATTATAGTCAAAGTTGTTTGTTGTTTGGAAAATGGGCAGGGATAGGTAGAGGGAATATCCTTACGCATATTGTGTATGAAATACAAGAAAATGTGGTAGATTATGATTTTTAAATGTTAATATTAATTAAATGTTAACATTATTAGTATTCAAACAAAAGGAAAACATCTAAAATATAGTAAAACGTTCCAAAATTATCATTCACAAATTTTTTAAACATATGATTTAACCTAATATTTGCTTTGAGAAAATATAAAAAAAATAAAACTTTTCTAAATATATGCTGCTGCATATAAGACATGGCTCTAAAACACTACGTTCTAGTTATTGATTATTTTATCCTTCTTATAAAAGTTAATCGATAATCTTCTTTTATTTCCAAACTTTTGCAGATTCTATTTTATGGTTTTCATGCCACGTGCTCTCTTATAAAAGTTTTTATGTCATATTTTCCTTATGGATTTTATGTTATCCGTTACTTTGTATATTGCAGATAATGTTCCTTGTGTCAAATTTAATCTGCATATGCCATTCATGTTGCAGTTTGCTAGATATTTTTAAATCTTTGCTATGGAAGATGACAGCATGTGAGGTCATATAAAGGATGTTAAAACTGAGAGACAAAAACAACACTCAAAAACCAAGTGGCAATTACTTTAAGAACTTTTAAATCAAGAGTAAAATAAAACCAGTAAGGAAAGCTCAAAAGTCGGGCGGGGCCGACTATATGATACCCTACACCACTATGCATATTTAGTAGAGCTCTCGTAAAAAGGTTTATACAGAGCATTTCAGAGCTCTATGAGATATTTGGTACAAAATCAATATCTATCTAATTCTATCGTGCATTTTACGAACTATAGCTATATCTGAACCGATTTTCACCAAGTTTGATGTATTTGATTCTAGGCTGAATTCGGTCAGATTTGCCAAAACCCAGGACATTTGGGCTGATATTGGACATTTGGTGCGCAATCAACACGAAATTTTATGAATATATATATAGGAGGTATATCCAAATCTGAACCGATATTTGTAAAACTGAAAAAGAAGATATTTCTTGGCTGCATCTTATACCAAATATTATTCTTGTATCGTACATTTTTCGAATTTGAGGGACTTAAAGTACAAATCGGATGAAAGGTATATATAGGAGCTATAGCTGTATCCGACCGATTTTCACTAAATTTGATGTACCAATATTAGCCATTTGCTGCACATTTAATCCGAAATCGGATGAAGATATATTTGGGAGCTATAGCTATATCTGAAACGACTTCTACTAAAATTGGTGTCCTTGCCTCTAGGCTGAATTTGGCCAGATATGCCAAAATTCATGCCATTTCGGTTGATATTGGCCATTTGTTGCACAATTAACTCGAAATCGAATGAAGATACATATGGGAGCTATATCCAAATCTGAACAGATTTTGAGAAAATTAAAATCGACTACTTTTGGGCTTTATCTGATATCTGGTACCAAATATCATTCCTGTGAAGAGTATGCTATGCTATACTATATCCAAATCTGAACAGATTTTTATAAAATCAAAATCGACCATTTTTGGGCTTTATCTGATATCTGGTACCAAATATCATTTCTGTGAAGAGTATATTACGAATGTAAGGGACTTAAAGAGCAAATCGGATGAAACATATATATGGAGCTAGAGCTATATCTGAACCGATTTTTACTAAAATGTGTGTACTTGCTTATAGGCTGGTTTCGGTCGGATTTGCCAAAATTCATGCCATTTGGGCTGATATTGGCCATTTGATGCACAATTAACACGAAATCGGATGAAGATATATATGGGAGCTCTATCCAAATCTGAACCGATTTCGATAAAATTACAAACAGCTATTTCTGGGCTGTACCTTATATCTGGTACCAAATATCACGGTTGTGGAGTGAACATTACGAATGTAAGGGACTAAAACACTAAATCGGATGAAACATATATATGGTTGCTATATCTATATCTGAACCGATTTTCACTAAATTTGATATACTTGCTTCTAGGCTGAATTTGGTCCGATGTACTAAAATTCAGTCCATTTGGACTTATATCGGCCATTTGGAGCACAATTAACCCGAAATCGGATGAAGATATATATGGGAGCTATATCCAAATCTGAACCGATTTTCTCCAAATTTGTTGTATTTACTTTAAGGCTAATCTCGGTCACATGTGCCAAAATTCGGGCCATTTGGGCTGATATTGGCCATTTGGTGGTCAATTAACCCGAAATCGGATGAAGATATATATGGGAGCTATATCCAAATCTGAACCGATTTCGATAAAATTTAAAATAGCTATTTCTGTGCTCCATCTAATACCTGGTACCAAATATCACGGTTGTGGAGTGCATAGTAGGAATGTGAGGGACTTAAAGATCAAATCAGATGAAAGATATATATGGTATATATCTGAACCGATTTTCTCCAAATTTGATATACTTGCTTCTAGGCCGAACCCGGTTGGGTGTGCCAAAATTCAGGTAATTTGGACTGATAGTGGACATTTGGTGCTCATTTAACCCGAAATCGGATGAAGATATATATGGGAGCTATATCTAAATTTGATCCGATTCTCACCGATTTCAATAGGGTTCGTCCTTGGGCCAAAAAAATATTGTTTGGAAAATTTCATCTCAATCGGATAATAAATGCGACCTGCATTTTGTTCACAAGAATACATGGACAGACGGACGGACGGACGGACGGACGGACGGACGGACAGACGGACGGACATGCATAAATCGACTCAGAAAGTGATTCTATGAAGGTTCTCAAAAGTAACTATGGGTCTATCTCGTTTCCTTCTCCATGTTACAAACAAATGCACAAAGACATAATACCCTTACCACTATGTGGTGTAGGGTATAAACACGTTAAAAAGTATCTCTCGGTTCTGCCGACAGACGTATACCATCAACCAAAGTTCGATTATTTAAATATAATTTTACTTCTGTTATGATTATTCAAACTCTTGACCCTCTATGGAATGGGTTCTGAAGGAATGGGCCAATATTGTCAAATTCATATCGGACCTAAATAATTTTGCTATAAGTACAGAGTGAGATAAAATAAGTAAGCAAAGGCTATGGTCATGCGGGATCGACTATGTTATACCCTAAAACACTTCATATGTTAGAAGCCCCTTATGTCCAAATCCATATTGGATTTCGCTTTTGAAATTAGTATTTTGACTAGGGACATTTGCCCAACATTTATGCACTCCGTCGGGCTGTTATTGTTGTAGTTCATTTTACAGCTAAATATAATCCAATGGTCATCCAAAATACTAGATTCCTTCCCTGTCCTTAACTCTTTTCACAGGCGTGTCGATTGGCTTCAATTGTGTGATCAAGAAAAACATTTCTGTTTTTGGTTAATTTGAACCCCTAAATATTTTGCAATCATCTCCAAAAGCAAGAAGTCCCTCTGTATCTCCAAATTTAGACTCTACGATATTTGGCTATACTCGTCAACGAAATCAGCATAAAAAAGCCAGAAGTTCGCATTTTGTGTACTTCGGATATCGCCGGTAAGTAATGTTGGTATTTTTTCACACAAAAATGGTGGTCCATTCCACCCGCCGTCCTATACTCTAGCTTCATGCGAGATTTGGTGTCCTTTGGTTTCCATTTGTGACCTTTATAACGTATGCAAAATAACGAACATTTTTGTTGTTGGTCCATTTCAACCCCTAAATATATTGCGGGATTCTTTGAAAACAATAGGCCTAGCATTTCTGAGCCTTACCCTACTCTTGTGAAAATTTTCGTGATAATCGGACGATAATTGCAATCTGTACATAATAGCCCCAACCTGTGTTGTAAGGTGAAAAAAATATTACCAAATGTACACCTCAATATTATAAGTCAAATTGAAAATATCGCATGCGATAAAAAATACGAAAAAATAAAAAAAAATTGACAAAATCTATATTAACATAATTATTGGCTTCTTTTTATGCGATTCTTTTAGATTTTATTCTTTTATGCCAAGGGGGCGTTTTGAATTGACAAAATTTGTCAAAATCGGTCCAGCCATTCTTCAGATATAAGCATTGTAGCCAACATCCCCTTCCTTTGTATATATACATTGTATATATTTCGCTATATATATCCGATATATTTACTATCGGCATCTACGTAACGGTCAGGAGTGACCTCTTCGTCTATTTGTAATTTCGCCGGGATTAAAAATATTGCCGGTTTAATGAAAAATTTGACTTTTATTTAACACAAATGTTATGGTCTATTTCACCCACTATATGACCACCAAAATTGGAAGACTTCTGCCCAGCCCTAAGCTCCAGGTCCATGCTAAATTCGGCCTGTAGAGCAACTGCAAAATCATGAAATTTTTCAGTTTTTGGTCCATTTCGACCCCTAGATACTATGCGATCATCTCCAAAAGCAATAGGGTTCTATTCTGACCTTAACCCCACCTACATTCTAAATTTCGTGAAGATCAGGCCATAATTGCGACGTGTAGAGTGATTACAAATTAACATGGACAGACGGACAGATGGACGGACGGACATACTTAGCTAGATCGACTCAGCTCGTCGAGATAGGAAGATCCATATATACTTTCCTATATGGGAAACCAATATTTCGAGGTGTTACATAATTTTTGGCCCAATCAATCACACATAGTGTTGTAGGATATACGAATTAAGAAAATAAGCCAAACTTTTGCTCAGATCTTTTGTCTGCAGGTAACTCAAGTTCAAAGATGTGCTACCTTGGTCCACGATATTGTTAGCCCCCATATAACGGTACCCCCGATATTCGATTTTAGCCAAAGTTTTAATGAATTTGTCTGAAAATCCACACAAGGAGTTCCTTCTTAGTACTTTACCTTCTGGAAGAAAATCTTCTTCTCTTCTTCTTCTATATCTATAAAAGAGGAAAATGTTTGTACGTTGGTTTTTTTGTTTGTTTGTAATTTATGGACTCAAAAACCGCTGAACAGATTTTCCTAAAAATTTCCAAGTATACTACAACATGGCCTGAAAGTAACATAGGATATATATATTTTTTTATTTCCGCTCGGATCTGGAGATATAGCATCAGAATCGGAGGTGCCTCCCAAAAATTTGGATTTTATATGCAAATATCTTTTGATCGATTACAGATACATTCTCCAAATTTGGAATAAATGACGGGATTTGATTAGAGAATATATTTGTCATTTTATATGGAAATCGGTTGAGATTTGGATATAGCTCCCATATATATTTTTGGCCGATTAAATTTGGTACAAAAACAAATTTGGCAAATTATATTGAAATCGGTTGAGGTTTGGGTACATTTCCCATATATATTATTCGGCCGATCTCATGAATGTAGTGCACCAAACACCATATGTATGTCCTATTCCAATGAAATTCAGAATGTGTGGCGGAATTTGGATACAATAATAAATTTGACAAATTAATTAGAAATCGGTTAAAATTTGGATATAGCTCCCATATATATTCTCGGCCGATTTCACACATTTTATGCACCAAAAACGGTATGTACCTTCAATTTCAATGAAATAGGGAAGGTGTGACGGAATTTGTTGTAAATGTAAATTTTGTCAAATTATATTGAAATCATTTCAGATTGGAATATGATTTTATTAAAAAGCATTGACCCACAACGCCTTTGCAATGGTATAAGGCTAACAGTAAACAAGTTAATAGCTGTAAGTTCGGCCGGGCCGAACTTTAAATGTCCACCACCATTAGGAACCTCCATACTATGGTGGAGAGTATAAAACTACACAAAAATTTAATTGAGGGTATGATTATTACTGTAAAGTGTGTTGCTACCTCGAATTCTCTAATTTCAACAGTAATGCCTTTCAATTAAAAAGATTGCAGTTACCGGCACGCTTGGCATTTGCTATGAAATTAATAAATCCAAAGGACAATCCCTTCGTGTATGCGGACTAAATTTAGCATGTTCCTGCTTTTCTTATGGTCAGCTGTTCCTGGCATGTTCACGCGTTATAATAATAACGGTTTTGAACCAACAAATATTCATATATAAAATTTTGAATGCATATAAAAGCGAAAGGAGTAGCCAAGCGCTTCGGGTTCAGCTAGTTGTCTATATAGGACCACCATATCGTATATACCCCTTGCAACTGTATTCCCCGATATTTACTATTTGGATGATTTTAGCGACATTTTTTACTGGAATTGTTCCAAATTTCGTATTTAAAGTTCGTATTGGGTGCCTCGTCCTATGACGAATTGCGTATGCCTGTCCAGATCCTCGTATAGCCTTCATATAATGGCTTTCCTTTGAGCGATATTTTTCAACGGATTTTTTGGAAATTTTTCAAGTTCCTTCAAAATGGTGGAGGGTATTAAAAGTTCGATCGGCCGAACTTAGCTGATTTTTTACTTGTTAATATAAAAAAGCCTATAATATGCTTGCAAAACATTTTGCGGATGAAATTAACCAAAAACTATTTATCCTGAGTTTTTCAGTCCCTATAAGTGACAGTTATGAACCATGGCAGAAGCCATCATTTTGGATGGTAATCGGACAGTATTATCGTATGAACTGAACCACAGCTTGTGTAAAAATACTAAATATGGTTTCAAGTATTAGTTTGAATTGCATAGCATTTCATTGCATTGTACGGCTTAAATAGAGAGGATGTACCACGACATTTTGCATGGAATAGGAATGTGATATTATTCCAAGAATGAAATAGACTAGAAACATATATATGCATGAAATGTTTCTATTGGGGACTTATTTTGTTGAAAACCTTGAAATTGATACATTTAAAAAAAAACCCTCACAATCGAAAACGAACTTTCATATTTTTAATGATATTTAAGTCGTCCAATTTTTCGATACCAATATCTTGACAAATTTTTTCGTTATAGCCAAAAGAAACTTTATAACGCAAATTATAGCGTTGTTGAATCACATGTACCGTCCGACTAATTGTATTCAGATGCATTTTCCAATTGAGGGTTGTGTAGAAGTCATAAATTTGAAAAAAATGTGTAAAAAAAAGACATTTATTTACATTTATTTTAATTCGGAAATATATTAGGTTGAATATTATCCCACCCCCAGTTTTGATCGAAGCCAACTTCTTCTTTCTTAGACTTTAATAATATTGGTACATTTTTGGAAAGCTAATTACAATAATTAACATTTTCCTTTAAGAATAATAAACAAGGAAGTCTAACTTTAAATTAAAATGTTTTCATATTTTTAGTCTTCCGCTTGGTCTGCTTCCTTTTCTTAGTTTTTCGACGTATTTGCATATTACTCGCCCTAAATTAGTTTTAGACCTAAGAAATGTTTCAAATGAAATACAGTGGGGTTTGTTTGGAAAAAATCATAAATTGAGATTACTTTAATAAATTCGGATCGGGACTACAGTGGCACATAAATTATATACAATTTATTTTGCACATTAAGGCTTTTCTTTATTAATGACAATATTTGTATTCTTGAAAAATTTCTGCTAATTAATGCAGATGACACTTGTATGCTGTCATTAGTTATAAATGATAACTAAGTGCTGTTGTTTATGAAATGTTTGCGGTTGGGATAAATTTTACTAATGTCATAAACATTGATTTATAACATAATTTTCGGATTGTGGATAGCATCTTATTAAATACTCCTGCCACAGTGACCACTGAAAAGTAATGGTCACAAGAAAATATAAATTCTAAAGAATTTGACTAGGAACAGCAGTAACAACGACAAAATTTGTATTGCCATACCTCTAAAATACGTTTTATGCGTTAAACAGTTCACGGCGACGAAGAGAACTTTGTAGAGAGTGTATCTTGTTAATTCGCTACAATAAAATGAACAAAAATGACCCAAAATGAGGGACGAGGAAATGCGAGAAAAAAATAAAAATTTCTAAAAGAAAAAAATATAAAAGATGCGGAGAAGCTAAATGGAAAAGACATAATGAAGGCAACAGTAACAGAAGCATAAGTAGTGGCAGTAGCAGCAGTAATAACGGAAAGATGAAAGCGGACAGCGAGTACAATATTGAATCTGCCCAAGTAATTGTGCATAATTCATAATTAAATTAAAAACTTAACCAAGTGTATGAGAATGGCTAAATGCTTCCACTTAGTGCGAACATGAAATAAACAGCAGCAATCACTGCGACAACATGACAAGAGTAATGGCTATGACAATGGTGAAGACGATAACGACGATGAGTTAACGGCAAATAACAAAGGCTGTTGGAGACGTTGGCATTTAACAGCTATAGTTGATGTTTTGGTTGAAAGTAGGATTGAAAATATCTGGAGACTTTATAGAGGATCAGAAGTTCAGAAAAGAACTTAAGCTTTAACAGTCTTCCTAGTGAAGCCAAAGGGCCAAAAGGAATCTGCATAGACGAGCTGAAGACAAAAGGACCTGAAGACAGATGGAGTATTCATTGGTGCCGTGTCATTTTCTTCACCCAACATCACTGACCCCAATATCAACATTTAAAATTTCCAATTCCATTTGTTCACTCAAAAATTGTACTAAATTAAGGACCGTTCAGTACTGCTCTTACACTTAGTACATATTTCCTAAGCCGCCTCCTCATATCAACCCGACTTTTCAAACATATTTCTTATACCAAATGTCAAGGTTTTAGCTTCGTCCACATACTTTCAAATGGAATCAAATTTAGTACTTTTACTACACATATAGTTCGAATATTGAAATAAAACCCCTTTGGTGTCATGGATTACAATCCATCATCAACAATTTTAAGAAGTCTATGTCGTGTAGCTGTGTCGGTTTTTAAACTGTCGGTACATAAACTTTTTCTTGTTTCTGTTTTTCTTTATTTATAATTCAATGTATGTTTGTATTATTGTATTTGTGTATTGCGTTCATACATGAATCTCTATATCCTGTGGAAAATGTGTGGTTTATATTTAGCTGACCAATAAACATTCACATTCGGTAGAGCTTTCAGTTCCTGCCTTTCTCTTTCTTGGCAAGGACCTACGTTTTTGTGCTTCAAGAGCGAGGAGGTTTATGCACGTGTCCATGCGTATGTGTGTTTCTATACATTTGCTATTGGAATTTTCTTGGTATTCGCTTAGCCAACCGCCTTTATAGGATATTTAAATGCTTTTGTTACGGAAGTTGATGCAGATTTTGTCCTTCACAAGATATTACCTATTTTTGAATTTAAGCTAAAATTTCATGAAAACCCCGATTTAAAGATGTCTATCCTGTCTTTTACCTCTTACGGTTTTCCTGTAGTGACATTTTAAAAGAATTTATATCCATTTGTTTCAGTGGGCAGGAAAGTAAATGAGATCAACAGTTTATGTATATTTCGTGGTCATTAAACTATAATTCCTCATTTATATGTATATTTAAAATATATTTCAATATTAGCCTTGCATGAACTTAAATTGGAATCTTCGAGACCAAGTAGCAACATGTCATAAAAACAACCGACATTTTCTTATCATATTTTCTATAAAAAAATTAATAAAAATTTCAAGATTCCCAAATTTCAGAATTCTATCAAAATGTAATAATGAATATATATGTATATATATTCCTCAAAGTATTTTTAAAATCACAAAGACTTAAAAAACTATATTTTTGAAAACGTAATCAGCTACTAGGGAATTGAATGGTATTAGTTTTCAAATAAAAGTAAAATCTTCAACAAAAAACCAGTAAGGAAAGCTCAAAAGTCGGGCGGGGCCGACTATATGATACCCTACACCACTATGCATATTTAGTAGAGCTCTCGTAAAAAGGTTTATACAGTGCATTTCAGAGCTCTATGAGATATTTGGTACAAAATCAAAATCTATCTAATTCTATCTAATTCTATAGCTATCTCTGAACCGGGGTTCTCCAAATTTTACGTATTAGCTTCTAGACTGAATTCGGTCTTATGTACGAAAATTCAGGTGATTTGGGCTGATATTGACCATTTAGTGCACATTTAACCCTAAATCGGATGAAGATATATATGGGAGCTATATTCAAATCTGAACCGATTTCGATAAAATTTAAAACAGCTATTCCTGTGCTTCATCTAATACCTGGTACCAAATATCAGGGTTGTGGAGTGAATATTACGAATGTATGAGTATGCTATGTTATATTCAAATCTGAACAGATATTGATAAAATTAAAATCGACTATTTTTGGGCTTTATCTGATATCTGGTACCAAATATCATTCCTGTGAAGAGTATATTACGAATGTAAGGGACTTAAAGAGCAAATCGGATGAAACATATATATGGTTGCTATATCTATATCTGAACCGATTTTCACTAAATTTGATATACTTGATTTTAGGCTGAATTTGGTCCGATGTACTAAAATTCAGTCCATTTGGACTTATATCGGCCATTTGGTGGCCAATTATCCCGAAATCGGATGAAGATATATATGGGAGCTATATCCAAATCTGAACCGATTTCGATAAAATTACAAACAGCTATTTCTGGGCTGTATCTTATATCTGGTACCAAATATCATTCTTGTGGAGTGCATATTACGAATGTGAGAGGCTTAAACACCAAATCGGATAAAACATATATATGGGAGCTATAGCTGTTCCTGAACCGATTTTCTCCAAATTTGTTGTATTTGCTTTAAGGATAATCTCGGTCACATGTGCCAAAATTCGGGCCATTTGGGCTGATATTGGCCATTTGGTGGTCAATTAACCCGAAATCGGATGAAGATATATATGGGAGCTATATCCAAATCTGAACCGATTTCGATAAAATTTAAAACAGCTATTTCTGTGCTCCATCTAATACCTGGTACCAAATATCACGGTTGTGGAGTGCATAGTAGGAATGTTAGGGACTTAAAGATCAAATCGGATGAAAGATATATATGGGAGCTATAGCTATATCTGAACCGATTTTCTCCAAATTTGATATACTTGCTTCTAGGCCGAACTCGGTTGGGTGTGCCAAAATTCAGGTAATTTGGACTGATAGTGGACATTTGGTGCACATTTAACCCGAAATCGGATGAAAATATATATGGGAGCTATATCTAAATTTGATCCGTTTCTCACCAATTTCAATAGGGTTCGTCCTTGGGCCAAAAAAATATTGTTTGGAAAATTTCATCTCAATCGGATAATAAATGCGACCTGCATTTTGTTCACAAGAATACATGGACAGACGGACGGACGGACGGACAGACGGACGGACATGCATAAATCGACTCAGAAAGTGATTCTATGAAGGTTCTCAAAAGTAACAATGGGTCTAACTCGTTTCCTTCTCCATGTTACAAACAAATGCACAAAGACATAATACCCTTACAACTATGTGGTGTAGGGTATAAAAATCAATATTTTTGTGTATATATATGAATTAAGATCATATTTTTAATGTGTTAATCAATTTCCATGTACGCGTTTTGTTATGTATAATGAAAAATTCATAATGGCAATTAATATAGGTGTTCACGTTGGCATTAAATGGATGATGACGAAAGAACAACATTCAGTTACTCATCATATTTGCACAATTATAAAACCGCAAATGTTCTTTTAGCGTTTCCGCGGAAAAACGGTTGGTATGAAACATTTAATGTTAATGGGAAAATTAAATATCATATTCGTTTTTTATTTTTGTTAAACAAGTGGTATTACAGTGCCTTTATCTTTAACCGCATATGTGAGTTAAATTGTACAGAACAAAAATACAAAACATATTTTTTTGCTGTAATTCCTTATTTAAACCTCACACACACCCAACCATGCTTAACATGAATCATATGCCCTATATACTACATACATATGTTAGTTTCTGTAGAGAAGTAAATAACAGAAATGTAAACATTTCAGTCCGAGGCAAACATGAATTTATATTAGACTTACTATTCCTCATCCTGTTTGGTTGTTTTTGTGTGTGTGCAATTTTTTTTAAGTTCAGAAAAAAAACTAATAAAAATGTTACAACGAGAAAAAGTGAAATGCACATAGACACTCATACAAGGCGTACTTAGCTCAACGGTGGCTTACTTGCTTACTTACTTACTTAAACGTTTCAATTAAAAATTCAAACAATGATACAAAGGAATTCAATGTATGTTATTATGCTCCTTATTATTTTATATTCTTCTTTGCTTTTAATTCCAAAAAAAATATATATATTTAATACACAAACGGGCATTTCCATGTTAATCTTGGAGTTATGAAGTTAAGTTTAGGTCGGGATAGGTTAAGTTTGGCAACGACTATTACTGTTTTATCTTTCAGGACATGTCGGTAATACATAAAGAACGAGTAAAAAAAGCTGTAAGTTTGGCAATGAGTTTGGCAATTAAAAAAAAAAAAATAAATAAAATAATAATATAAAATACAAAAAAAAATCTGTTACTTCTGTTAAAAAATAAAAAAATTAATTTTGTTAAAATTTTAAAAATACCGAATGTAACCCTTATATTAGGGTCGACGTGGCAACTTTTGCCATAAGCCATTCAATATTCAAACAAAAATCTATCGGTGAATAATGTAGCTAAATCATCAAAATACCGAATATAAAGAGATACCATTATATAGGGGCTATACCAAAACGTGGACCTGCACAGACAATTTTCTGTCATAGGCTGTAATATCCATTACAAACTTCAAATATGGTGGCCGTTTTAAGGTGGCTATACGAAGACGTGAACCTGCACATACAATTTCCTGTCATAACCTGTAGTATCCATTACGAACTCTAAATGCCAAATTTGAAACAATTACGGTGAATAATGTCGCTATAATCATCACAATACCGAATGTCGGGAGGTACCGCTATATATGGGCTATACCAAAACGTGGACCTAAATTGGTCCATATACCAAAAGTCCTGCAGACATAATATACATTTGAGTAAAATTTTATCATACTACTTCATTTCGTTTCGTTCCACAGACGGACAGATGGACGGACATCGGTAAATCGACATGGAATTGTATGCTGATCAATAATATATTTACTTTGTGGGGTCCAGAATGTATATTTCGAGGTGTTACAAACGGAATGACAAACTTAATATACCCTCCATACTGTGGTGGAGGGTATGGAAAGAAGAAGAACGTAATACAGAAGTTACCTAAACTTGTACTATTATGGCGATTAATTAATGTGTTCACCCATTTTAAAATAGAATTTGAAAATTGAAGCCAATTGGATTAGACTAAGCTGAAAAAAGTACTTCAGTATGTTGAATAGATATTTATTTGAAGATAACTAAACCATTCCATTTACTAAATCATCTCATAAATACTTCTGGCAACATTTAACTATCTCAACTGATTTTAGTATTTAAGGATAAAGTTCTTACCACAAATGGAGGACGGACGTGTTTACATTGTCTAAGAATATTATGCCGGTCAAGAATACGCAATGTATTTGTCGGAGCTGAAATGATTATATATCCTACATTGTATGGTGAAGGGCATATATATATATACAATATTGAATTAAATTTAGATTTTACTTCCATCCGATAATTCTTGTACTTTTTATTTATACACCATTAATCTTGCAAAATTTTAGAACTAAGTGCTACACCAAAAAATGTTCTTTTTGTACAACTCGTTCACTAAATAACAGTGCTACAATAATAAATTCATACATTTTTTAAAATCTTTTCAAACTATTTTCTTTGTTTCTATACCAAAAATTATGTAACTCCTCGAAATATTGGTTTCCCACAAAGGAAAGTATATATTCCTATCCCAACGAGCTGAGTTGATTTAGCTATGTATGTTCGTCCGTCCGTCTGTCCATGTTAATTTGTAATTACTCTACAGGTCGCAATTATGGCCCGATCTTGACGACATTTAGAATGGAGGTGGTACTAATATAAATAGATAAAAAGATGCCAAAAATGATGTTGATTTTGGTTTTTTTAGTATTTTATGACATTTTTTATATTTTTTATCGCATGCGATTTTTTCAATATGACTTATAATATTTTTCATGCCAAAAAATGTACTCAATAAATCCATTATTTTCTACTAGGTTTTTTTCTATTTGTATATTTATTCAATTAGTTAAATCTTGGATGGTACCCAAAAAATAGTGTTTTATTTTATTTTTGACATTTTGGGTCTATTTTGGGTATTTAGGTATGCTCAAATATTTTGTGTTTTTCTACTACAGTTGTTATAAATTTAAGTAAATAAATAAATCAATAAATAAATTTTGTACCATTCATAAAGTGTTTCATACATCAATGTTATACAGTGCATACAGATACTGATACAGATACGAAATACAATTCGTGGTATGTGTAAAACTGCTATGTGTACACACGGATGGCTACATTTGTAAATATAGACATAGTACGAGTATTTATGTTATTCCCAATGTTGGAATTAGTAATTTCTCACAACTCAACACACTTACATACAAACGCTTATCTGGCTGAGTATCTTTGTAGATTCAAGCGATGATATTGGCGGTGGAACGCACAGATTTGAAGGCTTTTTAGATTGGCCTTGGTATAATAATTTAAAGCGCTGCTGCTATGAATGCAATGAATATAGACGGGTTTAGTTTTTTCTTCTATCGTGTAATAAAAGCCCGTGAAACGCTACGAGTACTGGTATTTGTAGTTTAAAGTGGAACACGTTTGTATTCAGATTTTTTTATATAAAAATGTTTTCTTTACCCAAAGGTGGAGGGTATTAATAGTTCGGGCTAGCCGAACTTAAGGTTGTCTTACTAATTCTAATAAACCCCTTAATAATGTTGGTGTATCAAAGTGTACTATATATTTTATTATAAAACACAATTTCTTCCATCCTATATCATACATGTACTTTAAATAACAACAGTGTCCCTGCTGTGGCCCTGCCATTAAAAAAAATTCGCAATCATTAAAATATTTTCTTTCTTTTTTCAACTTGACAACCAAATGAATAAAAATGCAATTCATACCAAGTTTGTTTTTCTATCTCTTTTGTGTGGAATATACTTTAGGGCATTTTTGTTCCTTTCTTGTCTGAATACATGTACTTAAGGTTATAACAAGTGCAAAAAATAAAGATTAATCGTTTTATTTTATTTAGTCACATAAACACAGAAAACATAAATGTATTGCCAAAGGAATTATTTTTGGCATACATAAATGTCGTAAATGACGATATGTAATTTTTTAAATATTTCATTGTCAAACAAGTGTACAAGGTTATTATATCACGGAATATATAATTGTGGTACACATAATTAAAGACTTCTCTCTGGAAATTGGCTATATTATTATTTTGCATGCTTGAGAAAAAATGTATTAAGGTTTGGAAATCTCTTCCTTAGATCTATAGTGATTAATCTTAAATATCAATTGCTGTTTTTTACTAAGATTCTATTGTTTTTAAAGAAAAGAACAAACTTTTTTAAAACACTTTGTATGCAGCCTCAACAATACAAATGGTCTCCAATATTTTGTGCTAAATGTCAGAAAAGAGTACTATAGGGTAATGTTAATCTATATCATAGTTCGGTACACCAGTTTCTACACGTATGATTAATTTTATATATATTGTGTATCATTCATACCCAGAGTTTTTATACAAACTACCTCACTTCATGGAACCAGTTAAGGAACTAGTTCGATCAATAGAACAAGATTGGCACAACTCTAGGCAATACTGTTTTTGATGAAAGAATAAAGATTTTTAACTATAAACCAGTAAAGAAAGTCTTAAAGTCGGACGGGGCCGACTTTACGATACCCTACACCACGTTGCTAATTTAGTAGAGCTGCGTATAACAATTAAAAGTTTTTATGGGGGAATTCAATTATACACGCTACGATTATAATTATAATTTAAAGTTCAAAGGACTAAATATGCCGAAGCAAATTCGGAGTTGTATTTCCCATTTGGTGCACAATTAATTTGA
Organism: Musca domestica; assembly: GCF_030504385.1. Classification (NCBI taxonomy): domain Eukaryota; kingdom Metazoa; phylum Arthropoda; class Insecta; order Diptera; family Muscidae; genus Musca; species Musca domestica. The sequence continues at coordinate 17,441,283 of NW_026712299.1, forward strand.
AATCGGATAAAAAAAATATATGGGATCTATATCCAAATCGGAACCGATCTCGATTAAATTTGGCAAAGATATTTCTGAGCTGTATTTGATATATTTCCCTGAATATCGTGGTTACGGAGTGCATATTACGGCTGTGGGTAACAAATATGACAAACCGGATGAACAGTATATATGGGAGCTATAGCTGTATCTGAACCGATCTTCACCAAATTTGACATACTAGCTTCTAGACTCAATTCGGTCGAAAGTGCCAAATTTCATCAAATTTGGGCAAATATTAGACGTTTGGTGCACAATCAAAAGTAAATCGGACGAAGTTATATATGGGAGCTATATTCAAATCTGAACCGATATCGATAAAATTTAGCAAATGTATTTCTGAGCTGTATTTGATATATTTTTCCAAATATTGTTGTTACAGAGTGCATATTACGGCTGCGGAGGACAAAAATAACAAATCGGATGAACAATATATATGGGAGCTATAGCTATATCTGAACCGATTTCGATCAAATTTGGCATGCTTATTTTCAGATCCAATCTGATCGTACGTGCAAAATTCCATAGTATTCGGACTGATTTTACACGTTTGGTGCACAATAAAAGGCAAATCGGACGAAGATATATATGGGAGCTATATCTACATTTTGACCGATTATCTCAAATTTCAATAGGATTCGTCCTTGGGCCAAACCAATGATTTGTGCAAAATTTCATCTGGATAGGGCAATAAATGCGAACTGTACTTTGTTTACAAAAATACATGGACAGACGGACGGACGGACGGACGGACGGACGGACGGACGGACATGCATAAATCGACTCAGAATGTGATTCTATGCAGATCATCAAAAGGAACTATGGGTCTATCTCGTTTCCTTTTGCCTGTTACAAACAAATGCACAAAGACATAATACCCTGACCACCTTGTGGTGTAGGGTATAAAAATGTCTAAAATATTTTTTCCGAATATAATAAAAATTACGAATACCCAAAAAAAATCGCAGTCAATGAAAATAAGTACTTCGACAAAGTTCTAATTCGATTAAACTATTTTCGCCTGTTTGTCTCTTGTAATACCGAACAAATCTTTCACGAATACGCTTACGAAAAAATAGTGATAGAAGGCCATGTGAACAGTATTTTGTTAGCAGACAAGACCAGATGTTCAATATTTTAAGGATTTAATCCACATTTTATAACAGAATTGTTTAAAACTTGATATTTAGAGTTTAGTTACGTATTTCTTTAACTCCCATGGTACCTCCCGATATTTGGTATTTTTACTATTGTAGCAACATTTCCTAAGTATGGTGTTTCATCTATCTATATACATAAAAGAAAGTTGTGTTAGTTACTACGCTTATAACTCAAGAACCGCTGCTATGATTTTAACGATTTAGACAATTTTGGAATTGTCTCTTGGCGGAAAAGGATAATAACAAATCGCGTAAAAATGGGAAATTTAAACGTTTTCATTTTGACTTTTGAAATATACAATAGTAATGTTTTATCTTGCATGATTTCTTTTCATTATACCCTCCACCTTGGAAAGGAGGGTATATTAACTTTGTCATTCCGTTTGTAACATCCTTAAATATTCGTCTTAGACCCCATAAAGTAAATATATTCATAATCAGCATAAAATTCTAAGTCGATTTAACGATTTCCGTCTGTCTGTCTTTCCATCTGTCTGTCTGTTGAAATCACGATACAGCCCACATTATTTGACGTAGAGCGCCAAAATTTAGTAGAGCTATTTGCATTGTGTCTAGGATGGTTGGTATTGAAAATGAGATATATCGGTTCACGTTCTGGTATAGTCCCCATATAACGGTACCTCCCGATATTCGGTATTTTGATGAATTATGCCACATTTTTTTCACGAATTTGTCTGAAAATTGGTATTTGTTGGTCATAATGGGTTCTAGCTCCGGTGGCGAAACATTGCATGTATGGGTCCATGATTTGGTATAGCCCCCATATAACAGTACCTCCCGATATTCGGTATTTTGATGGTTTTTGCCACACTTTTTCACTGAATTGTCCAAAAATTGGTATTTGTGGGTCATAATGGGTCTTAGTTTGTGTGGCGAAACATTGTAATTATAGGTCCACGTTTTGGTATAGCCCCCATATAAAGGTACCTGGTATTTGTAAGTCATAACGGGTCCCTGAGCGTGTGGCAAAACATTGCATGTATAGGTCCACTTTGTGGTATAGCCCCCATATAAAGGTACCTCCCGATATTCGGTATTTTAGTTCTTTTGCCACATTTTTTCACTGATTTGTCTAAAAATTGGTATTTGTGGGTCATAATGGGTCCTAGTTCGTGTGGCGAAACATTGTAATTATAGGTCCACGTTTTGGTGTAGCCCCCATATAACGGTACCTCCCGATATTCAGCATTTTAATGGTTTTTGCCACATTGCTTCTAATGTTTCTTTTACCCTAAGGTGGAGGGTATTAAAAGTTTGGCCCGGGCGAACTTAATGTTTTTTTACTTGTTTTGACTTACTATTTTCGAATGTACATTTGTAGTTTTTTTGTTTTTGAATTCTAATATGACGTGTCTTTTGGGGTGTTAAAAGTGGCAACGGAAGAAAACTGGTATTTATAGATTTTATGTAGATTTCAAACTATCCGAATAAAATCATTTCAGAAGAGGATAAGCTATGAAAAAAAATCTATTTTTAATGTGTACGTACGGTTTATTCAATTCAATTAACTTTGTTTAATTGTCTCGATTTCTAGAGAATTGAAATTGCAGGCGGGCTACATAGAATGTAGTACCGAATCATGTGGTGGCGAAACTGAGTAGATGATGTCCAAAGGATAATTACTTTTTCAAAATCACTGATAAATTACAAAAAAGCACACCTCAATGCAAAAATTTTATAATCGGGAAAAAATCGAGAAAAAAAATGTCAATGGGATCGAATTTCAAAATTATAGTACGTTCTATTGACAAACTTCGTAAGGACTTTTAAACATTTTCTATAAAAAATCAGCGAACAAGTTGAAGGTTTTTTTTCTTTTTTTAAATGAGTCCGCAATACAATGTTAAATGGCGATCTTTCATGTCTAAGATTGGCATCTAGCTTTAAACTCCAGGACCTACATCGTGCTTCAGCTGGAAGATACAAACAGATTTAACAAACAAAATTGACCGACAAAGCGTTATGGGCTCATTTCAAAACGTGGACCTATTTCTTTCATATGACAATAATCCGTCCAATGAGAATTCAAAATGCAAAATTCATTGAGACTGCAATTGGTGAAATTTATATCCTTCCAGAAATGTTTCCTAATTTTCAAAATACCTTAAATCGATTTTGCAGGTTAAGCTATGGGTCATAACCCTCGGATAAGGGTACAATCCGGTATCAAGTATATTTTAAATTTTAACTATATTTTTAAAACTAATTTCGGCAAATGATGGCAGTAATTTGCGAAGAAACCATCCTTGCAAAAACCTATCATGGTTTGGTATCACCATCATGATTTAAGATATTTTCGGGGTCTTGGCCATTTTTCAGTCGATGGCTGAAAAATAAGATCAGGCTATTCAAAATATCTAAAACCGACGGTAGGTGAACATCAATTATAATTTTTGCATGAATATTTATTTCTATTTCGAAATTACTATAGAGTTATTACTTATAATAACAAGTAAAAAAGCTGTAAGTTCGGCCAGGCCGAACTTTTAATACCCTCCACCATTTGGTACAAATTTGGCGATTTCAAAAAAAAAAAAAAAATAAATAAATAAATAAATAAAATCCGTGAAAAATTCTGTTAAAATCTTAAAAATACCGAATGCCTATAAGACGACGTTGACCTGCATAGGCAACTTGTGTCATAAGTTATTATAATATTTACAGGCGAAACTTGAAGAAAAATCTGTTTATGATGTAGCTAAAATCATCAAAATGCCGAATATAGGGGATACTGTTATATGGGGGGCTACTCGAAGACATGGAGCTGCACAGACAATTTTCTGACATGGGCTGAACTATCCATTACGAACTTCACATGCCAAATTTTAAACAATTCCGGAGAATAATGTCGCTAAAATCATCAAAATACCGAATATCGGGAGGTACCGTTATATGGGGGCTATATGATAACATGGACCTACATGGCCCATTTACGAACTTAACCTGCCTACTGGAAAAATATACATGTGTGCAATATTTTAGCCTTATATCTCAATTTGTTCGAAAGATACCGTGATTACAACAGACAGACAGACGGGCAGACAGACGGACAGACAGACAGACGGACAGACAGACAGACGGACATGGCTAAATCGTCTTAGAATTTTACGCTGATCAAGAATATATATACTTTGTTGGGTCTGACATGAGTATTTCGATGAGTTACAAACGGAATGACAAAATTAATATACCCTCCATAGTATGGTGGAGGGTATAAAAATTGTGCCGCTTACATAAGTCAGATCTGAGATTTATTAAAATTAAAAATTGGCATAAAAGACTTAAAGTACGGGTCGACAACGCGGACCGGTCCTGATAGTATTTTATATTTGAAGTTCGCAATAGGCGCCATCCTTAGTAGCAAATAACTTTCTTTACAAGTTCTCGTCTCTTTACTCACCAAAATATTTTTCGGGTCATTATCCTTTGGCTATCCATTTCTGAGTATATTTTTGAACGCTATTTACAATAATGTTAAAATATCAATATATTAACAATATTCATTATTTTCTTTGTATTTCGCTGTTGTTGGTTTGTTTTTTATTTTGCCATATAAACGTTAAGACAAAAATATATAAAAGAAATAGAGAAAAATAAATATCAACTTTCCTCAATTACAATTACTTAGTAAAATTAATGAATAGCCAACTTATTTTTATTACAACTAAAATTGGAAAATATATTTCCGGATAATTGTATATCATTAATTCATTCGTATTACCACCAAAATTGTTAGCAGCGGCAGAAATGACTACATTCCTACATACAAATACTTTTAAGGTCACTCCTACAATCTGACGTGGTAAAGTGCGTAAAAATGCCTGTGGACTTAAAACAGTTTCCTTAACATGTTTGTAATTGTGGAATGGTCATTAATATTGTCGGCAAATTAATTTTTTAAAATGATGTTTAATGGATATAAATATTTTAATTAAATCCTTAGAAGCATTTTAATATAATCCGTTTTTAAATTTTCCAACCTTTTTGAAGCCTTCTAGTTTGGATATGAAATCAACAATATAATACCAGAAAATTAGGTTAATTTTCTCTTAAATTAGTTTTTTATATGTCGCTGTTTTTATCCACTTGGCGGTTGTGTTCTTCTTAAATTACGCCCTTTAATTTGCATTCCCCGAAAAAGGTGTTGTTGACAATATCCATTTACTTCATTTACAATTTCGCTTTACCGGTTCCATATAAAAACTGTTGTCAAGATTATGATTCACTTTATATTGGGTTACCGTCTGTCGCTTTAAATTTTGAAACACGACCGTTGGCAATCAGTGCTCGCCATTAACTACTGCGTCAAGGCTGCAACATTGTGTTAGTTAACCTCTGTTAACGGTATGTCCTCTCCGGGCCATGAGCAATAGAATCATCGTAGTTGTTCTTTTATATTTATGCCAACCTTAACATGGCCATGTTGTGCAACAGAAAACAACACACAAATAACATTTTTCCTACCAAAATGCACTTGATAACATTTTCTCTCAAAATTCTTGTTCTCTCTATTTTATAAATAAAGGTGAGTTTGTTTACAATACGCATGATCCGATTAGATTTTACCGGTTTGTTTACATTTTTTCGTATTGTTGTTTTTTTTTTATACAGGGGAACTATTATGCCGGTATTATTATTCACATTGCAAATTATCACAAACAACTTAAAAAGTGTGGGAGAAACATAAATTTGTTTTAACTGAGAGAACATATATCAAATGCTTTCTCTTCAGTAACGTTAAAGAGAGCCATATTTTAATTAAATTACAACTGCTTATAAATTCATATACGAGTAGCTACCAAAACTTGTTCAACTATTCATCACATTTTTAAAAGTTATTTATTAATAACTGTTTACTTTTAGAACTAATAATCAATTAAGTTTCCTCGTCCAAAAGGTCCAAAAGTTGTTTTCTACAATTATGTCTGTAATTTTTAAATGTATACCCTACAACACTATGTGTTGGGGGTATTATAAGTTTGATTGGGCCAAAAATTATGTAACACCACGAAATATTGGTTTCCCACATTGGAAAACATATATGGATCTTCCTATCTCGCTGAGCTGAGTCGAACTAGCTATGTATGTCCGTCCGTCCATCTGTCCATGTTAATTTGTAATCACTCTACAGGTCGCAATTATGGCCTGATCTTCACGAAATTTAGAATGGAGGTCGGGTTAGAGCCAGAATAGAACCCTATTTATTTTGGAGATGATTAGGGGTTGAAATGGACCAAAAACTAAAAAGATTCCTGATTTTGCAGTTGCTCTACAGGTCGCAATTATAGACCAATCAAAGCGGAAGTTAGCATGGAGCTAGAGCTTAGGGCTGGGCAGAAGCCTTCCAATTTTCATGGTCATCGGGTAATATCTAGTGGGTGAAATAGGCTACAACATTTGTGCTAAATAAAAGTCAAATTTGCTATTAAGCCGCGAATATTTTAAATCCCGGCGAAATCACAAATAGACGAATAGGTCAATTCTGACCGTTACGTAGATGCCGGTATTAATATATCGGATATATATAGCGAAATATATACAATGAGTATATACAAAGGAAGGGGATGTTAGTAAGAATGATATATTTTTTCACCTTACAACACAGGTTGGGGTTATTGTATACAGATTGCAATTATCGTCCGATCTTCACGACAATTTTCATAAGGGTAAGGTTAGACTCAGAAGGGCCAGGCCTATTTTTTCAAAGATGTCCACAATATATTTAGGGGTTAAAATTGACCAACAACTAAAAATGTTCCTGATTTTGCAGCCGCTATAAAGATCACAAATATAAACTAATGAACACAAAATCTCGTATGAAGTTAGAGTTAAGGACAGCGGGTAGAATGGACCACTACTTTTGTATGAAAAAATACCAACATTACTTACAGGCGATATCCGAAATACACAAAATGCGAACTTGTGGCTTTTTTATTCTGACTTCGTTAACGTATATAGCCAAATATAGTAGATAAGCATATCATATAGATGAGTCTAAATTTGGAAGTACAGAGGGGCCTCTTACTTTTGCAAAATATTTAGGGTTTCAAATGAAGCAAAAGCAGAAAAAAATTCGTAATTAGACAATTGAAGCAAATCGACACGTCTGAGAAGAGAGTTAAGGACAGAGAATAATTCTAGTATTTTGGATGACCATTGAATTATATTTAGCTGTAAAATGGACCACACAACTAAAAGCACGACGGTGCACATAAATATTGGGCAAATGTCCCTGGTGACATAATTTCAAAAGCGAAATCTTCCAAAATCGATCTGGATATAGGGTGCTTCTAACATATTGTAGTGTTGTAGGGTATCACATGGTCGGCCCCGCACGACTATAGCCTTTGCTTACTTGTTTTAAAATTTGATAACAATTTAATTTTGATCATAGCAATATTTTTTGTATGATTAATATGGAAAGTTATTATGTTCCTAGTTGGGGCCCCGAAATGGTTTCGGTATGAATTTCTGCTTACGTTACTGCCATACAGCCATAGAATGGAGATTATAATTTATAGGTAATAAATATGTATTTTTGTCTGCTTTTAGACCAAACATTTTGAAAATCCTGGAAATATTGGCGGTAGGCCAAATACAGACCTAATCAGGACCGAATCCTCCCTTCCACGGAATCAGGGTCACAATAGAAACCTATCATTTCTGGAAATTATCGGAAAATATTTAAAGGAAAAAATTAATTATTTTTCAGATTCAGATTTCAGGAGCTACTGTACTCCATAGGTCACAAATATTAAACTATGGACTCCGATTTTTGCATCATTTAAGAATCTATATCTATAAAAGAGGAAAATGTTTGTATGTTTGTTTGTTTGTAATTTATGGACTCGAAAACCGCTGAACAGATTTTCCTGAAAATTTCCATGTATACTGCAACATCGCCTGAAAGTAAAATAGGCTATATACATTTTTGAAATTCCACTTGGAACTGGATATATAGCATCAGAATCGGATGTACCTCCCAAAAATTTAGATTTTATGTGCACATATCTATTTATCGATTACAGATACAGTCTCCAAATTTGGAATGCCTAACGGAATTTGGAACAAAAGTAAATTTGCCAAATTATATTGAAATCGGTTCAGATTTAGATATAGCTCCCATATATGTTTCCGACCAATTTCGTTCATTTGATGTCTCAAACACGATATGAATGTTCGATTCCAATGAAATTTGGAAGTTTTGATGGGATTTGATCCGAAAATAAATTTGTCAAATTATATTGAAGTCGGTTCAGATTTGGATATAGCTCCCATATACATTTTCGGCCGATTTCATGTATTTGGTGCAACAAACACGATATGTATGTCCAATTTTAATGAAATTTGGAATGTGTGACGGGATTTTGATTAGAAAATAAATTAGTCAAATTCTATTAAAATTGGTTCAGATTTGGATATAGCTCTCATATATATTTTCGATCGATTTCATGTATTTTATGCACCATACACGATATGTATGTTCGATTCCAAAGAAATTTGGAATATGTGACGGGATTTTGATTAGAAAATAAATTAGTCAAATTATATAAAAATCGGTTCAGATTTGGATATAGCTCCCATACATATTTTCCGCCGATTTCACATATTTGATGCACAAAACACGATACATATTTCCGATTCCAATGAAATTCGGTATGAGTGACTAAATTTGGTACAAAAATAAATTTGACAAATTATATTCAAATACGCTCAGATTTGATTATAACTCCCATATATATTCTCGACCAATTTCACATATTTGATGCACCCAAAGCGAGAGAGACGAAATCTGGCACCAGAAAAAGTTGCCAAATTATATTGAAATCGGTTGAAGTTTGGGTATAGCTAACGTATATATTTCGGCCGATTTCATACATGTTATGCACCAAACACGATATATATGACCGTTTCCAATGAAATTCTGATTGTGTGGCGGAATTTGGTTACAATAATAAATGTGATAAATTAATTGGAAATTAGTTAAGATTTGGATATAGCAACCATATATATATTGTCGGCCGATTTCACATATTTGACGCACCAATTTCAATGAAATATGAAAGGTGTGGCGGAATTTGGTGTAAAAGTATTTTTTTGTAAATTATATTTAAATCGGATCAGATTGGGATATGATTTTAATAAGAACCATTGACCCACAACGCCTTCGGCTAACACTAAAAAACAACACAACCCGTAATTTGAAATACGCTTATTACGAGGAAGTATGTTGCCACTCAACTTCAAAAAATTGCAGTTTCCTGCACAATTATTAGAAGATTACTAATCCTTTTATTTACAAAGAATAACCAGTAAGGAAAGACAGAAGTCGGGCGGTCCACACTTTATGATACCCAACACCACTATGATTTTTGGTAGAGTCACGTGTAGCGAATAAACATTTATATTGGAAATTTAGATGTAAATTTTGTATTTAGGCTTTACAGCGGTTTAAAATTGATATAGGTTAAAACTAACCTATAAAAGCTATATCTTAATCGATTTCCACAAAACCTGACTGAGGTAAATTTATTTATTTGTGACCTTTCTATCCAAATAGCAAAATAGTTAAATATAAAATTGAATGAAGCTACTTCATCGGATCTGAAGTGGCATTCTCTATGTATTTTTTACATCAAATTAGAAAATATATATGCGAGACATATTTAAATCTGAACCAATCTCCTCAAAACTCGCAAAACTTATTTTCCGGACGTACCAAAAATTTGAACTGGAAATCCTTGTTATGGGGTACATTTTTTGGATTTGGGTGACTTAGATATATATTGGAGCTATAGCCATATTTGAGCCGAACCTAACTTGACTGATATTACACACTTAACGTATAATACTAATAAAAACAGAAAACACTATGGGGCTATATCCAAATCTGGTCCGATTATCACCAATTTCAATAGCGTTCGTCCTTGGTTGATTTGTTATGGTACAATAGTCTGTTATTAAAAATCCATTTAATAACATATTTCCTAAATTATCTTCTATTAATATTTCCAGGCAAAATTGAGAATTTCGAACATGAAACAAAAAATATTGGCATATAATATTTTTTGTGTCGTGTTCGAAATTCTCAATTTTGCCTGCTGGTATGCAAAATCAAAATTAAGTTCATAGAATCTAAGGCAACATCCTACCCAAATTCCCTCCAAACGAGGCTATTTAAAATTCAAAATGCCTTCACATCAAGTTTTCGGAAATTGACTATATTGAAATTGCTCTCAATGTTCTCTATGTGTGCCATGTTGAATAGAGATTACAGCAAAAGCCAAACATCAAAATCTCATACGCAACACATGCCCAGCCGCAAGAAATTAACAACTTTGGCAGCTTTCGGCCATTATAAAACCAAAATTCAAAACACTTTGCATATAAATGTCTCAATTTAAAATCAAACTTAATCTGCATTTGTTGTTGAATGTTGTTTCGATTCTGCAGGTAAAAAACATTTTTATGCTTAGCATGGAATGTGTTGGGAATAGTAGATAGAGTCGCAAGCAACACAGTTCCAATTATCATTATTGGGATGGTCGTCGACATCATCATGGAAACAAAAGACTAAAAGAGCTAGAGAGTTAACTGAAGTATTGCCAAATGGTTTGTTGTTTGTAAAAGCAATGAGGAAAAAGGAGGACAAAACAATAAAAAAAGTAAGCAAAGACTATAGTCGTGCGGGGCCGACTATGTTATACCCTACAACACTACAATATGTTAGAAGCCCCCTTATGTCCAAATCCATATTGGAAGATTTCGCTTTTGAAATTAGGATTTTGACTAGGGACATTTGCCCCACATTTATGCACTCCGTCGGACTGTTAGTTGTTGTAGTCCATTTTACAGCTAAATATAATCCAGTGGTCATCTAAAATGCAAGAATTCTTCCCAGTCCTTAACTCTCTTCACAGGCGTGTCGATTGGCTTCAATTGTGTGAATGCAAAAACATTTCTGTTTTTTGTTAATTTGAACCCCTAAATATGTTGCAATCATCTCCAAAAGCAAGAAGCCCCTCTGTATCTTAAAATTTAGACTCATCTATATGATTTGCTTGTCTACGATATTTGGCTATATTCGTCAACGAAATCAGCATATTTCAACCCCTAATATATTGCGGACATCTTTGAAAACAATAGGCCTAGCCCTTCTGAGTCCAACCCTACCCTTGTGAAAATTTTCGTGAGGATCGGACCATATTTGCAATACTTATATAATATCCCCAACCTGTGTTGTAAGGTGAAAATATAAAAAAGTCAAATTGAAAAAATCGCATGCGATAAAAAATACGAAAAAATAAAATAATGTCACAAAATACTACAAAATCTATATTAACATCATTATTGGCATATTTTTATGCAATTTTTTAGATTTTATACTTTTATGTCAAGAGGGCCTTCTGAATTGACAAAATTTGTCAAAATCGGTCCAGCCATTCTTGAGATATAAGCATTATAACTAGCATCCCCTTCCTTTGTATACACACATTGTATATATTTCGCTATATAGAACCGATATATTTACTATCGGTATCTACGTAACGTTCAGAATTAACCTGTTGGTCTATTTGTGATATCGCCGGGATTAAAAATATTGGCGGTTTAATGGAAAATTTGACTTTTATTTAACACAAATGTATAGTCTTTTTCACCCACTAAATGTTACCCGATGACCATCAAAATTGGAAGGCTTCTGCCCAGCCCGAAGCTCTAGCCCCATGCGAATTTCCGCTTCGATTGGTCGATAATTGTGACTTGTAGAACAACTAGAAAATCAGGAAATTTTTCAGTTTTTGGTCCATTTCAACCCCTAAATTTTATGCGATCATCTCCAAAAGAAATAGGGTTCTATTCTGACCATAACCCTACCTCCATTTTTAATTTTGTAAGGATCGGGCTATAATTGCGACCTGTAGAGTGATTACAAATTAACATGGACTGACGGACAGACGAACGGACGGACATACATGGCTAGATCGACTCAGCTCGGCGAGATAGGAAGATCCATATATACTTTCCTATGTGGGAAACCAATATTTCAAGGTGTTACATAATTTTTGGCCCAATCAAACTTATAATATCCCCAACACATAGTGTTGTAGGGCATAAAAAAGATTCTAAAACTTGTTGTAAGCACGTTTGAGCATTATTCGTAACCACAGAACCGGGAAGGAATGGTAGAAATTATCATACTAGGATAGGCATATTAGATCAGACAAGTTGAGGTGGCATTATCAATGGTTTTAATGAAAAACTATCGTGTGCACCATCCAGACAGACAGATGGACGGACACCCTTAGATCGACTCCAAATGTTCTGAAACGGATTTGGTCCAAAGGTATCTGGGGTCTAAAGCCGTTATTTCGATGAAACACTTCTTGGCCATATCAAATGATATATATCCTAAACACTTGGTTTGAATAAAACCAAACTGCCAAAGAAAACCCTGAAACAGTTGTAAAATTTTAATGTCAAAATAAAACTTACAAAATTCTTTTACCGTTTGATTGAAAGTTCTTTGGCCAGCAATAGCAAAACCGCCAACGATTTCAGTTTAAAGAGAGAACGATGACAAATATATATTCACACAGCTCAATAGTTTCTCCATAAAATTTTAGCCGCCTCAGACGACAGACAATTGCTGTGAAAGAAAAAGTGTGATTCAATTTGCTGTGGCTGAAAAGGAGGATAGCAGAGACAAACAAACAAGAGCAAACAGCAAGAGCAAATTTCATGTTTACATCGACGTAAACAAAGGTATCAACAACAGCATCAATAACAATAGCTACAGCTTCTGGCCAAGTATCATACGCAGCAATGGCATCCACTCAGAGCACAACAAAAACAATTATGAGCAAAAGTATTTCATCGGCAGGTGCTGGTGGTAGTGGTCTAGGTGGAATTCCTGCAAACACAACATGGTACCACTATCAACTACAATAACGTCAGCAGCAGCGACATCAGCAACAAATGCAATGGCCACAGTTACCTCAGATCTAGGTATTTTATGCTTCCAACAATGCAATGTGAAAGTTTCTTGTTTTATATTTGTCCACAATGTAAACGACATTGGACCCAGATTCCAGTGCGGGCGGTGGTGGTTTTAGCGGTCTTGCAAACAAACGAAACAATTCCAAGAAATTGATTCCAGCTACAAATAATGCCCAAATGGTCACTACCAAAGAACATTACGCCCACCATCATGGACATGATGTTCATAATGACACTAAAAGTGATAATCATGATGATGATCAATGGCATAATGGAAATGGCCAACAACATCTGGCCTCAATGTATCAAGACAATAATGATGATGAAGATGACCGAAATGGTGATAAAACTAAAATTACTGCGTTTGTCACATTATGGACAGCCACTTCTTGCCATTTCGTTTCGTTTGCCTTATCCGTTTGTTCGGGCCAGTCATCATTCCTGTGCTATAGTCTTACGTCACACTACAGGTGATTTTCCATTTCTGTACTTTCTTTGTGTTTTCTTTCTTTATATTAACATTCCACACATTTTACCTCCCTCTTGATTTTTTTATACCCTCCACCATACTATGGAGGGTATATTAATTTTGTCATTTCGTTTGTAACTCCTCGAAATACTCATGTCGGACCCAACAAAGTATATATATTCTTGATCAGCGTAAAATTCTAAGACGATTTAGCCATGTCCGTCTGTCTGTCTGTCTGTCTGTCCGTCTGTCTGTCTGTTGTAATCACGCTATCTTTCGTATGAATTGAGATAGATGGCTAAAATTTTGCACACATGTTTATTTTTCCAATAGACAGGTTAAGTTTGTAAATGGGCCATGTAGGTCCACGTTTTCATATAGCCCCCATATAACGGTACCTCCCTATATATTATTTTGATGATTTTAGCGACATTATTCACGGGAATTGTTTCAAATTTGGCATTTGAAGTTCAAAATGGATACTACACCCTAAGACGGAAAATTGTCTGTGCAGGTCCACGTCTTCGTATAGCCCCCATATAACGGTACCTCCCGATATTCGTTATTTCGATGATTTTAGCAACATTATTCACGGGAATTGTTTCAAATTTGGTATTTGAAGTTCAAAATGGATACTACACCCTAAGACAGAAAATTTTCTGTGCAGGTCCACGTCTTCATATAGCCCCCATATAACGGTACCTCCCTATATTCGGTATTTTGATGATTTTAGCAACATTATTCACCGGAATTGTTTCAAAATTGGTATTTGAAGTTCGTTATGGGAAGTACAGTCTGTGACAGAATATTGTCTGTGCGGGTCCAGGTCTTCGTATAGGCCCCATATATCAGTACCTCCCTATATTCGGTATTTTGACGATTTTAGGTACAATACCCACCGAAATTGTTTGAGATGTGGTATTTGAAGTTCGTAATGGATGCTACAGCCTGTTACAGAAAATTGTCTATGCTGGTCCAGGTCTTCACACAGCTCCGATATAACGGCACCTCCTTATATACGATATTTTGATGATTTTAGCTACATTATTCACTGTTTATTTTAAGTTTCGAATTTGAATATGGTAATGGTATGTATGTCCACGTCGTATAGACCCCAATATAACGGCTATATTCGGTATTTTTAAAATTTTAACAGAATTTTTTAAGGATTTTATTTTTTAAAAATTTTCAAATTCGTTGCAAATGGTGGAGGGTATTAAAAGTTCGGCCCGGCCGAACTTACTGCTTTTTAACTTGTTTGTTATTGAATATGTTTTTCATTTTATTTCCCATGGCGGGAAATCCACACTTAAATCAATTATATTTTTGAACATAATTGTCCTTTTCTCCCTGCCGTTTGTTCTTTCATTATCTCTCTCCCTCTCATATTTCCTTTTGTAAAGGATTTTTTCGATGTGTATTTTTGTGCGCCTTCTCCATTCGGTGATTATAATAATACCACGGATTTGCATATTGCTGTGGCAACATCGATCGGTTGTGTTGTCACCGCACAGCCAATATGTCAGATTGGTGGCTATGTCTATTGGTGGGTGATGCACGATTAACGCATTAATTAATAATAAATCATCGAAATATGATGCGAAAACGGACAAGATAAGTCCACTTCATCAAGTACCTCCCCCACAAAGGGTCAAAATTTTGAATAATTACAACTCTTATAAAATGTGATATAAGAGTCCGATTATCTTCAAGTTTCACATATCCCAATAATTTTATTGACCCAAGGTCTGGTGCCAAGATGGAATATATCGGTCCATTCCTTCTGGTACCTCCCCCACAAAAGGTCGAAATTTTCAAAAAATATTTTTTGCACAGAAAGAGAAGCGATCATCTGATTTTGCTCCAACTTTGAAAATCCTAATATTTGCGTCAATGCTAGGTCAGGTGCGAAAATTGTCAATATCGGTCCACTCCATCAAGTACCTCCCCCACAAGGAGCCAACATTTTGAATAATTACAACTCTTATAAACCAGTAAAGAAAGTCCGGGGCCTGAATATCGTGGGTATGCACTCGTTGGAGTGCATATTAAGGCTGTGGGTAACAAATATCACAAATCGGATGAACAGTATATATGGGAGCTATAGCTATATCTGAACCGATCTTCACCAAATTTGACATACTAGCTCAATTCGGTCGTAAATGCCAAATTTCATCCAATTTGGCCAAATATTAGACGTTTGGTGCATAATCAAAGGTAAATCGGACGAAGTTATATATGGGAGCTATATTCAAATTTGAACCGATCTCGATAAAATTTAGCAAATGTATTTCTGAGCTGTATTTGATATATTTCCCCAAATATTGTTGTTACAGGGTGAATATTACGGCTGCGGAGGACAAAAATAGCAAATCGGATGAACAATATATATGGGGGCTATAGCTATATCTGAACCGATTTCGATCAAATTTGGCATACTTATTTTCGGGTCCAATCTGATCTTACGTGCAAAATTCCATACAATTCGGACCGATATTACACGTTTGGTGCACAATAAAAAGCAAATCGGACGAAGATATATATGGGAGCTATATCTAAATTTTGACCAATTATATCCAATTTCAATAAGGTTCGTCCTTGGGCCAAACAAATGATTTGTGCAAAATTTCATCTGGATAGGACAATAAATGCGAACTGTACTTTGTTTACAAAATTACATGGACCGACGGACGGACATGCATAACTCGACTCAGAATGTGATTCTATGCATATCATCAAAACGAACTATGGGTCTATCTCGTTTCCTTTTGCCTATTACAAACAAATGCACAAAGACATAATACCCTGACCACCTTGTGGTGTAGGGTATAATTATGATGTAAGAGTCCGATTGTCTTCAAATTTCACACATTCCAATAATTTTATAAACCGAAAATCTGGTGTTAGGGTGGAAAATATCGGAACCTCCTCCATAGAGGCTAAAAATTTTAAATATTCACGAAGCTCATAAAAAGCGAAATGAACATTCCATTCAAGGCTTGGTATATCTCAATTTTTCCATCAACACATGATCTTTTATAAAAATGTATAGATCGGACCATTTCTTTTGCTACCTGGCCCAAATAGGGTTCAAGATTATGAAAAACAAAATGATTAAGGAAAGCGAAATTTCATACATACAAACACTTTTCCTAATACAATATCTGTTGTGCACATGATATATATCTGTGAACCCCTTCTGGTACCTCACTCACAAAGGGTCACAATTTTCAATACTTTTATCTGTAATAACTTCTGAAACGAGTCAGCGATTCTTCACAACTTGTTATATCTAACTGTATCTCTCTATTATTATACCAATGGTTTTATATGTATAAGATGAAGCATGAAAATAGAATACTTCGGTCGACTATGTCTGGTACCTCACGCACATGTTAACATTTTCTAAAAATTACTTTATATGTCATATAAAGTAAAGGAAGTAACTAATACGGATCAAACCTGGCACGTCGCAATATTTATATAATTTTTATTAGGTTCGATACGAAATGACCAATATTGGCACATTCCTTTGGAACCTACGGGTTAAACATTTCAATAATATAACAGAAGTCAAAATATTTTTAAAATATCGTACATTGCCTGAGGGTATACATCTGTCGGCAAAACCAGAAGATACTTTTTAACTTGTTTTTTTTTTTTTCTTTTACATATTTTATTTCATTTAATTTATTTCACATTCGCGTGCAGTGATTCTCTTGCTAGATACATCAATGGTGTCTCGTTCCTACCTTGTATTTGTGATGACAAATCCAACAAAAATAAGAAGCACTTAAAATTTTTATTAGGTTTCCCAAAGGATTTCCATGATTATTGTTTACTTTATAGAGTTGGAAGTAGTAGTTATAGGTACGAGTTTCTTTACTTTGTTATAAAAAAGTATATAAAATGTGCTACATTTATGTGTAGTAGATGTATGTATGTATTTTTGAAGAATAAATATAAATATCCCGAATAATGTTTTGGTTGTGGAAGTATCAATATTGTGAATTGCCTCGGGTATACGACCGATATTCTTAAAAAGTTGACTGGCGCTGATAAGAACTGATGGAAAAGTAAAAACTTCAAAAAATGGTTCTTAGTCCCACTTTTTAATGTACCCATGGTTATAAGCCCTCATATGATCTCTTCTAAAACTATATTGGTTATCTGTTTGTTTTTCTTCCAAGATGAGCTTAAGGTTCTGAAATTTGTCATGAAAAGAAAAGTCATATTATTACCTATTCAGCATTAGAGTGCCTATTTTCAAACAGAGGTAAAATTTTATAATGTCAAATTTACATTGAAAGTATCTAAAAATTGCAAATACTATTTCAGTTTTGATTGGAATGCTTAGAATTTATGATACAGTTCTCGGCTATTACATAGAGTACCAGAGACAAAATATGTTTAAATACGTGTACAATTAATTTTAACATATCTAAGTTTTTAAGTAATCATCTTCAAGAGAATTGTAAAGACCATATAATTTATATTATAAACAAGTAAGCAAAGGCTATAGTCATGCGGGGCCGACCATATGATACCCTACAACACTGCAATACGTAAGAAGCCCCTTATATCCATATCGATTTTGGAAGATTTCGCTTTTGAAATTATGTCACAGAGCACTGACCTGACCAGGGACATTTGCCCAATATTTAAGCACTCCGTCATACTGTTAGTCGTCGTGGTCCATTTTCCATCCTTCCCTGTCCTTAACTCTCTTCTCAGGCGTATCGATTGGCTTCAATTGTGTAATTAGGATTTTTTTCTGTTTTTGATTCATTTGAACCTCTAAATATTTTGGGATTATCTCAAAAGCAAGAGGCCCTTCTGTATCTCTAAACTTAGACTCATCTGTATGATTTGCTTGTCGCAATATTTGGATATATTCTTCAACGAAATCAAAATAAAAAATTCCGGTTTTTGTGTATTTCGGATATCGCCTGTAAGTAATTTTTTTACACAAAAGTAGTGGTCCATTCTACTCGCTGTCCTAAACTCTTACTTCGTGCGAGATCTCGTGTCCTTTGGTTTCTATTTGTTGCTTTTATAACGGCTGGAAAATAAGGAAAATTTTTAGTTGTTGGTCCATTTCCACCCCCAAACATATCGCGGACATCTTTTAAACCTATAGGCCTATCCTTTCTGAGCCTTACCCTACCCTTGTGAAAATTTTCGTGAGGATCGGATAATAATTGCAATCTATATATAACCCCAACCTGTGCTGTAAGGTGAAAAAATATTACAAAATGTACACCTCAATATTATAAGTCAAATTGAAAAAATTGCATGCGATAAAAAATATGAAAAAACAAAAATATGTCACAAAATTCTACAACATCTGTATAAACATCATTATTCACATATTTTTTTTTTTTAGATTTTATACTTTTATGCCAAGAGGGTATTCTAAATTGACAAAATTTGTCAAAATCGGTCCAGCCATTTTTGAGATATGAGCATTTGAGCTAAAATCCCCTTTCTTTGTGTATATATATTGTATATATATCCGATATATTTACTATCGCCATCGACATAATGGTCAGAAGTGACCCGTTCGTCTATTTGTGGTTTCATCGGGATTAAAAATATTCGCGGTTTAATGGAAAATTTGACTTTTATTTAACACAAATGTTATGGTCTATTTCACCCACTAAATATTACCCAATGACCATCAAAATTGGAAGACTTCCATAATTGCGACTTGTAGAGCAACTGCAAAATCAGGAAATTTTTCTGTTTTGGTCCATTTCAACCCCTAAATATTATGCGATCATCTCCAAAAGAAATAGGGTTCTATTCTGACCCTAGTCCCACCTCCAGACGGATAGACGGACAGACGGACGGACGGACATACATAGCTAGATCGACTCAGCTCGGCGAGATAGGAAGATCCATATATACTTTCCTATGTGGGAAATCAATATTTCGAGGTGTTACATAATTTTAGGCCCAATCAAACTTATGTTACCCCCAACACATAGTGTTGTAGGGTATAAAAATAGTTATTTTTAAAAAAGATGGTGCTACGAAAAACATAAAAATACCATCTGAATCACAAGTTATAAAAATTTAAATGAAGCACCATATCAGAATGCTAATCTACTAATATTTGAATTAAAAGAAAACATTGCTTAAAATGCAGCACGTCTTAGAATAATTTTGGAAATACCAATAAGTTCATTAAATGTAATTTATCTGTAAAATCTTCAAGATATTTAAACGACATTTTGAACTCATTAACATTTAAATTATTTATTAAACACACAGACATCTGGGATTGATGCAAAGAGATTCAGAAAAACATGCACATTTACACTCCTGAGCTTGTATCCCCCGAATCAAATTGCTTTCTTGATGTATAAAATTACAAAATTTTTGCACCTCATTAAAAGGATTTTACCGCATTAATATATGTTACTGTCACTTGACTTCAGCTGAGAGATGATTGGAAAGTAAAGCTGGATGTTAGTTGGAAAAGAAAAACAAACAAAATGAAAAACGCAAAGAAAAGATAATTGAAAATTCAAATAATTGTCAACATTTCCATAAAGCAACGTGACTTGCAAATACATAGAGCTGAAGACTCGTTGGCATAATACTACCGCATATTCTCTAAAGGTTGATTATATTTATTTTCAATCGAACATACCCTAAGGAATAGGGATATTTTTTTTATCAAGAAAAAAAAAATACAAATGAGAAGTAAATACATCGATAAAGACAATCTGTCTCTTCAGTAGTAATGCTTAAGACAAGCACGTTTTTTATTCTGCAGCATAATCATTGAAATTGTACTGCGTGATGGTTGAATGTGTTTTTTTTTTTTTTAAAGTATTCGTTTAAATTGTGCAATGAAATTTCGGGTGGAATAGACAACTTGTTTCTGGTACAAATATTTTTGATGAACGAATTCATAACGATTAATAAAACTTCAGTAAATTAAGGCCAAAGTCGGGCCGGTTTTTTGATGCCCTACATCACTTTGAACATATAGTAGAGCTGCATATAATAAATAAACGTTCTTATGGGAGGATTTGAATGCGAATTATGGCTTTAAAGCATAATTGACGGAGGCATTTGTGTCAGAACCGATATTCATCAAAACCATCCTATTTGACAGTATTTTACGGATGTGAGAGGGTAAAATACAAAATCGGATAAAACATATATGTGAGGCCAATTGATACACTTTCTTCCAGGCTTAATTCGTTCGTATGTGCCAAAATACATTCAATTGGGGCTTATATTAACCATATGGTGCAAAATACACTTGAAGTAGAGTAAAGAT
The DNA here is from genome assembly GCF_030504385.1 of Musca domestica. NCBI lineage: Eukaryota > Metazoa > Arthropoda > Insecta > Diptera > Muscidae > Musca > Musca domestica. Next base: position 17,462,266 of record NW_026712299.1, read on the forward strand.
ATATATCGGAGCTATATCCAAATCTGAACCGATCTTGATAAAACTTGACAAAAAATCTGAGCTCTATAGTTTTTGTTTTTACAAAAAAAAAAAAAAAAAACGGGCTCAAGCTAGGCTATTTTGCAAAACACAGGCGCTAATTTCTTGTTCTATGAAAATCTGGAATAAAAACTATCAAATGCGACAAATATCATCTGAAAAATTTTATAAAGAAATAATTTTCATTTCAGATTTTCATGGAAAGAAAATCCAGCCTCAGGTTTTAAATTCTTTGATGTAACTTTGTGAGATTTGGAAAATGTACACAAGGAAAATATCATTACTATGATCAGCGAGGTTTCAATAATACCACTTAAACTTTTATCAACTACCTAAGTGTGACATTACAATATTGTAGGAGTTAACGATGTTTAATACTTTTTCTTTATTTTATACAGGAAAATTATATTATTGATATCTACAACTTTTCGACAATCGAAACTTAAAAAACTGCCAAACAGACCATCTTTGTGACAGATTCCTGTGAATAAAATTCAAATTGTCAATAATAATCTAAACTCTAAACGATGCACATTATATATTATCCTCAACACATTTATCCTTATAGACATGACACATATACATAAAAACAATCACACATATACGTTCATTCACAATCACATATTATAATCACGGCATTTCTCACACCATAAACAATTATTTAAAGAATATTTTACATGAGCTATTGTAGTTTATTCAGCTGTAATAATTGTAGTTGTAAAGTGTTAATGCTCGAATAATCTGTGTTGAAAGCAAATGTGAATGCCACAAAATTGCTATAACCAAGAGTAGAAGCAGAGAGCAGACTAATTTCTTTGGAAATGGCACAGAACAGTGAGCAAAGACAAACACAAATTCGCAAGAATGCCAAACATTTAATTCTAATGAAATCTCAACAGAAATTCTTTAAAGCACGAAGAGACATTTCATAGACATTATTGAGACAAGGATACAAAGGACAAGTGGATAAAAAAACCAGTAAGGAAAGCTCAAAAGTCGGGCGGGGCCGACTATATGATACCCTACACCACTATGCATATTTAGTAGAGCTCTCGTAAAAAGGTTTATACAGGGCATTTCAGAGCTCTATGAGATATTTGGTACAAAATCAAAATCTATCTAATTCTATCGTGCATTTTATGAACTATAGCTATCTCTGAACCGGGTTTCTCCAAATTTGACGTGTTAGCTTCTAGACTGAATTCGGTCTTATGTACGAAAATTCAGGTGATTTGGGCTGATATTGACCATTTAGTGCACAATTAACCTGAAATCGATAGAATAATGTGAAGAGTATGCTATGTTATATCCAAATCTGAACAGATATTGATAAAATTAAAATCGACTATTTTTGGGCTTTATCTGATATCTGGTACCAAATATCATTCCTGTGAAGAGTATATTACGAATGTAAGGGACTTAAAGAGCAAATCGGATGAAACATATATATGGGAGCTAGAGCTATATCTGAACCGATTTTTACTAAAATTGGTGTACGTGCTTCTAAGCTGGTTTCGGTCGGATTTGCCAAAATTGATGCCATTACGGCCATTTGGTGGTCACTCACCCGAAATCGGATGAAGATATATATGCCAGCTATATCCAAATCTGAACCGATTTCGATAAAATTTAAAAAAGCTATTTCTGTGCTCCATCTAATACCTGGTACCAAATATCACGGTTGTGGAGTGAATATTACGAATGTAAGGGGCTAAAACACTAAATCGGATGAAACATATATATGCTATATCTATAACTGAACCGATTTTCACTAAATTTGATATACTTGCTTCTAGGCTGAATTTGGTCCGATGTACTAAAATTCAGTCCATTTGGACTTATATCGGCCATTTGGTGCACAATTAACCCGAAATCGGATAAAGATATATATGGGAGCTATATCCAAATCTGAACCGATTTCGATAAAATTTAAAACAGCTATTTCTGTTCTCCATCTAATACCTGGTACCAAATATCACGGTTGTGGAGTGCATGTTACGAATGTGATAGGCTTAAACACCAAATCGGATAAAACATATATATGGGAGCTATAGCTGTTTCTGAACCGATTTTCTCCAAATTTGTTGTATTTGCTTTAAGGCTAATCTCGGTCACATATGCCAAAATTCGGACCATTTGGGCTGATATTGGCCATTTGGTGGTCAATTAACCCGAAATCGGATGAAGATATATATGGAAGCTATATCCAAATCTGAACCGATTTCGATAAAATTTAAAACAGCTATTTCTGTGCTCCATCTAATACCTGGTACCAAATATCACGGTTGTGGAGTGCATAGTACGAATGTGAGGGACTAAAAGATCAAATCGGATGAAAGATATATATGGGAGCTATAGCTATATCTGAACCGATTTTCTCCAAATTTGATATACTTGCTTCTAGGCCGATCTCGGTTTGGTGTGCCAAAATTCAGGTAATTTGGACTGATAGTGGACATTTGGTGCACATTTAACACGTAATCGGATGAGCTATATCTAAATTTGATCCGATTCTCACCAATTTCAAAAGGGTTCGTCCTTGGGCCAAAAAAATATTGTTTGGAAAATTTCATCTCAATCGGATAATAAATGCGACCTGCATTTTGTTCACAAGAATACATGGACAGACGGACGGACGGACGGACAGACGGACTGACATGCATAAATCGACTCAGAAAGTGATTCTATGAAGGTTCTCAAAAGTAACTATGGGTCTATCTCGTTTCCTTCTCCATGTTACAAACAAATGCACAAAGACATAATACCCTTACCACTATGTGGTGTAGGGTATAAAAACAGGCAAACATTTTATATAAACAAATACTTAAACATTTTTGAGGTTTCCATTGAAATATTTGCTTGGGGGAATAAAGTCTTAATATAGCAACCAAAGACATTATAAATATACAATTAAAAGGGAGATACTTAAGAACATGAAAAAAGTAAATAATCTGCTTTCTATCCGCTGGTTTATTTACATAAGTTTGTATTATTAGTAAAAGGTTTGATCTTTAGACGTTTTTTAATTTATTAGGCTTCATTGGTGCCATTCACTTTATCTATAGATTTAAGAAATACTCAACACTCGTACATCCTTCCCCCCCTAAGGGACTGAATGTAGGGAAAAGTAATCATGTTAACATGTTCAACAAACTGTATTGACAGCTCAATTACTGATGAGGTGCGGGCTTTAAGCATCTTTCATACCTTCTTTCTTTTGCTGAATTTATTTTTTATCCTTTGGTGTTTTTGCGGTTTGAAAAATAATTTACAGTTAAAATTACCCCATAAGAAAAAGTCCCATCTGCTGCATACATACCTTCTCACATATATAGAAATGTGCGTGAAAGGAATTTGCCTGAAGTTGATTTTAAATAATGAATGTAACTACAAGGTGTAAAAAATTCTTCATACACACATAGTTAGTTTAAATGGTTCTTGCAAGGAATAAAACAGAAAGCATCGATTATATCTTTGGGAGTGGATGCATGCTGTTAATTCCTTTAGGGCTGTTTTTTACATTGTAAAATAAATGTTTGTCCGCCCTTGGAAAATCGAAAATTTATCTTGGCCATAGACGTTTTTTTAATAACCCTGTTTTCAAAAAGTATGTTTGTATTTTCAAATTCACTCAAAGAATATATTAGCATTGAATGTCTCTTGATAGTGCGTCTTAACAATCTTCTTTTGGAGACTTCTAATCTGGAGTTACTAGTTAATGAAAATTTATTATTACCGTTACGAACCCTAAATAAATCAGTCGGGCGGGGCTGAGTATATGATACCCTTCACCACTGTGTATATTTAGTAGAGCTCCCGTAACAAAAGCATTTATTTCAAGTAGATCATTCCACTTATCAATATTTGGCTTTAGAGCAGATATGGTTTGCTATAGAGTGAATGACATCACTTGGAGAAGGATTATATTAAAAATATATATATCGTAGCCGAGTTGCACAAAATGGAAACGTACGTCCCGAAATTCACTTCATTTGGGCTGATATTTGCCATTATTTGCACAATAATCTTGAAATCTGATTAACCTAGCTATATCCAAATTTAAGCCGTTGTCGATACAATTTGGCAAAAGTATTTCCAAGCTTTATAAGATATCTGGTACAAATATCATTGTTGCGCAATGTGTATTACGCTAATGAGGGACTTTAACCCCCGCTATATAGGGATATACAAAAATGTGGACCTATACATACAATGTTTTGCTGACGGAGCTAGAACCTATTAGAACCAACAAATTCCAATTTTTAGAAAAATCCGTGAAAAAATGTGACAAAAACCATCAAAATACCAAATATCGGGAGATACCGTTATATGGGGCTATACCAAAGCGTGGACCTATACATACAATGTTTCGCCACATGAACTAGGACCGATTATTACCTACAAATACCAATTCTCAGTCAAAGCCGTCAGAAAATGTGGCAAAAATCATCAAAATACCGAATATCGGGAGGTACCCTTATATTGGGACTATACCAAAACATGGACCTATACATGCAATGTTTCGCCACCAGAGAAAGAACCCATTATGACCAAAAAAATACCAAATTTTAGAAAAATCCATGTAAAAATGTGACAAAAATCATCAAAATACCGAATATTGGTAGGTACCGTTATATGGGGGCTATACCAAAGCGTGAGTCTATGCATACAATGCTTCCCTACACGAACTAGGACCCATTATGACCAACAAATACCAATTTTCAGACAAATCCGTTAAAAAGTGTGGCAAAAATCATCAAAATACCGAATATCTGGAGGTACCGTTATATGGGGGCTACATCAAAGCGTGGGCCTATGCATACAATGCTTCGCCACACGAACTAGGACCCATTATGACTAACAAATACCAAATTTTTTGACAAATCCGTAAAAAATGTGGGAAAAATCATAAAAATACCGAATATCGGGAGGTACCGTTATATGGAGACTACACAAAACGATATATCCCATTTTCAATACCATCCTATATATCTCATTTTCAATACCAACAATCCTAGACACAATACAAATTTTTCTGCTAAATTTTGACGCTCTACGTCAAATAATGTGGCCTGTATCGTGATTTCAATAGACAGACGGACAGACAGGCAGACAGACGGACAGACAGACGGACATTAAATTAAATCGACTTAGAATTTTATGCTGATTATGAATATATATACTTTGTGGTATCTACGACGAATATTTAGGGATGTTATAAAAGGAAAGACAAAGTTAATATACCCTCCTTTCCAAAGTGAAGGGTACAAAAATGAATATATTCGTAATCGCAATAATTACATATTAGATAACATTCTTAATTATGGACTTACATAATTTCTTTGCCATTTTCGCTCATGCTTCTCATATGTACAATTAGCCAGCGTTTCCCATTTATGTTAACTTGTCATTTTAAAGCGACTTGGATTTTGTTTTCTGCTATGAAGTTTTCCTTACAGACCTCTATTGTTTGCAGATGTTTTTCATGAAGTTCGTATTAAGTTCTTTTAGCGTTTTTTATTCTTCTTTCAACTTTTTGTTTCGAAGAAGAGAGGAAGCGAAAAAGCATGAGTTATTACAACTTTTGGAGAGAAAGACAATAATAAATCCTGACAGCAGTTGGTCGTAACCTTTTCTTGCTCCATTTGCATTTACTTGGCATTTCCTTTCTTTGTGGAATTTCGTGGGCTTTAAGTGAACATTTTTTTGTCGTTTCCTCTTTTAGACAAAAATGAAATTATGTCATTTCCTATGTTTGCTGCTTGTAGTTTAGTAAATGACAAAATGCTATTTAAATTAAAGTCATATTCATGCGTAAAGTTTTGCTGCTAAAAATTGTTGCTGTTGGAAAATTTCAAAATATTCATGCGTAAAGTTTTGCTGGTAAAAATTGTTGCTGTTGGAAAATTAAACCTATTTCCCATCTCTTTTTAATTTTAACTGGCTTATGTTATAATTTAATCACACATTATTAAAACTACCCAGTGCAAAACTATTTTATTCTTTCAGGAAAAAAATCGATACTAATAAAATATTCTTCTTGTGTTTCGCCATTCTAGGTAATTAAGAGATATCTCCATTGTAATTTTTTAAAATATTTGAACTATGTACCCCAATATCTGCATTTCTAATCAAAAGGGTTTCATGTATACAAAAACTTTACTTCCTAAAGAAGAACTTTACTTGGGAAAAAGGAACTAAAATATGGGTATATACTCCTCTGAATCGATTTCTATTAAATTTGCGGGCCACTTTTGACTGAACCGATATTCATATTCAAAATCCAACCTTTTTGATGAAGATATGTATGGGAGCTATTCTATTCTGTATCGGGTACGGGTGTGAGGGACTAAAATACAAAATCTGATGAAACATATAAATGAGGCCTATGGCTAACTCTTAATTTATATACATCAAATTAATACCCTTTCTACCTTTCTATTCGGGCTTATATTAGCCATTCGGTGCGCAATAAACTTGAAAAAGGATAAAGATATATATGGGTGCTATATCCAACGTTAACCGATGTCAATAAATTTCGCAAAGGTATTTCTCAGCTTTATTTGATATATTTTCTGGAATATCATTGTTACGGAATGCATATTACAGCCGTGGAGGACAAAAATTTGATATTTTTGATTTCGTTTAAATTGTTAAATACAAATCGGACGAAGTTATATGTGGGATCTATATATAATCGGTAAATTTTTAGATATACCTCCCATATATATCTTCGTCCGATTTGCCTTTTATTGTGCACCAAATGTGTAATATCAGCCCGAATAGTATGGAATTTTGCACATACAACTCAATTAGGCCTGAAAATAAGTATGCCAAATTTGATCGAAATCGGTTCAGATATAGCTATAGCTCTCATATATATTGTTCATCCGATTTGCTATTTTTGTCCTCCGCAGCCGTAATATTCACCCTGTAACAACAATATTTGGGGAAATACATCAAATGCAGCTCAGAAATACCTTTGCTAAATTTTATCGAGATCGGTTCAGATTTGGATATACCTCCCATATATAACTTCGTCCGATTTACCTTTTATTGTGCACCAAACGCCTAATATTTGTCCAAATGGGATGGAATTTGACATTTACGACAGAATTGAGTCTAGAAGTATGTCAAATTTGGTGAAGATCGTTTCAGATATAGCTATAGCTCCCATATATACTGTTCACCCGATTTGTTATATCCGTTACCCACAGCCGTAATATGCACTCCGTAACAATATTCAGATGTATTCAGTATATCAAATACAGCTTAGAAATATCGTTGCCAAATTTTATCGAGATCGGCCCCGATTTGGATATAGCTCCCATATTTATCTTTACCCGATTTCAAATTAATTGTACAAGTCCAAATTTTAAAGATACAAATGCTTCGGCGTATTTAGTCTTTTAAACTTTAAATTTTAACTATAATCATAGCGTGTATAATTGAATTCTCCCATAAAACTTTTAATTGTTATGCTGAGCTCTGATAAATTAGCAAAGTGGTGTAGGGTATCATAAAGTCGGCCCCGCCCGACTTTAAGATTTTCTTTACTGGTTTTGTCTTAGTTAAGTTCCGATTTGGGACATATATTTCCATTGCACCAGAAATTATCCGCTTTTTCTTTCGTTCATCAAGTTAACTACAATCTGTTGTGTATGTTTTTCATTTTGCAGTTTTCACAACATTTTGATGCTTTTGTTCAATCTTTGGTCTTTTTTGCTGATACGAGTAATACAAATTTAACTCTCATGTATTTGATTCGTTTGGCTGTTGAATGTTGGCTAATGGTGGCAGCATCAACCGGACCAAAGCCTAGTGACAAGAAAGAGAAGTTCGACATATCTCTTACGCCCCTTCTCAGCTGTGGTATGCAAAATAACAACTGAAATGTAATTAAAAAATATGTTTATTTGGCCTATATCCAATGTGAGATGCGAAGCAAGCAATTGTCTGCAATTTTTTTTTTTCATTGTATTTATTTGCTAAAACTGCCAAAGGATGTCCAAACGAAACATAATGAAAAACAAAAGAAGAAAACAACTGAACAAAATATAAACAAATAAAACATAAATAATGAGGTTGTTGTTTTGTTTCATTTTTGTTGCCCTTTTTGTGTTGCAATTTTTATCCTGCAAGTGTTTCAAGTTTTCCCCAAGTTGTGAAAATGTGTTTTATATCTCCAATACGGATGGTTTTTACAAGGGTACTTATGTCGGTTTGTAGAAAAGTAAAAGAAAAGTGTATTTAATATGGATCTACTACGCTGTAACGTACTTATATAACAATATCCTCCAATTTAAAGAAGTTTTAAGGTTTCTGCCGCAGAATATAACTAAATTCTGCAAGTCAACAAGAGTTTTTTCATTTAAATGTTCAGCTTTACTTTAGTATGTAATTACATCTTTTTGCAATTCGCTGTTATGCATGTTCAGTTCAAACCACATTCGCATTCTAAAAAAGTTAACGGGTTAATAAAACATGTAAGAAAAGGCTATAGTCGGGTAGGGCCCTATAACACTATAATATATTGCAAAGCCCCCTTTGGTCCAAGCCCATTTCGGCCAATTACGTTTTTGAAATAATGCAATACAATCCTGCAAAAATGTTACCTTTTGTTTTTAATCGGTGACGTTTGCCTTTGGTATTCAAAATAATTTCACACAAAGTCCATCCTATCCGTTATATATTTTCCAATTACCACACAAAATGCTAAAATGTTACCTCATGAGAAATTCAGTGTCAATTGGTTTTTAATTGTGGCCTATAGAGCGACTGCAAAATCAGAAAATTTTTAGTTTTCGGTCCATTTTAATCCCATAAGATTTTGCTATCATCCGTCACCCTAACCTTAACTCCATGCAAAATTTCGTAAGGATAGAGCCTTAATCGTATAGGAACATGGCTAGACGGGAAACCAATATTTCGAGGTGTTACATAATTTTTGGCCCAATCAAATTTATAATACCCCTATCACATAAGGTATATATACTATGAATTAAATGGTACTATTTATACCCTACAACACTATGTGTTTGGGGTATTATAAGTTTTATTGGGCCATAAATTATGTAACACCTCGAAATATTGGTTTCCCACATAGGAAAGTATATATAGATCTTCCTATCTGGCTGAACTGAGTCGATCTAGCTATGTATATCCGTCTGTCCGTGTGTCCATGTTAATTTGTAATCACTCTACAGGTCGCAATTATGGACCGATCCTCACGAAATTGAAAGTGGAAGGCCAGAATAGAACCCTATTTCTTTTGGAGATGATCGCATAATATTTAGGGGTTGAAATGGACCAAAACCTGAAAAATTTCCTGATTTTGCAGTTGCTCTACAGGTCACAATTACAGACCAATCGAAGCGGAAGTTAGCATGATGCTAGAGCTTATGGCTGGGCAGAAACCATCCAATTTTGATGGTCATCGGGTAATATTTAGTGGGTGAAATAGACATAACATTTGTGTTGAATAAAAGTCAAATTTTCCGTAAACCGCGAATATTTTTAATCCTGGCGAAATCACAAATAGACGAACAGGTCAATTCTGACCGTTACGTAGAAGCCGATAGTAAATATATAGGATATATAGAGATTTAGACAAACTCTGTAAATTCAGAATGCCCTCTTGACATAAAAGTATAAAATCTAAAAAAATTGCATAAAAAGATGCCAATAATGATGTTAATATAGATTTTGTAGTATTTTGTGACATTTGTTTTTTATTTTTTCATATTTTTTATCGCATGCGATTTTTTCAATTTTACTTAAAATATTGAAATATTTGTAATATTTTTTTCAACTTACAACACAGGTTGGGGTAATTATATACAGATTGCAATTATCGTCCGATCCTCACGAAAATTTTCACAAAGGTAGGGTTAGGCTCAGAAGGGCTAGGTCTATCATTTTCATAGATGTCCGCAATATATTTAGAGGTTGGAATGGACCAACATTTAAACACGTTCCTGATTTTGCAAACGTTATAAAGGCCACAAATAAAAACCAAAAAACACGAAATCCCCCATGAAGTTAGAGTTATGATAGCGGGTAGAATGGACCACTACTTTTGTGTATAAAAATACCAACATTACGTACAGGCGATATCCGAAATACACTAAAGGCGAACTTCTGACTTTTTATACCCTACACCACAAGGTGGTCAGGGTATTATGTCTTTGTGCATTTGTTTGTAACAGGCAAAAGGAAATGAGATAGACCGATAGCTCCTTTTGATGATCTGCATAGAATCACTTTCTGAGTTGATTTATGCATGTCAGTCCGTCTGTCCGTCTGTCCATTTTTTTTGTGAACAAAATGCAGGTCGCATTTATTATCCGATTGAGATGAAATTTTGCATATATCATTTGTTTGGCCCGAGGACGAACCCTATTGAAATTGGAGATAATCGGTCAAAATTTAGATATAGCTCCCATATATATCTTCGTCCGATTTGCCTTTTATTGTGCACCAAACGTGTAATATTAGCCCGAATTGTATGGAATTTTGCATATACACCCAAATTAGTCCTGAAAATATGTATGCCAAATATGATCGAAATCGGTTCAGATATAGCTATAGCTCCCATATATATTGTTCATCCGATTTGTTATTTTTGTCCACCGCCGCCGTAATATGCACTCTGTAACAACAATATTTGGGGAAATATATCAAATACAACTCAGAAATACTTTTGCTAAATTTTATCGAGATCGGTTCAGATTTGGATATAGCTCCCATATATAACTTCGTCCGATTTACCTTTTATTGTGCACCAAACGTCTAATATTTGTCCAAATGGGATGGAATTTAGTAATTACGACCGAATTGAGTCTAGAAGCTGCTATGTCAAATTTGGTGAAGATCGGTTCAGATATAGCTATAGCTTCCATATATATTATTCATCCGATTTGTTATATTTGTTACCCACAACCGTAATATGCACTCCGTAACAACGATATTCAGGGAAATATATGAAATACAGCTCAGAAATATCTTTGCCAAATTTTATCGAGATCGGTTCAGATTTGGATATACCTCCCATATATGTCTTTATAAGATTTCAAATTAATTGTGCACCAAATGGGCAATACAATTCCGAATTTAAAAGATACAAATGCTTCGGCATATTTAGTCCTTTGAACTTTAAATTATAATTATAATCATAGCGTGTATGATTGAATTCTCTCATAAAAACTTTTAATTGTTATGTGGAGCTCTACTTAATTAGCAAAATGGTGTAGGGTATCATAAAGTCGGCCCCGCCCGACTTTAAGACTTTCTTTACTGGTTTTTGTAATATTTTTTACCCTACAACACAGGTTGGGGATATTATATAAGTATTGCAAATATCGTCCTATCCTCACGAAAATTTTTACAAGGGTAGGGTTTTGCTCAGAAGGGCTAGGCCTATTGTTTTCAAAGATGTCCGCAATATATTAGGGGTTGAAATGGACCAACAACTAAAAATTTTCCTGATTTTGCAGCCGTTATAAAGGTCACAAATACAAACCAAAGAACACGAAATTCCGCATAAAATTAGAGTTAGGACAGCGGGTACAATGGATCACTAATTTTGTGTGAAAAATACCATCATTACTTACAGGCGATATCCGAAATACACATAAGGCGAATTTCTGGCTTTTTTATGATGATTTCATTGACGAATATAGCCAAATATAGTAGACAAGCAAATTATATAGATGAGTCTAAATTTGGAGATACAGATGGGCTTCTTGCTTTTGGAGATGATTGCAAAATAATTAGGGGTTCAAATTAACCAAAAACAGAAATGTTCTTCCGATCACACAATTGAATCCAATCGACACGCCTTTGAAAAGAGTTAAGGACAGGGAAGAATTCTAGCATTTTGGATGACCATTGGATTATATTTATCTGTAAAAAGGACTACAACAACTAACAGCCCGACGGAGTGCATAAATGTTGGGGAAATGTCCCTAGTCAAAATCGAAATCTTCTAATATGAATTTGGACATAAGGGGGCTTCTAATATATTGTAGTGTTGTGGAGTATAACATAGTCAGCCCCGCACGACTATAGCCTTTTCTTACTTGTTTTAATACTACTGTTCGTTATAAGCAGTGTTCTCTATAAGTGCAGTTCTCCTGTATTCATTTATGCAGTTTAGCAAAGGATGTACATTGCCTTTTGTAGGCAATATTTTTTTCTTTCAACTTTGCATACAGAAATCGGAAACAAACTGCCTATCAACCGCTGACTACTTCGGTGGGTTTTAAAATTGCATTCTTTGTTAGATATGGCGATTGAGTTTTGCTCCTAGCAATGTATCTTTTGTTGTTGCTTTATGGCGCATTGGTGGCGTTTTCATTTGTTGGACAATGCATGTGCTCGGGCTCCTCTGAATAATCTCCAACCGTGTTCGTAAAAAGACTCCGCCATAACTAAAGAAGAAACAGGAAAACACAAACGTAGCATCAAATGTTATCAGGGAAAATAGAATTTTAGTGCTAGGGCGCGAATGAACAGAGATGCATCTAAATTGGAATATACATATACACTTTGTGTCGGTGTATAAGGTTGTATGTGGGTGTACCCAGCGAACCAAACTGTCCGGGTTCGTTTCGACTTAGAACCGAAAGTCCGCTGAGGCTTCCGATTTCGGATGCGTATTCGGTCCGTTATTCGGTAAGTTATATGGAATGGTTGACGTGTTGTCGGACCGAAGGTTCTGATGAATCTCTGAAGTTTTAGCCGAATTTCGAACCGAAGGCGGAACGAATTCGAAAGGATATCCACGGAAAATTCGGAAGGAAAATGAAAGTTGTCGATCCGAATTCGAAGAAAAGGCCTTATTAGGTTCTAACGTACATATTAAGAACTGTCATAATATAATAACAAAAGCAAATAGCAATAACAGCCGAATATTTTTACTAAAGAAAGCAAAGTATCATACGCATTTCTGGAAGTAATATTATTATTAAAATCTGATATCTATAAAATGTAAACATCCACTTGCTTCACAAACATTCAACAATCTTTCAACACTTATAACGAACGCATTGTTCCTACGATGGCACGACAACAATTACGCGTTTATTGCATCCACAATGTATATGAAAAAAAAAAATCCCTAAGAAAAAGAGTCAGATGAGTCAGAAAAAACTTCAGACTTTGAGCAAACGTTTCGGACGTCCGACATTGGGTTCGCTGGGTATGAGCAAGAGACAACAATAAGTCGAGATTTTACTTTTTGTTCATTTGATTTCCCATTTCTTTTGCATATTTTAATCGGCGCCACATTTCTTTTGTTATCCTGTAACTAAGTGCAAAGAACATGATTTCATTCGTTGTAATTTTCTTCGCAGATTGTTCCGGGATATTTGTACGAAGTGTGATTTATGTGTTTTAAAAAATAGAGAAAAAAATATTAAATTGTAAAAGAAATCTAATATTGAATAGTCAACATTTAAGACAAGTTGTTGCAGGTGCAATAAGGAGAGGACGTTATTTTATTGTCGACTTGAGCTAAAACGTGTAGAAGACCTAAAGGACACCTTCTGAAATTTTATATACATCAATTAATTGTAGAAGATTTGAAAGCTTTTTAACTACATTTATAAAATATCATTCGCATCACATATATACCAAAAAGTCCTTGAAAATCTTGTAATTATTCCTATTAATATTACGTAATTATACCTTACAACACTATGTGTTGGGGGTATTATAAGTTTGATTGCGCCAAAAATTATGTAACACCTCGAAATATTGGTTTCCCACATAGGAAAGTATATATGGATCTTCCCAGCTCGCCGAGCTGAGTCGATCTAGCTATGTATATCCGTCCGTCCGTCTGTCCGTCTGTCCATGTTAATTTGTAATCAAGCTACAGGTCGCAATTATAAACCGATCCTTACGAAATTGAAAATGGAGGTGGGATTATGGTCAGAATATAACCCTATTGTTTTTGGAGATGATCGCACGACATTTAGGGGTTGAAATGGACCAAAAACAGAAAAATTTCCTGATTTTGCAGTTGCTCTATAGGCCACAATTATGAACCAATCGACGCGAAAATTTACTTGCAGTTAGAGTTAAGGGGTGGGCAGAAACCAACCAATTTAGGCGGCCATCGGACAAAAATTAGCGGGTAAAATTGACCCTAACTTTATGTAAGGAAATAAGAAAATTTCCACTAAACCGCGAATATTTTTAATCCCACCCATATCACAAATACATTAAAAGGTCACTTCTGACCATTAAAGTGATGCTGATAGCCAAGAAATCGGATATATAGCAAAATAGATCTTATTTATTCTGCTTAAAAGTCAAGAACCGCTGGGTCGATTTTTACAATTCCCATCAATTCGGAATGGTCTCTTGCCAGAAAAGGATTAAATCTACGAAATTCGCGGAGAAATATAGCAAGAAAAAAGTTAATATCTTTTGTTCCATTTTTTTTTTCAATTTTTGTCATATTTTTTATCGCATGCGATTTTTTCAATTTGACTTTCAATTTTGAATTATAAATTTTTAAAATTTTTACACTCCGCAACACTACGTTTTGAGGATATTATATGCATGTCGCAATTATCGTCCGATCCTCACGAAATATTGCATGGGGGTAGGGTCGGAATTGAATCCTATTGTTCTTAGCATGTGCATTTAGAGGTTTAAATGGGTAAACAAATTTAAAATTTTTCTAATATTGTAGTTGTTCTATAGGCCACAATTGAAAACTAATCGACACGGAATTTCACATCGGGTATCACATGGTCGGCCCCGCACGACTATAGCCTTTGCTTACTTGTTTTTATGTTGGTATTGAGTTATAAAAATCCTTTCAGTCCCATTAAGCAAAAGAATTGTCTTATATTGCCAGCAAACAAAGCCATTATAATCCCAAAATTAAGTCAGCACTTCACTTTTTTTTCTCTTCTTTATATTAGGCCACATTTTTCTGTGGAAAAACGTTCGAAATTTATATAAAAACCTAATTAAAAACTTTTGCCACAGATAATGACAGTAGATAAAAAAGTTTTAAAATAACATTTGTAGAAAAGGATTTATGCCAAACGGAAATGAACAACATCAAAATGAAGAAAAACAAATCCTTCGAATTAAACGGAAATGTTGGCCTTATGCTGGTCATTAGACAGAGCCAAATAAGTTTTTAGGAATGCAATGATGCGTGGTCTGCATGACCATTTAAATAAATTATAAACTGTTGGAAGAACTTCTGTGGCCACTGCTGTGCTATCGTTGGTGCGAAAATCTTTATACCCTACACCACATAGTGCTAAGGGTATTATGTCTTTGTGCATTTGTTTCCAACATGGAGAAGGAAGCGAGATAGACTCATAGTTACTTTTGAGGATCTCCATAGAATTACTTTCTGAGTTGATATCAGCCCGAAGAGTATGGAATTTCGCACATACAACCAAATTAGGTCTAAAAATAAGTATGCCAAAATTTATCGAAATCGGTTCAGATATAGCTATAGCTCCCATATATATTGTTCATCCAATTTGTTATTTTTGTCCTCCGCAGCGTAATATGCACTCTGTAACAACAATATTTGGGGAAATATATCAAATGCAGGTCAGAAATACATTTGCTAAATTTTATCGAGATCGGTTCAGATTTAAATATAGCTCCCATATATATCTTTATCTTATTTCAAATTAATTTTGCGCCAAATGTATTGCCCAATTTAATACGCATTTAAAATATACAAATGCTTCGGTATATTTAGTCCTTTGAACTTTAAATTATAATCATAGCGTGTATGTGGTGTAGGGTATCAAAAGGTCGGCCCCGCTCGACTTTAGGACTTTCTCTACTGGTTTTGGTATAAGAAAAAGACAACATTATTTGCATGTACGAGTATACGTGTAAAAAAATCTGAAATATCTCACATTTAAGGGAGCATATTTAAATCTACTTTTAATATTTTTGGGTAAAATATAAAAAACATTAATTATCAACGAATATTTTAAATTTTTAAGGTAAAAACAAATATCCCCTTTCAGCACCGAAAAAGAAGAATATAAGATAAAACACCAAGATAAAACGTTCTACTTGCGTTCACTTTAATAACTCTATTCCGTGAAATAATAAAATTGACATGATGCCGCTAATACTCTAATGGTGGTAACGGTGATGGCGATGATGAAATAGAGATCATCACAAGCATTTATCGAACATCAACTGTAATGGAAAACCCTAGGGATGTATCATCAACAGTGATGGCGTCGCTGATGATGGCGGTTACGCTATCAATCCTTGAGTATTTTGCTGTCATAATAAATTTATTTGTTATGTTTTTTTTTTCCTTTCTTGGTGGAAGGATTTTCACGGTGTTTTATTTGGAAGAAGTATAAAACATGTGCAACAAAAATATTATTCATATTTATTGTTGTTTTTCTTTTCGACGAAAAAGAAATGGCAAATATTGAAAGATGATAATAATAATCGAGAAAATAGAAAAATCAATGTATCGCATGATGGACTTTGAATTTAATTGAATAGCTTGGTGTCGCTCATCGAGCGAAGAACCAAGGGGTAATAATTGAATTGTATTCTTGGCATATCCAAGGATTATGACATTGTTGGTTTTTTTTTTCTATAAACAATAATATATATAGAGCTTTAATGAAATGCTTAGAGATTTGTGTTCAACCATATAGAAAATTGACACTCAATTATGTCAAGGTGCACATGTTCATAGAGACAAACATATGTAAATCTGTATATGTGTGCTTATGACAGTCATATTATTTAAATTTACTATTCAATTATGTCAATTAATTTTATATGACACTTCAATATTGTTTAAGAGTTCTTAAATGATTTTGACGTTTTAATATATATTGCTTTAAGATGTTATTTACTTAGAGTAATAAACAATTCTTCAGTTTTTGTATCGATTAAAATAAAATATACTAGATTTGACTGAAATTTATGCTGTATGTGACCACTCGAACAATATATAATTGCTATGGAGTGCATGTTATGATTTTCAGAACACATCAACATAAAACCGAATGTAGCAACTAAGTTGGACAAATGTTGAAATTAGAGTCATTGATGGAGTGCAGAATAAATGTGGCAAAGAGTTTTTGGAAATTCGAACTTTAAGATTACGAAAAGTTCTAAAATGGTTCTAAAATTCAAAAATTGCACCATTTGGTATTATATGAACGGATAGGGCATAAAACTTGAAATGTGGTATGAGAATCAAGGTTGGAAAGTATCTTTGTTCTATGAAGGTGGTTTCTTTAACTGAGTTCAGTTTCCTGTAGCTAATATATAACGGTACCTTCCCATATTCGGTACTTTGGTATATAGATACGATTTCTTTCGGAATTTTTATGATTCAAATACGAGTTAATATTTGAATTATAAAAATTACCAGGAAAGGAAGGATTCTACGCCTTTAATTTCTCAAGGTTTATCAAATTATTATGGAGACCCTTTATGCAATTGAACGGATCTTATCAGACAAACTCACAGTAAAATCTTCGAATTAGCAGTGAAGGGCAAGCAAAGAAGGACCGCCATTTAATGCTCTTCTGATATTAAATTACCAATTCAGCTCTAAACAGTAACATGTAATAGTAGCTTTAGTTTCGGTAAGGTAATCAAAGTTCACTTTACGTAATGTCATAAAATCCATATGTGTCCGATAGACACTTGACCATTGATGTATCTCTGTTATTTTTTCGATTCTGAATGGTTTGTCGAATAAAAACAACAAGTATATCCTCTTAATGGTGTCATGTAAAGTAATAATTCCTGCATACTTTTTTGCCGATGTTGTTGCCGCTATTGTGCGTTTATAATTCACTACTGACATGGATGACGTAAATAAATCTTTCGGTTGGCTATCGCTTAAAAAAGAAATGATTTCCTTAACCATCCAGTCTGTACATATCAGCAAAAGCAAGTCAACTATGAACAACTCTTATACGAACTACGCTGTGGGATGTAATAAAAATTCAATTTTTCAGTAGCCGTTGGTGTAGCAAAACAAGAATTTATGAGATGTGCAACTCCAGGACTGAGATTTAAACACACAAATGTAAATTTGTTGTGAATGTACATAAGCTAATTCGAGGGTGGTGAGATGATTTTAGTCACGAACATACAATATATAATAATTTTTTTATACCCAACACTACCACTATGGTACAGGGTATTATGTGTTTGTGCATTTTATTATAACATGGACTAAGGAAACGAAATATACCCATAGTCCCTTTTGATGAACCTCAAAGAATCACATTCTGAGCCGATTTATCCATGTCCGACTAAAGTACAGGTCTTATGCGGAACGACAACCCTAAACCCTTGTAGGAAAAGCATACTGAATCTCCTGTTAAAAAAAAACGAAGCAAAAATTTCTGTGAAAGTAATGAAGTGACATCCTTCGCAAAAATAAGCCAAATTTCCTCTAAGGCCAACGAGTCAAAGCTTTTGGCGAAATATAGTACCTAATTTCTAAATCGAGCTGTTGCGAGATCAACGATGAAAGTTCCTGTGTAAACAGCAAGCCGAAACATAGGGGGTAACATTGAGCCAAACTCCTATGGGAACTGAGATAAGTCTTTTGTAGGGACAGTAATCTTAAATCCCTGTTGGGAAAGCGAAACCAACTTTTGTGAAAATAGCGCGAGAAGTTCCTATGAGAGCCGCAATGACTAAGGTTCCGGAGGAAACAATAAGCCAAAGGTCCTATGAAAACATCTTGCCAAAGATGCTGTGGGAGCATTGACCTTTAATTCATGTAAGAAGCAGACTCCAAAGCGCTCGTACTCCTTCAGGAACCTAAGTTCCTGCAAGACTGTAGTAGTTCTGGCCAGCATTGCTTAGTTGGGCAAAGAACTAAATTCCTTTATCTTTCTTAAAAATCATTCTGAGTAGGGACGTGAGCTTGGAATTCCTTGTTACTTTTCAGAGATTTTGAGCCTTTTTACAACAAAAAGTTTTTTGACAATTAAATCCCCTTTTTCTGAAGCAGTGAGAACCTATACAAACAAATAGGACCATATCAGTTCACGCTTCGATAAACTCTCCATTCAGCTGTTAAACTTTATATTAACAATTATGAAGGAACACTCTGAAACCATATATTTGTAGACGTCCATTTGGCAATACAAAATGTATTTCTTCCATATTCAAACCTTAAGCTATTTCCTACAGATCGTGTGTCCAGCTTGTTGGCATTTTGTTTTGTAACTATGAAGTCATGTTAACTCTTTTTAGAAAAATTGCCTCTCTGAGCCTCGTACATTCAATTTGTGTTGCATTGATTTTTTGCAGCTTGTGACAAAAAGTAAAAACAAATTGCTCAATATGTGAGTAAAAGATGTGTATTTGTGTGTATTCGCTTGTATCACTAAGTGATCAAGTGTTAGTGCGATTCCAAGTATTACAAATGGTACCACGGATGATGGTGATTTATAGAGTGAATCACCCTCGACAGATTTCATATGTGTCGCATTCATAACTAACCACATGCAAATGTATTTCGCTGTGGTCAGTTGAATTGCAAAATGGGATATGAGGTATTTTAATATCTAACAAATTTAACATGGCTTATGGACACTTATTACCATACCAAAATTAAGTTGCTGCTTCGACATAGCCTTCAATCTATTTATTTACAAAAAGGACACAATTTCACAATGGCAATGATGATTAACAACTATACGCATTTTTGTAACAACATTTCTTTTTATACCCTCAGCCATATGACTACAGAGGGTATATATCATTTGATACGGTCAAAACGTGCCTAGTCGAAATAACGGTTTTAGATCCTAGGTCTCTTTGGACCAAATCCGTTTCAGGACATTTGGAGTCGATCTAGCGATGTCCGTCCGTCTGTCTGTCTGGATGGCTGGTGCACACGATAACTCTCGAAGGGAGTACCCGATTTGGTCCAAACTTTGTACATCGTAATATTTTTGTCAAACTTAGATCGAGTACGAAGGTGGGCAATATCGGTCCACTCCTTCTGGTACCTCCCCCACAAAAGGTCGAAATTTTCAAAAAATATATTTTCTGCACAGAAAGAGAAATGATGATCCGATTTTGCTCCAACTTTGCGAATCCTAATATTTCTGTTAGTGCTAGGTCAAGTGCGAAAATGGAAAATATTGGTCCACTCTATCAAGTACCTACCCAAAAAAGGGTCAACATTTTTGAATAATAACAACTCTTATAAAATGTGAAGTAAGAGTCCGATTGTCTTCAAATTTCACACATCCCAATAATTTTATTAGCGTAATATCTGGTGTGAAGGTGGATCCATCAAGTACCTCCCCCCAAAAAGGTCGAAATTTGCAAAAAATATATTTTCTTCACAGAAAGAGAAAGGATGATCCGATTTTGCTCGAACTTTGCGAATCCAACATTTGGACTATGGACTATATCGGTCCACTCCATCAAGTACCTCCACCACAAAGGGTCAACATTTTGAATAATTATAACTCTTATAAAATGTGATGTAAGGAACCAAACGTCTTAAAATTTCACACATCCCAATATTTCTATAAACTTAAGATCTGGTGTTAACATGGAATATATCGGTCCACTCTTCTGGTACCTCCCCCACAAAATGTCGACATTTTGAATACCCATGTGGCTCATAAAACACCAAATTAACATCCGATTCCATTTAGACTTGGCACATCTGAATATTTCTATCAACACAAGTTCTGTTATAAAGATGGTATAGATTGAACCATTTCTTCTGCTACCTCCCCCATACATAGGGTCCAAGATTTTGAAAAAAAAACGCTCAAATAAAGCGAAATAAGCATCCAACTCTCTGCAAATTTCAAACATACAAAAATTTTTGCTAACACATTCCTCACCCATATAGTGTCACAATTTTCAATAATTTTATCTGTCATAACTTTCGAAACAATTTACCAATTCTTTACTAATTGCTATGCCCAAATATTTCTCTCAATAAGAAGACTGATATGAATATGAAATTTATCGGAATTTATGATTTCGCATAAAATACGAAATGGACAATATTGACCCATTCCTTCGGAACCTGCTGCATAGAGGGTCAAACGTTTGAATAATTGTAATACTAGCCAAAATATATTTAAATAATGTAACGTAGGCTGAGGGTATATATCTGTCGGCAGTACCGACTGATACTTTTTAACTTGTTAAATTTAGTTTTCTCTTAAATTTGAAAAACTTCCGAAAGCTTTTTTCCATAACCATTTTGTTAGTAGTTTCCATTGGGTATTGCTCTGCTTGTGAAGTCCCCAAAAAATCCTAAAAGTAATCGTAAAATTTTCAAACGTTACAAAAAAAAAAAAAATAATGCCACAAAAGGCTAGGTATATTGTGTTATTATTTAAAAGTACTATTTCTCAATATAGAATAAAGTTGTATTGCAATTCATCAAAATGAATATTTGCCATTCAAATCGAGGATACAACACCAATACTCAAATAAAATGCCGAGCACACACATACATCTATATTCACAACAAATCGATGTGTTTATTTTTTGAATTTGTTACTTACACATGCAAAAAGTTAGAGTTGCGACAGAATACCAAGAGCAATATAAAAAGTCTGTTTTATTAAGCTTTTAAGCGTCTGTCGCCATAATAAAAACACATGTCGCGTACTTCCTCTTTATATTGTGAATGCACTTCAGAGAAATTGTTATCTGAAATCTTTTAAATCTTTAATGGATCTGTTGTCGAAATGAATTAAAGGAAATGAATTTCGCGAATAAACTAAGTCAAGTCTTTTGAATTTTACCAAACCAAGTGAAATTTTTTTAACATTTTTGAGTACCTTAATTTGTTTCTTAATTGGGCGAACAATTGAATACTTATAATTAAATTTTATGCCTTTAAGTCTTCATGTATAAAATTTTCATCGGCATCAAAATCTTTTGCTCATGCCATTTTGTGAACTTCAATCCGTAAGTGTATTTGTGTGTCATGCTTTAGTTGTGTCAATTTCAAATACATGAAAACCACATTATGGCCTCGTTAATTCTATCCTATTCTCGATAATATTTTTGGCGACACTAAGAGTGTATGGAATGTAATTATGACTGGTTCGTTACCGGCACCGCTCCATGGTCGAACTATGAACTGGCTAAAGACTAATTTGCAAATGTGTCATTTGCAACATATGGCTTTATTTTGGTTACCTAGACTTTGGTTGCCAAGTGCGCAAATACACACATTTAATTAGGTATTTGACGTACCTAAAAACTTCAACAATATCCAAAGCATTCTGATTTAACATACATGTGATAGTACATGTGAACAGTAGTTTCAACGAGGCATTTTTTGGAGTTGGATCTGATTAATTTGTTTAGGGAATATTTAATTAACCAACTGATTTCAAAATAAAACAAGTAAGCAAAGGCTACAGTCGAGCGGGGCCGACCGTTGAATACCCTACAACACTATAATAAACGATACAGTTTATATAGGCGAGATACTCGAAAGAATTCCACAAGATATTGTGACAAATAATAAAAGAAAACCATCAGGTTTCGTTCTCTTATTTTCGAATTATAGCAACTTAAACTAATTTGCTCATTTCCAATTTATTGGAAGATGTTGCACATAAATGGTCTTCCTAGATCTGGAACCAATATTTCCCAAAGACCTATAATCTCTCAGAAGTGGCAAAAGATTAACATTAATTATTGGTTTTTGACTGAAACGCATCTATATGAGATACAGACATTTGACTATATTCTTCAACGAAATCAGCGTTAACGAAATAGTCAGAAGTGCGTCTTTCCTGTATTTGTGAATTCTCCAAAAAGTCACTGGAATGGACATTTTCGTATTTTGTCTATAAAAGTTGGCAAACTCCTTCACACATTGAATATTTTTGGATGGGCATCCAAAACTGCTTGGCTTTTGCAATGTCCGGGAACCCCCATAATTACGACCGGCTGACAATTTTGCAGTTTTTTGGTCCATTTCAACCTCTAAATGTATGGCGATCATCTCCAAAAAGACCCTCATTCTTATCTCCATGCAAAATTTCGTAAGGATCGGGCCATAAATGCGATCTGTATATGATATCCTGATATCCTAACTACTTAGTTTTGTTAGCTGTAGAAATATTACCAAATGTTTAATTCAAAATGAAAATATGCCAAAAATATGACAAAATTGAAAAAATATGAGAAAAAGTTACAAAATCAATATTTTCATCTTTAGAGAGATATTTTTATGCGATTTTTTTAGACGTTTTATGTTTCCTGCCAAGAGGCCATTCTGAATTAATGAGAACTGTCGAAATCAGTTCGGCCGTTCTCGACATAAAAGAGAATTTTCAAGCATATCTTCTTTGATAAACATATGTATCGCACATATTTTGCTATATATCCGTTTTGTTGGATGTTTACATCAATCAATTTTTTCAACAAAACAGATATGGTCTATTTTACCCACTAAATATTATCCGATGACCACCAAAATGGGTAAGCTTCTTGCCAGCCCTAAACTCTAGCTACATGCGAAATTCCGCGTCAATTGGTCTATAATTGCAACCTGTAGAGCAAGTGCAAAATCAGGAATTTTTTCGGTAAAATATTATGCGATCATCTCCAAAAGAAATAGGGTTCTATTCTGACCCTAGTCCCACCTCCATTTTAAATTTCGTGAAGATCGGACCATAATTGCGACCTGTAGAGTGATTACAAATTAACATGGACAGACGGACAGACGGACAGACGGACGGACGGACATACATAGCTAGATCGACTCAGATCGGCGAGATAGGAAGATCCATATATACTTTCCTATGTGGGAAATCAATATTTCGTGGTGTTACATATTTTTTGGCCCAATCAAACTTATAATACCCCCAACACATAGTATTTTGTATGTCTTTCACATAAGAATCATTAGGGGTGAGACATTTTTTGAATACCCCTGCTAAGATGTCATTAAAATTACAGTTCACGACGACGAGGAAATTTTTATGCGAAAAAACTGTTTGTTTTTATTACCTTTATTAATGGTATTTATAATGTAGTTGACAATAGCTTGGACCACTATACACATATAGAGGTGTTAATTCTTTATATTATTTCTTCGTGGTAATATCAGCTTTACATCCGTTTCCAGTCGAAAATCTAAGATTAAATGAACAAGATTTTTTGTGAGTATCAATGTGTGTAATTCAAGTGTTCTTAACTATATCCTCACTCTGCGGGAAAAATTAGGGCCTTCATGTCCAGAAAATCTATTTTGGAAGGCTTATAACATATTATATTTTATATATTTTTCTTCCTTAGTTCTGAATTTCCGTGTTACATTGTGTTATTGAAATATTTCCTTATGCTTACACCGTTAAGAAATTAAATATGCTCTAAATTTTTTATAAAATAAAAAACCAGTAAAGAAAGTCTTAAAGTCGGGCGGGCCGACTTACACCACTTTGCTAATTTAGTAGAGCTCCGCATAACAATTAAAAGTTTTTATAGGAGAATTCAATCATACACGCTATGATTATAATTATAATTTAAAGTTCAAAGGACTAAATATGCGGAAGCATTTGTATCTTTTAAATTTGGACTTGTATTGCCCATTTGGTGCACAATTAAATTGAAATCAGATAAAGATATTTATGGGAGCTATATCCAAATCGGAACCGATCTTTATAAAATTTGCAAAGATATTTCTGAGCTGTATTTGGTATATTTCCCTGAAAATCGCCGTTACGGAGTGCATATTACGGCTGTGGGTAACAAATATAACAAATCGAATGAACAATATATGGGAGCCATAGCTATATCTGAACCAATCTTCACTAAATTTGATATACTAGCTTCTAGACTCAATTCGGTCGTAAGTGCCAAATTCCAACCAATTTGGACAAGTATTAGACGTTTGGTGCACAATAAAAGGTAAATCGGACGAAGTTATATATGGGAGATATATCCAAATCCGAACCGATCTCGATAAAATTTAGCAAAGGTGTTTCGGACCTGTATTTGATAAATTTCCCCAAATATTGTTGTTACAGAGTGCATATTACGGCTGCGGAGGACAAAAATAACAAATCGGATGAACAATATACATGGGAGCTATAGCTATATCTGAACCGATTTCGATCAAATTTGGCATACTTATTTTTAGGCTTAACTTGGTTGTATGTGCAAAATTCCATACTATTCGGGATGATATTACACGTTTGGTGCACAATAAAAGGCAAATCGGACGAAGATATATATGGGAGCTATATCTAAATTTTTACCGATTATCTCCAATTTCAACAGGGTTCGTCCTTGGGCGAAACAAATGATCTGTGGAAAATTTCATCTGTATCGGGCAATAAATGCGACCTGTACTTTGTTTACAAAAATGCATGGACAGACGGACGGACGGACATGCATAAATCAACTCAGAAAGTGATTCTATGCAGATCATCAAAAGGAACTATGGGTCTATCTCGTTTCCTTCTGCCTGTTACAAACAGACGCACAAAGACATAATACCCTGACCACATTGTGGTGTAGGGTATAACAACGATTAAAAATGTCAGTGTGGTGGCCTATGAGATGTTAGATCTACTTCTTTAAACATATAACAATAAAACCGACACATACAGTCCCACCTAAATGTTCCTGTTTAAACATATTTACATTTGTATGAACACAAATAGAAAATCAATTAGAGAATATGCAATTGTGGTGCAAATACCTTGTAGGTGCAAATAAAGTATTGGTCATTGTTTAAATATTCATTAAATGTAGTCCTCTTGTTACGTCACTAAATGGATAAATTAATTTACAAGACAACTTTAGTGGGGGACTTCTATTATGACAATTACACAGATTTAGAGTTGATATCATTACCAGTCTTATGACTAATGAGATCAAATTAATATCATTAGTCCTGACAAATGCAAATTTGAAGTAAAATATTGTTTATTATTTATTACAATAGTAATTAGTTTCTAGATAATAACAAACCCTAGAAATCATAGAATGGAAAGGCTTGAAAATCTGGAATAACTTGATAAATATATATGAGCTAAATTGACATGTTTGCCGCAAATGAGCTATCTTGGTATTGTTATATGTCATTTACATAGGATGAAATAGATCCCTTCATTCGTTTAATTTTGTTGGATAATATCGCAATTTTCTTTTCCTAACTTTTTATGGTACTTGCCGACACAACTGAAAAATTAAATTTTTTCATCCAGCAAAAATTCGTAGTAGCTTCTGGTAAATTCCGAAGAGCGACTTCAAAATCAGGATACAAATTTGTTTTGTTCTACTTTCTGTGGATTTATTTTTATTTATATCCTTTAAACACTCTAAACACTAAAATTGAACGGAAGGCATGAATTGGGCCATTATAAAATCATCCTTTTCGAAAAAAAATTATTAAGTGGACAATCTTCATGAACCCACTTTTTTGTACCACATTTTAATTCCAAGGTACCTCCTATGTTCGGAATATTGATGGCCTTATTTACTAGACTGGTGAAGTTTCGTATTTGAATATTGTAATGATCTGAGCCGATTTATGCATGTCAGTCCGTCTGTCCATGTATTTTTGTGAATAAAATGCAGGTCGTATTTATTATCCGATTGAGGTGAAATTTTCCAAACAATGCTTGTTTGGCCCAAGGACGAAACCTATTGAAATTGGTGAAAATCGGATCAGAGTTATATATAGCTCTCATATATATCTTCTTCCGATTTCTGGTTAATTGTGCACCAAATGGCCAATATCAGTCCTGACCTTAGTTTTGGCTCATCCGACGGAATTCAGTCTAGAAAAAAGTACGTCAAATTTGGTGAAAATCGGTTCAGATATAGCTTTAGCTCCCACATATACGATAATTGGTATTAGATATAAGATACACCCCAGAAATACTTCTGTTCCAATTTGGATATAGCTCCCATATATAGCTTTGTCCGATTTCAGGTCTATTGTGCACCAAATGGCTAATATCGGCCCAAATGGAGTAAATTATGGCACTTCCGACCAAATTCAGCCTAGAAGGATGTACTTCAAATTTGGTGAAAATCGGTTCAAATATATATAAGTTTCTTCCGATATGATGCTAAAGTCCACTCTACAACAAGGATATTTGATACCAAAGATCAAATACAACTAAAAAATAACTTTGCCAATTTTTAGCGAGATCGGTTCAGATTTTTATATACCTTCATAATCTTCATCCGATTTTGCGTTTATTGTTCACCATATATGTAACATCAGCTCAATTTGGATAGATTTTTTCATATTCAATCGAGTTTTTCCGTTTGTTGAAATTCGTTTCGGTTCTATTGCTCAAATAAATAAATTATCGAAGTCATATCACGCACTATAGAGCAATGTTATCATATCATAATTGATTTACTTCACATAAATTCCCAATATAAACTTTTTTTGTTACAGGAGCTCTACTTAATACGCATAGTGACCTTTGTCCTTTTTTACTGGTTTTTCCATAAACATTTGCCCGCAAATAAATAGATATTGATGTACCTGTTGCGTAGGAGTTCCATATACCTTATGATATTATTCATACGCCATAATATACATTTATGAGGTATTCGATAAAATGAAAATGTTTCTGTTTATACCCTACACCACAAGGTGGTCAGGGTATTATGTCTTTGTGCATTTGTTTGTAACAGGCAAAAGGAAATGAGATAGACCCATAGTTCCTTTTGATGATCTGCATAGAATCACATTCTGAGTCGATTTATGCATGTCCGTCTGTCCATGTATTTTTGTAAACAAAGTGCAGTTCGCATTTATTGCCCTATCCAGATGAAATTTTGCACAAATCATTTGTTTGGCCCACGGACGAACCCTATTGAAATTGGAGATAATCGGCGAAAATTTAGATATAGCTCCCATATATATCTTCGTCCGATTTGCTTTTTATTGTGCACTAAACGTGTAATATCAGTCCGAATAGTATGGAATTTTGCACGTACGCTCAGATTGGGCCTGAAAATAAGTATGCCAAATTTGATCGAAATCGGTTCAGATATATAATAATATGCACTCTGTAACAGCAATATTTGCGGAAATATATCAAATACAGCTCAGAAATACCTTTGCCAAATTTTATCGTGATCGGTTCCGATTTGGATATAGCTCCCATATATAACTTCGTCCGATTTACCTTTAATTGTGCACCAAACGTCTAATATTTGCCCAATTGGGATGAAGTTTGGCATTTACGACCGAATGGAGTCTAGAAGCTAGTATGTCAAATTTGGTGAAGATCGGTTCAGATATAGCTATAGCTTCCATATATACTGTTCATCCGATTTGTTGTATTTGTCACCCACAGCCGTAATATGCACTCTGTAATAACGATATTCAGGGAAATATATATTAAATGCAGCTCAGAAATATATTTGCCAAATTTTATCGGGATAGTTTCCGATTTGGATATAGCTCCGATATATATTTTTATCCGATTTCAAATTAATTGTGCCCCAAATGGGCAATACAAGTCCGCATTTGAAAGATGCAAATGCTTCGGCATATTTGGTCCTTTGAACTTTAAATTATAATTATTGATTGAATTCTCCCATTAAAAAGTTTAATTGTTATGCGGAGCTCTACTAAATTAGCAAAGTGGTGTAGGGTATCATAAAGTCGGCCCCGCCCAACTTTAAGACTTTCTTTACTAGTTTTTTGCTGAATTTATATTAAGCTCGTTTTTCGTATCACAGAAAAGATTTTTCACCATTAATCATTTGTCCCATAGGAAAATGTGTTCATACATGTTACCGATTAGTCGTTATTAATTTGTTGTTGCCGTCATACATAAATTTTCAAGCTAAAACATCTAGACAGGGGCCCAACAATACAAAATTGGAAGTTGTTATTTCCGATATCTTCACATGTCTCGCCTATACTAAACTTTTCTCCATATTTATATTTGCTATTTGGTTGTTTACATTCATCACTTTATAAATAAATTTTAATTTGTCACAGGAAATAATTATTTGAACGAGTACACATTTATTTATGGAATTATAATTTATTTATTATCTAATCAAAATTACCACCATAAAGTATCAAAAACTTAAATTACTTTTGAATAAATAAAATGTTATAATTCTTGCCCCCCTCCCATTTTAATTTTAACTTTTGCTTTCGTTAAAGTGAAGCATCCTAGAACAACTCTTTACACCTCGCCTGCTGAATGTCACCTTTTCAATCATCTAGAAATGTGACACGTCCTAAGTTAATTATGCTGCTGGTGCGGCTGTTGTAGCTTTGGACGTCTTTTATTCCCACATCTAGTGTTACTCGAGGCAGATGTCAAGTTGAGCATTTGGGCGTGTGGGTGTTTGTGCGTGTATGCATTACATTTATAACATCATTAATCATTCATGAATAATATGCCGGCATTTGGACAGGAATTCTTTCTGCGCAAACTCACCACAGCTGTCAAAAGAAATGTTAAATGTACATTTTGTTTTCTGTTAACATGAAATATTTGAGTTGAATTGAATGCTTATTAAGTTGAAGTGATGGTGAATATTAAAGACGGTTCAGCCGATGGCATTTTGAAATATATTTTAAAAATTCCAAAAATTGCTACAAATGCTTCTACAAACTTATGCAATGAGATAAAACCGTTTTATCGATATCCTAAAAAATACGGTAGTGGGACGTGTCCCTTATGTGGCATTTCCACTGCACTTGATTCGCTCTCTATTCGTTGTTTGACCCTTAACTATTTAAAAACTACTTAATTCTTCACACAAAATTTCCTGAGCGAACACTCATATTTGTACATTGTTCAAATCAAATCACTCTCAGAACAACGAAAAAATATGTGCCATCCCTAACAAATGAGAGCATTTATCGAAAAAATTAATTATGACATTTAAAAATTGAAAATAGAAAAATTTAATGAAATTTTGAAAAATTTTGGGAAGACTGAAATTTATGAATGAAAACTACAATGTAGAATAGCGTATGTACATTCAAACGAAAGTAAATTTTGTTTTCTCTCTCATCCTAGGCTCGCATTTTATCCACGAGTTGAAATTTCTACAGAAAACTGGAAACAAAAGAGGCAATATTTTCAAAATGTTTCTATCGACAGAAAAAATGTTTGACAAGTGTCTCTCCAGCATAATTTAAAAATAGAAAAATACAAAAATATGTTCAAAATGTCAACATTTACACAAAAAGTTGAAAACGTGAATGAAAATTATAAAATTAATGATATAATAAATCTTTGGGAGAAAAACAATCATTTCTTCTATTCATATTAGTGAGAATTTCATGTATTTTCGTATAAATTTTCATTAAAATCAACAAACAAAAATCTTGAAAAAAGGAATTATTTTACTATGAATTACGAATCGTGCCGTATGAACAGGTTAATTCGTGTACCTAATTCTGAGAGCGAACAACGTTGTTCGGTTTCCAATGAAAACATGCTATTAGTTTTTGCGGTTTTTTATTATTATTAAATAGTAATTGGAGCTTACTTTCTTAATTCCCCATTTTTACATTTATAGTACGTTTATATATATGAGGGTTAACCCACTGGATTTGGATTTAAATTGTCATACCCATTACTTTTACTTCAAAAAAATCCTCTCAAAGTAGGTTAACCCTACAAAAAGTTCTAACGTAAACATGGCATTACATGCTAAAAATAATCCTATTGTATTAATGAAAGTAAAAAATTAAATCCAACAATTTTCGTATCATTAAAATGAACTCACTATGGATTTATTTGACACATTTTATTCCTTTCAATATTTGTAATTTTTAATAACACATTTTCTATTATTTTTCTCGTATTTAATAACCATTTTAATTATACCCTACACCACAAGGTGGTCAGGGTATTATGTCTTTGTGCATTTGTTTGTAACAGGCAGAAGGAAACGAGATAGACCCATAGTTCCTTTTGATGATCTGCATAGAATCACATTCTGAATCGATTTATGCATGTCCGTCCGTCCGTCTGTCCGTCTGTGCATGTATTTTTGTAAACAAAGTACAGGTCGCATTTATTGCCCGATCCAGTCGAAATTTAGCACAGATCTTTTGTTTGACCGCAGGACGAACCCTATTGAAATTGGAGACAATCGGTCAAAATTTAGATATAGCTCCCATATATATCTTCGTCCGATTTGCCTTTTATTGTGCACCAAACGTGTAATATCAGCCCGAATAGTATGGAATTTTGCACATATGATCAGATTGGACCTGAAAATAAGTATGCTAAATTTGATCGAAATCGGTTCAGATATAGCTATAGCTCCCATACATATTGTTCATCCGATTTGTTGTATTTGTTACCCACAGCCGTAATATGCACTCTGTAACAACAATATTTGGTGAAATTTATCAAATACAGGTCCGAAACACCTTTGTTAAATTTTTGTTAATTTTTAAGTAGTGGTCCATTCCACCCGCTTTCCTAAACTATAACTTCATGCGAGATTTCGTGTCCTTTCGTTTCTATTTGTGACCTTTAAAACGGCTGCAAAATCAGGAACATTTTTAGTTGTTGGTCAATTTCAACCCCTTAATATATTGCGGACATCTTTAAAACCAAAAGGCCTTGCCTTTCTGAGTCTAACCCTACCCTTATGAAAATTTTCGTGACGATCGGACGATAATTGTAATCTGTATATAATATCCCCAACTTGTGTTGTAAAGGTGAAAAAAAATACTACAAAACAATTACTTCAATATTATAAGTCAAATTGAAGAAATCGCATGCGATAAAAAATATGAAAATATAAAAAATGTCACAAAATACTTCAGAATCTATGTTAACATTATTATTGGCATCTTTTTATGCGATTTTTTTAGATTTCATTTTTTATGCCAAGAGGGCATTTCGAATTGACAAAAATTTGTCAATTTGTCAAATTGTATATATTTGGCTATATAAATCCGATATTTTTACTATCGGCATCTACGTAGCGGTCAGTATTGACCTGTTCTTCTATTTGTGTTTTCGCCGGAACTAAAAATATTCGCGGTTTGATGGATAAGTTGGCTTTTATTTAACACCAAAGTTGTTAAAATTGGAAGGCTTCTGCCCAGCCCTAAGCTCTAGCCCCATGCTAACTTTCACGTCGATTGGTCTATAATTGTGACCTGTAGGGCAACTGCAAAATCAGGATTTTTTTCAGTTTTTGGTCCATTTCAACCCCTAAATATTATGCGATCATCTCCAAAAGAAATAGGGTTCTATTCTAACCCTATCCCCACTTCCATTCTAAATTTCGTGAAGATCGGGCCATAATTGCGACCTGTAGAGTGATTACAAATTAACATGGACAGACGGACGGACGGACATACATAGCTAGATCGATTTAGCTCGGCGAGTTAGGAAGATCCATATATACTTTCCTATGTGGGAAACCAATATTTCGTGGTGTTACATAATTTTTGGCCCAATCAAACTTATAATACCCCCAACACATAGTGTTGTAGGGTATAAAAAGATATGTATTTTAAAATTTATTTTTTATGTTTCAATATTTAATGGTAGCCAGTACTTTCACCCTCTTAGCCCCCCGATTCATTCTAACAAAATAATTTTAATTAAAATACATTTAATTATTACCTCATTAAAACGCTGATAAGACGTGGTGCTTTTGCTGTAAATTCATCCGACGATGACCACAATATTGAAAACCTTTGTTTTTTTGCTTTCAACATAGACTCGCTCTCTCACACACATACCAACGAACATATTAACAAGTTAGCCCTCATTATATTATTATTAACAGCATTTTTCTAAAGAAATAGAGCGTGAAATATGTTTCCCCACAAAGGTGGTAAAATGCAAAAAACTGCATAAAATGTTAACAACAACAACAACAATTATAAAAAAGTTAAACACACACACATTCAAAAAAAAATATATATATATTGAATAACCTCAAACAAAAGCTTGCAGTTCATGTAGAAAATAAAGAGGAGGTAGTGGAGAAATACTGACCACCACAACTAAAGCGTGTAGTGTCCTCAATAGCTGTCGTCGCTGTGAAGGCATGTTTTAGTTGCTGAATGCTATGGAAAATTAAATTATAAAGTGCATTGGCAAATTATTATACCCTCAGCCATATGGCTACAGAGGGTATATATCATTTGATACGGCCAAAACGTGCCTAGTCGAAATAACGGTTTTAGACCCTAGGTCTCTTTGGACCAAATCCGTTTCAGAACATTTGGAGTCGATCTAGCGATGTCCGTCCGTCCGTCCGTCCGTCCGTCCGTCCGTCCGTCCGTCTGTCTGTCTGTCTGTCTGTCTGGCTGGCTGGTGCGCACGATAACTCTCGAAGGGAGTATCCGATTTGGTCCAAATTGGCTACAACGTAATATTTTTGTCAAACTTAGATCGAGTTCGTAGATGGGCAATATCGGTCCACTCCTTCTGGTACCTCCCCCACAAAAGGTCGAAATTTTCAAAAAATATATTTTTTGCACAGGAAGAGAAAGGATAATCCGATTTTGCTCCAACTTTGCAAATCCTAATATTTGCGTTAGTGCTATGTCTGGTGTGAAAATGGACAACATCGGCCCACTCCTTCTGGTACCTCCCCACAAAGGGTCAAAATTTTAAATAATTACAACTCTCATAAAATGTGATGTAAGAGTCCGATTGTCTTCAAATTTCACACATCCCAATATTTATATTAACCCAAGGTCTGGTGTTAAGATGAACAACATCGGTCTACTCCTTCTGGTACCTCCCCCACAAAAGGTCGAAATGTTCAAAAAATATATTCTTTGCACAGAAAGAGAAAGGATAATCCGAATTTGCTCCAACTTTGCAAATCCTAATATTTGCATCAGTGCTAGGGCAGGTGTGGAAATGGACAATATCGGTCCACTCCATCAAGTACCTCCCCCACAAATGGTCAAAATTTTGAATAATTACAACTCTCATAAAATGTTATGTAAGAGTCCGACTGTCTTCAAATTTTACACATCCCAATATTTATATTAACCCAATGTCTTGTGTTAAGATGAACAATATCGGCCCACTCCTTCTGGTACCTCCCCCACAAAAGGTCGAAATTTTCAAAAAAAAAAAAAAAAAAACAAATTTTTTGCACAGAAAGAGAAAAGCTAATCCGAATTTGCTCCGACTTTGCGAATCCTAATATTTGCGTCAGTGCTAGGACAGGTGTGAAAATGGACAATATCGGTCCACTCCATCAAGTGCCTCCCCCACAAAATATTGAAATTTTGAGTACCCATGAAGCTCATAAATCGCCAAATTAACATCCGATTCCATTTAGACTTTGCACATCTGTCGATTTTGGGTCCGATAGGAAATGGGCAATATTGGCCCATTCCTTCGGGATCTGCTCCATAGAGGGTCAAACGTTTGAATAACCTTAACACTAGTCAAAATATATTTAGATAATCGAACATAGGCTGAGGGTATATCTCTGGCGGCAATACCGACTGATACTTTTAAACTTGTTATTGGTTTGTTTAGCGCAAATATGAAGTTCACAATGTGAACGTTGGTTGCGGTGCTTGAACTGGAAAGTAAAAACAAATTGTAATTCAATATGTGGATAATAAATAAGTAGGTCAAATTGGAAAATTTGCTTTAAATACTTGTCTGTAGATATATTGATTTTGTCCAATTAAGTTGAATTTGTTATGATTGGACCATTGTTATGAAACAAGGTTTATACCACGGAGATTGTTAAATCGGCATACATTTTATTTGGTGGCCTTCGAAAAAATTTTTCCTGTCTGTTGAAATCACGTACTTAATATAGATCTTATAAATGTACTATATCTCTACTACTATTAACTTAAGATGCTATTTAAAGCTTCGAGAATCCCCCAGAAATTTCTTAATTGAGATATTACTCATATTTTCGTAGTTTGTTATTTTTATATATGTAGATTGAACTCCGAGAAAATGTGATAAACCAGTAAGGAAAGCTCAAAAGTCGGGCGGGGCCGACTATATTATACCCTACAGCACTATGTATATTTAGCAGAGCTCTCGTAAAAGAAAGGTCTATATTGGGCATTTCTTAGCACTATGAGATATCTGGTACAAAATATGATTATGGTAGAGTGAATATTCATGAAACATATATATGGGAGCAAATTTGAAATTACTGCTTCTACGCTAAATTCAGGCTGTTTGGGCTGATATTGGCCATTTGGTGCTCAATTAACCAAAAATCGGCCGAAGTTATATATGGGAGCTATATCCAAATCTGAACCGATTTCGAAAAAAAATTAAAACAACTATTTCCGGGCTGTACTTGATATCTGGTACCAAATATCACTTTTGTGGTTAGGAAAGTGAGGGACTTAAAGACCAAATCGGATGAAACATATATATGGGAGCTATAGCTTTATTAACCCATTTTCACCAAATTCGATGTACTTACTTCTGGCTGAATTCGGTCGAACGTACCAAAATCATACATAATAAACCTCAAATGGGATGAAGATGTATATGGGAGCTATATCCAAAACTGAACCGATCTTGATATCATTTGAAACACGCATTAGTGATCTTAATCTGATATCTGATACCAAATATCATTTTTGTGGAGTGTATATTACGAAAACCAGGGACGGATGAAACATATATATGGAACTAGAGCTATATCTAAACGGATTTTAGTTTTATATGTTAACTTCTAGAATGAATTCGCTCGGAAGTGCAACTTTTCACTCACTTTGGGCTGAAATTAGCCATTTGTTGCACAATAAACCTAAAATCGGACGAGGATATATAGGGAAGCTATATCCAAATCTGATCCGATCTTGATAAAATTTGAATCATGTATTGCTGGGCTGAATCTAATATCTGGTACTAAATATCATTTTTGTGGGGTGTATATAACGAATGAGAGGGACTTGAACACCAAATCGGATGAATCATATATATGGGAGCTATAGCTATATCTGAAGCGATTTCCATCAAATTTAAGGTACTTATTTCTATATTAAATTCGGTAAGAATTGCCAAAATTCACACCATTTGGACTTATAATAGCCACTTGGTGCATAAAAAACCTAAAATCGGATGAAGATATATATGGGAGCTATATCCAAATACAAACCGAACTTGATAAAATTTGATCTATGAATTGCTAGGCTGTATCTGATATCTGGTGCTAAATATCAGTCTTGTGGAGTGCATACAACGAATGTAAGGAACTTAAACACCAAAACCGGATGAAATACATATATGGGA
Source organism: Musca domestica (assembly GCF_030504385.1). NCBI lineage: Eukaryota > Metazoa > Arthropoda > Insecta > Diptera > Muscidae > Musca > Musca domestica. The sequence goes on from NW_026712299.1 coordinate 17,498,541, forward strand.
GCTATAGCTAGATCTGAACCGATTTTCATCAAATTTGAAGCACATGCTTGTAGGCTGTATTTGGTCGGATTTATCAAAATTCACACTATTTGAACTGATATTAGCCATTTGGTACATATGAAACCTAAAATCGGATGAATATATATATTTGAGCTATATCTAAATTTGGTCCGACTGTCCTTGAGTCAAACATATGTTATTTAGAAAATTTCATCTCAATCAAATAATAAATGCGACCTGCATTTTGTTTACATAAATACATGGACAGACGGACGGACATGCATAAATCGACTCAAAATGTGATTCTATGCTGATCACCAAAAGGAACTATGGGTCTATCTCGTTTCCTTCTCCATGTTTCAAACAAATGCACAAAAACATAATAACCTTAGGGTATAAAAATGCATAATACCCAGTAGCCCAATATGGTGTAGGGTATATAAAAGAATCGCGATCCAAAATCGATGAATAAGTATGTATGTAGCGACAGTTTGGAGGTTGGTAACCCAATTTGGAAAGACTATTTTTCTGTGGGTTTCTTGAGTTTTCCTAATGAAAAACCGGAAGTGTTTGCCCGGTGACAGTTGACTTATATTTCCTTAATATATCTAATTTGCTTGGGTATTGAAAAAAATATTTGACAATTTTAAATCTCGCATATATTAATCTATATTTATAAGCCTCACCATATCCTTCCATATATTAATTTCGTCATTCCGTTTGGAACACCTTGAACTATACATTTTGGACAGCACAAGTATAAACATTTTAGAGCAGCAGAAAATTCTATGCCCGTCCGTCCATGGAAATCAATCTAGCTTCCGACGAAATGTTTCAAGTAAATACAATTTTACTCCGATTGTAGATTGGTATCAAATTCTCCACGTATGGCTAGAAACTGAACTTCCTTAGAGTTCTAGAGGTAGGAGTGGTATTTGCAAAACCTAATGAGAAATAGGAACCAGAATTTCTGTGAAGTAACATTTCTAAAATTATACTGAAATCCTAAACCTATGTACATTGGAAGAATTCGAAGTCGTGGCTTAGAAAACTACAGAGAAAGGCAGGAGTATGCAGACCAGAATTACTTTTCTCTTCGAGAGAAAGAATTTATTATCCACAGTATTTAGTCTTATATCACGGTCTCGCTTTCTTCCTTGATAGATATGTAATTTGTATGCATTCCTTTTAAATTTTTCAGTATAACTTAAAAAACCGACTTCATAAATTTCAGTTGCCATATTTGCAGTTTACACACAGTCCGCAGTTGTTTTTTTATACCCTACACCACATAGTGGTAAGGGTATTATGTCTTTGTGCATTTGTTTGTAACATGGAGAAGGAAACGAGATAGACCCATAGTTACTTTTGAGAACCTTCATAGAATCACTTTCTGAGTCGATTTATGCATGTCAGTCCGTCTGTCCGTCCGTCCGTCCGTCCGTCCGTCTGTCCATGTATTCTTGTGAACAAAATGCAGGTCGCATTTATTATCCGATTGAGATGAAATTTTCCAAACAATATTTTTTTGGCCCAAGGACGAACCCTATTGAATTTGGTGAGAATCGGATCAAATTTAGATATAGCTCCCATATATATCTTCATCCGATTTCGGGTTAAATGTGCACCAAATGTCCACTATCAGTCCAAATTACCTGAATTTTGGCACACCCAACCGAGTTCGGCCTAGAAGCAAGTATATCAAATTTGAAAATCGGTTCAGATATAGCTATAGCTCCCATATATATCTTTCATCCGATTTGATCTTGAAGTCCCTCACATTCCTACTATGCACTCCACAACCGTGATATTTGGTACCAGGTATTAGATGGAGCACAGAAATAGCTGTTTTAAATTTTATCGAAATCGGTTCTGATTTGGATATAGCTCCCATATATATCTTCATCCGATTTCGGGTTAATTGACCACCAAATGGCCAATATCAGCCCAAATGGCCCCAATTTTGGCATATGTGACCGAGATTAGCCTTAAAGCAAATACAAAAAATTTGGAGAAAATCGGTTCAGAGACAGCTATAGCTCCCATATATATGTTTTATCCGATTTGGTGTTTAAGCCTCTCACATTCGTAATATGCACTCCACAAGAATGATATTTGGTACCAGATATAAGATACAGCCCAGAAATAGCTGTTTGTAATTTTATCGAAATCGGTTTAGATTTGGATATAGCTCCCATATATATCTTCATCCGATTTCGGGTTAATTGTGCACCAAATGGCCGATATAAGTCCAAACGGACTGAATTTTAGTACATCGGACCAAATTCAGCCTAGAAGCAAGTATATCAAATTTAGTGAAAATCGGTTCAGATTTAGATATAGCAACCATATATATGTTTCATCTGATTTAGTGTTTTAGACCTTTACATTCGTAATATTCACTCCACAACCGTGATATTTGGTACCAGGTATTAGATGGAGCACATGAATAGCTGTTTTAAATTTTATCGAAATCGGTTCAGATTTGGACATAGCTCCCATATATATCTTCATCCGATTTCGGGTTAAATGTGCACTAAATGGTCAATATCAGCCCAAATCACCTGAATTTTCGTACATAAGACCGAATTCAGCCTAGAAGCTAATACGTCAAATTTGGAGAAATCCGGTTCACAGATAGTTATAGTTCGTAAAATGCACGATAGAATTAGATAGATTTTGATTTTGTACCAAATATCTCATAGAGCTCTGAAATGCCCTGTATAAACCTTTTTACGAGAGCTCTACTAAATATGCATAGTGGTGTAGGGTATCATATAGTCGGCCCCGCCCGACTTTTGAGCTTTCCTTACTGGTTTTTTTATACCCTACACCACATAGTGGTAAGGGTATTATGTCTTTGTGCATTTGTTTGTAACATGGAGAAGGAAACGAGATAGACCCATAGTTACTTTTGAGAACCTTCATAGAATCACTTTCTGAGTCGATTTATGCATGTCCGTCCGTCTGTCCGTCCGTCCGTCCGTCCGTCCGTCTGTCCATGTATTCTTGTGAACAAAATGCAGGTCGCATTTATTATCCGATTGAGATGAAATTTTCCAAACAATATTTTTTTGGCCCAAGGACGAACCCTATTGAAATTGGTGAGAATCGGATGAAATTTAGATATAGCTCCCATATATATCTTCATCCGATTTCGGGTTAAATGTGCACCAAATATCCACTATCAGTCCAAATTACCTGAATTTTGGCACACCCAACCGAGTTCGGCCTAGAAGCAAGTATATCAAATTTGGAGAAAATCGGTTCAGATATAGCTATAGCTCCCATATATATCTTTCATCAGATTTGATCTTTAAGTTCCTCACATTCCTACTATGCACTCTACAACCGTGATATTTGGTACCAGGTATTAGATGGAGCACAGAAATAGCTGTTTTAAATTTTATTGAAATCGGTTCAGATTTGGATATAGCTCCCATATATATCTTCATCCGATTTCGGGTGAATTGACCACCAAATGACCAATATCAGCCCAAATGGCCCCAATTTTGGCACATGCGACCGAGATTAGCCTTAAAGCAAATACAACAAATTTGGAGAAAATCGGTTCAGAAACAGCTATAGCTCCCATATATATCTTCATCCGATTTCGGGTTAAATGTGCACCAAATGTCCACTATCAGTCCAAATTACCTGAATTTTGGCACACCCAACCGAGTTCGGCCTAGAAGCAAGTATATCAAATTTGGAGAAAATCGGTTCAGATATAGCTATAGCTCCCATATATATCTTTCATCCGATTTGGTGTTTAAGCCTCTCACATTCGTAATATGCACTCCACAAGAATGATATTTGGTACCAGATATAAGATGCAGCCCAGAAATAGATGTTTGTAATTTTATCGAAATCGGTTCAGATTTGGATATAGCTCCCATATATATCTTCATCCGATTTCGGGTTAATTGTGCACCAAATGGCCGATATAAGTCCAAATGGACTGAATTTTAGTACATCGGACCAAATTCAGCCTAGAAGCAAGTATATCAAATTTAGTGAAAATCGGTTCAGATATAAATATAGCAACCATATATATGTTTCATCCGATTTAGAATTTTAGTCCCATACATTCGTAATATTCACTCCACAACCGTGATATTTGGTACCAGGTATTAGATGGAGCACAGGAATAGCTGTTTTAAGTTTTATCGAAATCGGTTCAGATTTGGATATAGCTCTCATATATATCTTCATCCGATTTCGGGTTAAATGTGCACAAAATGGTCAATATCAGCCCAAATCACCAGTCTAGAAGAAGAAGAAGAATACGTAAAATTTGGAGAAACCCGGTTCAGAGATAGCTATAGTTCGTAAAATGCACGATAGAATTAGATAGATTTTGATTTTGTACCAAATATCTCATAGAGCTCTAAAAATGCCCTGTATGAACCTTTTTACGAGAGCTCTACTAAATATGCATAGTGGTGTGGGGTATCATATAGTCGGCCCCGCCCGACTTTTGAGCTTTCCTTACTGGTTTTTTTTTCAAATTTACCCGTGACATATCCTATTTGTTAGAAAATAAAAATTCAATTCATTTGATCTCCTTAAAATATTGAATACACATACACTTCAAATCTCAATATAATTTGTGCAAAAGACTGTTTTCATGAATTTCCCACTTTGGAAGTTAGTGAGTTTATGCTCGTTTTGGTTTCGTCATGTCCGTCGTTATTATTTTCTAGCTTATAGGATGTACATCCTTTAGGATATATTTGGTTCCATGTAACCCTCAAATTCATTTTTTCAAATATGTGTTTCAGTCAGTTTACCATCCATAGCCCGTATCGAATTTATCCATCTCCATTTCCTCGTAGCGCGGAAATTGAGTTATTTTATGGTTGGTTGCATCAATTTCAATAAATGCTTTTCAAAAGATAATAAACGTCATCATTGTTAGCGATATAGTTTGTTAGATGGTCAGACCGACAAAAAAAAAAAAAAAAACACATTTAAAATGTTCGCAATGATTTGGTAGAGGATTATTATAGTTAGACAAATGCGCCGATGGATGTACAATTTTTAGGAAGCATGAGACAACAGCAGACATTACAATTAACCAAGAGAGTTGAGGGAGCATTGTAAAGGCAAACTTAGGGAAGATCCTTAAAAAGTAGTTAATCTGAGATAAACTGGACGGAAGTCTCTACAGACGATCTGATGGAGATTTTTTAAGACAAGCTTATCCATTAAGGTTCTCTAAGTTCAAGGATCGTCACCGAAAAAAATTGGAAATTTCGACAACATCTTTTGTGAAGGCAAGGGGTTTCTCCAATACCTTTAAAGAACCATTTTAATTAGAGGCCATTTTCTCAAAACTGTGTTTCCTTTAATTATTAGAAATCTGGGTCATTATGAACATGTCCTAAGAAAGCTTGTCATTTAACCAGCATTCCCAAAACAATTGTTACAACTTGTTCCCTTTCGGTGATATTTATGTTAACACTTTATTTGTACAGATGTACGAGCAAAAGATAAAAAAACACCCACTAAAAAAAAGAGACTTGAAAATGTAAACCAGAATACCACCGCAAAAAGTCGAAATAAAATTATGTACAAACATACTCGTACTTTTAGTATTTCTGTGCAAAAAGAAAAAAAATGCATTCTGCAAGCAAGAAAAAACAACGATCTGCATCATAATTCTGTTTTATGTATTTTTATATTCCCTTTCACTGAATTCCACTAATGCCACTCGCCATTACAAAGTTGCCATGGCCTTAGCCCTTAAATGACCAAGGGGCTAAAAAATTAATTAATAAGAATTATTATATATTGAAAAAGATGTAATATTATTTAAAATAGTTAAAGAGTTACATTTCTTTCGACAATAAGATTACTCGTAAGCTCAAATAATAACTAGTGACAAAAATACCAATAGCGTTATAGAAAACCAGTAAGGAAAGCTCAAAAGTCGGGCGGGACCGACTATATGATACCCTACACCACTATGCATATTTAGTAGAGCTCTCGTAAAGGGTTTATACAGGGCATTTCTGAGCTCTATGAGATATTTGGTACAAAATAAAAATCTATCTAATTCTATCGTGCATTTTATGAACTATAGCTATCTCTGAACCAAATTTGACGTATTAGCTTCTAAACTGAATTCGGTCTTATGTACGAAAATTCAGGTGATTTGAGCTGATATTGACCATTTAGTGCACAATTAACACGAAATCGGATGAAGATATATATGGGAGGCATATCCAAATCGCAACAGATTTTAATAAAATTAAAATCAACTATTTTTGGGCTTTATCTGATATCTGGTACCAAATATCATTCCTGTGGAGTGCATATTACGAATGTGAGGGACTTAAAGACCAAATCGATTGAAAGATATATATGGGAGCTATAGCTATATCTGAACCGATTTTTACTAAAATTGGTGTACTTTATTCTAAGCTGGTTTCGGTCGGATTTGCCAAAATTGATGCTATTACGGCCATTTGGTGGTCAATCACCCGAAATCGGATGAAGATATATATGGGAGCTATATCCAAATCTGAACCGATTTCGATAAAATTTAAACAGCTATTCCTGTGCTCCATCTAATACCTGGTACCAAATATCACGGTTGTGGAGTGAATATTACGAATGTAAGGTACTAAAACACTAATTCGGATGAAACATATACATGGTTGCTATATCTTTATCTGAACCGATGTTCACTAAATTTGATATACTTGCTTCTAGGCTGAATTTGGTCCGATGTACTAAAATTCAGTCCATTTCGACTTATATCGTCCATTTGGTGCACAATTATCCCGAAATCGGATGAAGATATATATGGGAGCTATATCCAAATCTGAACCGATTTTAATAAAATTACAAACAGCTATTTCTGGGCTGTATCTTATATCTGGTACCAAATATCATTCTTGTGGAGTGCATATTACTAATGTGAGAGGCTTAAACACCAAATCGGATAAAACATATATATGGGAGCTATAGCTGTTTCTGAATTGATTTTCTCCAAATTTGTTGTATTTGCTTTAAGGCTAATCTTGTGACCAAAATTCGGGCCATTTGGCCTGATATTGGCCATTTGGTGGTCAATTAACCCGAAATCGGATGAAGATATATATGGGAGCTATATCCAAATCTGAACCGATTTCGATAAAATTTAAAACAGCTATTTCTGTGCTCCATCTAATACCTGGTACCAAATATCACGGTTGTGGAGTGCATAGTAGGAATGTGAGGGACTTAAAGATCAAATCGAATTAAAGATATATATGGGAGCTATAGCTATATCTGAACCGATTTTCCAAATTTGATATACTTGCTTCTAGGCCGAACTCGGTTGGGTGTGCCAAAATTCAGGTAATTTGGACTGATAGTGGACATTTGGTGCACATTTAACCCGAAATCGGATGAAGATATATATGGGAGCTATATCTAAATTTGATCCGATTCTCTCCAATTTCAATAGGGTTGGTCCTTGAGCCAAAAAAATATTGTTTGGAAAATTTCATCTCAATCGGATAATAAATGCGACCTGCATTTTGTTCACAAGAATACATGGACAGATGAACGGACGGACGGACAGACGGACTGACATGTATAAATCGACTCAGAAAGTGATTCTATGAAGGTTCTCAAAAGTAACTATGGGTCTATCTCGTTTCGTTCTCCATGTTACAAACAAATGCACAAAGACATAATACCCTTACCACTATGTGGTGTAAGGTATAAAGACAGAAAATGAATTAATTGGAAAATGTTTCGACACAGACAATTTATACCTTGATGGTCTTTAAAATCTATTGACAATATAAATTCAAGGAAGCATATATAAACTTTAAGTTGTTTCTTAGGAAAATCAGATTCTTGTTCTTGAAAATCAGATTTATGCACTCCGTTGGGCTGTTAGTTGTTGTGGTCCATTTTGCAGCTAAATTTAATCCAATGGTCATCCAAAATGCTAGAATTTTCCATGTCCTTAATCTCTTCACAGGCGTGTCGATTGGCTTCAGTTGTGTGATCAGGATTTTTTTTTTTCTGTTTTTTGTCCATTTTAATCCCTAAGAATATAGCTAACATCTTTGAAAATAATATGTCTAGCCCTTCTGAGCCTACCCTTGTGAAAATATTCGTGAGGATCGGACGATAATTGCAGACTGTATATGATAACCAAAACATGTGTTGTAACTAACGCCTCAACATTCTATGTAGGGTATATTAGTTTTGTCATTCCGTTTGTAACTCCTCGAAATAATCATAAAAACGCTATAAAGTATATAAATTCTGAATCTAAATTCTTCTGAATTCCTAAAATTCTAAGACGATCTAGTAATGTCCGTCTCTCTGTCCGTCCGTCTGTATGTAGTAATCACGCTATCTTTCGAACGAATTGATATAGAAGGCTAACATTTTGTATACATGCAGAGTTAGCAGTAGGCAGCTTAAGTTCGTAAATTGGCCATGTCGGTCCACGTCTTCGCATAGCCCCCATATAACAGTACCTTCTGATATTCGCTATTATGATGATTTTAGCGACATTTTATGATGGACTTAAGCAATTATTGATTAAATGTAAATGATCGTCATACAATATCATCAAATTTCTCCACATATTAAAGTTCATGCCATTAGCATCTGCTACATTATTTGTAATTGTGCAGAAAACTACTTTCTCACTCACTTTCTCGTGTTGAAATAATAACAGGCATTTTAGGGTTAATTAAAGGACAAAACATTGTCGCTCTTCGTAGTTGTTAGTTGTTTGTGCTTTCGTAGCATTATCATTTGACATTATACGAAAATTTTCAGAAGCATTTCAGTTCACTTTTTTGCTGGGTGGAATGTGCTGATGGAACAGCAGATGTTTGAAAATAAATGCACAAAAACATACGAACATTTATATTTAATTGGTACATGGCAGATAAGATAGTTGACGCACTGAAAAGAGTTTCCAAAAAAATCTAATATATTTTAAAGGGAGCTTTGTGTATTTTTTCTTCTGATTAAATTATCAAATTGAAGTTATATCTTGTTCATGTTAGCCTAAGAGTTCAAATTCCAATTTTTCCATTACTTTTTATACAATCTTAACGTCCCCATCTAAGATACTTACTAATGTTTTCCGAGAGCATAAGACATTTAAAAAACGTACCTGGTTAGTGCCAAATGGCTAAAATGCAGCCATACAAAGAATCACTATCATCACGGTGTCGCCAACAGTGCAAACAGCATTGTAGCGCTTATCTAAGCATTTGAAACATTTTCATTGCGGTTAATGGTGCCAACATGGCTTTTGGCCACGACTGACGCCGATAACTTGATGCCACCATAATTGCCAGGGCTAGGAACCATGGACTTTTATTTAAATATTAATGTATTGAATACACCTTAAATGGAAATTGGTAGTAAAGAAATTTATGTAAAATTTTAACAAAGAGGAATTAGAAAACAAACTTAAGGCACACGGGATTACAGTTTTTGTTCGATAAATGATTGAGGCACAGTTTGCAAACCTTACACCACATTGTGGGGCAGGGTTAATTAATATGATTAAAGCAAAATTGTTGGAATACCTGGACATGTTGAGCCTAGACCAAAGACATAGAAGTATAAAGATGGGACAAGACAGAGTCAAGATGTGGCAACCGTGTGAAAATACCTCTGTTGTTATGATATCGTAACAACATAGTTAGTAATGTTAAGCGATTTAAACCGCTTAGGAAATATGTAATTAATTGGGAAAGTCTATGGAATGTAATTTTGAAATGCTATTTTTGGATTTTTTAAACTTTGATCAGTCATTATACCCTACAACACTATGTGTTGGGAGTATTATAAGTTTGATTGGGCCAAAAATTATGTAACACCATGAAATATTGGTTTCCCACATAGGAAAGTATACATGGATCTTCCTATCTCGCCGAGCTGAGTCGATCTAGCTATGTATGTCCGTCCGTCCGTCTGTCCGTCTGTCCATGTTAATTTGTAATCACTCTACAGGTCGCAATTATGGCCCGATATCACGAAATTAAGAATGAAGGTGGGGATAGGGCCAGAATAGAACCCTATTTCTTTTGGAGATGATCACATAATATTTAGGGGTTAAAATGGACCAAAAACTGAAAATTTTCCTGATTTTGCAGTTGCTCTAAAGGTCACAATTATAAACCAATCGAAGAGAAAGTTAGCATGGGGCTAGAGCTTAGGGCTGGGTAGAAGCCTTCGAATTTTGATGGTCATCGGATAATTTTAAGTGGGTGAAATAGACCATAATATTTGTATTAAATAACAGTCAAATTTTTCATTAAACCGCGAATATTTTTAATCCCGGCGAAATCACAAATAGACGAACTGGTCAATTCTGACCGTTACGTAGATGCCGATAGTAAATATATCGGATTTATATAGCGAAATATATACAATGTGTATATACAAAAGAAGGGGATGTTAGAATGAATGCTTATATCTCAAGAATGGTTGGACCGATGTTGACAAATTTTGTCAATTCTGAATGCCCTCTTGGCATAAAAGTACAAATCAAAAAAATCGCATAAAAAAGATGCCAATAATGATGTTAATACATATTTTTTTAGTTTTTTGTGGCATTTTTTTTTTTTTTATTTTTTCATATTTTTTATCGCATGCGATTTTTTCGATTTGACTTATAATATTGAGGTGTACATTTTGTAAAATTGTGTCAACTTACAACACAGGTTGGGGTTATTAAATACAGATTGCAATTATCATCTGATCCTCACGAAAATTTTCATAAGGGTTCTAGGCCTATTGTTTTCAAAGATTTCCGCAATATATTGAGGGGTTGAAATGGACCAACAACTAAAAATGTTTCTGATTTTGCAGCCGTAAGAAAGGTAACAAATAGAAACTAAAGGACACGAAGTCTCGCATGAAGTTAGAGTTTTGGACAGCGGGTAGAATGGACCACTTCTTTTTTTTTAAAAAAATACCAACATTACTCACAGGCGATATCTTCTGAAATACACAAAAGGCGAACTTCTGGCTTTTTATGCTGATTTAGTTGACGAATAGAGCCAAATTTCGTAGACAAGCAAATCATATAGATGAGTCTAAATTTGGAGATTCAGATTGGCCTTTTGCTTTTGGAGATGATCGCAAAATAGTTAGGGGTTCAAATAAACCAAAAACAGAAATAATTTCCTGATCACACAATTGAAGCCAAACGCTGTAAAATGGATCACAGCAACTAACACACAACTAACACAACACAACGGAGTGCGTAAATAGTGGGCAAATGTCCCGTGTCAAAATATCTGGGCAGTGTTCCGTGACATAATTTCAAAAGCGAAATCTTCCAAAATGGATTTGGACATAAGAGGGCTTCTAATATATTGTAGTTTTGTAGGGTATCACATTGTCGGTCCCGCCCGACTATAGCCTTTGCTTACTTGTTTTTCCTTTAATTTTATTTTTATTTATTTTATTTATTTATTATTATTATTATTATTTTTTTTTTTTTTTTGGAAATTTCATTGTATTCCAGTGTATTATTTTCCAGTTCAAAGTGTGACATTCGAGCATTAAGAGGGAATTAACGAAAACGACCAACCATCAGAGCGCACATGTTAACATATATTGTTTTTCAAAGTAGAAAGGCAAACTACAAAAATGTTGGCAACATGCAACTACAACACAAAGAAACTATTTTAATACAAATTCAAGGTTTTAACCTCTAAATACGTAACGTTTCCCTCAATTCGCATTTACAACATTCGTGCATATCTTACAATTGAGTATTAAGTGCAACGTAAGGCATTCCTTCGATTTTAATTGATTTTTAATTGTTCTTTAGATTATATGACACGAAACATAGTCAACATAATAATATATAGGAATAGTTTTCGATAGACGGTCGTTTGTTGGAATTTCAATCATAATAAGGCTGTTTTGTTTTGGTTTAGTAGTAGTGAGTAGTGAAATAATGACTGATTGCTAGAGAACCAAAGCCCATACGAAACGGCTGATTCTAGATTCTTAAAATTGTTCCCGAGGGTCTGTTTTGGTGAATAGGCGTGTGACATGGCTTGGTTTTTGGGAAGTCTTACCAAAGTTACGAAAGTTACGAAAAGTACAATTCTGTGTACTGAGCAAACGAAATGGGCTAGAATTCTGAAATTTGGAATTAGTGTCACTGATGGAGTGCAGGACAAATGTACCAAATGTAGATTGAGAAAAGTTCTAAAATGAAATGTTACCATTTGGTATAAATGGGCGGGTAGAGTAATAACTGGACATTTGGTATGTGAATCCATTGTGCAATGGTTTCACTAATATCCTTCTCGGTTAATTATACCCTACAACACTATGTGTTGGGTCTGTCCGTCTTCCGTCTGTCCATGTTAATTTGTAATCACTCTACAGGTCGCAGTTATGGCCCGATCTTCACGAAATTTAGAATGGAGGTGGGGGTAGGGCCACAATAGAACCCTAAAATATTTAGGGGTTCAAATGAGCCAAAAACAGAAAAAAAATCCTGCTTACGCAATTGAAGAGAGTTAAGAACAGGGAAGAATTCTAACATTTTGGATAAACATCGGTATATGTAGCTGTAAAAAGGACCACAACAACTAACAGCACGATGGAGTGCGTAAATATTGGGCAAATGTCCCTGGTCAAAACACTAAGGGTAATATCTGGGCAGTACTCAATGAAACAATTTCAAAAGCGAACAAAACAAACATATTGTAGTGTTGTAGGGTATCACGTGGTCGGCCCCGCACGACTATAGCCTTTGCTTTCTTGTTTCAAAATAAAATAGCTTGAAGCTTTTTTTGGTGTCAAAGGTATATATTTTCCTACTTCTTATAGAGCCCATATCTCCCATAGTCGGTATTTTACAAATTTAAGTCACTTTTTAAAAAGAATTGGTTCAAAATCGGCATTTAGAGTTCTCTTTGATATCTACCTCCTACAGCAGAACATTGTCTATATAGGTTCGAGTTTATTATAGCCTCCATATTACGGTACCTCCCGATATTCGGTATTTTATGGATTTAAGCATCATTTTCAAACGGAAATGTTTCAAATTATGAACTTTATTGTTGTTTATATAGATCCAGGTTTTTCTAATTAGTTTAGCTAACTTTTTTAGCGGAATCGTTCAAAATTCAGTATGAAGAGTTTGTGATGGAATTAATCTCCAGTAGGTTACATCAATAGATCCTTATACCCCCCTCCGAATATTTGACATTGAGTAACATTTTTCAGCATTTTTTTTTTAATTTGGTATCTGAATATCGTATATATAAAAACTTCTATAGCAGAAGCTGCCTACATTCTATTGATTTTCCGAAGAAGATCACAACAATATATAAAAAAACTTCTATAGCAGGAAGCTGCCTAAGCTTCTTTTCTCCATTCTATTGATTTTCCGAAGAAGATCACAACAAATAACTTTAGTTCCAAAAAATATGTGGGTTAAAATGAACAAGTGGGAAGGCTTCTTTTAAATCTACTGACCTTTATAGAGTTTGGAAATGTAAAATACTTGTAGAACTAGGCTTCACTTAACATTGTTGTTAGTACATCTTAATCTTAACATATTTTAATTACGAATCCCATTTTCGACATTGTTTTTAATAACCGAATCGTAGTGAGTGAGTTTCTTTGTGTAATATTTCGTCCTTTTAATTTTTTTGTTTCTATTTCCTTTTTATACCCTCCACCATACATTGCATGGAGGGTTACTAAGTTCATTCATTCCGTTTATATATTCATGATCAGCGTAAAATTCTAAGACGATTTTAGATTTGACAACAACAACGAATGTGTTCTCATCGGAGAAAACCAAATTTGGCAGTTCACCACTTTCGACCAAGCGAAGCAACTCTTTAGTTCTTTTTTCTACCTGTTGCGGTGTAAATTTTTGAAGTTTTGGAATTTCAATGGCTTAACCGAGCTCATTTTTAAATATTTGCCGAATGAAATATTGCGATATGTTCAGCTTACGAGCCATTTTTCGGCCAGTGCGACGCGGGTTTCGATCAAATCGGTTCTTTACCCTTCGAACCATTTCTGCTGATGTTGCTGTTCTCTTCCGTCCACTTCCTTGACGTCGGGCTACGCTACCAGTATCACGGTAACGATCGATGGTACGAGCCACAAAAGATTTATTCACATTTAAAGGCTAGAGTGCTCTAACGATAGCCACTTGTGGGTTTCCAGCCAAATATAAGGAAATCACACTATCACGCTTAAATTCAATAACGAATTACTTTTTTCTTTACTACATTTCTGAAAAAGTCTCACCAAAATGCTTTTTTATGCTTGTAAACAATATAATGAGCTGTCACTGGAATAATTTTAACAGCTGTCGGACGAGTGGCTTAGAAATGACAGCAGTCTGAGGTTGGTTGCAGTTTTTTCATCTCACCCTGTATATAGCTCTACAATATATGTAAAGTGGACTTGTCCTTTCTTTAATGGTTTTTTTTCTTCACAAACATGGTGAAGTTGGATCAATGTGTATGTATTTTGTGTATTTGTATTTTAGTTGCTGGCTTGAGTTTTCCAAAACAAACAACATCACTCGCAAACATTCTCCACAAGGACAAATGAGTAAGCTGGGGCTTTGTATTTTCATTCTTCTAAGATGATAAAACCACAAAAACTAATTTACATTTTAATTGTCTTGTACCATCACACGTTCGTAATGCAATAATCATTGGGAAGGTATGTTAGGGATGTACATACGTCAAGTGTGCTTTTATAAAGGGGTTTCATTCCCTAAGGATAAATTTAAAAGTCGTGGTAGGAATGAGTTTTCTACGTTACATGATGAATCCTTTATAAACTGATTGGACAAAAATGTACATACAAACATTCATGTGTGTATGTATTGGTATACTTCTATTTGTGTCTGTCTATAACTTTGTGTTCACTTTTTGTTTCCGTTTCCTGCAACAAGCAAAAATAGCAAACACACGTTGTTAACACGTTTTCTGTTGTTTACGCTCCAGTTTTTATGTTTGCTTTCATGTTTGTTATTGCAGTGACTGGTTGTGTGTGATTTCCTTTTTTATACCCTACACCACATAGTGGTAAGGGTATTATGTCTTTGTGCATTTGTTTGTAACATGGAGAAGGAAGCGAGATAGACCCATAGTTACTTTTGAGGATCTCCATAGAATCACTTTCTGACTTGATTTATGCATGTCAGTCCGTCTGTCCGTCTGTCCATGTATTCTTGTGAAAAAAATGCAGGTCGCATTTATTATCCGATTGAGATGGAATTTTCCAAACAATATTTTTTGGCCCAAGAGCGAACCCTATTGAAATTGGAGATAATCGGTAAAAAATTAGATAAAGCTCCTATATATATCTTCGTCCGATTTGCCTTTTATTGTGCACCAAACGTGTAATATCAGCCCGAATAGAATGGAATTTTGCACATACAACCAGATAAGGCCTGAAAATAAGTATGCCAAATTTTATCGAAATCGGTTCATATATAGCTATAGCTCCCATATATATTGTTCATCCGATTTGTTATTTTTGTCCTCCGCAGCCGTAATATGCACTCTTTAACAACAGTATTTGGGGAAATATATCAAATGCAGCTCAGAAATACATTTGCTAAATTTTATCGAGATCGGTTCAGATTTGGATATAGCTGCCATATATAACTTCGTCCGATTTACCTTTTATTGTGCACCAAACGTCTAATATTTGTCCAAATGGGATGGAATTTGGCACATTCGACCGAATTTAGTCTAGAAGGTAGTATGCCAAATTTGGTGAAGATCGGTTCAGATATAGTTAGTTATAGCTTCCATATATATTGTTCATCCGATTTATTGTATTTGTTACCCACAGCCGTAATATGCACTCCGTAACAACGATATTCAGGGAAATATATCAAATACAGCTCAGAAATATCTTTGCCAAATTTTATCGAGATCGGTTCAGATTTGGATATAGTTCCCATATATATTTTTATCCGATTTCAAATTAATTTCGCGCCAAATGGGCAATACAAGTCCGAATTTAAAAGATACAAATGCTTCGGCATATTTAGTCCTTTGAATTTTAAATGAATTTTAAATTATAATTATAATCATAGGGTGTATGATTGAATTCTCCCTAATTATTAGGTGGAGCTCAACTCCAAGCAAAGTGGTGCAGGGTATCATAAAATCGGCCCCGCCCGACTTTAGGACTTTCTTTACTGATTAACTACTGGGTCCTACTACTAATTCGTCAATTTTGGTAAGAATTGCAATGTCTGCGATGGAAGAGGCATAATTTCATGCCAATGGTTGTAGCAAAAGTCAACCTATGATATTATTGACAAATTCTCAATTTAATATATGAACGTATCAATGAATATTTAAATCCCTGTAATTTATTTCATCAAGTATTGAGCAATGTTCGCCTTCTACTCTTAAATACTGAAGGCATTTGATATGGCAAGTGTGCAACAGCGTAATTCATAAGGCAAACTTTTAGTGCACACTTGGTACGAGATTTTGAGTATTTGCGTGCACAACTGCAATAATATTAATTAAATTTTACAAATACAAATATTCATGTGTAAAATTGTTTTAAAATATTAATTACATTTTTATCATTCATGAAATGTCGAACAGAACTCAAAGGACCAACGTGGAACATAAACAAAATATATGTTCACATAACTATATTGGTGGGTTAATTAGAGTGGCTTCTATAAAAATATTCTCTTCAATTATCAAAGTTCAGAGATTTAAGATATATTTTGTCTATGTGGGAGCAACGAAACTTATTTTGGAGAAAAAACTGTTTATCTATATAAACTTTGGGTCGTTTTCTAACAACTGTTTCAAATATTTGATTTTATACCCTACAACACTATGTGTTGGGGGTGTTATAAATTTGATAGGGCCAAAAATTATGTAACACCTCGAAATATTGGTTTCCCACATAGGAAAGTACATATGGTACATATCTAGCTATGTATGTCCGTCCGTCTTTCCATGTAAATTTGTAATCACTCTACATGTCGCAATTATGGCCCGATCTTCACGAAATTTAGAATGAAGGTGGGGCTAGGGTCAGAATACAACCCTATGTCTTTTGGAGATGATCGTATAATATTTAGGGGTTGAAATGGACCAAAAACTGAAAAATTTCCTGAATATTTTTAATGCCTGCGAAATCACAAATAGACGAACAGGACAATTCTGACTGTTACGTAGATGCCGGTAGTAAAAACATCGAATATATATAGTACAGTATATACAATGTATACATACAAAGGAAGGGGATGTTAGCTAGAATGCTTAAATCTCCAGAATGGCTGGAGCGATTTTGAAAAATTTTGTCAATTTAGAATGCCCATTTGGCATAAAATCTAAAAAAATCGCATAAAAAGATGCTAATAATGATGATAATATAGATTTTTTAGTATTTTGTGATATTTTTTTTTATTTTTTCATATTTTATCGCATGCAATTTTTCAATTTGACTTATAATATTGAAGTGTATATTTTGTAATATTTTTTCACTTTACAACACAGGTTGGGGTTATTATTTATATACAGATTCCAATTATCGTTCGACCCTCACGAAATTTTTCATAAAGGTAGGGTTAGATGTTAAGATGTCCGCAATATATTTAGGGGTTGAAATGGACCAGCAACTCAAAATGTTCCTGATTTTGCAGCACTTATAAGGGTTAAAAATAGAAACCAAAGGACACGAAAACTCGCATGAAGTAAGAGTTTAAGACAAAGGGTAGAATGGACCACTACTTTTGTGTGAAAAAAATACCAACATTACTTACAGGCGATATCCGAAATACACAATAGGCGAACTTCTGGTTTGTTATGCTGATTTCGTTGACGAATATCGTAGACAAGCAAATCATATAGATGAGTCTAAATTTAGAGACACATAGGGGCCTCTTGCTTTTGGAGATGATTGCAAAATATTTAGGGATTCAAATGAACCAAAAACAGAAGAAAAATTCCTGATCACACAATTGAAGCCAATCGACCCGCCAGAGAAGATAGTTATGCACAGGGAAGAATTCCGTCATTTTTTTAAGGCCCTTTGGTTATATTTAGCTGTAAAATGCACAGCGGAGTGCACAAATATTGTGAAAATGTCCCTGGTCAAAATGCTAAGGGTAATATCTGGACAGTGCTCCGTGACATAATTTCAAACACGAAATATTCCAAAATGGATTTGGATGGGGCTTCCAACATATTGTAGTGTTGTAGGGTATCACATGATCGGCTCCGCTCGACTATAGCCTTTGCTTACTTGTTTTAGTTAAATTAAACAAAACATTTGTAATGACGCTTTTCTTCTACATTCACTATCGAATTGACATGCAAAAAGAGGACCTTATTTTAAAAGTTGGAAAATATAAAAATTTGGGTTATTAGTTTATGTAACATTCCCATTTCACAACATACATACAGATAATATTCGGAGCCACTCTCATGTCCACTTTTCTATATAGGTTTTGCTGTTTGGTATTCCCATTTATTATTTAAACCGTATTATCCACACACTTCGACTTTGATCGCATTGCATGTAGAACAACAAATGTATATCTCAGAAGGGCAATAAAAACATCACAATAATTATCTAGCTGTTGGACACATTTACATTTTAGCTTTACGTCTGATCCGTTAATATAGATGAGGGCGTATGAGATATGCGAGTGAGAAATGATGGTGTGTATACGCCATCATGTTCTTAATTGAAATGAATAAGTTCTATTGAATTGTTTCAAATTCACGCAGGGTGTTACACCTTCTACCGATGGTATGTTCCGTTCCTCATCAATGGAAATCTAAATAAAAATTAATCCTTGTCCGATCAAACAATCTGTCTGTAGCAAAGTGTGGCGTAAATGGATAATATGTTGAAAAGGGTTAATGTGAGAATACATGAAAAGCTATTATGATTGACTTAAGTCATCGACTGGCTTCTTTAGAAAAGAACAAAGGAGAGTAGGGCCAAAATCGAACTAAGTCAGTCTAAAACTTCCTTGTCCCTCAACGAACAAGCCAGTCGATGACTTAAACCAGTCCAATGAGCGTTTTATGTATTCTCACCTTTGTTTGGCCGCAAAAGCACATGAGATTTCGTTCCCCGTACCTGCGGCTGCAGTGGTTCGGAATTCGTTTTTTCTTAACCACATTCTCTGTTATCCCCGAACTTAAAATGTAGATGGGACGCAATTGCAATGTTGAAAAGAGCTAGACTCTGTGATATTTAAAGCAAACATTTTTGTTATTTATAATAACCTTAGATTTATAGATATTTATTTACCTTTTGGTAGGTAATCGCTTTTGAAATCATCTTGCTAGTAAGTGAGGGGAAGCGGAAAAAGTAGCACCACCACCTGAATTTCTATAACTTAGGTAACAAAATACTGAATTGTGGGCACCTACTTTTTCATCCTCAAAATTCTGGAAAAGAGAATGATGATTTTTGACAAAGTAATTGCTGCGTAATTTTGAAAGGAATGGATGAATTTGCTCACGAGGAATTTTAACTAGGTAAAACAGGAGCTCAATATTTATCCCGCTACTGCATCCAGCTTAGAATGGTGGAAGGATTACGTTTTTTTTTTACCAGTATTATTGTCGGATTATACTTAACTTCAGCGCATAATATTCAAGGTTAAAGTCAGAACCATCTGTGAAATTTGATGGTTATTACCACGGACTGTCACAAGCACTGATCCACTGAAGGCATTCCAAATTATTGGTTTTATCCGTCACAGTGAAAAACCAGTAGAATGAAAGAAAGAAGATTAGTAATTAATTTAAGCGATTATGTTCGCTTTAATACTACGTAAATTCTCTAACTCCGAAAAAAGAAAAATAAAATAAGAAAATGGAGCAGGTCATAAAATGTGTCAACACCAATGTCAATATTTGTACAACGCCAACAGAACGTTGTAGCATGAGAATGAATGCATTGTCCCGTAAAAAGTTTGTGTTTGCCTGTTGCTCGACTCATTTACAGATGCGCTTGCCATTGTGAAATATCGCAACACACACATTTCACATGACTTGGATTATTGACCCACAATTTTTTTTCAACGAAATTGTGTGTCTTTTTATATCTAGGCAGGTAAATAAGAAAAGTGGTACATTCCACATTCAATTGTGTAGGAGTGTGTTTATGCGTGTGCTTAACATAAGAATTAAATGTTTAAAATAATTTAATAACCCTCAAGCGAAATCCCGCTAATGTTGTTAATCAATAAATTGGAATCAGTAATTTTGATAGTATGTGAGCTATATTTTTGAGAGGAGTTCTAAAATAAAACAATTTGATAAATTGCGATTAATACAACTATAATATAATGTTAAT
This sequence comes from Musca domestica, assembly GCF_030504385.1. Lineage (NCBI taxonomy): Eukaryota > Metazoa > Arthropoda > Insecta > Diptera > Muscidae > Musca > Musca domestica. Next base: position 17,518,887 of record NW_026712299.1, read on the forward strand.
TTATTTTCTCTTATCATTGCCAGTTGAAGACAAATATATTTGCAACAGGTAAGCAAAGACTATAGTCGTGCGGGGCCGACCATGTGATACCCTACAACAAATATATTTTGGAAGACTCCACTTTTGAAATTATGTCATAGAACATTGCCCAGATATAACCATTAGCTTTTTGACCAGTGACATTTGCAAATACTGCGCACTCCATCTGTAGTTAGTTGTTGTGATCCATTTTACAGACTTCTTCCCTGTCCTTAACTCTCTTCTCAGGCAAAATTCCGTCTCGAATGGTTTCAATTGTGTGATCAGGAAAAGTTTTCTGTTTTTGGTTCATTTGAGCCCCTAAATATTTTGCGATCATCTCCAAGTGCAAGAGGTTCCACTGTATTGCCAAATTTAGACAAATCTTCTCTACATATTTGGTTATATTCGTCAATGAAATCAGCATAAAAATGTGTATTTTGGATTTCGACTGTAAGTTATTTTCAGCGTTTCGGTACAATGGAAATATTGGTATTTTTTCATACAAAAGTAGTGGTCCATTCAACCCGCTGTCCTAAACTTCATGCGAGATTTCATGAGAGATTTCGTGAACTGTGTACTTAGATTTCTATTTGTGACCTTTATAACAGCTGAAAAATCAGGAAAATGTTTAGTTGTTGGTCCATTTTAACCCCTAAATTTTTAAAACAATAGGCCTAGCCTAACCTACCCTTGTGAAAATTTTCGTGAAGATCGGACGATAATTGCAATCTGTATATAATAACCCCAACCTGTGTTGTAAAGTGTAGAAATATTACAAAATATACACCTCAATATCATAAGTCAAATTAAAAAATTGCATGCGATAAAAAATAAAAAAATGGCACAAAATACTACAAAACCTATATTAACATCATTATTGGCATCTTTTTATGCGATTTTTTTAGATTTTATTCTTTTATGCCAGGAGGGTACTCTAATTTTACAAAAATTGTCAAAATCGCTCCAGCCATTCTAGCTAAAATCCCTTTCCTTTGTATATACACATTGTATATATTTCGCTATATATATTCGATATTTTTACTATCGGCATCTACGTAACGGTCGGAATTGACCTGTTCGTCTATTTGTGATTTCGCCGGGAATAAAAATTTTCGTGGTTTAATGGAAAATTTTACTTTTATTTATCACAAATGCTATGGTCTATTTCAACCACTAAATGTTACCCGATGAACATCAAAATTGGAAGGCTTCTGCCCAGCCCAAAGCTCTAGCCCCATGCTAACTTTCGCTTCGATTGGTCTATAATTGTGATCTGTAGAGCAACTGCAAAATTAGGAAATTTTTCAGTTTTTGGTCCATTTCAACCCCTATATATAATGCGATCATCTCCAAAGGAAATAGGGTTCTATTCTGACATTATCCCCACCTACATTTTAAATTTCGTGAAGATCGGGCCATAATTGCGACCTGTAGAGTGATTACAAATTAACATGGACAGACGGACGGACATACATAGCTAGATCGACTCTGCTCGGCGAGATAGGAAGATCCATATATACTTTCCTATGTGGGAAATCAATATTTCGTGGTGTTACATAATTTTTGGCCAATCAAACTTATAATACCCCCAACACATAGTGTTGTAGGGTATAAAAATAGTTTTATTGTTTTTCTATTTTTTGTTTCATAATTACAACTCATAAATAATTGCAATTTTAGTTATTATTGTAAACAAGAAAAAATATTATCTTGTGTATCATAATTCTGTAGAAAGCATGTTTACGTCCACGTGGGAACAACTTTCTCAATCTATCCTTGTTGTAAAATTTCTCAACGATTGGGAATGTGATTGATAAATCAATCGAAATCTTAGTGGAAAAGTTGTTGGACTTTTTGAAGGAAGATTGATTATTGAATTATTTTTCCGTGTCAATCAATCATAATAAGGTTGAAGGTATACATTTGGGAATGGGGTTATTTTAGGAAGGTAGATATAGATAAAGATGGCCCATATTTTTATATAATCAACTAGCTGAACCCGGTGCGCTTCGCTACCCCTTTTGATTTTATATGCATTCAAAATTTTATTTACGAAAATATGTTGTTTAAAAAAAAAAAAACAAATTTAAAAATTAAAAAAAAAATTATTGCACTTCTTTAATGCGTAAATAACCAAAACCATTAGAACAGCAGTAACATGACATACATACACGAAGGGTTTGTCCTTCGGATTTATTTATTTCATAGCAAATACCAAGCGTGCATTAAACTGCAATATTTTGAAGTTGAGTGGCATTTCTATTGCAATTAATGAATTCCAGATAGCAACATAAATCGCCGTAATAAGAGTATTTCAAATCAATTCTTGTGTTGTTTTTTTAGTGTTAGCCTAAGGCGTTGTGGGTCAATGGTTCTTATTAAAATCATATCCCAATCTGTTCCGATTTAAATATAATTTTAAAAAAATTACTTTTACACCAAATTCAGCCACACCTTTCATATTTCATTGAAATTGGTGCGTCAAATATGTGAAATCGGCCGATAATATATATATATGGGAGCTATATCTTTATTTATTTGTCACATTTATTATTGTAACCAAATTCTGCCACACATTCTGAATTTCATTGGTATCGGTCATATATATCATGCTTGGTGCATATGTATAATGTATAAAATCGGCCGAAATATATATGTTAGCTATATCCAAACCTCAACTGATTTCAATATAATTTGGCAATTCTTTCTGGCGCCAGATTTTGTCTCTTTCGCTTTGGGTGCATCAAATATGTAAAATCGGCTGAGTATATATATGGGAGCTATAATTAAATTTGAGCGTATTTGAATATAATTTGTCAAATTTATTTTTGTACCAAATTTAGCCACTCATGCCGAATTTCATTGGAACCGGAAATACGTATCGCCTTTTGTGCATCAAATACGTGAAATCGGCGGAAAATATATATGGGAGCTATATCCAAATCTGAACCGATTTTAATATAATTTGACTAATTTATTTTCTAATCAAAATCCAGTTACATATTCCAAATTTCTTTGGAATCGAACATACATATCGTGTATGGTGCATAAAATACATGAAATCGGTCGAAAATATATATGAGAGCTATATCCAAGTCTGAACCGATCTTAATATAATTTGACAAATGTATTTTTGTTTTAATTTGCGCTACATATTCCAAATTTCATTGAAATTAGAGATACATAGCGTGTTTGGTGCATCAAATGCTTTAAATCGGCCGAAAATATATATGGCAGCTACATCCAAATCTGAACCGATTTCAATATAATTTGACAAATTTATTTTCGGATTAAATCCCGTCACACATTCCAAATTTCATTGGAATCGAACATTCATATTGTGTTTGAGGCATCAAATGAACGAAATCGGTCGAAAATATATATGGGAGCTGTATCCAAATCTGAACCGATTACAGTATAATTTGGCAAACTTATTTTTGTTCCAAATTCCGTTAAGTATTCCAAATTTGGAGACTGTATCTTAAACTAATCAATAGATATGTGCATATAAAATCTAAATTTTTGGGAGGTACCTCCGTTCCACGTGGAAATTCAAAAATGTATATAGCCTATGTTACTATCAGGCGATGTTGCAGTATATATGGAAATTTTCAGGAAAATCTATTCAGCGGTTTTAGAGTCCATAAATTACAAACAAATAAACATACAAACATTTTCCTCTTTTATAGATATAGATAATTTGTTGTAGATATTACTGTCAAAATATATAAATGGTGCAAAAGAATGGCGAAGCAAGTTATCGAAAAGTTATTACGTATTCTTCAACTTATAGATTTAATTTAAATGTTCAGTTCATAATACCTAGAAAGGCTTTGTCAAGCTTGAACTGAAATTTTTTTTTATTATTCAAAAAATTTTAAAACTATTTTCTCTTTTCTAATTTATTTTAGTTTTGATTATAATTCGTAGCTGGCATGTTCCATTGAACTTGAATACATTTGCATATGTTGACATTCGATTTGTGGTTTCATTGGGACTTACTATTCTGCCCTTGAAGCAAGCAATATGATATATACATAAGTGTAACAGTAAGTTGCATTTACTTGATTAAATATCTGTACATTTATGCGTGTATACGAAAAAGTATGATTCAAATTCCCATCAAAGACTCACAGTACAAATCAATGGTTAGGGTTGCCATATGTTAAAAAAATATTTATGGAAGAAAATTTATTTTTTCTTTGGAAGATTTGGGTTTTAATCAGGAAGATCTTCTGGTCAAGAACATCAGAATATCTTCTAAACGAAGATTTTGTGGTGTTCTTCCAACTAAAGATTTTTTGGTCTCCTTCTAAGAGAATTCTTCTCGTCTACTTATACCTTTTCGGGTATTCTACACGGCTACCATCTATAATCCTCTATGCGGGGTCATCAGGTTTTTTAATGTGAGGACCTTCAGGTCTTCAATGCGAAGATATTCGGTGGTATTCTATACGAAGTTCTTAGCTGTTCTTCTTCTTAAATGGATTTTAACGTAAAATGCGAAGACCTTATATATAAATACCTCATGATATACTATCTGTATTATGGCCTTCGGTTCTTCCATTAGAAATGGCAACACTTGTCCAAAGCTAAGAAACATATGTATATGGATATTCTGGTATGTGTATGCAAATATATGTCTTCCGCAATGCGTTCATATGTACTTGCAACACTTAACTCTAATTTGTTTTCGAACCGAAATGCCTGTCTGTTCGATTCGGTCGTTTCCGAGATGTGTGGCAAAAAATACGATTTGGTTATGAATGCAAACACTTTCCCCATCATTCATTCCCTTCTATGGCGATGTGAATATTTATTTTGTGGCAGGTTGGTCGTGTATCTCTAGGGGTTCTTGATTGTCTGCTGCGTGGTGATGAATTGGAAGGAGTCTGTGTGGGATGTTGTTGGTATGTGAATGGAGTTTTGTGTGTATTGACTTTTTTGCATTTGATTGCACACATACAATTGCATTCTTATTGTTAACTGTATGTTTTATGTATCGACAGCAATTTTATGGCTTCTGAAAACAACAAACAACGCATTTTTTGGATACTTCTTCTTTGTGAATACCCTCCCACTGATTATGATTACATCCTCAAGTGCAATTATCAATCTCAAAGTAGTAGAACAGATTCGCAAAATGTTGGAAGCAAAACTTGGCAGACACGAAATGTGTGTCCGGGCGCCAATAGCAGTTAAATAAACATAAACTTAGTATAAGCTTGCACTTTGAAAGTACAAAAGTTTTTAGCTGCAGCTGAGAAAATAATAAAAATGTCTGCAGCAAACGCAACGCCACAGCAATTATCTTTTAACCGCCCAAAAAGGCGCCATAAACTACACAAAAACCGGAAGATAATTCACAGCGAAAATGTGAAATGAAATATTCAAGTTTAAATTACAATGTCTCAAGAATGGTAGTAGAGTCTAAGAAAAACGTTTTACATAAAATGGACTGCGTTTGAAATTGAAGCTTGGTTTTCCTGTTCTTTGTGTCTGGTATAAGAAACAATTTTTTTCTTTTATCATACATAAAATAGTGGTGGTATTTTTTGTTGTTGCAAAATGGTCAGGCTTATCCCTTTATTGTTGTTTTTATAAAAACAACGATTGTTTATTAGTGGAGAACGATGGTAATGTTTACCAGGGGGTAAGGCAGGGAATACCTAGGTTTCGGAAAGAGCCGCCAATCCTCATCAGTTCCCTTGTTTTTGTCTGGGATATTCTCCCCAGAAGTTATTTTAAAAATAACTTCTATGACAAAAAACATTTTTTTACCCAAGTGACGAGATCGTAAGCTCAATAGAAGAGGAACCAAAGAATTATATAAAACTAAAATTCTTTTGGAAAGTCTTCTAAATCTTACAACCGCACTTATAAACATTTTCATCTTTCTCCACTTGTTATGCTTTCGTTCAACCTGAACGAAGTAGCATAACCATGTAAGTTGGTTTTGTCTGTTACAACAAAAACCCCTTCGTCGACCGTGCCTTGTCTATATTTTTTTAAGAAAACAACGAAGAACGTGACGACTTTGTTTGCGCAAAATATTAAAAACAAAACATTCAGTTCCACGAGCCAAAACTGGTATTATAATTTTCGCAGGATATCTTGAGATGCAGTTTTGGCATCCAGCGTTCTACCTCCGAAAACCTGTAAAATATCGACGCACCTTTTATGAAGCAAATAAAATTTAAAGGACAGTTTTCCAATTCCCCATTCATTCTTAGACCGATACTTTCAATTACAAAAAACAATCAATGAGTCAAGAAATATATTAACATGCTAAAAATTGACACGTTTTGAAATTAACAAGCAAGCAAAAGGTATATCTGGGTGGGGTCGACTATGTAATAACCTGTACCACAATAATTCTACGTAAAGTGTGTATCTGAAACCCTTTTGATATGAATGAAAGAATCCCTCAGGATATTCAGATACATAGCACAATCATTTCAAACGAACCAAAAGAGTTTTCTACCACATAAAAATCAAAAAAAAAGTCTTTCATATCGATTTCAGGAAAAGAGAAATTTATCAGTTTTTATATATATTCCAAGATGTTGCATGCCATTTTTCAATATTATCATTGCTAGTAAAGAAGAAAATTTGTCGATGCTAGACGACGCAACTATTATAACTAAATGTATTTTGTTTACTTCAAATATATTGTCAGCTATCTTTGTGTACAATTTCGCTAAGAAAAGATGAATTATTCTAATAAAAATTAAATTTTTGTCTGTGAAGGTCCTCAAAAATTCACATTCTTAAGAAAAGTACAATAAAGACGTCGAATCAGTTTAACTAAACAAAAATATTATATTTTAATGAATTAATTTATTATTATTATTAATTATTCTTACAAAAAAATTGATATGCCGACTGTTGGAAAATGCCATACCGACAATTAGCAAGCGGTGCCGACTACTGGCAAAAAAGCATTGTTTTAACAAGTAAGCAAAGGCTATAGTCGTGCGGGGCCGACTATGTTATACCCTACAACACTACAATATGTTAGAAGCCCCCTCATGTCCAAATCCATATTGGAAGATTTCGCTTTTGAAATTAGGATTTTGACTAGGGACATTTGACAATTATTTCTGCACTCCGTCGGGCTGTTAGTTGTTGTAGTCCATTTTACAGCTAAATATAATCCAATGGTCATCCAAAATGCTAGAATTTTTCCCTGTCCTTAACTGTCTTCACAGGCGTGTCGATTGGCTTCAATTGTGTGATCGGAAAAACATTTTAGTTTTTGGTTAATTTGAACCCCTAAATATTTTGCAATCATCTCCAAAAGCCCCTCTGTATCCCCAAATTTAGACTCATCTATATGATTTGCTTGTCTACGATATTTGGCTATATTCGTCAACGAAATCAGCATAAAAAAGCCAGAGATTCACCTTTTGTGTATTTCGGATCTGTCTGTAAGTAATGCTGGTATTTTTTTCCACAAAATTAGTGGTCCATTGTACCCGCTGTCCTAACTCTAACTTAATGCGAGATTTCGTGTCCTTTGGTTTCTATTTGTGACCTTTATAACGGCTGCAAAATCAGGAACATTTTTAGTTGTTGGTCCATTTGGTTGGTCCTAAATATATTGCTCACATCTTTGAAAACAATAAGCCTAGCCCTTTTGAGCCCAACCCTACCCTTGTGAAAATTTTTGTGAGGATCGGACGATACTTGCAATACTTATATAATATCCCCAACCTGTGTTGTAAGGTGAAAAAATATTACAAAATATTATAAGTCAAATTGAAAAAATTGCATGCGACAAAAAATATGAAAAAATAAAAAAATGTAACAAAATACTACAAAATCTATATTAACATCTTTATTGGCATATTTTTCTATATTTACGATATATTTACTATCGGCATCTACGTAACGGTCAGAATTGACTTGTTCGTCTATTTGTGATTTCGCCGGGTTTAAAAATATTCGCGGTTTAATGGAAAATTTGATTTTATTTAACTCAAATGTCATAGCCTATTTCACCCACTAAATATTACCCGATGACCATCAAAATTGGTCTGGCCAGCCCTAAACTCTAGCCGCATGCTAACTTTCGTTTTGATTGGTCTATAATTGCGACCTGTAAAGCAACTGCAAAATCAGGAATTTTTTCAGTTTCTGGTCCATTTCAACCCCTAAATATTATGCGATCATCTCTAAAAGAAATAGGGTTCTATTCCGACCCTAGCCCCACCTCTATTCTACATTTCGTGAAGATCGGGCCATAATTGCGACCTGTAGAGTGATTACAAATTAACATGGACAGACAGACAGGCGGACATACATAGCTAGACCAACTCAGCTCGGCGAGATAGGAAGATCCATGTATACTTTCCTATATGGGAAACCAATATTTCGTGGTGTTACATAGTTTTTGGCCCAATCAAACTTATAATACCCCCAACACATAGTGTTGTAGAGTATAATAAAACTACAAATTTATGAAATTTAATGAAAAGTAATTAAAACTTTATTTATTATTGCAAAAACTATACAAAATTTCGAATCTGAATAAATTAACTTTGTAATAATTGAAATGTTCCACTCAGAATTGTGAGCGATTAAAAACGCGAAAATCCTAAAAGTGCCGACTACTGGTACACCTACCCTATACATAAAACAATACTCACAGCTGAATGCTGGTGTTGGTCAGAGATAAAGACCTTAATAATACTGTTCAAGGGCCGAAGGCATTTAGTTTTCAACACAATTTTATTACTTGCAATTGTTGTTGTTGTAGTTTTTGCTATTCGTTTTAACCTAAGAGCTTATAAGGAAATTAAAAACATTCATTTAACAGACAACTTATTAGACATTGGCAGACATTTTGGAAAACAAATTTAATAGCAACTGTGATGAATTGAATTAAGTTACTTTTTTATTGTCAACAGAGGGTATAGTACATTATCATACAATGAGAAATAGTAAACACTTTAGAAGTCTTCTAACAAATATATTTCTTACATTAAAAAAAACTATTAAGCAATAGACCCTTCTACAAATTAATGGCTCTCAGGAAAAATATTCTATTGATAGAGAAGACAGAATAGCAGAGTCTTAAAAGTCTTTTGCATATAGAAGTACTTTTGGAAGTTCTCTGTATGCAGAGTATCTATAGAAGATCTTCTACATAAAAAAAGAAATTAAAACCAGTTAGGAAAGTTCAAAAGTCGGGCGGGGTGGACTTTATTTATATTTATTAGAGCTTCACATAGCAAATAAAAGTTTTTATAGAGAATTTGTGAGAATTAAATCATACCAACTATGACTATTGTTATAATTTAAAGTCCAAAAGAATTAATATATGGGAGGAATGTCCTCCTCTGAATCGATTTCTACTACATTTTGGGGAGGTATTTGTAACTTTTCATCTTGGGCTTGTATTAACTTGAAATCGGATAAAGATAGATATGGGAACTATATCCGAATCTGAGCCGATCTCTATAAAATTTGGCGTAAATATTTCTGAGCTGTATCTAATATATTTCCCCGAATATACCGAGTGCATATTACGGCTGCAGGGGACAATAATATCAAATCGTATGAACAATACCTATGGCAGCTATAGCTATATATGAACATAATTCGATTTGGCATATTTAGTATCAGGCTCAATTTGGGCGTATGTGCAAAATTTCATCGCATATGGGTTAATATTACACTTTTGGTACGCGATAAAGGTAAATCGGACGAATATATATATGAGAGCTATATCCAAATCTGAACCAATCTCGATAAAATTTGTGAAAGGTATTTCTGCGCTCTATTTGATTTTTTTCCCCAAATATCGTTGTTACAGAGTGCATATTAGGTCTGCGGAGGACAAAAATATCAAATCGGATGAGCGGGAGCTATAGCTATATCTGAACCGATTTGGATCAAATTTGGCACACCCATTTCCGGGTTTAATGTGGCTGTACATGCAAAATTCCGTACTATTTGGGCTGATATTACACGTTTGGTGCACAATAAAAGGCAAACCGGACGAAGATATATATATATATATATATATATATATATATATATATATATATATATATATATATATATATGGGTGTTATATCTATAGGCAGACGGACGGACGGCTATAAAACGACTCAGAATGTGATTCTATGCAGATCATCAAAAGATTTGTTTCCTTCTGCCTATTACAAACAAATGCACAAAGACATAATACTCAGATCACCTAGTGGTGTAAGGTATAACGAATATTGATCCTCAAGGCTTTTAAGGAATTCAACATAGATACAATTCTATACAGTAGTTACAATTCTATAGAGTAGTTAAAAAAATCTTAAGAGATCTAACATTAATTGAAACCCTTTAATAGGACTACATTCATCCATAGAAGACCTCCATACTTCCTCCTGAAAACGGGTCACGAGATTAGATTCTTGCAAAGCATCATACACAGGAACAAATAAAATAATATTTTGTTAAACTGACGCAAACATTTAATACTCATTACCTTAAAATAAAGAAAACACTAATAAAAGTATCCGGATTCAACGAGTTCAAAATCGTACTGTTAATGCCAGTTAAATCGGTTGGCAATGCAGTTTAGGTCTTTCAAATATCATGAAGTGGAACGGACCAGAAGTTAGCCTATTAGGTTCAGGTTATCGCTAATCACTAGTAATTTTTTTATTGGCCTTTTAGCTTTAATAATTTTCCCTTTCAATAGTTGGAATACGCATCAGCGATAGTAATAGCTAATAGCTTGAAACGATAAGCCATTTGTATTGCTTCCCAGTGATACCGAAGTATTAAACCTTTGCCTCGACAGCAAAGGGTTGACAAAGTTAATGTGAGCATTACGAATATGGCAAGGAGAACACTCTAAAAACCAATTAACAGCAAATTAAGAGAAACGCAAACGGAATTTTCAAATGAGGGTGTTGTGGCGCATTTTAATTAGAACGTTTAGAATGGTAGGCTAAGAATAATAGAATGCTTGTTAGGGCAAAAACAACATAAAATGTGAAAGTAAGCGTTCGGTCTTGGATTCAAAACTGTGAAGAAAGAGGAAAAGGAAGAAAGAAGGACGAAATTGGATATTGTCTTAATTGTTTTCATCTTAACGCCACGTTTAATGCGAAAATGTCCATGAAATTTAAAAAAAAACTAGGGCGGTAATTTTTATACCCTACACCACATAGTGGTAAGGGTATTATGTCTTTGTGCATTTGTTTGTAACACTTTTGAGGATCTTCATAGAATCACTTTCTGAGTTGTCAGTCATGTCAGTCCGTCTGTCCGTCTGCCCATGTATTCTTGTGAACAAAATGCAGGTCGCATTTATTATGCGATTGAGATGAAATTTTCCAAACAACATTTGTTTGGCCCAAGGACGAACCCTATTGAAATTGGAGATAATCGGTAAAAATTTAGATAAAGCTCCCATATATATATCTTCGTCCGATTTGCTTTTTATGATGCACCAAAAGTGTAATATCTGCCCGAATAATATAACGGAGGTACCGTTATATGGGGACTATGCCAGAACGTGGACCGATATATCTCATTTTTAATACCAACCATCCTAGACACAATGCAAATAGCTCTGCTAAATTTTGGCGCTCTACGTCAAATAATGTAGGCTGTATCGTGATTTCAACAGACAGACGGACAGACAGACAGACGGACAGACAGACAGACGGACAGACGGACATCGTTAAATCGACTTAGAATTTTATGCTGATTCTGAATATATATACTTTATGGGGTGTAAGACGAATATTTAAGGATGTTACAAACGGAATGACAAAGTTAATATACCCTCCTTTCCAAGGTGGAGGGTATAAAAATATTCGCGGTTTAATGGAAAAGTTGACTTTTATTTAACACAAATGCTATGGCCTATTTCACCCACTAAATATTACCCGATGACCATCAAAATTGGAAAGCTTCTGCCCAGCCCTAAGCTCTAGCCCCATGCTAACTTCCGCGTCGATTGGTCTATAATTGCGATTTGTAGAGCAACTGCAAAATCAGGAGTAATGTTGGTATTTTTTCACACAAAAGTAATGATTCATACTACCCGCAAGATTTCATGCAAGATTTAGTGTCCTTTGGTTTCTATTTGTGATCTTTATAACGGATGCAAAATCAGGAACATTTTGAGTTGCTGGTCCATTTCAACCCCTAAATATATTGCGGACATCTTTGAAAATAATAGACTTAGCCCTTCTGAGCCTAACCCTACCTTTGTCAAAAATTTCGTGAGGATCGAACGATAATTGCAATCTATATATAAATAATAACCCCAACCTGTATTGTAAAGTGCAAAAATATTACAATACTATAAGTCAAATTAAAAAAATCGCATGCGATAAAAAATATGAAAAAAAATAAAAACAAAAGTCACAAAATACTACAAAATCTTAATTTACATCAGTATTCGCATCTTTTCATACGATTTTTTTAGATTTTATACTTTTATGCCAAAAGGGCATTCTAAATTTACAAAATTTGTCAAAATCGCTCCATCCATTCTGGAGAGATAAGCATTCTAGCTAACATCCCCTTCCTTTGTATATATAAATTGTATATATTTCGCTATATATATCCGATATTTTTACTATCGGCATCTACGTAACGGTCAGAATTGACCTGTTCGTCTATTTGTGATTACGCCGGCATTAAAAATATTCGCGGTTTAATGGAAAATTTGACTTTTATTTATCACAAATGCTATGGCCTATTTCAACCACTAAATATTACCCAATGACACGATGAAATTGGAAGGCTTCTACCCAGCTCAAAGCTCTGGCCCCATGCTGACTTTCGCTTCGATGGGTCCATAATTGTCACCTGTAGGGCAACTGCAAAATCCGGAAAATTTTCAGTTTTTGATCCATTTCAACCCCTAAATATTATGCGATCATCTCCAAAAGAAATATATTCTGGCCCTACCCCCACCTCCATTCTAAATTTCGTGAAGATCGGGCCATAATTGCGACCTGTACAGTGATTACAAAGTAACATGGACAGACGGACAGAATAGAACCCTATTTCTTTTGGAGATCATCGCATAATATTTAGGGGTCGGATTGGACCAAAAACTGAAAAAAAATCTGATTTTGCAGTTGCTCTACAGGTCGCAATAATGGACCAATCGACGCGGCGATTTGCATAGGGCTAGAGTTTAAGGCTGGGCAGAAGCCTTCTAATTTTGATCGTCATCGGTCAATATTTAATGGTTGAAATGGACTATAACATTTGTGTTAAATAAAAGTCAAATTTCCATTATCCCGGCGAAATCATAAATAGACGAACAGGTCAGTTCTGACTGTTACGTAGATGCCGATAGTAAATATATCGCATATATATATAGCGAAATATATACAATGTGTATAAACAATGGAAGGGGATGTTAGCCAAATTGCTTATACCTGAAGCCATTCATTCTGATTTTGACAAATTTTGTCAATTCTGAATGCCCTCCTGGCATAAAGAATAAAATCTAAAAAAAGTCGTCTAAAAAGATGCCAATAATAATGTTTATACAGATTTTGTAGAATTTTGTGACATTTTTTTATTTTTTCATATTTTTTATCGCATGCGATTTTTATACTCTACACCACATAGTGGTAAGGGTATTATGTCTTTGTGCATTTGTTTGTAACATGGAGAAGGAAACGAGATAGACCCATAGTTACTTTTGAGAACCTTCATAGAATCACTTTCTGAGTCGATTTATGCATGTCCGTCCGTCTGTCCGTCAGTCCGTCCGTCCGTCCGTCTGTCCATGTATTCTTGTGAACAAAATGCAGGTCGCATTTATTATCCGATTGAGATGAAATTTTCCAAACAATATTTTTTTGGCCCAAGGACGAACCCTATTGAAATTGGTGAGAATCGGATCAAATTTAGATATAGCTCCCATATATATCTTCATCCGATTTCGGGTTAAATGTGCACCAAATGTCCACTATCAGTCCAAATTACGTGAATTTTAGCATACCCAACCGAGTTCGGCCTAGAAGTAAGTATATTAAATTTGAAGAAAATCGGTTCAGATATAGCTATAGCTCCCATATATATCTTTCATCCGATTTGGTGTTTAAGCCTCTCACATTCGTAATATGCACTCCACAATAATGATATTTGGTACCAGATATAAGATGGAGTACAGGAATAGCTGTTTTAAATTTTATCGAAATCGGTTCAGATTTGGATATAGCTCTCATATATATCTTCATCCGATTTCGGGTTAAATGTGCACTAAATGGTCAATATCAGCCCAAATCACCAGTCTAGAAGCTAATACGTAAAATTTGGAGAAACCCGGTTCAGAGATAGCTATAGTTCGTAAAATGCACGATAGAGTTAGATAGATTTTGAACCAAATATCTCATAGAGCTCTGAAATGCCCTGTATTAACCTTTTTACGAGAGCTCTACTAAATATGCATAGTGGTGTAGGGTATCATATAGTCGGCCCCGCCCGACTTTTGAGCTTTCCTTACTGGTTATACCCTACACCACATAGTGGTAAGGGTATTATGTCTTTGTGCATTTGTTTGTAACATGGAGAAGGAAACGAGATAGACCCATAGTTACTTTTGAGAACCTTCATAGAATCACTTTCTGAGTCGATTTATGCATGTCCGTCCGTCAGTCCGTCCGTCCGTCTGTCCATGTATTCTTGTGAACAAAATGCAGGTCGCATTTATTATCCGATTGAGATGAAATTTTCCAAACAATATTTTTTTGGCCCAAGGACGAACCCTATTGAAATTGGTGAGAATCGGATCAAATTTAGATATAGCTCCCATATATATCTTCATCCGATTTCGGGTTAAATGAGCACCAAATGTCCACTATCAGTCCAAATTACCTGAATTTTGGCACACACAACCGAGTTCGGCCTAGAAGCAAGTATATCAAATTTTGAGAAAATTGGTTCAGATATAGCTATAGCTCCCATATATATCTTTCATCCGATTTGATCTTTAAGTCCCTCACATTCCTACTATGCACTCCACAACCGTGATATTTGGTACCAGGTATTAGATGGAGCACAGAAATAACTGTTTTAAATTTTATCGAAATCGGTTCAGATTTGGATATAGCTCCCATATATATCTTCATCCGATTTCGGGTTAATTGACCACCAAATGGCCAATATCAGCCCAAATGGCCCGAATTTTGGCACATGTGACCGAGATTAGCCTTAAAGCAAATACAACAAATTTGGAGAAAATCGGTTCAGAAACAGCTATAGCTCCCATATATATCTTCATCCGATTTCGGGTTAATTGTGCTCCAAATGGCCGATATAAGCACAAATGGACTGAATTTTAGTACATCGGACCGAATTCAGCCTAGAAGCAAGTATATCAAATTTAGTGAAAATCGGTTCAGATGTAGATATAGCAAGCATATATATGTTTCATCCGATTTAGTGTTTTAGTCCCTTACATTCGTAATGTTCACTCCACAACCGTGATATTTGGTACCAGATATAAGGTACAGCCCAGAAATAGCAGTTTGTAATTTTATCGAAATCGGTTCACATCGGACCAAATTCAGCCTAGAAGCAAGTATATCAAATTTAGTGAAAATCGGTTCAGATATAGCTATAGCAACCATATATATGTTTCATCCGATTTGATCTTTAAGTCCCTCACATTCCTACTATGCACTCCACAACCGTGATATTTGGTACCAGGTATTAGATGGAGCACAGGAATAGCTGTTTTAAATTTTATCGAAATCGGTTCAGATTTGGATATAGCTCCCATATATATCTTCATCCGATTTCGGGTTATTGACCACCAAATGACCGTAATAGCATCAATTTTGGCAAATCCGACCGAAACCAGCTTAGAAGCAAGTACACCAATTTTAGTAAAAATCGGTTCAGATATAGCTATAGCTCCCATATATATGTTTCATCCGATTTCGTCTTTAAATCCTTCACATTCGTAATATGCACTCCACAGAAATGATATTTGGTACCAGTTATCAGATAAAGCCCAAAAATAGTTGATTTTAATTTTATTAAAATCTGTTCCGATTTGGATATGCCTCCCATATATATCTTCATCCGATTTCGTGTTAATTGTGCATTAAATGGCCAATATCAGCCCAAATGGCATGAATTTTGGCATATCTGGCCAAATTCAGCCTACACACATTTTAGTAAAAATCGGTTCAGATATAGCTCTAGTTCCATATATATGTTTCATCCGATTTGCACTTTAAGTCCCTTACATTCGTAATATGCACTCCACAGGAATGATATTTGGTACCAGATATCAGATAAAGCCCAAAAATAGTCGATTTTGATTTTATAAAAATCTGTTCAGATTTGGATATAGCACCCATATGTATCTTCATTCGATTTCGAGTTAATTGTGCAACAAATGGCCATTATCAACCGAAATGGCATGAATTTTGGCATATCTGGCCAAATTCAGCCTAGAAGCACGGACACCAACTTTTAGTAAAAGTCGTTTCAGATATAGCTATAGCTTCCAAATATATCCTCATCCGATTTCGGATTAAATGTGCAGCAAATGGCTAATATTGGTACATCAAATTTAGTGAAAATCGGTCGGATACAGCTATAGCTCCTATAAATACCTTTCATCCGATTTGTACTTTAAGTCCCTCAAATTCGAAAAATGTACGATACAAGAATAATATTTGGTATCAGATGGAGCCAAGAAATATCTTCTTTTTCAGTTTTACAAATATCGGTTCAGATTTGGATATACCTCCTATATATATCTTCATCCAATTTCGTGTTGATTGCGCACCAAATGTTCAATATCAGCCCAAATGTCCTGGGTTTTGGCAAATCTGACCGAATTCAGCCTAGAATCAAATACATCAAACTTGGTGAAAATCGGTTCGGATATAGCTATAGTTCGTAAAATGCACGATAGAATTAGATAGATTTTGATTTTGTACCAAATATCTCATAGAGCTCTGAAATGCTCTGTATAAACCTTTTTACGAGAGCTCTACTAAATATGCATAGTGGTGTAGGGTATCATATAGTCGGTCCCGCCCGACTTTTGAGCTTTCCTTACTGGTTTCAATTTGACTTATAATATCGTGGTGTACATTTTGTAATATTTTTTTCACCTTACAACACAGGTTGGGTTTATATACAGATTGCAATTATTATCCGATCCTCACGAAAATTTTCACAAGGGTAGGGTAATGCTCAGAAGGGATAGACCTATTGGTTTTAAAGATGTCTGCAATATATTTGGAGGTTAAAATGGACCAACAACTAAAAATGTTCCTGATTTTGCAGCCGTTATAGGAGTCACAAATTGAAACCAAAGGACACAAAATCTCGCATGAAGTTCGAGATTAGGACAGCGAGTAGAATGGACTACTACTTTTGTATGAAAAATACCAGCATTACTTACAGGCGATATCCGAAATACACAAAGGCGAACTTCTGGCTTTTTTGTGGTCAGGTCAGTGCTCCGTGACATAATTTCAAAAGAGAAATCTTCCAAAATCGATCTAAATATTAGGGGGCTTCTAACATATAGTAGTGTTGTAGGGTATGACATGGTAGATTAGTTCAACAGTATGAATAAATAATGAGCAAGTCTAAATATATTTAAAAAAATACAGCTAATGATGATTCAAACTTTCACACACCTGATGCTTAATAAAAACCTTTTATCGCTAAGACTATATATAGTTGAACACTTCCCACGATCAATGCAATATCGTTATCATCACCCATTGTAGCAGTGATATAAAAAATATAACATTAATCTTTGTTAGTAAACAATTTTTATCATTTGTTGTCGCTACCCCTGCTGTTCACTTACCCTCTGCAAAATTGTGTTCTTTGGACATAAAAAGAATTTGTAGAGACTCCATGACAGTGGTTGACTTTCAGTAAAGACGAGACTGTTGTGGTTTCAGCACTAAAGTCAACAACCGCAGGACATTTTATTTGAAATTTGGGTGAAGATGTTAACATGACAAATATTTGATTCTTCTGTGTTAGATGAATGCCACAACGCAATATATAGCTTTAGACTTTGACTTAGGCTGTGAGAAATTTGACATGCTCATTTTTATACCCTACGTCACCCTGTGGTACTGGGTATTATGTCTTTGTGCATTTCTTTGGAACATGCAGTAGGAAATGAAATAGACCCAAAGTTCCTTTTGATGATCTGCATAGAATAAAATTGTGAGTGTATGTATGCATGTCCGTCCGTCTGTCCGTCTGTCCGCCTGTCCGTCTGTCCATGTATTTTTGTAAACAAATCGTTGATTGCATTTATTTTTGGATTAAGATAAGATTTGCCACAAGTCGTTTGTTTGCAACTAGAACTCAACCTATTGTAATTGGGGATGATCGAACAATATTTAGATATAACTCCGATATATATCTTCGTCTGATGTCAATTTTATTGTGCACCATGTGTGTTATATAATGGCTAGAGCACGACATGAGCCTGGTGTAGCTCAAGGACAACATTCGTGAAGAAATAGCCGCTATTCCGGCCGAAATGTTGGCAAAAACGATGGAAAATGCAGCAAAAAGGGCACAATACGTCATCAGAGGCGGCCATTTGAGAGATATCAAATTTTATTTTTTTCTTTGATTTAAAAAAAAAAAAAATACATGTGTCCGTCGAATATGGGCAACCCTGTAATTATCTAAATTTAAAGCATAAATATAAAATAATATCTTAGTCTTAGTTTCTTCAACAGAATCGTTTTTACTACGACAACTGTGGTATTGTTGTTTTGAAGCAAAAATCTTTATTCTTAAAATACATGTAAAATTAATTCTTTACACGTATGGACCTGTCAAATCACGAAAAACTACGTGCTGTCACATAGATTTCCAAGGTACATCCAAATCCTTGCTCGTAGCAAGAATCAACAATCAAAGTGCAACGGGTCTTCTGACAATATGTCACATTTTATGTTCAAGAATTATTTTAAACTAGCTGGCCCGGTCCGCGTTGCCGGCCCCTACTTTTAGTTTTTAATGCATATTTTTTAAGGCATTATAGAACACTGATCTGAATGATTTCAAAATAGTCAAAGATAATTGGTCTTTTACACCCATTACCTTAAGATAGGAATTAATTTATTTTTGTCATTTAAATTGTGTGTTGGAAAACCCATAAAGTCCATATTTTTCTTCATAGTATAATTCAATAACGATCCAAAAAATAATATTCGTGATTTGTTCATGTTTCTGCCACAATTTGATATTTCGGAGTTCAAAGCATGTAGACGTACATCCCACTTCTACGTTCCCAGCCAATATTCTCTTGAGAGTTAAAAATTCAATAGTATACCAAATTTTTTTTTCTGACCAAACAATGGTTAGGAATGTGGATTTGCGGGTACACTAATGTGGGAACTATACTTAATAAAATGCCTATGTGGACAATTATCTGTAAGACGATTCTCTATCCCAGAGTAGCCTAAATACAATTTTTTTAGCCAAATCAATTGATGAATGTGATCAAGACCAAGATGGACTCTACTCCAAAAGTCAAAATATTATGAGAAGAGGTTTTTTACACCCGTAGAAACAAAGATGTCAAATAAAGACCTGAAAAATGAAAGAAAAATGTCGAAAACCCCGAATATAGCTTAAATTATATAATGGTTATACCAAAACGTGATCATTTTTTGCGAGGATGGTTTCTTCTCAAATTACCAACTTTTGCTAAAATGCGTATGAGTAAAATATGGTTAAAATGTAAACTATACTTGAAAAAGGAGTGTACCCTTATCCGGGGGTCATATATCGTGACCTGCAAAAGTGATTTAAGATATCTTGAAAGTTTTTTTTTTTCCTAAATGTCCAATTCGCTCTACCATTTTGCACCATTTTGCTCCAATGAATTGCATTTTGAGTTCTCATTGGGCGGATTACTGTAATATGAAAGAAATAGGTTCACATATAAGGGTTATACCAAAGCATGGTCCTATTCTTATAATTATTTGAAAAAATGTGTTGTTCTTCTTAAAATCTCAAATTACCAACATTTGATATACATCTGATATATATTTTGAACAACTGCTTATTCATGTAACCCCTAGGAAAAATTTAAAACTCTATGGTAACTTTTGCGAAGTATAGAGCAAAATATTTGAGGCCCTTTGTGTTTGGTTAAACTATATAAAATGGACCCTAAAAACGTTTGATCCCCCCCTTTTTGGGATTGTTATGTACCAACCAAACTGACTACTGATGATAGCGCATAGTCACCGTATAACGTTTCATGGGAGTTAAGGTTACTTTTAAGGTTTCGGAAGAATTTTCCGAGGAAATGTATCCTTTTCTTTCCAAATTTTCAATTTGCTCCACTATTTTATATAGTTCGCATATAACAGTGCTCTTCATATTCGGTATTTCACTGGTTGCAGTCCCAATGAATTTTGCATTTTAAGTTCTCATTGGATGGATTATTTCCATATCTAATCAATTTCCATTGAATTTTTTTTTCGATTTTTCCCGATTTGAGAATTTTTGCCATGAGATCTCTTTTATCGTGTTTTTTAGCGATTTTGAAAAAGTAATTATCTTTTAACATTGGTCTAACCGCGTTAAGTTATATCGATATCATTTGACTGACTTCCATGCAACCCGCCATCAATTTCAGTTCTCAAGAAATCAAGTCAATTAAATAAATTGGTATTAATATTCGAATTAAAAAAAATATAAAAAAACACTACAAATGTACATTAGAAAAAAGTAAGTCAAAATGGAAAAAAAAAATCATGCAAAAAAAACATTACTATTGTACATTTCAAAAGTCAAAATGAAAATGTTAATATATCACATTTTTACGCGATTTTTTTTGAATATTATCCTTTTCGGAAAAGAGGCAATTCCGAATTTGTATGAATCGTTAAAATCGGATCAGCGGATCTTGAGTTATAAGCGTAGTAACTAACACAACTTACATTTATATATATAGATTTACAAAACAAAATGGGGAAAGAACCCTTAAATTTATGATTGTCAAATTTAGTGGTGTTAAAAAGAAAATATATTTTTTTCACAAATATCGCATTTGGCCTTTTGCCAGTCTATTGTCTCTTAATCTTATCGTTGTCTGCTAGGCTATTTTATATCGGTTTGTCTGGAAAATTTACTAATCTTTTTCCTTTGTAACAAATGGTGGTGCCCAAAAAGTTTCATAAAGTTCACATCATCATCATCACTGCCAATACAAACAAAAAGAGGTTATTTTTTATTTGTTTGTGGGTCTGTCTGTGTGTATGTAAGTTTCATGCCAGCCGCCCTATTCAACCGCAATTTTTATGACAGTGAAACATTAACGTTATGGCTGGTATGCGATTGCCAAAACTACTCTCAAACCGCAGCTAAAACTATTCAGTCTATTTTCTTTTTACATTCGGGTGAGGAAAATGGAAATGGTTTTCTCGTTTTACATATTTTTTTGATGTTAAAACTAAAAATGACAATGATAATTAAGTTAAGTTCGACCCAGTATAAAGATATAATCTTTGTATTGGAAAATCTTGCATGTGTGTATATTGTTGGAAATTATCATTTGATAGTTAGAACTCCGAAACTAATTTTAAATACGCGCAATGGGAGACAGGGATGAAATATCCACCATTGGATACAGGGTTGACAATATTCGACGGACCCATCTGACGACGCCATAACTTTTGACAGAGCTGTCACATCGCTTAATGACATACCGCGTTTGAAGCGTCAGTCCAAGCAGATTTTTACCATGAACCAATACACGCCACGCGAGCGCTCTGAAATAGTTGAAATTTACAAGAAGTCAATTGTGAAAACTCAACGTGCTTTTAAAACATTAAAAAATGTGAGAAGTGCGTCTTCTAAGAACACCATTAAGCGTTTATACGAAAAATTTTAGACTGGTAAGGCTCTTTCATAACGAAGAGGCCATATAAAAGCGTTGAAAGGTCCCCAAGAACATCCCAAAAACGCCGTTCTCAGCAGTTGGACATGTCTCGGTCCACTTTACAACGGATTATTCGCATTGATTTGCATTTGTTCCTGTACAAAATTCAATTGACGCAAAGAATGTTGCCTGCGGATAAGCCTCGTCGATTGGAATGGACCAAAAAAAAAACATGGGTCCGTCGAATATGGGCAACCCTGTATTTAATATTGCAATTTGTACAGAATCCAAAGTAAACACCCTAATTGAATTGTGTCAGAAGAAGGTAAGGTGTTTGGAACAATTAGATATTATAAGTGTCAAAGTTGACTTGGATAAACGAACTTTCTGTAAATAATTTATGTGTATATGGGGTATTTAGATCCGGGGAAACATAAGCATAATCTTCAGGGTGAGATGAAAAAACTGCAACCAACTTCAGACCGCTGTCATTTCTACGCCACTCGTCTGACAACTGTAAAAATTATCTAAATGGTTTTCATTAATGTCAAGTAGAGTTTCTTGCTGGATACAATTTGTTGGTTCACCAATTAAAAAGTGGGCTGGAGTCAGGGCTTCATGATCCGATGGATCAGATGACAAAGGGCATAAAGGTCGCGAGTTTAAACAGCTTTCAATTTGGCAAAGTAAAGTGGAAAGTTCCTCAAAACTAAGTAGTCTGTCACCAACAATACGTTTTAGATGGTACTTTACAGATTTTACACCTGCCTCCCATAGTCCTCCAAAGTTTGGTGATGCGGGAGGTATAAAGTGCCATGTAGTACCATTTGTATTTAGATTGTGACGTAGTTCCGATGGCAAAGATTTAAGGGACCTTTTTTGAAGAACTTGCAGCTCTTTAGAAGCGCCTACGAAATTTGTTCCACAATCGGAATAAACGTCAGTACATATGCCTCTGCGGGATACAAAGCGTTTGAAAGCTGCTAGAAAGGCTGTTGTTGTGAGGTCTGTGACAGCTTCTAAGTGTAATGCCTTGGTCACCATACACACAAATAAACATATATAACCTTTGGAAGTCACAGCTGACCTTAGAGTGGAATTTTTAATCATAATTGGCCCAGCATAGTCTACACCGCTATGTTTGAATGGTCGGCTAATATGTAGTCGTACTGGTGGTAGATTTCCCATTATTTGTTGAGAGGTCTTTGCAGAATATCTAAAGCACTTCATGCATTGTGAAATTATTGTCTTTGTTAATTGAGTTCCGGATAATATCCAATAGTGTCTATTAACGTAAGACATTGTGAGAGTAATACCGCCTTGTAGAGTTCTTTCATGGGCATCTCTAATAATTAGTTTAGACAGTGGATTACCTTTTGATAAAACAATTGGATGCATTATACTGTACTCCAAATTTGAGTTTTGCAGACGGCCTCCCACTCGTATAACACCTTGTTCGTCTATAAAAGGCGTAAGTTTTAGCAATGGGCTATGTTTTAGTGGAGTATTGTTTAACAGAATTTTTATTTCTTGGGGAAAATCAATTGCCTGGACTTCTTTTATTAAAAAGTGCAGAGTATTTATTTTTTCTAGAGCTGTCAAACATCCTACCATTCTTGTTTTTGGATTTCTAATATTATGCACATACCGAAAACAGAGAGATATTACTCGCAATAATTTTTGAAGATTTGAATATTTGGAAAGCAATTCGTTGTAAACCTTTTTTACGAGATTATGTGTAGTCATCTTTGGTTTCCTGATTTCTTCACTTGTATTAAGGTGTGGAAGAGACTTAGGCCAAGAGGAAGGGGGCTCTTGCAAAAATTGAGGCCCAGACCACCACATCTTATAATGTAATAAATCACTCGCTGATATACCTCTGGAAGCGCAGTCAGCGGGATTTAGAGCTGATGGAACATAATTCCATTGAAGTGGACTACTAAGCCTTTGTATATCAGCCACTCTGTTAGCCACATAGACGGTCCACTGTGAAGGAGGTTTTCTAATCCAGCTTAGGACTGTTGTGCTATCGCTCCAGTAAAAAATATTGCGGATAGAATATCCTGATAATGACCTCTTTACATTTTCTGTTAGAAGCGCTAGTAATTTTGCTGCACAAAGCTCCAATCTGGGTATAGTCACCGTTTTGATGGGAGAAACCTTCGATTTGGCTTGCAAAATTGAAACAACAATGCCTTTAGGAGTACTCACCCTAGAGTATACAACAGCAGCATAAGCTTCGGTAGAAGCATCACAGAAACAGTGAAGTTCAATTGGCGAATGTTGAGACCATTTTATCCATCTTGGGATCTTAACTTTGGTGAGTTCCCTCAAAGAGATCCTGTGTTTTGTCCAAGCCTTTTCTAACTCTGTAGGTAGGTTGTCATCCCAATCTAAAACATGCTCCCAGAGTTTTTTAAATATGGACTTTGAAATTAATGTGGTTGGAGTTAACCAGCCCAATGGATCATATAGCCTAGCCGACTCAGACAAGATCGATCTCTTTGAGATAGTTGGGTTCTCATCCAGTATTACATTAAAGGAAAAAGAATCACTATTAATATTCCATTGGACACCTAGCGTTTTAACCACATTGTCTTTGCTGAAGCATATAGTTGAAGAGGAATCTCGACAAGCTTCTGGAATTTTGCTTAGGAAATCTGCAGAATTCGAGTTCCATTTACGAAGATTGCAGCCACCTAACTTCAAAAGATCGCATAAATCAGTGTATAATAATTGGGCTTCATCTATCGTTTCAGCCCCAGATAAAATGTCATCGACATACGAATCTGCTACTAAAACTTTGGCTGCCTTTGGATATTCATTGTTGAAATCTTCTGCTAATTTATGTAGGACACGGATTGCTAAGTAGGGCGCACTTGTGGTGCCATAGGTGACAGTGTTAAGCTCATAAATATGTATAGGCTCTGAGGAATTTTGTCTCCACAAAATTTGTTGGAATTTGCGATGATCAGGATTAACGTCGATTTGACGGAACATTTTTTCGATATCCGCACTAAATGCAATTTTGTGGGTGCGCCATTTGGTAATAATAGACGGAAGGTCGTTTTGCAGGGCTGGACCAGGAGCTAAAATATCATTGAGGGAATTGAATTCTGGAAAGTGGCTACTGCCATCAAATACAACACGAAGTTTGGTTGTACTGCTGTCCTCTTTAAAGACTCCGTGATGGGGAAGGAAGTAGGAGTTTTGTCGTACATCGTCTGGATAGCTACCAATTTTGGTCATATGACCTAAAGTCTCATACTCATTCATGAACGTTGTATAGGCCTGGCCAAATTCAGGTCTCTTCGAAAACGATACTTCCAAATGCCGTAGTCTTCTAAGTGCATTCAGGGCGTTATTTTGCAAGTTTGGGGTTTTATTAGACGATATTATTGATTTAAACGGTAAACTTACTAAATAACGTCCATTTTCTTGACGCTTTGTTGAGGTTTTGAAATAATTCTCACATAATATTTCCTCTTGATTTGGAGACCTTTTTAAAGACACTTCTTCTTGTTCCCAGAATGATCTCAGTATTTTTTCTAAATTGGTATTGTGTATATGAATATTATGTGATAGCAAACTGTCACTTGTGCCTGAAAAGACCCAACCAAAGTGAGTATTCTGAAAGAAAAGTCCTTTGTGGACAAAAGATTCAGATGGAATTTTAATTTTTGCACAAACGTCCGACCCTAATATTAGATCAATTCTGTCTGTTTTATAGAAGAAAGGATCAGCAAGATCTTCTGTTTCAATATCTGGCAAAGAAATATTTTTGAATGAAATATCAGGAGTATATGATGACAAATTTGGTAGCACTAATGCCGTACATAAAAGCACAGACTGATTTTTGCGGTTAAGCAAATCAATATTAACAGAATATTTGGAAATATTTCCATGACCACCACCTACGCCAATAACTTTGCATTGATTTCTCATTTTTCTTAACCCTAAAAGTTGCACTGCAGCTTCAGTAATAAGACTGCCTTGCGAACCAGGATCTAACAATGCCCGTAACGAAATTGTATGGCCATTTTTAGAAACATTTAGGCGAATTGTGTACAAAAGTATAGATGGGTGCGTATTTGAACTATTAGATGATATTTGAGAATTTTGGTTTGAATCAGATTTTCCTGCATACATATGACCAGATGGTTCATTAGGATGCAAAATTGTGTGATGCATTTCCCTGCAAATTACACAACGAAAAGGTGAGTCGCAGTTATTTAGGTTATGTCCAACAGTAAGGCAGTTGCGGCATATATTTTTGCTTAATATGAACTCGTTTTTCAAGTCCAAGGATAACGAAAGAAATTTATAACATTTTGGAAGAGAGTGATTACTTTTTTCACAATAGAGACAATTTCTTTGATTGGATTTTGATATCCTTCCAGTATGACAACATGTCTTCTTTGAAAACTTATTGGTTTTAGTAAATTTAGGTTTACCCGTTAAAGTAGGGTATTGGTCGCTTAGCGATTCCAAAGTTCGAAAAGTTCTTTCAAGAAATGAAAAAAGTTCAGAACGAGATGGCAAGTTTGAACTGGATTTGAGAGAATTTTCCCAATCTCTTCTAGTTTGTAAGTCAAGTTTTTGAATGATTAAATGGATAAGGATAGGATCCCAGCTAATTGTACTTAGTCCAAGGTTGCTTAGAGATGCGAGGCATTCTTGTGTAGAATCGAGAATGATTTTGATAGACTGAAAACCTCCATCTGACTTTGGTATGTTAAAAAGTTTGGAAATGAGATTTCCAACTAACATTCTTTTGTTATGGTATCTCGCCTCCAAAATTTGCCACGCTGAATCGTAATTTGCCTCAGTGGCTGAAAAAGTTTTTATCAAATTTGCAGCTTCCCCTGAAATACTACTTTTTAAATAAAAGAACTTTTGCACTTTGTTCAACGAATCATTGTTATGCACCAGCGATGAAAAAAGGTCTTGAAAAGGAACCCAACCGATATAATCACCAGAAAATTTTGGTAAATTTATCTTTGGAAGGCGAGTGTCTGAAAGTATTGTTTCTGAACGATTATTCGGCGCAGAAAACGTGCTAGTTAAGGGTGAATGTGTTGTTGAGTTATCTGGAAGGGAATCAATCAAATGTCCCTTAAAAGTTAAATATTTTTCAGAGAAATTGAAAAACACTTCGTCTGTTAAATATGGAACATCACTTTCAGACAAGGATGATTCATGCACTAGTCTGACAATTGTTCCATGCTGGCTCTCAAATTTAGTGAAGATATCATCAAGAAGTTGTGCCAGGGAATTTAAATAACCATGAGTTTTTTCTTCTCTGGATTTTTTATTAAATCCAAGTTCATGCTTGTTAATCAAATCCAGCAGACCACGTTGTTCTTTGATTAAAATGTCAAGCGAACTCATGTTTAAACACTTCTTAATACACAGACTTGCACCAACTATTTTATTTTACAAAATTTCGGAATTAACTTTCCCGGGTTTCGGCACCAAATGTATATGTAAAGTAATTTATTTGATTTTTAGTTAATTTAAGTAATTAATTTTTCACAAATTTTATTGAATAATGTAAATGACAATTGCATGTACATATGCTCAGAAATAAAAAATTGCTGAAATAAAAGAACTAAGAAGAGAATGGTTAGTGGAATACTTGCTGCTTTGATGTTGTTCGTTCTGATGTCAAAATAGAAGAAGGAATATGAAATCAATGCAAAATGATTGAACCTAAATAATGTAACACTCAAATTATCATTGAGTTAAAAGTATGGTTCGCTTAGCACACGATACCAGTTTTATGACACTCGTTTCAGTGAGTATGAGAGCGGCAGCAACAACAATCATTACACTTAGTAAAACAGCATAGGTAAAAACAGAATGATGAAACAAGTTCCACTGACCATTCTCGTCGTTCTCTTACCCTGCTGATAAATAGTTTATGTACAGTAAGCAAACGGATGAGTTAAATGATAATTCTAATTACTTATTAATAATTAATTTTGAGCATTCTTAATATTAAAATAATAATGAAATATTGATTTTTACAACATGCTCCCCCCTTATGAACGAAGTTCATACGTAAATTTGAATAAGACGGCCAAACGGTGGGAGTGTTTTAGTCGAACTCGTAAGTTCCGCTATGCTCCGACTCACAGCGCTAATTCAAAGGCACCGTCTTACTCATTGAGCAAAATCTTTAGTAGGGGAACATGAATAGGGATTGTAGTAAGACATCTTTCGGGAATATGTGTTCAGAGATTGTATACAAGTTTGTTTTTATGAATAATTTTCAGCATTTCCAATGTTTTTCTGGGAATCGCATTCTGGAAGAAAACAAATTTTATTTATAGGTCTTTTCATAATTTTATTTTTAGTTGAAACAGATACCACCCTGATTTTGCCATCAGTTCCTGGATGGACATCGGTTATTCGGCCAAGAAGCCATTGTCCAGGGCCGCATCTTTCATCTGCAATCAGCACAAGATCACCAATTTCAGCATTTCTGGTTCCATGCAACCATTTTGGGCGAGACTGTGGCCGATTGAGGTACTCGTTGCGCCAACGTTTCCAGAAATGTTGTTTCATTCGTTCTAATCTTTTCCATCGATCTAAATGGTTTTCATTAATGTCAAGTAGAGTTTCTTGCTGGATACAATTTGTTGGTTCACCAATTAAAAAGTGGGCTGGAGTCAGGGCTTCATGATCCGATGGATCAGATGACAAAGGGCATAAAGGTCGCGAGTTTAAACAGCTTTCAATTTGGCAAAGTAAAGTGGAAAGTTCCTCAAAACTAAGTAGTCTGTCACCAACAATACGTTTTAGATGGTACTTTACAGATTTTACACCTGCCTCCCATAGTCCTCCAAAGTTTGGTGATGCGGGAGGTATAAAGTGCCATGTAGTACCATTTGTATTTAGATTGTGACGTAGTTCCGATGGCAAAGATTTAAGGGACCTTTTTTGAAGAACTTGCAGCTCTTTAGAAGCGCCTACGAAATTTGTTCCACAATCGGAATAAACGTCAGTACATATGCCTCTGCGGGATACAAAGCGTTTGAAAGCTGCTAGAAAGGCTGTTGTTGTGAGGTCTGTGACAGCTTCTAAGTGTAATGCCTTGGTCACCATACACACAAATAAACATATATAACCTTTGGAAGTCACAGCTGACCTTAGAGTGGAATTTTTAATCATAATTGGCCCAGCATAGTCTACACCGCTATGTTTGAATGGTCGGCTAATATGTAGTCGTACTGGTGGTAGATTTCCCATTATTTGTTGAGAGGTCTTTGCAGAATATCTAAAGCACTTCATGCATTGTGAAATTATTGTCTTTGTTAATTGAGTTCCGGATAATATCCAATAGTGTCTATTAACGTAAGACATTGTGAGAGTAATACCGCCTTGTAGAGTTCTTTCATGGGCATCTCTAATAATTAGTTTAGACAGTGGATTACCTTTTGATAAAACAATTGGATGCATTATACTGTACTCCAAATTTGAGTTTTGCAGACGGCCTCCCACTCGTATAACACCTTGTTCGTCTATAAAAGGCGTAAGTTTTAGCAATGGGCTATGTTTTAGTGGAGTATTGTTTAACAGAATTTTTATTTCTTGGGGAAAATCAATTGCCTGGACTTCTTTTATTAAAAAGTGCAGAGTATTTATTTTTTCTAGAGCTGTCAAACATCCTACCATTCTTGTTTTTGGATTTCTAATATTATGCACATACCGAAAACAGAGAGATATTACTCGCAATAATTTTTGAAGATTTGAATATTTGGAAAGCAATTCGTTGTAAACCTTTTTTACGAGATTATGTGTAGTCATCTTTGGTTTCCTGATTTCTTCACTTGTATTAAGGTGTGGAAGAGACTTAGGCCAAGAGGAAGGGGGCTCTTGCAAAAATTGAGGCCCAGACCACCACATCTTATAATGTAATAAATCACTCGCTGATATACCTCTGGAAGCGCAGTCAGCGGGATTTAGAGCTGATGGAACATAATTCCATTGAAGTGGACTACTAAGCCTTTGTATATCAGCCACTCTGTTAGCCACATAGACGGTCCACTGTGAAGGAGGTTTTCTAATCCAGCTTAGGACTGTTGTGCTATCGCTCCAGTAAAAAATATTGCGGATAGAATATCCTGATAATGACCTCTTTACATTTTCTGTTAGAAGCGCTAGTAATTTTGCTGCACAAAGCTCCAATCTGGGTATAGTCACCGTTTTGATGGGAGAAACCTTCGATTTGGCTTGCAAAATTGAAACAACAATGCCTTTAGGAGTACTCACCCTAGAGTATACAACAGCAGCATAAGCTTCGGTAGAAGCATCACAGAAACAGTGAAGTTCAATTGGCGAATGTTGAGACCATTTTATCCATCTTGGGATCTTAACTTTG
Organism: Musca domestica; assembly: GCF_030504385.1. Taxonomy (NCBI): domain Eukaryota; kingdom Metazoa; phylum Arthropoda; class Insecta; order Diptera; family Muscidae; genus Musca; species Musca domestica. The sequence continues at coordinate 17,549,183 of NW_026712299.1, forward strand.
GTGAGTTCCCTCAAAGAGATCCTGTGTTTTGTCCAAGCCTTTTCTAACTCTGTAGGTAGGTTGTCATCCCAATCTAAAACATGCTCCCAGAGTTTTTTAAATATGGACTTTGAAATTAATGTGGTTGGAGTTAACCAGCCCAATGGATCATATAGCCTAGCCGACTCAGACAAGATCGATCTCTTTGAGATAGTTGGGTTCTCATCCAGTATTACATTAAAGGAAAAAGAATCACTATTAATATTCCATTGGACACCTAGCGTTTTAACCACATTGTCTTTGCTGAAGCATATAGTTGAAGAGGAATCTCGACAAGCTTCTGGAATTTTGCTTAGGAAATCTGCAGAATTCGAGTTCCATTTACGAAGATTGCAGCCACCTAACTTCAAAAGATCGCATAAATCAGTGTATAATAATTGGGCTTCATCTATCGTTTCAGCCCCAGATAAAATGTCATCGACATACGAATCTGCTACTAAAACTTTGGCTGCCTTTGGATATTCATTGTTGAAATCTTCTGCTAATTTATGTAGGACACGGATTGCTAAGTAGGGCGCACTTGTGGTGCCATAGGTGACAGTGTTAAGCTCATAAATATGTATAGGCTCTGAGGAATTTTGTCTCCACAAAATTTGTTGGAATTTGCGATGATCAGGATTAACGTCGATTTGACGGAACATTTTTTCGATATCCGCACTAAATGCAATTTTGTGGGTGCGCCATTTGGTAATAATAGACGGAAGGTCGTTTTGCAGGGCTGGACCAGGAGCTAAAATATCATTGAGGGAATTGAATTCTGGAAAGTGGCTACTGCCATCAAATACAACACGAAGTTTGGTTGTACTGCTGTCCTCTTTAAAGACTCCGTGATGGGGAAGGAAGTAGGAGTTTTGTCGTACATCGTCTGGATAGCTACCAATTTTGGTCATATGACCTAAAGTCTCATACTCATTCATGAACGTTGTATAGGCCTGGCCAAATTCAGGTCTCTTCGAAAACGATACTTCCAAATGCCGTAGTCTTCTAAGTGCATTCAGGGCGTTATTTTGCAAGTTTGGGGTTTTATTAGACGATATTATTGATTTAAACGGTAAACTTACTAAATAACGTCCATTTTCTTGACGCTTTGTTGAGGTTTTGAAATAATTCTCACATAATATTTCCTCTTGATTTGGAGACCTTTTTAAAGACACTTCTTCTTGTTCCCAGAATGATCTCAGTATTTTTTCTAAATTGGTATTGTGTATATGAATATTATGTGATAGCAAACTGTCACTTGTGCCTGAAAAGACCCAACCAAAGTGAGTATTCTGAAAGAAAAGTCCTTTGTGGACAAAAGATTCAGATGGAATTTTAATTTTTGCACAAACGTCCGACCCTAATATTAGATCAATTCTGTCTGTTTTATAGAAGAAAGGATCAGCAAGATCTTCTGTTTCAATATCTGGCAAAGAAATATTTTTGAATGAAATATCAGGAGTATATGATGACAAATTTGGTAGCACTAATGCCGTACATAAAAGCACAGACTGATTTTTGCGGTTAAGCAAATCAATATTAACAGAATATTTGGAAATATTTCCATGACCACCACCTACGCCAATAACTTTGCATTGATTTCTCATTTTTCTTAACCCTAAAAGTTGCACTGCAGCTTCAGTAATAAGACTGCCTTGCGAACCAGGATCTAACAATGCCCGTAACGAAATTGTATGGCCATTTTTAGAAACATTTAGGCGAATTGTGTACAAAAGTATAGATGGGTGCGTATTTGAACTATTAGATGATATTTGAGAATTTTGGTTTGAATCAGATTTTCCTGCATACATATGACCAGATGGTTCATTAGGATGCAAAATTGTGTGATGCATTTCCCTGCAAATTACACAACGAAAAGGTGAGTCGCAGTTATTTAGGTTATGTCCAACAGTAAGGCAGTTGCGGCATATATTTTTGCTTAATATGAACTCGTTTTTCAAGTCCAAGGATAACGAAAGAAATTTATAACATTTTGGAAGAGAGTGATTACTTTTTTCACAATAGAGACAATTTCTTTGATTGGATTTTGATATCCTTCCAGTATGACAACATGTCTTCTTTGAAAACTTATTGGTTTTAGTAAATTTAGGTTTACCCGTTAAAGTAGGGTATTGGTCGCTTAGCGATTCCAAAGTTCGAAAAGTTCTTTCAAGAAATGAAAAAAGTTCAGAACGAGATGGCAAGTTTGAACTGGATTTGAGAGAATTTTCCCAATCTCTTCTAGTTTGTAAGTCAAGTTTTTGAATGATTAAATGGATAAGGATAGGATCCCAGCTAATTGTACTTAGTCCAAGGTTGCTTAGAGATGCGAGGCATTCTTGTGTAGAATCGAGAATGATTTTGATAGACTGAAAACCTCCATCTGACTTTGGTATGTTAAAAAGTTTGGAAATGAGATTTCCAACTAACATTCTTTTGTTATGGTATCTCGCCTCCAAAATTTGCCACGCTGAATCGTAATTTGCCTCAGTGGCTGAAAAAGTTTTTATCAAATTTGCAGCTTCCCCTGAAATACTACTTTTTAAATAAAAGAACTTTTGCACTTTGTTCAACGAATCATTGTTATGCACCAGCGATGAAAAAAGGTCTTGAAAAGGAACCCAATCGATATAATCACCAGAAAATTTTGGTAAATTTATCTTTGGAAGGCGAGTGTCTGAAAGTATTGTTTCTGAACGATTATTCGGCGCAGAAAACGTGCTAGTTAAGGGTGAATGTGTTGTTGAGTTATCTGGAAGGGAATCAATCAAATGTCCCTTAAAAGTTAAATATTTTTCAGAGAAATTGAAAAACACTTCGTCTGTTAAATATGGAACATCACTTTCAGACAAGGATGATTCATGCACTAGTCTGACAATTGTTCCATGCTGGCTCTCAAATTTAGTGAAGATATCATCAAGAAGTTGTGCCAGGGAATTTAAATAACCATGAGTTTTTTCTTCTCTGGATTTTTTATTAAATCCAAGTTCATGCTTGTTAATCAAATCCAGCAGACCACGTTGTTCTTTGATTAAAATGTCAAGCGAACTCATGTTTAAACACTTCTTAATACACAGACTTGCACCAACTATTTTATTTTACAAAATTTCGGAATTAACTTTCCCGGGTTTCGGCACCAAATGTATATGTAAAGTAATTTATTTGATTTTTAGTTAATTTAAGTAATTAATTTTTCACAAATTTTATTGAATAATGTAAATGACAATTGCATGTACATATGCTCAGAAATAAAAAAATTGCTGAAATAAAAGAACTAAGAAGAGAATGGTTAGTGGAATACTTGCTGCTTTGATGTTGTTCGTTCTGATGTCAAAATAGAAGAAGGAATATGAAATCAATGCAAAATGATTGAACCTAAATAATGTAACACTCAAATTATCATTGAGTTAAAAGTATGGTTCGCTTAGCACACGATACCAGTTTTATGACACTCGTTTCAGTGAGTATGAGAGCGGCAGCAACAACAATCATTACACTTAGTAAAACAGCATAGGTAAAAACAGAATGATGAAACAAGTTCCACTGACCATTCTCGTCGTTCTCTTACCCTGCTGATAAATAGTTTATGTACAGTAAGCAAACGGATGAGTTAAATGATAATTCTAATTACTTATTAATAATTAATTTTGAGCATTCTTAATATTAAAATAATAATGAAATATTGATTTTTACAACACTTTGATTTAAAAAAAAAAAAATACATGTGTCCGTCGAATATGGGCAACCCTGTAATTATCTAAATTTAAAGCATAAATATAAAATAATATCTTAGTCTTAGTTTCTTCAACAGAATCGTTTTTACTACGACAACTGTGGTATTGTTGTTTTGAAGCAAAAATCTTTATTCTTAAAATACATGTAAAATTAATTCTTTACACGTATGGACCTGTCAAATCACGAAAAACTACGTGCTGTCACATAGATTTCCAAGGTACATCCAAATCCTTGCTCGTAGCAAGAATCAACAATCAAAGTGCAACGGGTCTTCTGACAATATGTCACATTTTATGTTCAAGAATTATTTTAAACTAGCTGGCCCGGTCCGCGTTGCCGGCCCCTACTTTTAGTTTTTAATGCATATTTTTTAAGGCATTATAGAACACTGATCTGAATGATTTCAAAATAGTCAAAGATAATTGGTCTTTTACACCCATTACCTTAAGATAGGAATTAATTTATTTTTGTCATTTAAATTGTGTGTTGGAAAACCCATAAAGTCCATATTTTTCTTCATAGTATAATTCAATAACGATCCAAAAATAATATTCGTGATTTGTTCATGTTTCTGCCACAATTTGATATTTCGGAGTTCAAAGCATGTAGACGTACATCCCACTTCTACGTTCCCAGCCAATATTCTCTTGAGAGTTAAAAATTCAATAGTATACCAAATTTTTTTTTCTGACCAAACAATGGTTAGGAATGTGGATTTGCGGGTACACTAATGTGGGAACTATACTTAATAAAATGCCTATGTGGACAATTATCTGTAAGACGATTCTCTATCCCAGAGTAGCCTAAATACAATTTTTTTAGCCAAATCAATTGATGAATGTGATCAAGACCAAGATGGACTCTACTCCAAAAGTCAAAATATTATGAGAAGAGGTTTTTTACACCCGTAGAAACAAAGATGTCAAATAAAGACCTGAAAAATGAAAGAAAAATGTCGAAAACCCCGAATATAGCTTAAATTATATAATGGTTATACCAAAACGTGATCATTTTTTGCGAGGATGGTTTCTTCTCAAATTACCAACTTTTGCTAAAATGCGTATGAGTAAAATATGGTTAAAATGTAAACTATACTTGAAAAAGGAGTGTACCCTTATCCGGGGGTCATATATCGTGACCTGCAAAAGTGATTTAAGATATCTTGAAAGTTTTTTTTTTCCTAAATGTCCAATTCGCTCTACCATTTTGCACCATTTTGCTCCAATGAATTGCATTTTGAGTTCTCATTGGGCGGATTACTGTAATATGAAAGAAATAGGTTCACATATAAGGGTTATACCAAAGCATGGTCCTATTCTTATAATTATTTGAAAAAATGTGTTGTTCTTCTTAAAATCTCAAATTACCAACATTTGATATACATCTGATATATATTTTGAACAACTGCTTATTCATGTAACCCCTAGGAAAAATTTAAAACTCTATGGTAACTTTTGCGAAGTATAGAGCAAAATATTTGAGGCCCTTTGTGTTTGGTTAAACTATATAAAATGGACCCTAAAAACGTTTGATCCCCCCCTTTTTGGGATTGTTATGTACCAACCAAACTGACTACTGATGATAGCGCATAGTCACCGTATAACGTTTCATGGGAGTTAAGGTTACTTTTAAGGTTTCGGAAGAATTTTCCGAGGAAATGTATCCTTTTCTTTCCAAATTTTCAATTTGCTCCACTATTTTATATAGTTCGCATATAACAGTGCTCTTCATATTCGGTATTTCACTGGTTGCAGTCCCAATGAATTTTGCATTTTAAGTTCTCATTGGATGGATTATTTCCATATCTAATCAATTTCCATTGAATTTTTTTTTCGATTTTTCCCGATTTGAGAATTTTTGCCATGAGATCTCTTTTATCGTGTTTTTTAGCGATTTTGAAAAAGTAATTATCTTTTAACATTGGTCTAACCGCGTTAAGTTATATCGATATCATTTGACTGACTTCCATGCAACCCGCCATCAATTTCAGTTCTCAAGAAATCAAGTCAATTAAATAAATTGGTATTAATATTCGAATTAAAAAAAATATAAAAAAACACTACAAATGTACATTAGAAAAAAGTAAGTCAAAATGGAAAAAAAAAATCATGCAAAAAAAACATTACTATTGTACATTTCAAAAGTCAAAATGAAAATGTTAATATATCACATTTTTACGCGATTTTTTTTGAATATTATCCTTTTCGGAAAAGAGGCAATTCCGAATTTGTATGAATCGTTAAAATCGGATCAGCGGATCTTGAGTTATAAGCGTAGTAACTAACACAACTTACATTTATATATATAGATTTACAAAACAAAATGGGGAAAGAACCCTTAAATTTATGATTGTCAAATTTAGTGGTGTTAAAAAGAAAATATATTTTTTTCACAAATATCGCATTTGGCCTTTTGCCAGTCTATTGTCTCTTAATCTTATCGTTGTCTGCTAGGCTATTTTATATCGGTTTGTCTGGAAAATTTACTAATCTTTTTCCTTTGTAACAAATGGTGGTGCCCAAAAAGTTTCATAAAGTTCACATCATCATCATCACTGCCAATACAAACAAAAAGAGGTTATTTTTTATTTGTTTGTGGGTCTGTCTGTGTGTATGTAAGTTTCATGCCAGCCGCCCTATTCAACCGCAATTTTTATGACAGTGAAACATTAACGTTATGGCTGGTATGCGATTGCCAAAACTACTCTCAAACCGCAGCTAAAACTATTCAGTCTATTTTCTTTTTACATTCGGGTGAGGAAAATGGAAATGGTTTTCTCGTTTTACATATTTTTTTGATGTTAAAACTAAAAATGACAATGATAATTAAGTTAAGTTCGACCCAGTATAAAGATATAATCTTTGTATTGGAAAATCTTGCATGTGTGTATATTGTTGGAAATTATCATTTGATAGTTAGAACTCCGAAACTAATTTTAAATACGCGCAATGGGAGACAGGGATGAAATATCCACCATTGGATACAGGGTTGACAATATTCGACGGACCCATCTGACGACGCCATAACTTTTGACAGAGCTGTCACATCGCTTAATGACATACCGCGTTTGAAGCGTCAGTCCAAGCAGATTTTTACCATGAACCAATACACGCCACGCGAGCGCTCTGAAATAGTTGAAATTTACAAGAAGTCAATTGTGAAAACTCAACGTGCTTTTAAAACATTAAAAAATGTGAGAAGTGCGTCTTCTAAGAACACCATTAAGCGTTTATACGAAAAATTTTAGACTGGTAAGGCTCTTTCATAACGAAGAGGCCATATAAAAGCGTTGAAAGGTCCCCAAGAACATCCCAAAAACGCCGTTCTCAGCAGTTGGACATGTCTCGGTCCACTTTACAACGGATTATTCGCATTGATTTGCATTTGTTCCTGTACAAAATTCAATTGACGCAAAGAATGTTGCCTGCGGATAAGCCTCGTCGATTGGAATGGACCAAAAAAAAAACATGGGTCCGTCGAATATGGGCAACCCTGTATTTAATATTGCAATTTGTACAGAATCCAAAGTAAACACCCTAATTGAATTGTGTCAGAAGAAGGTAAGGTGTTTGGAACAATTAGATATTATAAGTGTCAAAGTTGACTTGGATAAACGAACTTTCTGTAAATAATTTATGTGTATATGGGGTATTTAGATCCGGGGAAACATAAGCATAATCTTCAGGGTGAGATGAAAAAACTGCAACCAACTTCAGACCGCTGTCATTTCTACGCCACTCGTCTGACAACTGTAAAAATTATTGCAGTTACAGCGGATTATATTGTTTACAAGCGTACAAAAGCATTTTGGTGAGAATTTCCACAAAAACAAGTAAGCAAAGGCTATAGTCGGGCGGGGCCGACCAGGTGACACCCTACAATACTACAATATGTTAGAAGCACCCTTATGTCCAAACCCATTTTGGAAGATTTCTTCCCTTGGCATTTTCACCAAGGACATTCGCCCACTATTTACTCTGTCGTGGTGTTAGTTGTTGTGGTCCATTTTACAGATAAATATAATCCAATGGCCATCCAAAATGCTAAAATTCTTCCCTGTCCTTAACTCTCTTCTCAGGCGTGTCGATTGGATTCAATTGTCTACGATATTTGGCTATATTCGGCAACAAAATCTGCATAGAAAAGCAAGAAGTTTGCCTTTTGTGTATTTTGGATTTGGATTTTGAACACTTTTGAAAACAAATAGCCTATCACTTCTAAGCCTTACCCTACCCTTATGAAAATTTTCGTGAGGATTGGACGATAAATGCAATTTGTATATAATAGCCCCAACATATGTTACAATGTAAAAAAAATAAATAAATATAAATATATACTTCAATTTTATAAGTCAAATTGAAAAAATATCACAAAATAGTAGAAAATCTATATTATCATCATTATTGGCATCTTTTTATGCGATTTATTTTTTGAATTTCATGCTTTTATGCCAAGAGGGCACTCTGAATTGACAAAGTTTGTCAAAATCGGTCCAGTCATTCTTGAGATATAAGCATTCTAACTAACATCCCCTTTCTTTGCATATACACATTGTATATTTCGCTATATATATCCGATATATTTACTATCGGCATCTACGTAACGGTAGAATTGACCTTTGCGTAAACTTGTGTTAAAAATATTCACGGTTTAATGCAAAATTTGACATTTATTTAACACAAATGTTATGGTCTATTTCACCCACTAAATCCCGATGACCATCAAAATTGGTAGGCTTTTGCCCAGTCCTTAGCTCGAGCCCCATGCCGCGTCGATTGGTCTATTATTGCGACCAGTAGAGCAACTGAAAAATCGGGAAATATTCAGTTTTTGGTCCATTTCAACCCCCAAATATTCTGGCCGTAACCCCACCTCCACTTTCGTGAGGATCGGCCCATAATTACGACCTGTAGCGTGATTACAAATAAACATGGCCAGGCGGACATACATAGCTAGATCGACTCAGCTCGGCGAGATAGGAAGATCCATTTTTACTTTCATAGTTTTTACTTTCATGTGTTACATAATTTTTGGCCCAATCAAACTTATAATTCCGCCAAAACATAATGTTGTAGGGTATAAATAGAGTCAAAAGAGCTAAAGAGAGCTTTGTCGAAAGTGGTTATCTGCCGAATTTGGTTTCCTCCGATGAAAAAACATTCGTTGTCCAGCAGATTGTAAACAAACAAAATGATCGTGTTTACTTGCCAAAAAGGTCAGCTGAAAATGTGCACCTTCGGTTGACCACCAGAACTCAAGCGCCGGTCATGGTGATGGTGTGGGCCGCCATAACCGCCGATGGTCGCTCTCCGCTCGTATTAATCGACCGTGACATCAGAATAAATTTTAAATATTATCGCGAAAATATTCTGAAAAGGTGTATTAAAGCCGACGTCAAGGACACGCAAATATTTTGGCCGCAGACCTTGGACATTCCAACAGAACTCAGAACCATCGTACTCAGCACACGCCACCCAAGAATGGTTACAAAATGAGGTTCCTCGCTTCATTTCTAGCGCACAATGGCCACCGAAATCTCCGGATCCAATCCTTTGGACTATTATGTCTGGAGTATTTTGGAAAGCAAGGTTGGCATAAAAAATACCATAGAGTCGATTACTATGAAATTAAAAAAATTTGAAAAAAATAGAAAGAAAGTTTTAAAGTCGGGCTTTACTAATTTAGTAGAGCTCCGCATAACAATTAAAAGTTTTTATGTTAGAATTCAATCATACACGCTATGATTATAATTTAAAGCTCAAAGGACTAAATATGCCGAAGCATTTGTATCTTTCAAATTCGGACTTGTATTGCCCATTTGGTGCACAATTAATTTGAAATCGGATAAAGATATATTTGTGGGAGCTATATACAAATTGGAACCGATATCGATAAAATTTGGCAAAGATATTTTTGAGCTGTATGAATGTCGTTGTTACGGAGTGCATATTACGACTGTGGGTAACATCTATAACAAATCGGATAAACAGTATATATGGCAGCTATAGCTATATCTGAACCGATCTTCACCAAATTTGACATACTAGCTTCTAGACTCAATTCAGTCGAATTCCATCCCATTTGGACAAATATTAGATGTTTGGTGCAAAATAAAAGGTAAATCGGACGAAGTTATATTTGGAAGCTGTATCCAAATCTGAACCGATCTCGATAAAATTTAGCAAATGTATTTATGTATTTTTGTTACAGAGTGCATATTACGGCTGCGAAGGACAAAAATAACAAATCGGATGAACAATATATATTTGAGCTATAGCTATATATGAGCCGATTTCGATCAAATTTGGCATACTTATTTTCAGGTCTAATCTGATCGTACGTGCAATATTCCATACTATTCGGACTGATATTACACGTTTGGTGCCCAAAAAAAGGCAAATCGAACGAAGATATAAATATGGGAGCTATATCTAAATTTTGACCGATTATCTCCAATTTCAATAGGGTTCGTCCTTGGGCCAAACAAAAGATCTTTGCAAAATTTCATCTGGATCGGGCAATAAATGCGACCTGTACTTTGTTTACAAAAATACATGGACAGACGGACGGACATGCATAAATCGACTCAGAATGTGATTCTATGCAGATCATCAAAAGGAACTATGGGTCTATCTCGTTTCCTTCTGCCTGTTACAAACAAATGCACAAAGACATAATACCCTGACCATCTTGTGGTGTAGGGTATAAAAACCAGTAAAGAAAGTCTTAAAGTCAGGCGAGGCCAACTTTATGATACCCTACACCACTTTGCAAATTTAGTAGAACTGCGCATAACAATTAGAAGTTTTTATGGGAGAATTCAATCATACACGCTATGATTATAATTATAATTTAAGATTCAAAGAACTAAATATGCCGAAGCATTTGTATCTTTTAAATTCGGACTTGTATTGTATTTGGTGCACAATCAATTTGAAATCGGATAAAAATATATATGGGAGCTATATCCAAATCGGAACCGATCTCGATAAAATTTGGCAAAGATATTTCTGAGCTGTGTTTGATATATTTCCCTGAATATCGTTGTTACGGAGTGCATATTACGGCTGTGGGTAACAAATATGACAAATCGGATGAACAGTATATATGGGAGCTATAGCTATATCTGAACCGATCTTCACCAAATGTGACATACTAGCTTCTAGACTCAATTCGGTCGTAAGTGCCAAATTTCATCCAATTTGGGCAAATATTAGACGTTTGGTGTACAATCCAAGGTAAATCGGACGAAGTTATATATGGAAGCTATATCCAAATCTGAACCGATCTCGATAAAATTTAGCAAATGTATTTCTGAGCTGTATTTGATGTATTTCCCGAAATATTGTTGTTACAGAGTGCATATTACGGCTGCGGAGGACAAAAATAACAAATCGGATGATCAATATATATGGGAGCTACAGCTATATCTGAACCGATTTCGATCAAATTTGGCAGACTTATTTTTAGGCCTAATCTGGTTGTATGTGCAAAATTCTATATTATTCGGACTGATATTACACGTTTGGTGCACAAAAAAAGGCAAATCGGACGAAGATATATATATGGGAGCTATATCTAAATTTTTACCGATTATCTCCAATTTCAATAGGGCTCGTCCTTGGGCCAAACAAATGATTTGTGCAAAATTTCATCTGGATAGGGCAATAAATGCGAACTGTACTTTGTTTACAAAAATACATGGACAGACGGACGGACGGACATGCATAAATCGACACAGAATGTGATTCTATGCAGATCATCAAAAGGAACTATGGGTCTATCTCGTTTCCGTTTGCCTGTTACAAACAAATGCACAACGACATAATACCCTGACCACCTTGTGGTGTAGGGTATAATTATGGCGTTTGACTATGTTGCAGTTTTCTTATGTCACACTTTATGAGCATTATGTATGGTGTCCCTCCCAAACCAGTTGATCGGATAGGTACTAGCTGAATAAAAGTGCAGTCCGTAATCGTATAAATCAAGCCAGTTCCACTATCTGAGAAACAGAATCAACATTAGCAACCATAATTAATTCTATATGTTACTTAAACTTAATAAGTCTCTCTCGCTGTCATCCATTTCATCATAGATTAATGTAATTACATTTTCATTTAATCGTATTTGTCCTCCAATTATTTGAAATAATTGCAATAATGTGACGGTGGCTGTTACAAAGACCTTGCAAACCTGTTGACAAATGAATCCATGTAAGAAACTGCTTTCATTGTTGGCGAAACCAATTTTATTGTCCTAATCACACAAAACGATTACAGTTCATTTCAGTGGAAATGGAATTGTTACCGAATGAATGCCAATAACCAGGAAACCTCTTGTCAAGGTTGCCATAGCTAGAAATGACATAGTGACATCATTACATCAGAAAATACGGGGATGAAATTTGAAGTTGTTACTTAAGAGATTTTAAATAGCGTTTAATTCATTTGAAATTAATTTAAATATTTTAATAAAGGGAATAATGTGTTTTTTCCACTCTTTCATTAATATTATCAGTTTAATGCCCCTTAAATTATTCTGCAGTCTGTTGGATAATGAGTTAACTTCTCCAACCCATAACGATAGCAGTAGAACAAAGACTTCATACATGATTCGCGCAATTATTGAGACAATATAATTCATTTCAGAGTTTTTTTTATTTCACATTCGAAATAAATAAAAAAAATGGGACGTACCACACATCCATGTGCAATTATGAAATTTAAATGAAATATTTAGCTTGGATTGAAAATGTGAATATTTTTTCTTCCAGCAATGAAAGATAATATTTATTTTTATCTTATGACTATTGTGGCTTTGCTTTGATGCCATCTTAAAACTGAGAATATAATATTTTTATTATGTATATTCCACTTTCATAACAACCCCAGCATAACTTTAACCTTTATAGTAAATAAAATTTCTGTGATTATACTTCTACTATACTATATCAAGAAGATTTAATAATATTTCCGTTGTTAAGAATCTCATTGGCCATAGCGCCATAAAAGTTCCAAAATCATAAAAAAAATTAGAAATTTTATCTGCACTGAAATGTTTCACTGTTGTTGCCAACATTTCATTATCAAATGAACTGAGAGAAAAAATAAACGCAGCCAAACTTTCTAAGAAAATTTTGTTCCGAAAATCATCAACAACATTATGCAGAATATTTGTGCAAGGAGTTTTAAGAAATGCAATATATTTGAAGCAAAAATTTCTAAGCATAAATTTGTATCAATTGTTCTGTGTGGATACATAAAGAAACTTTTGTTTCTCACAAAAATTGTGTAGAGGGGTAAGAATAGCAACATTTTGGTTTTTTGAGGCGTTTATTCCGGAATTGATCTACTCTTCACTAAATACAAGAACTGAGATTAAGTTGCCAACCCAAAATAATTTTTTGTAACCCGTAAAGAAAAGCCAGATGTCGAAGGAGGCCGACTTTATGATACCCTACACCACTGTGCATATTTAGTAGAACTACCCGTAACGAATAAATGTTTTTATGCGGAATTTATGAGAATTATATCACACGAAATACGATCGTTTTGGAATGCGTATTATGTCTTTAAAGTAGTTAAAATTGAAATTTGTTAAAATTAAATTAATTAAAATTGGATAAATCGATAAAAATTAAATGTAGCTGTCATATATATTTTAGTCCAATGGGATTGTGTACACATATATATATATACATATATATATATATATATATATATATATATATATATATATATATATATATATATATATATATATATATATATATATATATATATCTATATATATATATATATATATATATATATATATATGGGTTAAACTCGCCAGCTACAAAAAAATTTATGTTTGTGTGGGTTAAAAGAAATCTTTTTCATGATGCCATGTCGGGCAATTTTAATACAATGAAAGAATTTTAGTTCCTTGTTTCTTACTGAGTCATAGTTTTTATGTTGTAAACTCAGTGTTGCCAACATTTTCAGAGCTATAAGCGTAATTAAAAACCAGAAAAGCGTAAATGGCGTAAAAACCTTCCTTAAAAAAGCGTAAGAAAACGTAAAAAAGCGCTATGTTTTTTTTCTAGCCAAAATTGACAATAAAACACTTTTTTTAAACTAAATACTGTTTTATTCAAAAATTGTATGTATATAAGTGCATACATATTTAAAAAAAAAAATGATATTTTGGGAACATTTTACATGTGGTTAAAACTTACAGACATATACATTTTTACATAAATACAAACGCAGTTGAATTGTCTGCTTCAGGTTCTTCATTTTGCCATACAAGAGTTTGTAAACAAGTTAAAAAGCAGTAAGTTCGGCCGGGCCGAACTTTGAATACCCTCCGCCATTTGGAACGAATTTGGAAATTTTAAAAAAATATAATCTTTAAAAAATTCTGTTAAATTTTAAAAATACCGAATATTGCCGTTATATTGGGGTCTATACGACGTGGACCTACATAGGCATTGTTTGCCATTAGCCATTTCATATTCAAATTCGAAACTTGAAATAAACGGTGAATAATGTGGCTAAAATCATCAAAATATCGTATATAGGGAGGTACCATTATATCGGAGCTGTGCGAAGACCTGGACCAGCATAGACAATTTTCTGTCACAGGCTATAGCATCCATTACTAACGGCAAATACGATATCTCAAACAATTTCAGTGGGTATTGTACCTAAACTCGTCAAAATACCGAATATAGGGAGGTACTGATATATGGGGCGATACGAAGACCTGGACCAGCATAGACATTTTTCTTGCACAGACTGTAGTTCCTATTACGAACTCTAAATACGTAATTTGAAACACTTCCGGTAAATAATGGCGCTAAAATCATCAAAATACCGAATTTTGGGAGGTACCGTTATATGGGGGCTATACGAAGACCTGGACCTGCATAAACATTTTTCTGTCACAGACAGTAGTTCCCATTACGAACTCTAAATACGTAATTTGAAACAATTCCGGTTAATAATGGCGTTAAAATCATCAAAATAACGAATTTTGGGAGGTACCGTTATATGGGAGCTACACGAAGACGTGGACCTGCACAAACAATTTTCTGTCATAGGCTGTAGTATTCATTACGAATCTCAAACACCAAATTTGAAACAATTTCGGTAAATTATGTCGCTAAAATCATCAAAATACCGAATATGGGGAGGTACCGTTATATGGGGGCTATATGAAAACGTAGACCTACATGGCATTTGATTTAACCTGCCTACTGGAAAAATAAACAGGTGTGCAAAATTTTAGCCTTCTATCTCAATTCGTTCGAAAGATAGCGTGATTACAACAGACAGACGGACAGACAGACGGACAGACAGAAAGACGGACATGGCTAAATCGACTTAGAATTTTACGCTGATCAAGAATATATATACTTTGTTGGGTCTGACATGAGTATTTCGAGGAGTTACAAACGGAATGACAAAGTTAATATACCCTCCATAGTATGGTGGAGGGTATAAAAAATGGTTTGACTTTTTTGTAAACTTCTTGTGTAGAAATTTTTTTACAGACATTTGACGGCAGGTCATACTTGACACAGCACGTATTCTCTCGACGAAGGCCATATTTAATTTGTAAAATAGAATTTATAGAACTTAAGGATAATCTGCTTCTGATTTTCGATTTATATAAATTCATAGCACTGAATGCTCCAATCAGGATTACGTAACAATCGCCAATCAGGATTACGTAACAGCATATAATCAGTATAACTCCATATAATTACAAACATCCGGGAAGGGAATTATGTGAAACCAATATTCTACCACCGAATCCGGAAATATTACAAGATAACTTTAAAGCATGACTATACTATACATGTCTATACTTTTAAGACTGTATGATATGCATAATACTAAAAAATAAATTGACCCAACATACAAAAGAGTACAATATCTCGATTCCATATTATGAGTATCTTATAAAATTATCTTCTCTTCTATATTCTATATCTATACAATAGGAAAATGTTTGTATGTTGGTTTGCTTGTTTGTTTGTTTGTTTGTAATTTATGGACTCGAAAACCGCTGAACAGATTTTCCTGAAAATTTCCAAGTATACTAGAACATCGCCGGAAAGTAACATAGGCTATAAAAAATTTTGAAATTCCACTTGGAACTGGAGATATGGCATCAGAATCGGAGGTACCTCCCAAAAATTTAGATTTTATATGTAAATATCTATTGATCTATTACAGACACAGTCTGCAAATTTGGAATGCGTAACGGAATTCGGAACTAAAATAATTCTGCCAAATTATATTAAAATCGGTTCAGATTTGGATATAGCTCCCATATATATTTTCGACCGATTTCGTTTGTTTGATGCACCAAACACAATACGTATGTCCGATTCCAATGAAATTTGGCATGAATGACTAAATTTGGTACAAAAATAAGTTTGTCTAATTATATTCAAATGGCTTCAGATTTGGACATAGCACCCATACATATCTTCGGTCAATTTTACATATTTGATGCACGCCACTCGATATGGTTGTCCGATTCCAATGAAATTTAGAAAGAGACGCGAAATTTGGTACCAAAAAAATTTATTGCCAAATTATTGATAAATCCGAAGGACAAACCCTTCGTGTACGCTGACTAAATTTGGCATGTCCCAGCTGTTCCTGGCATGTTCACGCGTTGGTAGACCGAGCTATTTTTTTGTTTACACTATTACGTTTTACGTTTACAATAATTACGTTTTTAAAATTTTTGAATTTGTTTTATTATTTTTTTTTATCCAAAAAATATTCATATATGAAATTTTGAATGCATATAAAAACAATTCCCAAATTTACTAGTTAATTCTATTCAATTCTGAAAGACGAATGAGTAGCAGTTTCAATACATGAATATGGTCTTGAGACTGAAATTCAACCAAAACTCATTTACATTTATTATACGCAAAAATGTATATCATCACATTATTTTAACCGCAGTACACACATACTCTGTCACTTCGGTAGTTTCAGATTGTTATAATACATCCCTTAAAAAATGCCAACGTCATCCCACAAATAAAAAGGATACGACAAATATATAAATATT
The DNA here is from genome assembly GCF_030504385.1 of Musca domestica. Taxonomy (NCBI): domain Eukaryota; kingdom Metazoa; phylum Arthropoda; class Insecta; order Diptera; family Muscidae; genus Musca; species Musca domestica. The sequence continues at coordinate 17,566,022 of NW_026712299.1, forward strand.
TACACTAATAATTATAAAGTTGTCACCAGTCAGTCACCCCACATAAGGACGAGTGTGAATGGAAAAGTTTGAAAGTAATTTCTTACACTAAAAGCTAAGGTTATAATAATTGAGGGCCTGAGAAGTTATTTGTTAAAATTGTCAAAGTTTTCCTTAAGAAATATAAAAATGGGCAATAGAGATGTTAATGAAAAGTAGACAATTTTAAAAGGGTGGCATTTGCATGTTTTGACCTCATGTGCTATAAAATTTTTTAATTTATTTTAACAAACTGTCAAGGGATGTGGGCGTCTTATGAATTTTCTAAATATTTTGAAACAAGAAACGTATTTTGTAGGTTGGGCAAAATAAAGAAAATTTTTAGTGTTGCGGCTATGGCTCGTACATACAAAACACAAATATTCGCCTGTATAAAATATACAATCTGAATTTTTATTATTCATAAGGCTAAAGTAGCAAAGATAGAGTATTATTGTTAACCAATTCTTAAACAAGTTTTCGCCAAGAAATGGCTCCCTTCCATACTCTTTCAATATAATTATACAGCCCACCCTGAAAAGGAGGACATATACAATTTATCATTCCATTCGTAACACCCCTAAATATTCGCCCTAGTCCCCATAAAGTATGTATTAACATTATCAGCATACAGTTCTAAGTTGATTTAACGATGCCCGTCTGCCTGTCTGTCTGTTGAAATCACGATACAGCCCACAATATTTGACTAAGAGCTTTAATATTTGGCACAACAACTTTTATTGTGTCTAGGATGGTTGGCAATAATTCTAGACACATTTACCCACGAAGTGTGAAATATCCTATATTTTTTCCAGTGTTGGTATGGCCCCATATAACTGCTTCACCCAGTTTATGGTGTTTTGAAAAGTTTAACAGCAATATCCAAACGGTCTTACTGGTATTTGTAGTTAAGAGTGGAACACGTTTTAATCTAGATACTTTTATATAAAAATGTTTTTTCTCTACCCAATTGTGGCCCTGCCGAATTTAATATTTTTTCTTGTTATACCCTACAACACTATGTGGTGGGGGTATTATAAGTTTGATTGGGCCAAAAATTATGTAACACCTCGAAATATTGGTTTCCCACATAGGAAAGTATATATGGATCTTCCTATCTCGCTGAGTCGATCTAGCTATGTATGTCCGTCCGTCCATCGGTCCATGTTAATTTGTAATCACTCCCAATTATGGTCCGATCTTCACGAAATTGAATATGGAGGTGGGGTTAGGGTCAGAATAGAAGCCTATTGCTTTTGGTGATGATCGCATAATATTTAGGGATCGGAATGGACCATAACATTTGTGTTAAATAAAAGTCAAATTTTCCATTAAACCGCGAATATTTTCACTCCCGTCGAAACCACAAATAGATGAACAGGTCAATCCTGACCGTTACGTAGATGCCGATAATAAATATATCGGATATATATAGCGAAATATATACAATGCACATAAACAAAGGAAAGGGATGTTAGCTAGAATGCTTATATCTCAAGAATGGCTGGACCGATTTTGACAAATTTTGTCAATTCAGAATGTCCTCTTGGCATAAAAGAACAAAATCTAACAAAAACGCACAAAATATGCCAATATTGATGTTAACATAGATTTTGTTGTAATTTGTGAAATTTTCTTATTTTTTTATATTTTTTATCGCATGCGATTTTTTCAATTTGACTTATAAAATTTAAGTGTATGTTTTGTAATAATTTTTCACCTTACAACACAGGTTGGGGATATTATATACAGATTGGAATTATCCTCACGAAAAAGGGTAGGATTAGGCTCAGAAGGACTAGGCCTATTGTTTTTAAGATGTCCGCAATATATTTAGGGGTTGGAACTAAAAATGTTCCTGATTTTGCAGCCGTTTTAAAGTTAACAAATTGAATCCAAAGGAAATCTCGCATGAAGTTAGAGTTTAGGACCGCGGGTAAATTGAACCACTACTTCTGTGTGTAAAACTATCAACATTACTTACAGGCGATATCCGAAATACACAAAAGGTGAACTTCTGGCTTTGTTTTGTTGATTTCGTTGATGAGTAAAACCAAATATCGTAAACAAGCAAATCATATAGATGAGTTTAAATAAAGTGATACAGAGGGGCCTCTTGCTTTTGGAGTTGATCGCAAAATTTTTAGGGGTTCAAATGAACCAAAAACAGAAAAAAATTCCTGATCACACAATTGAAGAGAGTTAAGAACAGGGAAGAATTCTAGCATTTTGGATAACCATTGATATATGTATATGTAAAATGGACCACAACCCCTAACAGCACGATGGAGTGCGTCAATATTGGGCAAATGTCCCTGGTCAAAAAGCTAAAAGAAATATCTGGGCAGTGCTCCATGACATAATTTCAAAACCGAAATATTCCAAAATGGATTCGGACATCAGGGGGCTTCTAACATATTGTAGTGTTGTAGGGTATCACATGGTCGGCCCCGCACGACTATAGCCTTTGCTTACTTGTTTAATATAAAAATGTTTTTTCTTTACCCAATTGTGGCCCTGCCGAATTTTATATTTTTTCTTGTTTTTACATAATTTTGGTTTTTCCAAATGTAATTAGAATTAATTGTTTTAAACCTTAATCAGGATTATATAAATCGATTTTCACACATTTTCAGATCAATAATAATGTACTTTACCTTTACCCTCCCACATACTCATCTTTTCCTCCGAAACCTCCGAAACGGTTGTTCATTTACAATTCACTGAAACCGTAGATAATATGATTAACATTCATTTGAGGTTTCAATACCCTAGAAAATTTATGTATTTTTCCACATATAATTTGGGATTTTGACTGTAAATCTCTTTATGCACATTTTGTATTTATAATGTGTTAGGGTAGCACCCATCGACCCCATTATCAGAAGCTTACACAAAAAATGGAAACAATTCATCCCTCAAAAAAGGTACACCAACTCTAACAAAATATTTATGAGCTGAATATACAAACTGGCCTTTTGTTAGACATGGTCTGTTAGGTATTTCGTTGTTGTTGCTCTGGCAGACAAAAGTTTATGGGGCATATCCAAACAATAGTTAACACATACTTCAGGTTGGGTATGATGACTTTCACATAAACTGAAGAATTTCTAATGAATACTAATATAATTATATTGCCATGACTAGAATGCAAAATGTATTTTAAACAAAACTTATAAAATATATCAAATTATAGGATTATAAAGGTGCTAAGTGAATTGCAAATCAGAAAAATACTTCTTTAAATTTCTTGAAGAGCCGTATTCTCTTCAAATTTCGCCCATCCCAATATTTCTACCAACACAAGATCAAGTATGAGAAACGGATGCAACGAACTTTTCATTTGGATACCTCCCCCAGAACGGATCAATATTTTGATTAGGCAACATGAAACTACTTTATATTACACAAGATTTATTATGGAGATATAATATATCGATCCTCTTTTTCTGGTACCCTCCCACAAAGGGTCAAATTTTTGAATAATTATAACTCCCATAACATGCGAAATATGACATGATTTTCTTCAAATTTGTATATGGATCTTCCTATCTCGCCGAGCTGAGTCGATCTTGCTATGTATGCCCGTCCGTCTGTCCATGTTAATTTGTAATCACTCTACAGGGCGCAATTATGGTCCGATCGAAATTGAAAATGTAGGTGGGGTTAGTGTCAGAATAGAACCCTATTGCTTTTGGAGAAGATCGCATAATATTTAGGGGTTGAAATGGACCAAAAACTGAAAAATGTCATGATTTTGCAGTTCCTCTACAGGTCGCTATAATAGACCAAACCACGCAAAAGTAAGTATAGGACTAGATCTTAGGTCTGGGCAGAAGTTTTCCAATTTTAATGGTCATCGGGTAATATTTAGTGGGTAAAATGGAACATAACATTTGTGTTAAATAAAAGTCAGATATTCAATTAAACCGTGAATATTTTTAATCCCGACGAAATCACAAATAGACGAATAAGTCAATTCTGACCGTTACGTAGATGTCGATAGTAAATATATCGGATATATATAGCGAAATATATACAATGTATATATACAAAAGAAGGGGATGTTAGCTAGAATGCTTATATCTCGAGAATGGCTCGACCGATTTTGATAAATTTTGTCAATTCAGAATGCCCTCTTGGCACAAAAGGATAAAATATAAAAAAAATCGCATAAAAAGATGCCAAAAATGATGTTAATATAGGTTTTGTAATATTTGTGACATTTTTTTTATTTTTTTTTTTTCATATTTTTTATCGCATGCGATTTTTTCAATTTGATTTGTAATATTAAAGTGTATATTTTGTAATATTTTTTCACTTTACAACACAGGTTGGGGTTATTATATACAGATTGCAATTATCGTCCGATCCTCACGAAATTTTTCACAGGGGTAGGGTTAGGCCCCTACGACTGTAGCCCTTGCTTACATGTTTTTCTAATAAAGAGGTCTGATCTGAATATGAAATTTATGGACCCACTTTCCCCACTTTTTACCATTTTGAATTATTATAACCCTTATACATGCGAAATAAATCCACGGTTTTCTTCAAAATATATATTGACCTACTATTTCTGGAGACTTCCCAAAATTCCCAATAAAATGATTCACTTTTTTTCCGAAAACGAAAAAAAGCAACATTTCAATTATAATTTAACCTTGCATTGCCATAAAAATGAATAATTTCACGTTCAACATTATATTGACAGATTTTGTGTGTTGAATGCATGTGAGAAGCAGTTCACTTTTATGAGGTCCTTTGATAATGATACACAGAATATCCGCTAGCATTTACGACACCTTTTGACACCTGAGAGAAAACAATTTCAATTAAATTCATTCATCTACAGCGAGAAGTGATGCGGAAATACAGGGATTACAACCTTTACTGCAGCTGACGTCGTTTGATGGTAGGCAAGGGATGTAAAAATATTTACGATATCAATATCAGGTAATAAAATAATAAACTGCTTTCACATTAAAGTTTCTTTTCTATGTGGCTACTTCATGTGTTTAATTTTTTTTTACAATTATATTTTTATACAATTTTTTTAAACGACTTCGAACGGATGGAGTAGAATATTAATATTATGCTGATTTTACGGTATCAATATTTATAATACTTTAGATTTAAAATATATTTTTATACCCCCCACCTTAAAATGGGGGGTATAACATCGTAACATCCCTAAATATCTGTCGTAGACCCCATAAAGGATATATATTCATAATCAGCATAAGATTCTAAATCCATTTGACGGTGTCCGACCGTCTGTCTGTTGAAATCACGATACAACCCACATTATTTGACATAGAACTTCAAAATTTTGGCAGAACAATTTGTATTGTGTCGAGGATGGTTGGTATTGAAAATGATATATCGGTTCACGTTTTGATAAAGCCATAACGGCACCTCTTAGCGTCCTTATGTGTGTGGCTGTCTATATTAATTAGTACTCATCGGATATAACAAGCTCTGAATTATAAGACAACAAATCGATTCTGCTAACTTCCTTTTTGATACAAAACTCTTATCATCTACATTCTAAAAACGTCAAATTCGATGAAGCATATTTCCATGCATTTAGCCGTTAGAAATAACCCCCAAACGCGATTTTTCAATTTATTTTCGTAACACTTCAGTGATGAGAAATGTTTCAAATGATGCGAAATAAATAAAAATCAAGCGAAATAGGAGAGATGATGGTGTAACGAAAATGTTATTAACAAGGTTGTTTTTATTTCATTTTTTCGCTTGTTATCCGATTTTTGGCCAACAGCCAAATAATAACCGTTTTGGATTTCATCCGCGCCGACCCAGAGGAACACAGTGATTTTTGTTGAATTTTTCATGGTTGAAAAACATATTTGTTGTTTGAAATGTAATGGGCTCTCAAGTTGATGTAAAACAGAGAAGACAAGCGGGACACCACTGATGAATGTGGAGGTTCGTTGGGTGGATAGAGAGAGAGAGAGAGACTGAAAATAATGAAATATATAAATACGTCAATAAATTTCAATGATTTAAACTATCAAAGCCGTGGTTGTGTCAGGGGTCGTGAATATACCCAAAGTGGGCTGTGCATATTTATAAAAGACATGCATATTTATAAAAGACATCTTGGACAAATTGACAAGTTTATATTGAGAATATATGCTTACAAATATACATAGGCAGACTGAGTGATGGAAGAGCATAATTCGACTCAGAATGTGATTCTGTGGACATCATCAAATGAAACTATGAATCTATCTCGTTTCCTACAGTTATAATATGTTATAATATAAAGAAACGCACATAGACATAATAAGAAGCTCGAAAACTAAACAAGAATTACCGATTTTATATAGAGCGCAATATTTAGCATTTCAAAACGATTTTAAACACTTTTCAATTTTTTGATCAAATTTAACTTTTTTTACTAGAAGATGTATTTTTTATAAAATAACTTGTTGGAAAAGTCTGACTTATTTTCCAAAAGTATGTACATTTGGTAACCTACATAGGAAAAATTTGTGTAGCAAAATACGCACTTAATTGGGACACGAAATGAGAATATGCAAACGAAATAACAGAATCCTCAGCTTCACATATTGCCCTCTTTTATGTCATAACAATGGCATGAAGCGACATTGATACAACAGTAGTAACATCATTCAAGTACCAACATCTGGTAAAGAGTTGTCGGGGAGATTTCCAATACAATGCCTCCCTTTCTCTTCATTTAACCACACACCAAGGATGCCCGAGACCAAAGACATGAAGCGATGAATCATTGGAGTCAAAAACACCAAAGCAAGGAATTATTCCCTCTCTTGATTTACAAACTAAACATGCATTGAAAGACGAGATTCCACATCCAGTAGTGACAAGCCATTTCCAGTTTGTAACCGCAACAACGGTTTAATTAACGGAACGATACTCTTGACTGCCCTTGAATGGAAGGGAGACGAACGCACATCGGAACAGAGAATTGCAATTCCGTGTCAGTATTTTACAGGAAAAGCATTTGAAAGTGTATGAAAGGGAACAGGTTTGTGGATCATGTAGGCAAAAAGAGTGGCAAGGTTGGAAGGGATGAAGCCTGTAAGGTTTGAAGATGATCCCACTACAATTGGTTGATGAAATGGATCAAAAGCATAATTATTTTACAGATTACAGTTATTGACCAAGATTTTGGATGAAAATCTGTAATCGGGTGTATGTCTGTAATCGGCATATCTTTCGAACGAATTGAGATAGAAGGCGAAAAGTTTGCACGCATGTGTATTTTGCCATTGGACAGGTTAAGTTTGTAAATGGGTCATGTCGGTTCACGTTTTTGTATAGCCCCCATATAACGATACCTCACAATATTCAGTTTTATAGACCGGAATCGTTTCAAATTTAGTATTGGAAAATCTTAATGGGTATAACAACCTACGACCAAAATTACTTATGCAGGTCCACCTCTTCGTATAGTAAATATATATATATCGATACCTTCCAATATTCTCTATTTTGTTAATTTTACCGACTTTATTCACCCGAATTGTTTCTCATTTCGTATTTGAAGTTCGTAATGGTTACTTCAACCTATGATAGAAAAATGTCTATTCAGGTACATGCCTTCGTATACCCCAGTTTTTTTTTTTTTTTTGGATATTTTGACGATTTTAGTGACATAATTCAACGGAATTGTTGAAGGTAATTATGTGTACTACAGCCTTTGGCGAAAAATTGCGGCTGCAGGTCCTCATCGTCGTATATGCCCCATATAACGGTTTTTAAACTGTATTTTTCGACGATTTTTTAAAGTTTTCCAGTTCTTTCCAAATGGTTCCAGTTCCTTCCAAAGTTCGGCCGGGCCGAACTTAGTTGTTTTTTACTTGTTTTTTATTCTGAATGTCATTGTTTGATGCCGATTTAATAGACGTTTATAATTAAAACATTTATGAGAGTCTCAATTTTCTAACATTGCATTAAATCTTAAGAGGAAATAGGGCGTAAACGTAGCTGAATAGCCACAGAATTTAAAGTGAAATCATGATACTGAACAAAATCCGGAATACCAATTTAAAATTTTCATTTTCAGATTATACTTACATCAAAATATAGTTATTTTCCTTTGTTTAGAAGATGTACCGAATTAAATATTATTTTTTTCCAAACTATTTTTACACAACATACGTAGCTGCCTGAGGCTTTGTGTCTGCGTAAAACTCTTAATATAAAAGATTTAGTTTTAGCCTCGCTTTTTATACCCAACTCCACAAGGTGGTCAGGGTATTATGTCTTTCGGTAAAAATTTAGATATAGCTGCCATATATATCTTCGTCCGATTTGCCTTTTATTGTGCACCAAACGTGTAATATCATCCCGAATAGTATGGAATTTTGCACATACACCCAAATTAGGCCTGAAAATAAGTATGCCAAATTTGATCGAAATCGGTTCAGATATAGCTGTAGCTCCCATATATATTGTTCATCCGATTTGTTATTTTTGTACTCCGCAGCCGTAATATGCACTCTGCAACAACAATATTTGGGGAAATATATCAAATACAGCTCGGAAATATCTTTGCCAAATTTTATCGAGATCGGTTCAGATTTGGATATAGGTCCCATATATAACTTCGTCCGATTTACTTTTTATTGTGCACCAAACGTCTAATATTTGTCCAAATGGGATGGAATTTGGGACGGTATGTCAAATTTGGTAAAGATTACTTCAGATATAGCTATAGCTTCCATATATATTGTTCATCCGATTTGTTACCCACAACCGTAATATGCACTCCGTATCAATGATATTCAAGGAAATATATCAAATACAGCTCAGAAATATCTTTGCCAAATTATATCGAGATCGGTTCAGATTTGGATATAGCTCCCATATATATTTTTATCCGATTTTAAATTATTATATTTTATTATTATATTTAGTCTTTTGAACTTTAAATTATAATTATAGTCATAGCGTGTATGATTGAATTCTCCCATAAAAACTTTTATTTGTTATGCGCAGCTCAACTAAATTAGCAAAGTGGTGTAGGGTATCATAAAGTCGGCCCCGCCCGATTTTAGCTACATAATTCAACGGAATTGTTATGAATTGTATTTGAAGGTAGTTATGTGTACTACAGCATATGGCGAAAAATTGCGGCTGCAGGTCCTCATCCTCGTATATGCCCCATATAACGGTTTTAAACTGTATTTTTTCGACGATGTTTTAAAGTTTTTCCAGTTCTTTCTAAATGGTACCAGTTCCTTCCAAAGTTCGGCCGGGCCGGAATACCAATTTAAAAAGACTGTCCGACAAAATTTTAAAAAGGGACTGTAATTTTACATTTACTTCAGATTCTTACAATGAAAATAATCTTAACAATTTAACAATCATCAATTAGATCACACACTTTAATATTTGGAATGACTTACGAAAATGTCTGATTTTTTATTTGAATATCACACATATTTGTTCACGCTAATTAAAAAGTCCTAGATCTGGAGTAAGTGTAGAAAGTGTGTTGTAAGATGTCACCTTGTCGGCCGCTGTCATTGAAGCCGTTGCTTACTTTGTACGATTAAGATTGCTACATCGTCTAATCATTACCTCACCAATGCAACAGATTTCAATAAGTAAACCTCTACCTCTCTTTCAAGTTGCTAACATATCCACTTCTTACAAAATGACCTTCACCAATTAAAACTGACATTTCGACCAGCCCTAATAAATATAAATAAATTGTTCAGTTGCTGCGTTGACACTCCCAGTTATATTAATTTCTGTGTAGGAACAAACTGATAATAAAGTAATTAATATTTAAAAACCACCAACAATTTTGGTTGGTTTGTGCTTATATTCACAACGACTGTGACAATATCTATATCTTTAAAAGAGGAAAATATTTGTACGTTTGATTGTTTGTTTGTTTGTAATTTATAGACTCAAAAAATGCTAAAAAGATTTTCCTGAAAATTTCCATATATACTGCAGCAATACCTGAAAGTAACATACGCTATATAAATTTTTAAAATTCTACTTGGTACTGGAGATGGAGCATCAGAATCTGATGTACCTCAATAAAATTTAGTTTTTGAATGCACATATCTATTGATCGATTATAGATACAGTCAAATATAGAATGTGTAACGGAAGGAAGGAAGGAAGCCGTGGATCTATATACACAATAGTCTGCCACAAGATGTAGAACCCGTTAACAACTCGGAGTATCAAATTTTATACAATTTCGTAAGAAAATGTGGCCTTTTACCAAGTATCGGAACATCGCTAACTCGACTTGGAAATTAATCCTGAGCAGTAATATATAATTTGTTGTTTTAAATATTTTGAGATGTTTTAAAGGGAATAACAAAGTTAATTTCCTAATAAATATACATATTTTCTCTTTATTAATTATATTTGAAGCGCTCTAAATGCACCACCTTCATCGATCCGTAAGTGTTAATCCAGATATTAATATTCGCTGCAACGCAGTGGTATTTATTTTTGCAAAAAATTGAGCAAAGTTTTCGCACATTTGCACAAGTGCTTCTGATAGCTTCGTAAACGATATTTGCGCAGTAAATTGCTTTTAAAACCACAACAACCATCAAAGAATAATAGAATAGCTCTTAAACTTGGGAAAAACATTGAAAAAGTTTTTGGCCACAAGCAAATTGAGCTGTCAATATGTTTGTTCAATATTTAATACGTGGTTGTTGTTAAAGATCTTGTGGTATTAAAAAGGATTTTTTTAAAAGTAATCATTTATGAAATCGTTTATCAACTGCTGCCTTTGTAAATTTTGAAGTCGTCTTTTGTTTAATGGTTTACAATAAAAAGATTTCCAAATATTTTTATACCCTCCACCTTAGTATGGAGGGTATATTAAGTTTGTCATTCCATTTGTAACACCTCGGAATTTACATTTTAGACCCCACAAAGTATATATATTCTTGATCAGCATAAAATTCTATGTCGATTTTGCGATGTCCGACCGTTTGTCCGTCTGTGGAAATCACTCTAGCTTCCGAACGAATTGAAGTAGATTGATATAATTTTACTCAAATGTATATTATGTCTGCACGACTTTTGGTATTGAAAATGGGCCATGAAGATCCACGTTTTGGTATAGCCCTCATAATGACGGTACCTTCCGATATTCGGTATTTTGGGTGATTTTGGCGACATTATTCACCGGAATTGTTTCAAATATGGTATTTGAAGTTCGCAATGAATGCTACAGCCTGATTTAGCGATGTTGCCTGATTTAGTGATCCGTCTGTGGAAATCACTCTAGCTTCCGAACGAATTGAAGTAGATTGATATAATTTTACTCAAATGTATATTATGTCTGCACGACTTTTGGTATTGAAAATGGGCCATGAAGATCCACGTTTTGGTATAGCCCCATATAACGGTACCTCCCGATATTCGGTATTTTGATGATTTTAGCTACATTATTCACCGATATTTTTAATTTTTGCATTTGAATATTGTTATGGCTTATGACAAAAGTTACCTATGCAGGTCCATGTTGTCGCATAGGCCCTAATGTAACAGCTACATGCGGTATTTTTAAGATTTCAACATAATTTTTAACGGATTTTATTTATTTATTTATTTTTATTTTATTTTTTTTTTGAGAATTTGCCAAATTCGTTCCTAATGGTGAACTTCATGAACAAAAGATATGATGAAATGAATGAATGAGCAATGTAGGGAAATGTGTTCAGAAATTTCCCGAATAGAAATTCATTTTTATGTAAATGTAGAGTAGAATGTTATTTCATTTACTAAAAATAAAAAGTAGGGCCAATTATTAAGATGGACCGTCGTGGCCCATGTAACTGATCTCGGCCCAACTGACAAAATACAAATATCGCGTGCCTACTACAGACAGACGGATATAATCCTAAAAAATACTTTGTAGAGTCTAACATAAGTATTTCTAAGGGTTACAAAAGGAATGACAAAGTTAATATACCCTCCAGACCATGGTAGAGAGTATAATAACCTTGGGTATTTAGTTAAACGGATACACAAATTTAATATAATAAAGAAATATGTTATTACATTTAAAACTCGGATTGATTTTGCCCTTGTACCTTCACTACATGCTACATCCAATTTGTGTCTTGGTATATATTTGGGGTAGGTTGTTTTATTATTTTTTTTTTTTTTAAATTCAATTTAAAATTTAAATGTAAACAAATAATTAATTTCGGGATTCAATGAAAATTTTTAATTCTCCACAATTTTGCACAATTTAAACACGAAGTAACCATAAATTAATAAATTCTGGCCATGCGTTTAACAATGCAATTATATGGCCTCTTCGCTCACCGCGTAAAGCTTTAATAAATATAAACAATAATTATGGCCACCAGTAATTAAAAAAAAAAAAAAAAAAAAAAAAAAAAAAAAAAAAAAAAAAAAAACATTGACATTTGTCATCTACCATAGGGTAGAATTTTCAATTTCAATAATAAATATGTGTGGGTGGGTCAAACAATCGGTCCTACACAAGACAACACCAGTATCAATTGTTTTTCTTGCTGTAATTCCGGGCATATAAAATCAGCTGCATCCACAGATTTAAGAGAATGAATATAAAGATTTTTAAAATTTTCTACAATGTACCTACTATCTGCATCCTTTACATGACAATAAGAATTATGTGTGGCTATTAACTTTCTGGTACCAATGTAAAAAAAAAAAACTACACAAACATAATCACATCATCCTGCCATTGAGCTCAATTGGGAGGCTATCGCTTCTCTTTGATCTGGTGTGGTAGAACCCGTAGATGTGCTTACATTTATGGATACCAATAAATTCGGTTTTGCAGAGACATTTCAACGATTTTACAATGATATTGACTCATTCAATTCGACCTACCCTAATACCTGTAGAGCAAAGTGTACGCCAGTAATCACGTTTCGAAAATCTCATCCAATCACCGACAATGTATGAAAAATGCTTTGATTCGATCAACATGATTTTTAATTGAAAATTGCAGCACATGATTTAATTATAAACAATAAAATATTCAACCATAAATACGTAAGTATATGGAAGGAATATTTTGCATACAATACATTTTTGAGAATAATAATGACCGAACCCAAATGTTTTATATTTAATTTAAAAATTTGATCGAGATTATTTTCTCTACAAACAAATTAACACTGTGGACATTGCCTACAAATATTTACCAGAGCAGTCCAATAAAAATATTTGTTTTTAGAAGAGCCCTCAATGGTTTAACGTATTATACAGCAAATTATTCCGATGCACACATATAAATTAATTCAATGTTAATTTATTTATTTTTTTAAAAATTTGTGATTGCTGCTTACTGCAAGCAATCACGTCTTTATTGGTTAAGGTTCCGGACTACAAAGTGAATAATGAAATAAAACTACCCTAACTTATACTTTGGATTCATGCACCCAGATGATACTGGACACCTGCTCGTGTTGGCGATGGAATGTTGCTGTCTGCCTGTTGGATGTTGTTGTCAGTGTTTCGGTGGGAACTGCAGTGTCAGCAAAATGACACGCTTATACTTTGGTTGATGAATTCTTTGGGTTGCTAATGTTGAATTTGAATATGTCTGGTGTTAACTCCTCCCCTCTTAAATACAATCGTCCCGATTGTTCAAAATGAATGAATATTGTAAATGCTGGATGTTTTAGTTTCTTTCGAAGTTGTAGGTAAATTTACTTCCGCAATCTCTATTTCATCTCCTGGGGCATCTTCGATTTTCAGATTATTATTTTCGGAGTTTTTTGCATATTTTCTTCTCAGTGATATTATTGTTATAGTTGTAAGGATTATTGCAGAAACACAACCGATGCCGACTGCTAAGGTACCTTTGGTTTCCATAGATCGTATTCGTTCGATGTTCTTTACGTTCAACTGTTTAAGCAGCTCCAATGATATTACTTCTTCTAATTTGTCTTTTGGACCTTTTGGTTGCAAAAAGGCGGGAAGAGGTTTATTGGCACTTATTCCTCTTGAACTGTAACTGTGGCCATCGATTCTTATAGTGACGTTGAAATGTTTGATGAGATAAGTCCCGTTTAAAAAAATCTGCTCGTTGTCTACACTGATAGCGCCTTGATATTGGTTCAGCAAGAGCAAGTCCGATCCGATCTCTTCAATTGTTGGTATGTGTTCGTTGTTTATTTGGGTGCATTTCCCTACTCTACTTTTGAACAAATTAGTTATACAATTATCATTTCTTAATGAAATAAGCTTATCTCTATTACAAATTGTTATGTCGTAATTACTTTTACATTCTGTTTTTATTCCAAATAATTCTTTATTACATTCCAAAATTTTTTCGTATTCAATTTTATCAATTACATCTCCAGTTTTTATAGGTTTTATGGAATATACTTTACAAACTTCTTCTTGAGTTACAGGGATACTAAGGATGTACAAAATTTCTCGTTTATTTGTAACAATTTTTACGGATCCAAAAGTTAATAGTTCATCTATCGAATAAGTAGGAATATTATATTTTTCAAAAACAGTGTTTATTTGATCGATTTCGATTTTAGAAAGCAGAAATGAATTGACGATATTAGCTTTAGCCCACTGTATTGCAAACTCTACGTTTTGTAACTCTTTTTCAATAAAATTAAGTTTTCTTTCGATTTTGGATACTACTTCATCGTTCCACCCTTCCCTTTTTATTATTTCATTCGTCTTATTAGTTATTTCGGTTATTCTTTCCGAAATTAATTGGTTTATTATCAGCTGTCTATTGTTATTTTCCAAAATATTGCCAATTTTCTGTTCTAGGATCTGAAAATCATGACTATCTGGACTGCCTGCAATCCACTTCCAAGCACTTCCTATGAAGTCTATCGATCTTTTCTCTCTGTGCGGCATCAGACGGTCTAATAGTCCATTGATGTCAATTAATTGTTGCTTCATAAATGGACGGAGAGGATGGTCTAGGTTCACGAATTTGTCTAGAATGTGTTCGGTTTCACGAGTGAGGTTTTCATACTGTTCAAGATCTATTGAATGAATTACTTTAAATGTCCCGTTCTGTTTCCTTGCTATTCCATTATGAATTGAAATGAGTCTTGCGTTCGAGTAGTCGAGGATGCTGAAGTCAGCCAGGGCGTTTCCAGGAAACAATCTGTAAAAATTAGGATTTTATTAATTTCTAATATGGCTTTTGTGAATAGCCCTTCCGCTTTCGGTCAAAACGGTGGTATTCCGGTTTTCCTTAACTATTTCCTCTTTGTAACGGTCGCTTAGTTTCGTTCCTAACCTTTTGTTGTTGCTTACATAAATTAATTGTCCGGGAATATAATCCTTAACTGGTCGTTTCTTTTTGTTATGATACGTCAAGTCGTTGGCCTGTTTCTGTCTGAGTTTGTCAACAATATTCCGTCTGGTAGTCTCTATGTCTTGTGGAGAAAAGTCAATTGTGCGTCCAAAATACAAATCAACAGGTCTTCTATTCACCGTGGAGTGAATCGAGTGATTGTATTCATTAACAGCCCTCTCCAGTAATTCCTCAAAATTCCTGGATGTTCCATCACTTTTCAAACATCTCATTATCTCAGCGAGGGTAGAATGAAAGCGTTCTATCTGTCCGTTAGCCTCGCTCCTGTAGGATGGGGTCGTAAAAATATTTATTCCTAATTCGTCCTTCATCATGAATAATATCGAACTGGAATTTAGAGACGGTTCGTTGTCCATTACCACATTCTTCGGAACTCCGTAAGAGAATAATAATTCCCTCAGTGGTCTTCTAATAGCCTCAGTAGATCTTCCGTCTAGTATTTTCACTTTAACGTACTTTGAGAATTTGTCAATGGAGGTCAGAACTAATTTCCTATCTGTAGAGAATATATCAATATGAATAGTATGACCTGGGTAATTTGGAATAGGCGTCTCACAAAGGTAAGGTTCATTGGGATGTCTCTCGTATTTGTTTTTCTTACACGTCGTGCACAGTTTTATAATTCGCTTTATTTTTCCCGACATCCCCGGAAAATAATAATTTTCCAAAATCTGTGTTTTGTTCTCTCTGTCGTTCCTATGGGCTCTATTGTGGGTATCAATAATTATTCTTTCCTGGTCATTTTCTGATAATATATCTTCTACTACCTTCTGAGTAAACCTGCATTTGTACTGGCTAAAATGGAGTGGATAAATGTTCTGAATTTTTCCCATTATTTGTTCGGGTGCCTTGATTCCGTTAATTACAGACGGGTTCAAATACCTCTTCAAGATTGTTTGAAGTTTTCGTTCGTCATAATGTGGTTCAGTAATTGTGTGTCGGTGGATGCTTGGGAAAACAACATTGAACTGGTACGTTGATGTGTCATCCACACTTATGAGAAGCTGGTTCTTGAAAACATTAATGGGTGACTCAACACTGGGTATAAGGGTCTCTGGTGAGCTCTCCGCACTATGCTGTGTGGGAGTCAGTGAATTAATCGGAGTAATAGCATTATTGTCCTTCTGTACCGTTCTAGACAGAGCATCTGCTACGACATTCTGTCTTCCGGGTTTGTACCGCAATTCGTAATTATATTCCTCCAGAGTACATTTCCAGCGTTTCATCTTCGCATTGCTATTTTTGTTACTAATGGCGTAAGTGAGGGGTTGGTGGTCGGTATAAATTATAACTTTCTTCGATCCGTATAGATAATTCCTCAAGGTAGTGAGGGCCCATATGATGGCCAACATTTCCCTCTCATTTGTGGCGTAATGCTCCTCTGTTTCATCCAGAGTTCTTGAAATGAATGCAATTGGTCTTCCCTTTTGACTCAACACTGCTCCAAGAGCGACACTGGAGGCATCCGTCGTTAGGTCAAAATCTTCTCTGAAATCTGGATACGCAAGTATCACATCGTTTGAAACCAATGCATTTCTTAGCTCGTTGAAAGCTTCTACGGCGGAAACATCTAATGTCACCGGAATTTGACTGGAAGCTGTCTTTGGAATTCTGCCTTCCTCCCCTCTGAGGAGCGATGTTAGCGGCTTTGCTACATCGGCATATCCCCTTACGAACCTTCGATAGTAGCCCGAGAGGCCAAGGAAAGAACGAAGTTCCTTAAGTGTCTTAGGAATCGGGAAATTAAGAATGGCTTCCACTTTCTTTGGGTTGGTTTTTATACCATCCCTCGACACAATAAATCCCAAAAATTCCACTTCTTGTTTAAAGAATGAACACTTGTCCAACTGGATCTTCATATTAGCGGACTCTAGTGTTTGGAAAACTTTCTTTATGTTCTCGGCGTGTGACTTCTCGTCCTTGCCAAAGATGATAATATCATCGATGTAAACAAAACAGATTTTTCCAATCAATTCTCTGAGTATATCGTCCAGCGTTCGCTGAAATATTGCTGGCGCGTTCCTCAGGCCAAATGGCAGTCTCGTGAACTCGTACTTGCCATTGTTGATTGAGAATGCGGTTTTCTGTCTATCCTCCTCCCGTAGGGGTATTTGATGGAAACCGCTTTTAAGATCAATGACCGTAAAATATTGATTCCCCCTAGGTTAGATAGGACTTCCGTCACCTCGGGAATCGGATATTTATCCGGTATGGTGACGGCGTTGAGCTTTCTAAAGTCAACGACCAAACGATATTTTTTTCGACCAGAACTGTCCTCCTTTTTGGGCACTACCCAAATAGGGGAGTTGTACGGGGATCTGGATGGTCTTATGATGCCATCCCGAAGGAGACGACGAATCTCTTCCTCCACGACATCTTTTAATGCCATTGTGTAAGGATAACTTCGCGTATAGATTGGAGATTCGTTTACAGTTCGGATTTCTCCAACCACAACAGAGGTGTATGTTAATCTCTCATCCGGATCTGAGAACAGGTTCCGGTGCTGCCTTGCAATATTATTGAGAGAACTCCTCTGACTTAATGATAGATGATCAGCCTCCAGCTCCAGACTATTAACATTCTGGGATATTCTCTGTCTAATGGCAATTTTCTTGCCACCTCTTACTTGGAAATAATCTTCGGAAGTATGAATTACTGCCGATAATTCCTTCAAGCTGTCATTCCCCAAAATCCCGTCGAAAGATACCAAACCAGGTAGAAGGAAGAATTTTAGTGGGACGTCATTGACGCCGAACATGTTAAGAAGAGTGTGGTGTGAAACTTCCACATCGCCGCCTACAGATTTTACGCTAAACCTATTGTCATTCAACTTGGGTCTCAGGACCAAAGTTGGTCTTATATAATTTTTACTGCTTCCTGTATCCAATAAAAAGTCTAATGTCTTCCCGTCCCTCGTTTTGACTTGAAAGTATGGCAACGAGGAACAGTTTAATCTAAAAAATTCATATCTATGAAGTTGGCTGGAATGTCATCGGGGTTACGTTCCTGGTAATCGTCCGGTATTATATCCTGTTGTCCGTAATTCCCTGTGTCATTTTCGTCTACTGGCTGATAGTCACTGTTGTCTCGGTAATCGTCGATATTTGGGGATTGGTTCTCAATATCTGGGTATTGATTATCCACGTTTACATGAAAATTACGCTGAATCTTATTCATAGGAGTCTGTACCGAAAACTGGGCAGGTCTTTTAAAATTCTGGTTCTGTTGGGGTCTTACTTGTATTGACCTGTCAATATCCATGGGTTCTGGCTTACTCTGGTTATTGTAAAATTGTGAGGGAAATTGCCTAAATTGGTTCTGAGGAAAATTCTGGGTTCCCGTATAAGGACGAGTGATTTGGTGTCCTCCCATCTGATTTCGTTGAAAGAATTGCTGAGGACGATGAGCAAATGGTTGTCCCCCAAACTGAGGACGCTGATTCTGCATATTCAAATTGTTCGGAAATGGAAAAGCTGGGGATACTCTAGGCCTATGAGTCGGAATATTTGCCAATTCTGGGTAAAATTTCGAACCAGTTGACATCCTCAATGGTTCCTGTCTATGGCCTCCCTTCTGGGCATAATCTCTCCGAAATGCCATATTGTCTAGCTTCAAACAAAGATGTAGAGCCTCTGGTAGAGATGTAGGACCCTTGACACTGAGCAGCCTAGGAAGGTCGCCGTTCAGGCCTCTTATGAAGGAATCAAGTGCCTTCTCTCGATATGTATTCGTCATGGCTCTGAGACTACCGTCGTCCAATTCCAGGCAGGAAACCTTATCCAAAATTAGAGATAGTGTTTGATAGACGTCCTGATAGAACTCTGTGACACCTCTGTGCCCCTGACACAAAACATTCATTTGGTACTCTAGTGTACCTATATCTCGTTTATCCGCGTAGTGCACCATCAGACATTTGCGTATTTTGGCCCAATCCAATGGAGTCCTATAGGATTCTAAAGCAGTATCGGCCTCACCTATAATTTTCGTACGAATTGTATGCAAAATTGCGTAGTATTTCCCGGTACCACGAAGTGATGAGTATAAATCAATCACCCTTTCGACTGATTTCCTCCAAGAGCTGAATTCTCCGGGTTTTCCCGAAAATTCCCTCAAGGATTTCACTATATCTGGAACTTTGTCCAGTTCCTCCAGTCTCGAGGAGACTGTTCCTACCGGTATGTCACTACCATCGTCAAACGTTTCGTCTCGTCCGGCCAAAAGGTTTGTAATCATTCGTGTGATTTCATTTCTTTGTCTGTCCGTGAGTGCTGAACTACCTGATGTAAGGGTGTTTGCCCTTGTTTGAGTCTCCATGTTATTTGAAGATGGATTTATCGTAATTCTATTTAATTTTGCGGCAATATCATCCACTGATTCTAACATTTTTTCTCTTTATCAAAAGGAAAGGTGGAGCTATCAAAGATACGTTATTTATCAGTATTGGGAACAAAAAAAAAAAAAAAATTTCATAGGTAACAAATAACTATAACTATAAAATGTTAGGAACTAAATTTGTTCTTAATTTGAATTCTTAAAGTTATTCTTACAATAGCAGCATCATTAGAGTCTGGAGTAGCATCCTTCTAGTACAGATGAGATGAGATGAAATGAGATGAGATGATCGTTTTTCTTAGTCCTTTCAAAGTTTTCAAAGTTTTGTTGTGTCCGATTTTTTTCACTTTTATTTATAAATTGTTAAAATATTTAATATTGTTCAAACAATTTTTTTTATTTTAATTTTTATTTCTGTCTTAACTTTATTTTTATTTATATTCATTCAAACTTGTTTAAATTGCTTTATTTTTTATCTCTTTTTTTATAATTTCTCACAATTGTTTCTCTTTTATTTCTCACTTCATTTAATTTACTTTGCATTTAAGTTTTCACAATTTTTTTTTTTTTTTTTTTTTTAAGTTTTCATTTTGTAATTATCATTTTAATTTTGATATTTTTTTTATTTTTTTTTTTTTAATTCTCACTTTTTATTTAATTTAATTTACTTTGTTTTTTAATTTTTCAGGAGTTTTTTTTTATTTTCTTTAATAGTTTTTCATTTTTCACAATTCTTGTATCAATGTTTTTATTTTACTTTCACTTTTTTAAAAATTTTTATTTGTAAACTACCGTAATCTAGTGATCCGCGTCGCGGGCTTTAGGGGCTGTAACATAACGTTACGTCCTTTTCACAATTAAGTTACTGGGGCGCCACCTGAAGGCTTGACTTTTGTCGGAAATCCTTTCTTCGGGTTTCGAGTACCTGTTTAAAAACAGGTCCCTGCTCTCGGGCGCCAATTAATTCAATGTTAATTTATTTATTTTTTTAAAAATTTGTGATTGCTGCTTACTGCAAGCAATCACGTCTTTATTGGTTAAGGTTCCGGACTACAAAGTGAATAATGAAATAAAACTACCCTAACTTATACTTTGGATTCATGCACCCAGATGATACTGGACACCTGCTCGTGTTGGCGATGGAATGTTGCTGTCTGCCTGTTGGATGTTGTTGTCAGTGTTTCGGTGGGAACTGCAGTGTCAGCAAAATGACACGCTTATACTTTGGTTGATGAATTCTTTGGGTTGCTAATGTTGAATTTGAATATGTCTGGTGTTAACTTATATACCTTCCCCTTTCAATGTAGTTTTTTTTTTGCCCTTCGAAATATTCTATGAAACAAGGTTTTGTATAGCAGAAACTCATCTACTCGTTTTTTTAATCATACACACATTGCCGTCCGTGAGGACTCTTGATTTTGAAGCATTGCAGGTCGATAGCAACTGTGTGAAGTTATATATGTGAGATAATGTGTTTGCATTGGCATGTATTGCATTTGGTTGTTAGCAAATATTGTACATAGACCATTCCTGAATGTGCGCCAGGCATCAGCTTTTCAGAATGTCTGTATTTATGCAATCAATATGGAATAACACTTGAGACATAGTATGTTCCTGACCTAGGAAAAAAAAATACGTATTTAAAATATTTTTGCTTTAATTTATCTTCTTCCTCTATATCTATAAAAGAGGAAAATGTTTGTATGTTTGTTTGTTTATTAGTTTGTTTGTAATTTATGGACTCGAAAACCGCTGAACAGATTTTCCTGAAAATTTCCATGTATACTACATCATCGCCTGAAAGTAACATAGGCTATATACATTTTTGAAATTCTACTTGGAACTGGAGATATAGCATCAGAATCGGAGATACCTCCCAAAAATTTAAAGGAGGAAAATGTTTGTATGTTTGTTTGTTTGTTTTTAATTTATGGACTCGAAAACCGCTGAATAGATTTTCCTGAAAATTTCCATATATACTGCAACATCGCCTGAAAGTAACATAGGCTATATACATTTTTGAATTTCCACTTGGAACTGGAGATATAGCATCAGAATCGGAGGTACCTCCCGAAAATTTAGATTTGATATGCACATATCTATTGATTGATTGAAGATTCAGTCTCCAAATTTGGAATACGTAACGGAATTTGGAACAAAAATAAGTTGGCCAAATTATATTGTAATCGGTTCAGATTTGGATATAGCTTCCATATATATTTTCGACCGATTTCGTTCATTTGATGCCTCAAACACATTATGAATGTTCGATTCCAATGAAATTTGGAATGTGTGACGGAATTTAATCCGAAAATAAATTTGTCAAATTATATTGAAATCGGTTCAGATTTGGATATAGCTCCCATATATATTTTCGGCCGATTTCAAGCATTTGATGCACCAAACACGCTATGTGTCCCCAATTTCAATGAAATTTGAAACGTGTGATAGATTTTATCTAAAAAATTGATTTCCCAAATTATATTGAAATCGGTTCAGATTTGGATATAGCCCCCATATACATTTTCGGCCAATTTCATGTATTTGATGCACCATACACGCTATGTATCTCTAATTTCAATGAAATTTGGAATGTGTAGCGGAAATTAAAACGAATATATATTTGTCAAATTATATTAAAATCGGTTCAGATTTGGATATAGCTCTCCTATATATTTTCGACCGATTTCATGTATTTTATGCACCATACACGATATGTATGTTCGATTCCAAAGAAATTTGGAATATGTAACGGGATTTTGAATAAAAAATAAATTAGTCAAATTATATTAAAATCGGTTCAGATTTGGATATAGCTCCCATATATATTTTCCGCCGATTTCACATATTTGATGCACAAAACACGATACGTATTTCCGATTCCAATGAAATTCGGCATGAGTGGCTAAATTTGGTACAAAAATAAATTTGACAAATTATATTCAAATACGCTCAGATTTGATTATAGCTCCCATATATATAGTCAGCCGATTTCACATATTTGATGCACCCAAAGCGAGAGAGACAAAATCTGGCACCAGAAAAAATTGCCAAATTATATTGAAATCAGTTGAGGTTTGGGCATAACTAACATATATATTTCGGCCGATTTCATACATGTTATGCACCAAACATGATATATATGACCGATACCAATGAAATTCAGAATGTGTGGCGGAATTTGGTTACAATAATAAATGTGACAAATTAATTGGAAATTAGTTAAGATTTGGATATAGCTCCATATATATATTATCGGCCGATTTCACATATCTGACGCACCAATTTCAATGAAATATGAAAGGTATGGCGGAGTTTCGTGTTTGCAACAACAAACGTATTTTTTTTAAATTATATTTAAATCGGATCAGAGTGGGATATGATTTTAATAAGAACCACTGACCCACAACGCCTTAGGCTAACACTAAAAAACAACACAACAATTGATTTGAAATACGCTTATTACGGCGAAGTATGTTGCTATCTCGAATTCACTAATTGCAATAGAAATGCCACTCAACTTCAAAAGATTGCAGTTTACTGCACGCACGACAAACCCTTCGTGTATGTATGTCATGTTACTGCTTTTCTAATGGTTTTGGTTATTTACGCTTTAAAGTAGTGCAATAACTTTTTTTTTAATTTTTAAATTTGTTTTTTTTTTTTAACCAACATATTCGTAAATAAAATTTTGAATGTATATAAAATCAAAAGGGGTAGCGAAGCGCACCGGGTTCATCTAGTAGGCTATAAAGAAACTGCAGCCAAAACGATGCTAAAACCCCGAAATGTCAATATTTAAGGAGTTATGAGCATTTTAAAATACCCTATTTTTCCTCTTTAAATATCTGCAATCAAAACGATGCTAAAACCCCGAAATGTCAATATTTAAGGAGTTATGAGCATTTTAAAATACCCTATTTTTCCTCCTTAAATATCTGCAATCAAAACGATGCTAAAAACCCCGAAATGTCAATATTTAAGGAGTTATGAGGATTTTAAAATACCCTATTTTTCCTCTTTAAATATCTGCCATCAAAACGATGCTAAAAACCCCGAAATGTCAATATTTAAGGAGTTATGAGCGTTTTAAAATAGGCTACAAAGAAACTGCAGTCAAAACGATGCTAAAAACCCCGAAATGTCGATATTTAAGGAGTTATGAGCATTTTAAATTACCCTATTTTTCCTCTTTAAATATCTGCAATCAACCCCGAAATGTCAACATTTAAGGAGTTATGAGCATTTTAAAATAAACTATTTTTCCTCTTTAAATATCTGCCATCAAAACGATGCTAAAAACCCCGAAATGTCAATATTTAAGGAGTTATGAGCATTTTAAAATACCCTATTTTCCTCTTTAAATATCTGCAATCAAAACGATGCTAAAATCCCCGAAATGCCAATATTTAAGGAGTTATGAGCGTTTTAAAATAGGCTATAAAGAAACTGCAGCCAAAACGATGCTAAAACCCCGAAATGTCAATATTTAAGGAGTTATGAGCATTTTAAAATACCCTATTTTTCCTCTTTAAATATCTGCAATCAAAACGATGCTAAAACCCCGAAATGTCAATATTTAAGGAGTTATGAGCATTTTAAAATACCCTATTTTTCCTCTTTAAATATCTGCAATCAAAACGATGCTAAAAACCCCGAAATGTCAATATTTAAGGAGTTATGAGCATTTTAAAATACCCTATTTTTCCTCATTAAATATCTGCAATCAAAACGATGCTAAAAACCCCGAAATGTCAATATTTCAGGAGTTATGAGCGTTTTAAAATAGGCTATAAAGAAACTGCAGTCAAAACGATGCTAATAACCCCGAAATGTCAATATTTAAGGAGTTATGAGCATTTTAAAATAGGCTATAAAGAAACTGCAATCAAAACGATGCTAAAAACCCCGAAATGTCAATATTTAAGGAGTTATGAGCGTTTTAAAATAGGCTATAAAGAAACTGCAGTCAAAACGATGCTAAAAACCCCGAAATGTCAATATTTAAGGAGTTATGAGGATTTTAAAATACCCTATTTTTCCTCTTTAAATATCTGCCATCAAAACGATGCTAAAAACCCCGAAATGTCAATATTTAAGGAGTTATGAGCATTTTAAAATACCCTATTTTTCCTCTTTTAATATCTGTCATCAAAACTATGCTAAAAACCCCGAAATGTCAATATTTAAGGAGTTATGAGCATTTTAAAATACCCTATTTTTCCTCTTTAAATATCTGCAATCAAAACGATGCTAAAAACCCCGAAATGTCAATATTTAAGGAGTTATGAGCGTTTTAAAATAGGCTACAAAGAAACTGCAGTCAAAACGATGCTAAAAACCCCGAAATGTCGATATTTAAGGAGTTATGAGCATTTTAAAATACCCTATTTTTCCTCTTTAAATATCTGCAATCAACCCCGAAATGTCAACATTTAAGGAGTTATGAGCATTTTAAAATAAACTATTTTTCCTCTTTAAATATCTGCCATCAAAACGATGCTAAAAACCCCGAAATGTCAATATTTAAGGAGTTATGAGCATTTTAAAATACCCTATTTTCCTCTTTAAATATCTGCAATCAAAACGATGCTAAAATCCCCGAAATGCCAATATTTAAGGAGTTATGAGCGTTTTAAAATAGGCTATAAAGAAACTGCAGCCAAAACTATGCTAAAAACCCCGAAATGTCAATATTTAAGGAGTTATGAGCATTTTAAAATACCCTATTTTTCCTCTTTAAATATCTGCCATCAAAACGATGCTAAAAACCCCGAAATGTCAATATTTAAGGAGTTATGAGCATTTTAAAATACCCTATTTTTCCTCCTTAAATATCTGCAATCAAAACGATGCTAAAAACCCCGAAATGTCAATATTTAAGGAGTTATGAGGATTTTAAAATACCCTATTTTTCCTCTTTAAATATCTGCCATCAAAACGATGCTAAAAACCCCGAAATGTCAATATTTAAGGAGTTATGAGCATTTTAAAATACCCTATTTTTCCTCTTTAAATATCTGCAATCAAAACGATGCTAAAAACCCCGAAATGTTAATATTTAAGGAGTTATGAGCATTTTAAAATACCCTATTTTTCCTCTTTTAATATCTGTCATCAAAACTATGCTAAAAACCCCGAAATGTCAATATTTAAGGAGTTATGAGCATTTTAAAATACCCTATTTTTCCTCTTTAAATATCTGCAATCAAAACGATGCTAAAAATCCCGAAATGTCAATATTTAAGGAGTTATGAGCGTTTTAAAATAGGCTACAAAGAAACTGCAGCCAAACGATGCTAAAAACCCCGAAATGTCGATATTTAAGGAGTTATGAGCATTTTAAAATACCCTATTTTTCCTCTTTAAATATCTGCAATCAACCCCGAAATGTCAACATTTAAGGAGTTATGAGCATTTTAAAATAAACTATTTTTCCTCTTTAAATATCTGCCATCAAAACGATGCTAAAAACCCCGAAATGTCAATATTTAAGGAGTTATGAGCATTTTAAAATACCCTATTTTCCTCTTTAAATATCTGCAATCAAAACGATGCTAAAATCCCCGAAATGCCAATATTTAAGGAGTTATGAGCGTTTTAAAATAGGCTATAAAGAAACTGCAGCCAAAACGATGCTAAAACCCCGAAATGTCAATATTTAAGGAGTTATGAGCATTTTAAAATACCCTATTTTTCCTCTTTAAATATCTGCAATCAAAACGATGCTATGAGCATTTTAAAATACCATATTTTTCCTCTTTAAATATCTGCCATCACAACGATGCTAAAAACCCCGAAATGTCAATATTTAAGGAGTTATGAGCATTTAAAAATATTCTATTTTTCCTCTTTAAATATCTGCAATCAAAACGATGCTAAAAACCCCGAAATGTCAATATTTAAGGAGTTATGAGCGTTTTAAAATAGGCTATAAAGAAACTGCAGTGAAAACGATGCTAAAACCCCGAAATGTCAATATTTAAGGAGTTATGAGCATTTTAAAATACCCTATTTTTCCTCTTTAAATATCTGCAATCAAAACGATGCTAAAAACCCCGAAATGTCAATATTTAAGGAGTTATGAGCGTTTTAAAATAGGCTATAAAGAAACTGCAGTCAAAACGATGCTAAAAACCCCGAAATGTCAATATTTAAGGAGTTATGAGCATTTTAAAATACCCTATTTTTCCTCTTTAAATATCTGCAATCAAAACGATGCTAAAACCCCCGAAATGTCAATATTTAAGGAGTTATGAGCATTTTAAAATACCCTATTTTTCCTCTTTAAATATCTGCCATCAAAACGATGCTAAAAACCCCGAAATGTCAATATTTAAGGAGTTATGAGCATTTTAAAATACCCTATTTTTCCTCTTTAAATATCTGCAATTAAAACGATGCTAAAAACACCAAAATGTCAATATTTAAGGAGTTATGAGCGTTTTAAAATAGGCTATAAAGAAACTGCAGTCAAAACGATGCTAAAAACCCCGAAATGTCAATATTTAAGGAGTTATGAGCATTTTAAAATACCCTATTTTTCCTCTTTAAATATCTGCAATCAAAACGATGCTAAAAACCCCGAAATGTCAATATTTAAGGAGTTATGAGCATTTTAAAATACCCTATTTTTCCTCTTTAAATATCTGCAATCAAAACGATGCTAAAAACCCCGAAATGTCAATATTTAAGTAGTTATGAGCGTTTTAAAATAGGCTACAAAGAAACTGCAGTCAAAACGATGCTAAAAACCCCGAAATGTCAATATTTAAGGAGTTATGAGCATTTTAAAATACCCTATTTTTTCCTCTTTAAATATCTGCAATCAAAACGATGCTAAAAACCCCGAAATTTCAATATTTAAGGAGTTATGAGCATTTTAAAATACCCTATTTTTCCTCTTTAAATATCTGCCATCAAAACGATGCTAAAAACCCCGAAATGTCAATATTTAAGGAGTTATGAGCGTTTTAAAATAGGCTACAAAGAAACTGCAGTCAAAACGATGCTAAAAACCCCGAAATGTCAATATTTAAGGAGTTATGAGCATTTTAAAATACCCTATTTTTCCTCTTTAAATATCTGCCATCAAAACTATGCTAAAAACCCCGAAATGTCAATATTTAAGGAGTTATGAGCGTTTTAAAATAGGCTACAAAGAAACTGCAGTCAAAACGATGCTAAAAACCCCGAAATGTCAATATTTAAGGAGTTATGAGCATTTTAAAATACCCTATTTTTCCTCTTTAAATATCTGCCATCAAAATGATGCTAAAAACCCCGAAATGTCAATATTTAAGGAGTTATGAGCATTTTAAAATACCCTATTTTTCCTCTTTAAATATCTGCGATCAAAACGATGCTAAAAACCCCGAAATGTCAATATTTAAGGAGTTATGAGCGTTTTAAAATAGGCTATAAAGAAACTGCAGCCAAAACGATGCCAAAACCCCCGAAATGTCAATATTTAAGGAGTTATGAGCATTTAAAATACCCTATTTTTCCTCTTTAAATATCTGCAATCAAAACGATGCTAAAAACCCCGAAATGTCAATATTTAAGGAGTTATGAGCGTTTTAAAATAGGCTACAAAGAAACTGCAGTCAAAACGATGCTAATAACCCCGAAATGTCAATATTTAAGGAGTTATGAGCATTTTAAAATACCCTATTTTTCCTCTTTAAATATCTGCAATCAACCCCGAAATGTCAACATTTAAGGAGTTATGAGCATTTTAAAATAAACTATTTTTCCTCTTTAAATATCTGCCATCAAAACGATGCTAAAAACCCCGAAATATCAATATTTAAGGAGTTATGAGCATTTTAAAATACCCTATTTTCCTCTTTAAATATCTGCAATCAAAACGATGCTAAAAACCCCGAAATGTCAATATTTAAGTAGTTATGAGCGTTTTAAAATAGGCTATAAAGAAACTGCAGCCAAAACGATGCTAAAAACCCCGAAATGTCAATATTTAAGGAGTTATGAGCATTTTAAAATATCCTATTTTTCCTCTTTAACTATCTGCAATCAAAACGATGCTAAAAACCCCGAAATGTCAATATTTAAGGAGTTATGAGCATTTTAAAATAGGGTATTTTTCCTCTTTAAATATCTGCAATCAAAACGATGCTAAAAACCCCGAAATGTCAATATTTAAGGAGTTATGAGCGTTTTAAAATAGGCTATAAAGAAACTGCAGTGAAAACGATGCTAAAAACCCCGAAATGTCAATATTTAAGGAGTTATGAGCATTTTAAAATACCTTATTTTTCCTCTTTAAATATCTGCAATCAAAACGATGCTAAAATCCCCGAAATGTCAATATTTAAGGAGTTATGAGCGTTTTAAATTAGACTATAGAGAAACTGCAATCAAAACGATGCTAAAAACCCCGAAATGTCAATACTTAGGGAGTTTTGAGCATTTTAAAATACCCTATTTTTCCTTTTTAAATATCTGCAATTAAAACGATGCTAAAAACACCGAAATGTCAATACTTAGGGAGTTATGAGCGTTTTAAAGTAGGCTATAAAGAAACTGCAGTCAAAACGATGCTAAAAACCCCGAAATGTCAATATTTAAGGAGTTATGAGCATTTTAAAATACCCTATTTTTCCTCTTTAAATATCTGCAATCAAAACGATGCTAAAAACCCCGAAATGTCAATATTTAAGGAGTTATGAGCATTTTAAAATACCCTATTTTTCCTCTTTAAATATCTGCCATCAAAACGATGCTAAAAACCCCGAAATGTCAATATTTAAGGAGTTATGAGCATTTTAAAATACCCTATTTTTCCTCTTTAAATATCTGCAATTAAAACGATGCTAAAAACACCAAAATGTCAATATTTAAGGAGTTATGAGCGTTTTAAAATAGGCTATAAAGAAACTGCAGTCAAAACGATGCTAAAAACCCCGAAATGTCAATATTTAAGGAGTTATGAGCATTTTAAAATACCCTATTTTTCCTCTTTAAATATCTGCAATCAAAACGATGCTAAAAACCCCGAAATGTCAATATTTAAGGAGTTATGAGCATTTTAAAATACCCTATTTTTCCTCTTTAAATATCTCCAATCAAAACGATGCTAAAAACCCCGAAAAGTCAATATTTAAGGAGTTATGAGCATTTTAAAATACCCTATTTTTCCTCTTTAAATATCTACAATCAAAACGATGCTAAAAACCCCGAAATGTCAATATTTAAGGAGTTATGAGCGTTTTAAAATAGGCTACCAAGAAACTGCAGTCAAAACGATGCTAAAAACCCCGAAATGTCAATATTTAAGGAGTTATGAGCATTTTAAAATACCCTATTTTTTCCTCTTTAAATATCTGCAATCAAAACGATGCTAAAAACCCCGAAATGTCAATATTTAAGGAGTTATGAGCATTTTAAAATACCCTATTTTTCCTCTTTAAATATCTGCCATCAAACCGATGCTAAAAACCCCGAAATGTCAATATTTAAGGAGTTATGAGCGTTTTAAAATAGGCTACAAAGAAACTGCAGTCAAAACGATGCTAAAAACCCCGAAATGTCAATATTTAAGGAGTTATGAGCATTTTAAAATACCCTATTTTTCCTCTTTAAATATCTGCCATCAAAACGATGCTAAAAACCCCGAAATGTCAATATTTAAGGAGTTATGAGCGTTTTAAAATAGGCTACAAAGAAACTGCAGTCAAAACGATGCTAAAAACCCCGAAATGTCAATATTTAAGGAGTTATGAGCATTTTAAAATACCCTATTTTTCCTCTTTAAATATCTGCCATCAAAACGATGCTAAAAACCCCGAAATGTCAATATTTAAGGAGTTATGAGCGTTTTAAAATAAGCTATAAAGAAACTGCAGTCAAAACGATGCTAAAAACCCCGAAATGTCAATATTTTAGGAGTTATGAGCATTTTAAAATACCCTATTTTTCCTCTTTAAATATCTGCAATCAAAACGATGCTAGAAACCCCGAAATGTCAATATTTAAGGAGTTATGAGCGTTTTAAAATAAGCTATAAAGAAACTGCAGTCAAAACGATGCTAAAAACCCCGAAATGTCAATATTTTAGGAGTTATGAGCATTTTAAAATACCCTATTTTTCCTCTTTAAATATCTGCAATCAACCCCGAAATGTCAACATTTAAGGAGTTATGAGCATTTTAAAATAAACTATTTTTCCTCTTTAAATATCTGCCATCAAAACGATGCTAAAAACCCCGAAATGCCAATATTTAAGGAGTTATGAGCGTTTTAAAATAGGCTACAAAGAAACTGCAGTCAAAACGATGCTAAAAACCCCGAAATTTTAATATTTAAGGAGTTATGAGCATTTTAAAGTACCCTATTTTTCCTCTTTAAATATTTGCCATCAAAACGATGCTAAAAACCCCGAAATTTTAATATTTAAGGAGTTATGAGCATTTTAAAATACCCTATTTTCCTCTTTAAATATCTGCCATCAAAACGATGCTAAAAACCCCGAAATGTCAATATTTAAGGAGTTATGAGCATTTTAAAATATCCTATTTTTCCTCTTTAAATATCTGCAGTCAAAACGATGTCAATATTTAAGGAGTTATGAGCGTTTTAAAATAGGCTATAAAGAAACTGCAGCCAAAACAATGCTAAAAACCCCGAAATGTCAATATTTAAGGAGTTATGAGCATTTTAAAATACCCTATTTTTCCTCTTTAAATATCTGCAATCAAAACGATGCTAAAAACCCCGAAATGTCAATATTTAAGGAGTTATGAGCGTTTTAAAATAGGCTATAAAGAAACTGCAGCCAAAACGATGCTAAAAACCCCGAAATGTCAATATTTAAGGAGTTATGAGCATTTTAAAATACCCTATTTTTCCTCTTTAAATATCTGCAATCAAAACGATGCTAGAAACCCCGAAATGTCAATATTTTAGGAGTTATGAGCATTTTAAAATACCCTATTTTTCCTCTTTAAATATCTGCAATCAACCCCGAAATGTCAACATTTAAGGAGTTATGAGCATTTTAAAATAAACTATTTTTCCTCTTTAAATATCTGCCATCAAAACGATGCTAAAAACCCCGAAATGCCAATATTTAAGGAGTTATGAGCGTTTTAAAATAGGCTACAAAGAAACTTCAATCAAAACGATGCTAAAAACCCCGAAATGTCAATATTTAAGGAGTAATGAGCGTTTTAAAATAGGCTACAAAGAAACTTCAATCAAAACGATGCTAAAAACCCCGAAATGTCAATATTTAAGGAGTTATGAGCATTTTAAAGTACCCTATTTTTCCTCTTTAAATATTTGCCATCAAAACGATGCTAAAAACCCCGAAATTTTAATATTTAAGGAGTTATGAGCATTTTAAAATACCCTATTTTTCCTCTTT
The DNA here is from genome assembly GCF_030504385.1 of Musca domestica. NCBI lineage: Eukaryota > Metazoa > Arthropoda > Insecta > Diptera > Muscidae > Musca > Musca domestica. The sequence continues at coordinate 17,598,121 of NW_026712299.1, forward strand.
AAATATCTGCCATCAAAACGATGCTAAAAACCCCGAAATGTCAATATTTAAGGAGTTATGAGCATTTTAAAATATCCTATTTTTCCTCTTTAAATATCTGCAGTCAAAACGATGCTAAAAACCCCGAAATGTCAATATTTAAGGAGTTATGAGCGTTTTAAAATAGGCTATAAAGAAACTGCAGCCAAAACAATGCTAAAAACCCCGAAATGTCAATATTTAAGGAGTTATGAGCATTTTAAAATACCCTATTTTTCCTCTTTAAATATCTTCAATCAAAACGATGCTAAAAACCCCGAAATGTTAATATTTAAGGAGTTATGAGCATTTTAAAATACCCTATTTTTCCTCTTTAAATATCTGCCATCAAAACGATGCTAAAAACCCCGAAATGTCAATATTTAAGGAGTTATGAGCATTTTAAATTACCCTATTTTTCCTCTTTAAATATCTGCAATCAAAACGATGCTAAAAACTCCGAAATGTCAATATTTAAGGAGTTATGAGCGTTTTAAAATAGGCTATAAAGAAACTGCAATCAAAGCGATGCTAAAAACCCCGAAATGTCAATATTTAAGGAGTTATGAGCATTTTAAAATACCCTATTTTTCCTCTTTAAATATCTTCATTCAAAACGATGCTAAAAACCCCGAAATGCCAATATTTAAGGAGTTATGAGCGTTTTAAAATAGGCTATAAAGAAACTGCAATCAAAGCGATGCTAAAAACCCCGAAATGTCCATATTTAAGGAGTTATGAGCATTTTAAAATACCCTATTTTTCCTCTTTAAATATCTGCAATCAAAACGATGCCTAAAAACCCCGAAATGTCAATATTTAAGGAGTTATGAGCATTTTAAAATACCCTATTTTTCCTATTTAAATATCTGCAATCAAAACGATGCTAAAAACCCCGAAATGTCAATATTTAGGGAGTTATGAGCGTTTTAAAATAGGCTGTAAAGAAACTGCAATCAAAACGATGCTAAAAACCCCGAAATGTCAATATTTAAGGAGTTATGAGCATTTTAAAATACCCTATTTTTCCTCTTTAAATATCTGCAATCAAAACGATGCTAAAAACCCCGAAATGTCAATATTTAAGGAGTTATGAGCGTTTTAAAATACCCTATTTTTCCTCTTTAAATATCTGCAATCAAAACGATGCTAAAAACCCCGAAATGTCAATATTTAAGGAGTTATGAGCATTTTAAAATAGGCTATAAAGAAACTGCAGTCAAAACGATGCTAAAAACCCCGAAATGTCAATATTTAAGGAGTTATGAGCATTTTAAAATACCCTATTTTTCCTCTTTAAATATCTGCAATCAAAACGATGCTAAAAACCCCGAAATGTCAATATTTAAGGAGTTATGAGCGTTTTAAAATAGGCTATAAAGAAACTGCAATCAAAGCGATGCTAAAAACCCCGAAATGTCAATATTTAAGGAGTTATGAGCATTTTAAAATACCCTATTTTTCCTCTTTAAATATCTGCAATCAAGCCCGAAATGTCAATATTTAAGCAGTTATGAGCATTTTAAAATAAACTATTTTTCCTCTTTAAATATCTGCAATCAAAACGATGCTAAAAACCCCGAAATGTCAATATTTAAGGAGTTATGAGCATTTTAAAATACCCTATTTTTCCTCTTTAAATATCTGCAATCAAAACGATGCTAAAAACCCCGAAATGTCAATATTTAAGGAGTTATGAGCATTTTAAAATACCCTATTTTTCCTCTTTTAATATCTGCGATCAAAACGATGCTAAAAACCCCGAAATGTCAATATTTAAGGAGTTATGAGCGTTTTAAAATAGGCTATAAAGAAACTGCAGCCAAAACGATGCCAAAACCCCCGAAATGTCAATATTTAAGGAGTTATGAGCATTTTAAAATACCCTATTTTTCCTCTTTAAATATCTGCAATCAAAACGTTGCTAAAAACCCCGAAATGTCAATATTTAAGGAGTTATGAGCGTTTTAAAATAGGCTATAAAGAAACTGCAGCCAAAACGATGCTAAAAACCCCGAAATGTCAATATTTAAGGAGTTATGAGCATTTTAAAATACCCTATTTTTCCTCTTTAAATATCTGCGATCAAAACGATGCTAAAAACCCCGAAATATCAATATTTAAGGAGTTATGAGCGTTTTAAAATAGGCTACAAAGAAACTGCAGTCAAAACGATGCTAAAAACCCCGAAATGTCAATATTTAAGAAGTTATGAGCATTTCAAAATACCCTATTTTTCCTCTTTAAATATCTGCAATCAACCCCGAAATGTCAACATTTAAGGAGTTATGAGCATTTTAAAATAAACTATTTTTCCTCTTTAAATATCTGCCACCAAAACGATGCTAAAAACCCCGAAATGTCAATATTTAAGGAGTTATGAGCATTTTAAAATACCCTATTTTTCCTCTTTAAATATCTGCAATCAAAACGATGCTAAAAACCCCGAAATGTCAATATTTTAGGAGTTATGAGCATTTTAAAATACCCTATTTTTCCTCTTTAAATATCTGCAATCAACCCCGAAATGTCAACATTTACGGAGTTATGAGCATTTTAAAATAAACTATTTTTCCTCTTTAAATATCTGCCATCAAAACGATGCTAAAAACCCCGAAATGCCAATATTTAAGGAGTTATGAGCGTTTTAAAATAGGCTACAAAGAAACTGCAATCAAAACGATGCTAAAAACCCCGAAATGTCAATATTTAAGGAGTTATGAGCGTTTTAAAATAGGCTACAAAGAAACTGCAGTCAAAACGATGCTAAAAACGCCGAAATGTCAATATTTAAGGAGTTATGAGCATTTTAAAATACCCTATTTTTCCTCTTTAAATATCTGCCATCAAAACGATGCTAAAAACCCCGAAATTTTAATATTTAAGGAGTTATGAGCATTTTAAAATACCCTATTTTTCCTCTTTAAATATCTGCCATCAAAACGATGCTAAAAACCCCGAAATGTCAACGATGCTAAAAACCCCGAAACGATGCTAAAAACCCCGAAATGTCAATATTTAAGGAGTTATGAGCGTTTTAAAATAGGCTACAAAGAAACTGCAGTCAAAACGATGCTAAAAACCCCGAAATGTCAATATTTAAGGAGTTATGAGCATTTTAAAATACCCTATTTTTCCTCTTTAAATATCTGCAATCAACCCCGAAATGTCAACATTTAAGGAGTTATGAGCATTTTAAAATAAACTATTTTTCCTCTTTAAATATCTGCAATCAAAACGATGCTAAAAACCCCGAAATGTCAATACTTAAGGAGTTATGAGCAGTTTAAAATACCCTATTTTTCCTCTTTAAATATCTGCAATCAAAACGATGCTAAAAACCCCGAAATGTCAATATTTAAGGAGTTATGAGCGTTTTAAAATAAGCTATAAAGAAACTGCAGCCAAAACGATGCTAAAAACCCCGAAATGTCAATATTTAAGGAGTTATGAGCATTTTAAAATACCCTATTTTTCCTCTTTAAATATCTGCAATCAACCCCGAAATGTCAACATTTAAGGAGTTATGAGCATTTTAAAATAAACTATTTTTCCTCTTTAAATATCTGCAATCAAAACGATGCGAAAAACCCCGAAATGTCAATATTTAAGGAGTTATGAGCATTTTAAAATACCCTATTTTTCATCTTTAAATATCTGCAATCAAAACGATGCTAAAAACCCCGAAATGTCAATATTTAAGGAGTTATGAGCGTTATAAAATAGGCTACAAAGAAACTGCAGTCAAAACGATGCTAAAAACCCCGAAATGTCAATATTTAAGGAGTTATGAGCATTTTCAAATACCCTATTTTTCCTCTTTAAATATCTGCCATCAAAACGATGCTAAAAACCCCGAAATGTTAATATTTAAGGAGTTATGAGCATTTTAAAATACCCTATTTTTCCTCTTTAAATATCTGCCATCAAAACGATGCTAAAAACCCCGAAATGTCAATATTTAAGGAGTTATGAGCGTTTTAAAATAGGCTATAAAGAAACTGCAGCCAAACGATGCTAAAAACCCCGAAATGTCAATATTTAAGGAGTTATGAGCGTTTTAAAATAGGCTACAAAGAAACTGCAGTCAAAACGATGCTAAAAACCCCGAAATGTCAATATTTAAGGAGTTATGAGCATTTTCAAATACCCTATTTTTCCTCTTTAAATATCTGCCATCAAAACGATGCTAAAAACCCCGAAATGTTAATATTTAAGGAGTTATGAGCATTTTAAAATACCCTATTTTTCCTCTTTAAATATCTGCCATCAAAACGATGCTAAAAACCCCGAAATGTCAATATTTAAGGAGTTATGAGCGTTTTAAAATAGGCTATAAAGAAACTGCAGCCAAAACGATGCTAAAAACCCCGAAATGTCAATATTTAAGGAGTTATGAGCATTTTAAAATACCCTATTTTTCCTCTTTAAATATCTGCAATCAAAACGATGCTAAAAACCCCGAAATTTCAATATTTAAGGAGTTATGAGCGTTTTAAAATAGGCTACAAAGAAACTGCAGTCAAAACGATGCTAAAAACCCCGAAATGTCAATATTTAAGGAGTTATGAGCATTTTAAAATACCCTATTTTTCCTCTTTAAATATCTGCAATCAACCCCAAAATGTCAACATTTAAGGAGTTATGAGCATTTTAAAATAAACTATTTTTCCTCTTTAAATATCTGCAATCAAAACGATGCTAAAAACCCCGAAATGTCAATACTTAAGGAGTTATGAGCAGTTTAAAATACCCTATTTTTCCTCTTTAAATATCTGCAATCAAAACGATGCTAAAAACCCCGAAATGTCAATATTTAAGGAGTTATGAGCGTTTTAAAATAAGCTATAAAGAAACTGCAGTCAAAACGATGCGAAAAACCCCGAAATGTCAATATTTAAGGAGTTATGAGCATTTTAAAATACCCTATTTTTCCTCTTTAAATATCTGCAATCAACCCCGAAATAACAACATTTAAGGAGTTATGAGCATTTTAAAATAAACTATTTTTCCTCTTTAAATATCTGCAATCAAAACGATGCTAAAAACCCCGAAATGTCAATATTTAAGGAGTTATGAGCGTTTTAAAATAGGCTACAAAGAAACTGCAGTCAAAACGATGCTAAAAACCCCGAAATGTCAATATTTAAGGAGTTATGAGCATTTTCAAATACCCTATTTTTCCTCTTTAAATATCTGCCACCAAAACGATGCTAAAAACCCCGAAATGTTAATATTTAAGAAGTTATGAGCATTTTAAAATACCCTATTTTTCCTCTTTAAATATCTGCCATCAAAACTATGCTTAAAACCCCGAAATGTCAATATTTAAGGAGTTATGAGCATTTTAAGATGTCCTATTTTTCCTCTTTAAATATCTGCCATCAAAACGATGCTAAAAACCCCGAAATGTCAATATTTAAGGAGTTATGAGCATTTTAAAATACCCTATTTTTCCTCTTTAAATATCTGCCATCAAAACGATGCTAAAAACCCCGAAATGTTAATATTTAAGGAGTTATGAGCATTTTAAAATACCCTATTTTTCCTCTTTAAATATCTGCCATCAAACGATGCTAAAAACCCCGAAATGTCAATATTTAAGGAGTTATGAGCATTTTAAAATACCCTATTTTTCCTCTTTAAATATCTGCTATCAAAACGATGCTAAAAACCCCGAAATGTCAATATTTAAGGAGTTATGAGCATTTTAAAATACCCTATTTTTCCTCTTTAAATATCTGCCATCAAAACGATGCTAAAAACCCCGAAATGTCAATATTTAAGGAGTTATGAGCGTTTTAAAATAGGCTATAAAGAAACTGCAGCCAAAACGATGCTAAAAACCCCGAAATGTCAATATTTAAGGAGTTATGAGCATTTTAAAATACCCTATTTTTCCTCTTTAAATATCTGCAATCAAAACGATGCTAAAAACCCCGAAATTTCAATATTTAAGGAGTTATGAGCGTTTTAAAATAGGCTACAAAGAAACTGCAGTCAAAACGATGCTAAAAACCCCGAAATGTCAATATTTAAGGAGTTATGAGCATTTTAAAATACCCTATTTTTCCTCTTTAAATATCTGCAATCAACCCCAAAATGTCAACATTTAAGGAGTTATGAGCATTTTAAAATAAACTATTTTTCCTCTTTAAATATCTGCAATCAAAACGATGCTAAAAACCCCGAAATGTCAATACTTAAGGAGTTATGAGCAGTTTAAAATACCCTATTTTTCCTCTTTAAATATCTGCAATCAAAACGATGCTAAAAACCCCGAAATGTCAATATTTAAGGAGTTATGAGCGTTTTAAAATAAGCTATAAAGAAACTGCAGTCAAAACGATGCGAAAAACCCCGAAATGTCAATATTTAAGGAGTTATGAGCATTTTAAAATACCCTATTTTTCCTCTTTAAATATCTGCAATCAACCCCGAAATAACAACATTTAAGGAGTTATGAGCATTTTAAAATAAACTATTTTTCCTCTTTAAATATCTGCAATCAAAACGATGCTAAAAACCCCGAAATGTCAATATTTAAGGAGTTATGAGCGTTTTAAAATAGGCTACAAAGAAACTGCAGTCAAAACGATGCTAAAAACCCCGAAATGTCAATATTTAAGGAGTTATGAGCATTTTCAAATACCCTATTTTTCCTCTTTAAATATCTGCCACCAAAACGATGCTAAAAACCCCGAAATGTTAATATTTAAGAAGTTATGAGCATTTTAAAATACCCTATTTTTCCTCTTTAAATATCTGCCATCAAAACTATGCTTAAAACCCCGAAATGTCAATATTTAAGGAGTTATGAGCATTTTAAGATGTCCTATTTTTCCTCTTTAAATATCTGCCATCAAAACGATGCTAAAAACCCCGAAATGTCAATATTTAAGGAGTTATGAGCATTTTAAAATACCCTATTTTTCCTCTTTAAATATCTGCCATCAAAACGATGCTAAAAACCCCGAAATGTTAATATTTAAGGAGTTATGAGCATTTTAAAATACCCTATTTTCCTCTTTAAATATCTGCCATCAAACGATGCTAAAAACCCCGAAATGTCAATATTTAAGGAGTTATGAGCATTTTAAAATATCCTATTTTTCCTCTTTAAATATCTGCTATCAAAACGATGCTAAAAACCCCGAAATGTCAATATTTAAGGAGTTATGAGCATTTTAAAATACCCTATTTTTCCTCTTTAAATATCTGCAATCAAAACGATGCTAAAAACCCCGAAATGTCAATATTTAAGGAGTTATGAGCGTTTTAAAATAGGCTATAAAGAAACTGCAGCCAAACCGATGCTAAGAACCCCGAAATGTCAATATTTAAGGAGTTATGAGCATTTTAAAATACCCTATTTTTCCTCTTTAAATATCTGCAATCAAAACGATGCTAAAAACCCCGAAATGTCAATATTTAAGGAGTTATGAGCGTTTTAAAATAGGCTATAAAGAAACTGCAGTGAAAACGATGCTAAAAACCCCGAAATGTCAATATTTAAGGAGTTATGAGCATTTTAAAGTACCCTATTTTTCCTCTTTAAATATCTGCCATCAAAACGATGCTAAAAACCCCGAAATTTCAATATTTACGGAGTTATGAGCATTTTAAAATACCCTATTTTTCCTCTTTAAATATCTGCAATCAAAACGATGCTAAAAACCCCGAAATGTCAATATTTAAGGAGTTATGAGCGTTTTAAAATAGGCTATAAAGAAACTGCAGCCAAAACGATGCCAAAACCCCCTAAATGTCAATATTTAAGGAGTTATGAGCATTTTAAAATACCCTATTTTTCCTCTTTAAATATCTGCAATCAACCCCGAAATGTCAACATTTAAGGAGTTATGAGCATTTTAAAATAAACTATTTTTCCTCTTTAAATATCTGCCATCAAAACGATGCTAAAACCCCGAAATGTCAATATTTAAGGAGTTATGAGCGTTTTAAAATAGGCTACAAAGAAACTGCAGTCAAAACGATGCTAAACACCCCGAAATGTCAGTATTTAAGGAGTTATGAGCATTTTAAAATACCCTATTTTTCCTCTTTAAATATCTGCCATCAAAACGATGCTAAAAACCCCGAAATTTTAATATTTAAGGAGTTATGAGCATTTTAAAATACCCTATTTTTCCTCTTTAAATATCTGTCATCAAAACGATGCTAAAAACCCCGAAATGTCAATATTTAAGGAGTTATGAGCATTTTAAAATATCCTATTTTTCCTCTTTAAATATCTGCAGTCAAAACGATGCTAAAACCCCCGAAATGTCAATATTTAAGGAGTTATGAGCATTTTAAAATACCCTATTTTTCCTCTTTAAATATCTGTCATCAAAACGATGCTAAAAACCCCGAAATGTTAATATTTAAGGAGTTATGAGCATTTTAAAATACCCTATTTTTCCTCTTTAAATATCTGCCATCAAAACGATGCTAAAAACCCCGAAATGTCAATATTTAAGGAGTTATGAGCATTTTAAAATACCCCATTTTCCTCTTTAAATATCTGCAATCAAAACGATGCTAAAAACCCCGAAATGTCAATATTTAAGGAGTTATGAGCATTTTAAAATACCCTATTTTTCCTCTTTAAATATCTGCCATCAAAACGATGCTAAAAACCCCGAAATGTTAACATTTAAGGAGTTATGAGCATTTTAAAATACCCTATTTTTCCTCTTTAAATATCTGCCATCAAAACGATGCTAAAAACCCCGAAATGTCAATATTTAAGGAGTTATGAGCATTTTAAAATACCCTATTTTCCTCTTTAAATATCTGCCATCAAAACGATGCTAAAAACCCCGAAATGTCAATATTTAAGGAGTTATGAGCATTTTAAAATACCCTATTTTTCCTCTTTAAATATCTGTCATCAAAACGATGCTAAAAACCCCGAAATGTCAATATTTAAGGAGTTATGAGAATTTTAAAATATCCTATTTTTCCTCTTTAAATATCTGCACTCAAAACGATGCTAAAAACCCCGAAATGTCAATATTTAAGAAGTTATGAGCGTTTTAAAATAGGCTATAAAGAAACTGCAGCCAAAACGATGCTAAAAACCCCGAAATGTCAATATTTAAGGAGTTATGAGCATTTTAAAATACCCTATTTTTCCTCTTTAAATATCTGCCATCAAAACGATGCTAAAAACCCCGAAATGTTAATATTTAAGGAGTTATGAGCATTTTAAAATACCCTATTTTTCCTCTTTAAATATCTGCCATCAAAACGATGCTAAAAACCCCGAAATGTCAATATTTAAGGAGTTATGAGCGTTTTAAAATAGGCTATAGAGAAACTGCAGTCAAAACGATGCTAAAAACCCCGAAATGTCAATATTTAAGGAGTTATGAGCATTTTAAAATAAACTATTTTTCCTCTTTAAATATCTGCCATCAAAACGATGCTAAAAACCCCGAAATGTCAATATTTAAGGAGTTATGAGCGTTTTAAAATAGGCTACAAAGAAACTGCAATCAAAACGATGCTAAAAACCCCGAAATGTCAATATTTAAGGAGTTATGAGCGTTTTAAAATAGGCTACAAAGAAACTGCAGTCAAAACGATGCTAAAAACCCCGAAATGTCAATATTTAAGGAGTTATGATCATTTTCAAATACCCTATTTTTCCTCTTTAAATATCTGCCACCAAAACGATGCTAAAAACCCCGAAATGTTAATATTTAAGGAGTTATGAGCATTTTAAAATACCCTATTTTTCCTCTTTAAATATCTGCCATCAAAACGATGCTTAAAACCCCGAAATGTCAATATTTAAGGAGTTATGAGCATTTTAAAATATCCTATTTTTCCTCTTTAAATATCTGCCATCAAAACGATGCTAAAAACCCCGAAATGTCAATATTTAACGAGTTATGAGCATTTTAAAATACCCTATTTTTCCTCTTTAAATATCTGCCATCAAAACGATGCTAACAACCCCGAAATGTCAATATTTAAGGAGTTATGAGCATTTTAAAATATCCTATTTTTCCTCTTTAAATATCTGCAATCAAAACGATGCTAAAAACCCCGAAATGTCAATATTTAAGGAGTTATGAGCATTTTAAAATACCCTATTTTTCCTCTTTAAATATCTGCAATCAAAACGATGCTAAAAACCCAAAATGTCAATATTTAAGGAGTTATGAGCGTTTTAAAATAGGCTATAAAGAAACTGCAGCCAAACCGATGCTAAAAACCCCGAAATGTTAATGTTTAAGGAGTTATGAGCATTTTAAAATTCCCTATTTTTCCTCTTTAAATATCTGCAATCAAAACGATGCTAAAAACCCCGAAATGTCAATATTTAAGGAGTTATGAGCGTTTTAAAATAGGCTATAAAGAAACTGCAGCCAAAACGATGCTAAAAACCCCGAAATTTCAATATTTAAGGAGTTATGAGCATTTTAAAATACCCTATTTTTCCTCTTTAAATATCTGCCATCAAAACGATGCTAAAAACCCCGAAATGTCAATATTTAAGGAGTTATGAGCATTTTAAAATACCCTATTTTTCCTCTTTAAATATCTGCAATCAACCCCGAAATGTCAACATTTAAGGAGTTATGAGCATTTTAAAATAAACTATTTTTCCTCTTTAAATATCTGCCATCAAAACGATGCTAAAAACCCAGAAATGTCAATATTTAAGGAGTTATGAGCATTTTAAAATACCCTATTTTCCTCTTTAAATATCTGCAATCAAAACGATGCTAAAAACCCCGAAATGTCAATATTTAAGGAGTTATGAGCGTTTTAAAATAGGCTATAAAGAAACTGCAGCCAAAACGATGCTAAAATCCCCGAAATGTCAATATTTAAGGAGTTATGAGCGTTTTAAAATAAGCTATAAAGAAACTGCAGTCAAAACGATGCTAAAAACCCCGAAATGTCAATATTTAAGGAGTTATGAGCATTTTAAAATACCCTATTTTTCCTCTTTAAATATCTGCAATCAACCCCGAAATGTCAACATTTAAGGAGTTATGAGCATTTTAAAATAAACTATTTTTCCTCTTTAAATATCTGCCATCAAAACGATGCTAAAAACCCCGAAATGTCAATATTTAAGGAGTTATGAGCGTTTTAAAATAGGCTACAAAGAAACTGCAGTCAAAACGATGCTAAACACCCCGAAATGTCAGTATTTAAGGAGTTATGAGCATTTTAAAATACCCTATTTTTCCTCTTTAAATATCTGCCATCAAAACGATGCTAAAAACCCCGAAATTTTAATATTTAAGGAGTTATGAGCATTTTAAAATACCCTATTTTTCCTCTTTAAATATCTGTCATCAAAACGATGCTAAAAACCCCGAAATGTCAATATTTAAGGAGTTATGAGCATTTTAAAATATCCTATTTTTCCTCTTTAAATATCTGCAGTCAAAACGATGCTAAAAACCTCGAAATGTCAATATTTAAGGAGTTATGAGCGTTTTAAAATAGGCTATAAAGAAACTGCAGCCAAAACGATGCTAAAAACCCCGAAATGTCAAAATAGGAGTTAAGGAGTTATGAGCATTTTAAAATACCCTATTTTTCCTCTTTAAATATCTGCCATCAAAACGATGCTAAAAACCCCGAAATGTTAATATTTAAGGAGTTATGAGCATTTTAAAATACCCTATTTTTCCTCTTTAAATATCTGCCATCAAAACGATGCTAAAAACCCCGAAATGTCAATATTTAAGGAGTTATGAGCATTTTAAAATACCCTATTTTCCTCTTTAAATATCTGCAATCAGAACGATGCTAAAAACCCCGAAATGTCAATATTTAAGGAGTTATGAGCGTTTTAAAATAGGCTATAAAGAAACTGCACCCAAAACGATGCTAAAAACCCCGAAATGTCAATATTTAAGGAGTTATGAGCATTTTAAAATACCCTATTTTTCCTCTTTAAATATCTGCAATCAAAACGATGCTAAAAACCCGGAAATGTCAATATTTAAGGAGTTATGAGCGTTTTAAAATAGGCTACAAAGAAACTGCAGTCAAAACGATGCTAAAAACCCCGAAATGTCAATATTTACAGAGTTATGAGCATTTTAAAATACCCTATTTTTCCTCTTTAAATATCTGCAATCAAAACGATGCTAAAAACCCCGAAATGTCAATATTTAAGGAGTTATGAGCGTTTTAAAATAAGCTATGAAGAAACTGCAGTCAAAACGATGCTAAAAACCCCGAAATGTCAATATTTAAGGAGTTATGAGCATTTTCAAATACCCTATTTTTCCTCTTTAAATATCTGCCATCAAAACGATGCTAAAAACCCCGAAATGTTAATATTTAAGGAGTTATGAGCATTTTAAAATACCCTATTTTTCCTCTTTAAATATCTGCCATCAAAACGATGCTAAAAACCCCGAAATGTCAATATTTAAGGAGTTATGAGCATTTTAAAATATCCTATTTTTCCTCTTTAAATATCTGCAATCAAAACGATGCTAAAAACCCCGAAATGTCAATATTTAAGGAGTTATGAGCGTTTTAAAATAGGCTATAAAGAAACTGCAGCCAAAACGATGCTAAAAACCCCGAAATGTCAATATTTAAGGAGTTATGAGCATTTTAAAATACCCTATTTTTCCTCTTTAAATATCTGCAATCAAAACGATGCTAAAAACCCCGAAATGTCAATATTTAAGGAGTTATGAGCGTTTTAAAATAGGGTATAAAGAAACTGCAGTCAAAACGATGCTAAAAAAAATGTCAATATTTAAGGAGTTATGAGCATTTTAAATTACCCTATTTTTCCTCTTTAAATATCTGCAATCAAAACGATGCTAAAAACCCCGAAATGTCAATATTTAAGGAGTTATGAGCATTTTAAAATATCCTATTTTTTCTCTTTAAATATCTGCAATCAAAACGATGCTAAAAACCCCGAAATGTCAATATTTAAGGAGTTATGAGCATTTTAAAATACCCTATTTTTCCTCTTTAAATATCTGCAATCAAAACGATGCTAAAAACCCCGAAATGTCAATATTTAAGGAGTTATGAGCATTTTAAAATACCCTATTTTTCCTCTTTAAATATCTGCAATCAACCCCGAAATGTCAACATTTAAGGAGTTATGAGCATTTTAAAATAAACTATTTTTCCTCTTTAAATATCTGCAATCAAAACGATGCTAAAAACCCCGAAATGTCAATATTTAAGGAGTTATGAGCATTTTAAAATACCCTATTTTTCCTCTTTAAATATCTGCAATCAAAACGATGTTAAAAACCCCGAAATGTCAATATTTAAGGAGTTATGAGCGTTTTAAAATAAGCTATAAAGAAACTGCAGTCAAAACGATGCTAAAAACCCCGAAATGTCAATATTTAAGGAGTTATGAGCATTTTAAAATACCCTATTTTTCCTCTTTAAATATCTGCCATCAAAACGATGCTAAAAACCCCGAAATGTCAATATTTAAGGAGTTATGAGCATTTTAAAATATCCTATTTTTCCTCTTTAAATATCTGCAATCAAAACGATGCTAAAAACCCCGAAATGTCAATATTTAAGGAGTTATGAGCGTTTTAAAATAGGCTATAAAGAAACTGCAGCCAAAACGATGCTAAAAACCCCGAAATGTCAATATTTAAGGAGTTATGAGCATTTTAAAATACCCTATTTTTCCTCTTTAAATATCTGCAATCAAAACGATGATAAAAACCCCGAAATGTCAATATTTAAGGAGTTATGAGCGTTTTAAAATAGGCTACAAAGAAACTGCAGTCAAAACGATGCTAAAAACCCCGAAATGTCAATATTTAAGGAGTTATGAACATTTTAAATTACCCTATTTTTCCTCTTTAAATATCTGCAATCAAAACGATGCTAAAAACCCCGAAATGTCAATATTTAAGGAGTTATGAGCATTTTAAAATATCCTATTTTTTCTCTTTAATTATCTGCAATCAAAACGATGCTAAAAACCCCGAAATGTCAATATTTAAGGAGTTATGAGCGTTTTAAAATAGGCTATAAAGAAACTGCAGCCAAAACGATGCTAAAAACCCCGAAATGTCAATATTTAAGGAGTTATGAGCATTTTAAAATACCCTATTTTTCCTCTTTAAATATCTGCCATCAAAACGATGCTAAAATCCCCGAAATGTCAATATTTAAGGAGTTATGAGCATTTTAAAATATCCTATTTTTCCTCTTTAAATATCTGCAATCAAAACGATGCTAAAACCCCGAAATGTCAATATTTAAAGAGTTATGAGCGTTTTAAAATAGGCTACAAAGAAACTGCAATCAAAGCGATGCTAAAAACCCCGAAATGTCAATATTTAAGGAGTTATGAGCATTTTAAAATACCCTATTTTTCCTTTTTAAATATCTGCAATCAAAACGATGCTAAAAACCCGGAAATGTCAATATTTAAGGAGTTATGAGCGTTTTAAAATAGGCTACAAAGAAACTGCAGTCAAAACGATGCTAAAAACCCCGAAATGTCAATATTTAAGGAGTTATGAGCATTTTAAAATACCCTATTTTTCCTCTTTAAATATCTGCAATCAAACGATGCTAAAAACCCCGAAATGTCAATATTTAAGGAGTTATGAGCGTTTTAAAATAAGCTATGAAGAAACTGCAGTCAAAACGATGCTAAAAACCCCGAAATGTCAATATTTAAGGAGTTATGAGCATTTTCAAATACCCTATTTTTCCTCTTTAAATATCTGCCATCAAAACGATGCTAAAAACCCCGAAATGTTAATATTTAAGGAGTTATGAGCATTTTAAAATACCCTATTTTTCCTCTTTAAATATCTGCCATCAAAACGATGCTAAAAACCCCGAAATGTCAATATTTAAGGAGTTATGAGCATTTTAAAATATCCTATTTTTCCTCTTTAAATATCTGCAATCAAAACGATGCTAAAAACCCCGAAATGTCAATATTTAAGGAGTTATGAGCGTTTTAAAATAGGCTATAAAGAAACTGCAGCCAAAACGATGCTAAAAACCCCGAAATGTCAATATTTAAGGAGTTATGAGCATTTTAAAATACCCTATTTTTCCTCTTTAAATATCTGCAATCAAAACGATGCTAAAAACCCCGAAATGTCAATATTTAAGGAGTTATGAGCGTTTTAAAATACCCTATTTTTCCTCTTTAAATATCTGCAATCAAAACGATGCTAAAAACCCCGAAATGTCAATATTTAAGGAGTTATGAGCATTTTAAAATACCCTATTTTTCCTCTTTAAATATCTGTCATCAAAACGATGCTAAAAACCCCGAAATGTCGATGTTCAAGGAGTTATGAGCATTTTAAAATACCCTATTTTTCCTCTTTAAATATCTGCAATCAAAACGATGCTAAAAACCCCGAAATTTCAATATTTAAGGAGTTATGAGCGTTTTAAAATCTATATATATAAATGAAAGTTGTGTTAGTTACTACGCTTATAACATAAGAACCGCTGGACTGATTTTAACGATTCACACAAATTCGGAGTTGTCTCCTCTCCGAAAAGGATAATATCCAAAAAAATCGCGTAAAAATGTGATATATTAACATTTTCATTTTGACTTTTCAAATGTACAATAGTAATGTTTTATTTTGCTTAATTTTTTTCCATTTTGACTTACTTTTTTCTAATGTACATTTGTAGTGTTTTTTATTTTTTATTTTTGAATTCGAATATTAAAACCAATTTATTTAATTGACTTGATTTCTTGAGAACTGAAATTGATGGCGGGTTACATGGAAGTGTAATACCGAATTATATGGTGGCGAAACGGAATAGATGATATCGAAATAATTTAACGCGGTCACACCAAAAGAAAGATAATTATTAATTAAAAGATAATTACTTTTTCAAATTCGCTAAAAAATCACGAAAAAGAGATCTCATTGCAAAAATTCTCAAATCGGGAAAAAATCGAAAAGATTTTCAGTGGAATCGAATTTTAAAAAAATAGTAAGGGTCTTTAAACATTTGCTGTAATAAATCAGCGAACAAGTTGAAGATTTTTTCAATTTGCTATTCTTCTTTTGTCATTATACCCTACAACACTATGTGTTGGGGGTATTATAAGTTTGATTGGGCCAAAAATTATGTAACACCACGAAATATTGATTTCCCACATAGGAAAGTATATATGGATCTTCCTATCTCGCCGAGCTGAGTCGATCTAGCTATGTATGTCCGTCCGTCCGTCTGTCCGTCTGTCCGTCTGTCCATGTTAATTTGTAATCACTCTACAGGTCGCAATTATGGTCCGATCTTCACGAAATTTAAAATGGAGGTGGAGCTAGGGTCAGAATAGAACCCTATTTCTTTTGGTGATGATCGCATAATATTTAGGGGTTGAAATGGACCAAAAACTGAAAAAATCCTGATTTTGCACTTGCTCTACAGGTCGCAATTATAGACCAATCGACGCGGAATTTCACATGTAGCTAGAGTTTAGGGCTGGCAAGAAGCCTACCCATTTGGGTGGTCATCGGATAATATTTAGCGGGTAAAATAGACCATATCTTTTTTGTTGAAAAAATTCAAAATTTTTCATTAAACCGCGAATATTTTAAATCCCAGCGAAATCACAAAGCCATGACAAGGTTACTTCTGATCTTTACATTGATGTTAACATCCAACAAAACGGATATATTGCTAAATATGTGCGATATATATGTTTATCAAAGAAGATATGCTTGAAAAATCTCTTATATGTCGAGAACGGCTGAACTGATTTCGACAGTTCTCATTAATTCAGAATGGCCTCTTGGCAGGAAACATAAAACGTCTAAAAAAATCGCATAAAAATATCTCTCTAAAGATGAAAATATTGATTTTGTAAAATTTTCTCATATTTTTTCCATTTTGTCATATTTTTGGCATATTTTCATTTTGAATTAAACATTTGGTAATATTTCTACAGCTAACAAAACTAAGTAGTTAGGATATCAGGATATCATATACAGATCGCATTTATGGCCCGATCCTTACGAAATTTTGCATGGAGATAAGATGAGGGTCAGAATAAAAACCTATTCTTTTTGGAGATGATCGCCATATATTTAGGGGTTGAAATAGACCAAAAAACTGCAAAATTGTCTGCAGGTCGTAATTATGGGGGTTACCGGACATTGCAAAAGCCAAGCAGTTTTGGATGGCCATCCAAAAATATTCAATGTGCGAAATAGTTTGTCAACTTTTGTAGACAAAATACGAAAATGTCCATTCCAGTGACTTTTTGGAGAATTTACAAATACTGGAAAGACGCGCTTCCGACTATTTCGTTAACGCTGATTTCGTTGAAGTATATAGTCAAATGTCTGTATCTCATATAGATGCGTCTCAGTCAAAAACCGATAATAAATGTTAATCTTTTGCCACTTCTGAGAGATTATAGGTCTTTGGGAAATATTGGTCCCAGATCTAGGAAGACCATTTACGTGCAACATCTACCAATAAATTGGAAATGAGCAAATTATTTTAAGTTGCTAATATTCAAAAATTAGAGAACGAAACCTGATGGTTTTCTTTTATTATTTGTCACAATATCTTGTGGAATTCTTTCGAGTATCTCGCCTATAAAAACTGTATCGTTTATTATAGTGTTGTAGGGTATTCAACGGTCGGCCCCGCTCGACTGTAGCCTTTGCTTACTTGTTTTTTTTTAATTTGTATTTGCGAACACATTTAAACAACCAAAAATGACAGAAAAAGCCTAATGGAGCTCATTTCAAAGCGTGGACCTACTTCTTTCATGTGACAATAATCCGTCCAATGAGAGCTCAAAATGCAAAATTCTTTGGAAGTACAATCAGTAAAATACCAAATTTAAAGGGTGCAAAATAATAGAGCGAATGGGACTTTTAGTAAGAAAAGGATTTCTATCCTTCCAGGAATTCTTCCCAAACATTCAAGATACCTTAAATCACTTTTGCAGGTCATGATATCGATCATAACTCACGGATAAGGGTACAACCCGATTTTATATTTATATAACCATCATATGATTTAAGCTATTTTTGGGGTCTTGGCCACTTTTTTCATATTTTGGCCCTTATTTGGCATCTTTGTCTCTAAGGGGTTAGGGAACCATCATACAGATAATTGCCACATAGGAATTTATTTAAGTAAAGTCCCCACATTGGAGTATCCCCAAGTCCACTTTCACATATAATGTGTGGTCAGAAAAGAAAATTTTGTATTCTATTGAATTTGTAACTCTCAAGAGAATATTGGTTGGAAACGTAGATATGGGAAATACATCTATATGATAATATGGTGGATAAAACTATTTTTACTCATTTAAATCACGCGGAATGTTTTTCAGTTTGACATGCTATGTTGTTCTGTTAAATTTTTGATTTGGTCTCTATTTGTCATATTGGATTATAAGGGCTAGAAGAATGTTTTCAATGTAGGTCGATGTCTCGGAGTAGTGCCCATGTAAAAGTATCTCCTGATTTTACCATATTTCAAAGAATTTGGCTAAAAATGTGTATTTGGGGGGTGAAAACTTACACAAAAATATGAACATATCTACAAATTTTAGAATTTTTTCCATATAATAGTACCCCCTCAAGTCCACTTTTTGGCGGACAAACAGACCGACATGGTTAGGGGGACTTATAAGAACGCTAATGGACAATCTGAGGTGCTAATGGCTTAAAAAAGTAATTAACTTTGGCTATTCTTAATTCATTCAGCGCTCAATTATGAGGTGTACAAAATACAGCAAATTCCAATTTACTGCTCATTTCACTGGAAGATTTTGCTACGATTTTTACCATACTAAAAATTAATTTGATCCCTTACATGGGGATAAGATTGATATATACTTTTTAATAGAATTGTATAGCACATCCACACCTTTGAAGCCCACGGCTTAAATATGGGTACAGGTATTTTAAAACACTTTTAATCGACCAGTACGGGAACACTTATATCAGTCATATCTGTGAATAATTATGCTTTGACAAATATGCATAATAGACAAAAACTACGGGCCGGCAACGCGGACCGGGCCAGCTAGTCTATATATATAAATGTAAGTTGTGTTAGTTACTACGCTTATAACTTAAGAACCGCTGGATTAATTTTAACGATTCACACAAATTCGGAGTTGTCTACTCTCCGAAAAGGATAATATCCAAAAAAATCGCGTAAAAATGTGATATATTAACATTTTCATTTTGACTTTTCAAATGTACAATAGTAATGTTTTATTTTGCATGATTTTTTTCCATTTTGACTTACTTTTTTCTAATGTACATTTGTAGTGTTTTTTTATATTTTATTTTTGAATTCGAATATTAAAACCAATTTATTTAATTGACTTGATTTCTTGAGAACTGAAATTGATGGCGGGTTACATGGAAGTGTAGTAGCGAATTATGTGGTGGCGAAACGGAATAGATGATATCGAAATAATTTAACGCGGTCACACCAAAGTTAAAAGATAATTACTTTTTCTAAATCGCTGAAAAATCATGAAAAAGAGATCTCATTGCAAAAATCAAAAAAAACATTTTCAATGGAATCGAATTTTAAAGTAATAGTACATTCTATTGACAAACTTTGTAAGGAATGATCTTAAAACATTTGCTGTAAAAAATCAGCGAAAAAGTTGAAGACTTTTTCAATTTGTTATTCTTTTTTTTTGTCAATTTTTTTTTTTGTGAACAAAATAAAGAATAATTTTTCACTAAAAAAATTGAATAAGTGCGAAATAGGATGTTAACTGACATCTACCTTTCAACTCCAGGGCCTACATCGTGGGTTAGCTGGAAGATGCGAACACGTTTAAACAAACAAAAATGACCGAAAAAGCTTAATGGGGCTCATTTCAAAGCGTGACAATGATCCGTCCAATGAGAGCTCAAAATGCAAAATTCTTTGGGAGAATAATAAGTAATATACCAATATTGAAATAAAAGGTGCAAAATAGTAGAGCGAATGGGACTTTTAGTAAGAAAAGGTTTTATATCCTTCCAGAAATTCTTCCCAAACATTCAAAATACCAAAAATCACTTTTGCAGGTCTTTATATCGATCATAACTCATGGATAAGGGAACAACCCGATTTCATATTTATATAACCATCTATGATTTAAGTTATTTTTGGGGTCTTGGCCGGTCACTTTTTTTCGTTTTTTGGCCCTTATTTGACATTTTTGTTTCTAAGGGGGTAGATAACCTCTTCGCATAAAATTTGAAATTTTCAGAGTAGGGCCCATATTGGTATTGACCACATTCATCAATTGATTTGGCTAAAAAATTTTATTTATGCCACCCTGGGGTAGGGAACCATCATACAGATAATTGCCACATAGCAATTTATTTAAGTAAAGTCCCCACATTGGAGTATCCCCAAGTCCACTTTCACATCTAATGTGTGGTCAGAAAAGAAAATTTTGTATTCTATTGAATTTTTAACCCCCAAGAGAATATTGGTTGGGAACGTAGATTTGGGATGTGCATCCATATGAAATAAATTGTGGAAACATGAACAATTACAAATATAAGAAAGTAGCACGGGACCGAATATTTGTTTAATCATCATTGAATTATCCTATGATGAAAATATGGACTTTAAGGGGTCTCCAACTTACAATTTAAATGGCAAATAAAATTAATTCCCATCTTATCATTCTGCCCTCAATTATGAGGTGGATAAAACTATTTTTACTTATTTAAATCACGCGAAATGCTATGACATGCTATATTGTTCTGCTATATTTTTGATTTGGCCTCTATTTCTCATCTTGGATTATAAGGGGTAGAAGAAAGTTTTCAATGTAGGTCGATGTTTCGGAGTAGTGCCCATATAAAGAAGGTACCTCCTAATTTAACCACATTTCAAAGAATTTGGCTAATAATGCGTATTAGGGGGGTGAAAATCTTACACTAAAATTTCAACATATCTACAAATTTTAGAATTTTATCCATGTTATAATACCCTCTCAAGTCCACCTTTTGGCGGACAAACAGACTGACATGGTTAGGGGGACTTATGAGGACTCTAATGCACAATCTAAGTTGCTAATGGGTTTAAAAAAGTAATTAACTTTGGCTATTCTTAAATCATTCAGTATACAAAATACAGCAAATTCCAAATTACTGCTCATTTGACTGGAAGATTTTGCTACGATTTTTACCATATTAAAAATTAATTTGATCCCTTATATGGCGATAAGATTGATATATACTTTTTAATAGATTTGTATAGCACATCCACACAGTTGAAGCCCACGGTTTAAATATTGAAGCCCACTGGTTAAAAATGGGTACAGGTATTTTAAAACACTTTAAATCGACCTGTACGTGAACACTTATATCAGTCATATCTGTGAATAATTATGCTTGGGAATATATGCATAATAGACAAAAACTACGGGCCGGCAACGCCGACCGGGCCAGCTAGTAGGCTATAAAGAAACTGCAGTGGAAACGATGCTAAAAACCCCGAAATGTCAATATTTAAGGAGTTATGAGCATTTTAAAATACCCTATTTTTCCTCTTTAAATATCTGTCATCAAAACGATGCTAAAAACCCCGAAATGTCAATATTTAAGGAGTTATGAGCGTTTTAAAATAGGCTATAAAGAAACTGCAGTCAAAACGATGCTAAAAACCCCGAAATGTCAATATTTAAGGAGTTTTGAGCATTTTAAAATACCTTATTTTTCCTCTTTAAATATCTGCAATCAAAACGATGCTAAAAACCCCGGAATGTCAATATTTTATTAGTTATGAGCATTTTAAAATACCCTATTTTTCCTCTTTAAATATCTGCAATCAAACGATGCTAAAAACCCCGAAATGTCAATATTTAAGGAGTTATGAGCATTTTAAAATACCCTATTTTTCCTCTTTAAATATCTGTCATCAAAACGATGCTAAAAACCCCGAAATGTCAATATTTAAGGAGTTATGAGCATTTTAAAATACCCTATTTTTCCTCTTTAAATATCTGCCATCAAAACGATGCTAAAAACCCCGAAATGTCGATGTTCAAGGAGTTATGAGCTTTTTAAAATACCCTATTTTTCCTCTTTAAATATCTGCAATCAAAACGATGCTAAAAACCCCGAAATGTCAATATTTAAGGAGTTATGAGCGTTTTAAAATAAACTATTTTTTCTCTTCAAATATCTGCCATCAAAACGATGCTAAAAACCCTGAAATGTCAATATTTAAGTAGTTATGATCATTTTAAAATATCCTATTGTTCCTCTTTAAATATCTGCAATCAAAACGATGCTAAAAATTCCGAAATGTCAATATTTTAGGAGTTATGAGCGTTTTAAATTAGGCTATAAAGAAACTGCAGTCAAAACGATGCTAAAAACCCCGAAATGTCAATACTTAGGGAGTTGTGAGCATTTTAAAATACCCTATTTTTCCTCTTTAAATATCTGCAATCAAAACGATGCTAAAAACCCCGAAATGCCAATATTTAAGGAGTTATGAGCGTTTTAAAATACCCTATTTTCCTCTTTAAATATCTGCAATCAAAACGATGCTAAAAACCCCGAAATGTCAATATTTAAGGAGTTATGAGCGTTTTAAAATAGGCTATAAAGAAACTGCAGACAAAATGATGCTAAAAACCCCGAAATGTCAATATTTAAGGAGTTATGAGCATTTTAAAATACCCTATTTTTCCTCTTTAAATATCTGCAATCAAAACGATGCTAAAAAGCCCGAAATGTCAATATTTAAGGAGTTATGAGCGTTTTAAAATAGGCTATAAAGAAACTGCAGTCAAAACGATGCTAAAAACCCCGAAATGTCAATATTTAAGGAGTTTTGAGCATTTTAAAATACCCTATTTTTCCTCTTTAAATATCTGCAATCAAAACGATGCTAAAAACCCCGGAATGTCAATATTTTATTAGTTATGAGCATTTTAAAATACCCTATTTTTCCTCTTTAAATATCTGCAATCAAAACGATGCTAAAAACCCCGAAATGTCAATATTTAAGGAGTTATGAGCATTTTAAAATACCCTATTTTTCCTCTTTAAATATCTGTCATCAAAACGATGCTAAAAACCCCGAAATGTCAATATTTAAGGAGTTATGAGCATTTTAAAATACCCTATTTTTCCTCTTTAAATATCTGCCATCAAAACGATGCTAAAAACCCCGAAATGTCGATGTTCAAGGAGTTATGAGCTTTTTAAAATACCCTATTTTTCCTCTTTAAATATCTGCAATCAAAACGATGCTAAAAACCCCGAAATGTCAATATTTAAGGAGTTATGAGCGTTTTAAAATAAACTATTTTTTCTCTTCAAATATCTGCCATCAAAACGATGATAAAAACCCTGAAATGTCAATATTTAATTAGTTATGAGCATTTTAAAATATCCTATTTTTCCTCTTTAAATATCTGCAATCAAAACGATGCTAAAAATTCCGAAATGTCAATATTTAAGGAGTTATGAGCGTTTTAAATTAGGCTATAAAGAAACTGCAGTCAAAACGATGCTAAAAACCCCGAAATGTCAATATTTAAGGAGTTATGAGCATTTTAAAATACCCTATTTTTCCTCTTTAAATATCTGCAATCAAAACGATGCTAAAAACCCCGAAATGTCAATATTTAAGGAGTTATGAGCGTTTTAAAATAAACTATTTTTCCTCTTTAAATATCTGCCATCAAAACGATGCTAAAAACCCCGAAATGTCAATATTTAAGGAGTTATGAGCATTTTAAAATACCCTATTTTCCTCTTTAAATATCTGCAATCAAAACGATGCTAAAAACCCCGAAATGTCAATATTTAAGGAGTTATGAGCGTTTTAAAATAGGCTATAAAGAAACTGCAGACAAAATGATGCTAAAAACCCCGAAATGTCAATATTTAAGGAGTTTTGAGCATTTTAAAATACCCTATTTTTCCTCTTTAAATATCTGCAATCAAAACGATGCTAAAAACCCCGAAATGTCAATATTTAAGGAGTTATGAGCATTTTAAAATACCCTATTTTTCCTCTTTAAATATCTGCAATCAAAACGATGCTAAAAACCCCGAAATGTCAATATTTAAGGAGTTATGAGCATTTTAAAATACCCTATTTTTCCTCTTTAAATATCTGCCATCAAAACGATGCAAAAAACCCCGAAATGTCGATGTTCAAGGAGTTATGAGCTTTTTAAAATACCCTATTTTTCCTCTTTAAATATCTGCAATCAAAACGATGCTAAAAACCCCGAAATGTCAATATTTAAGGAGTTATGAGCGTTTTAAAATAAACTATTTTTTCTCTTCAAATATCTGCCATCAAAACGATGCTAAAAACCCTGAAATGTCAATATTTAAGGAGTTATGAGCATTTTAAAATACCCTATTTTTCCTCTTTAAATATCTGCAATCAAAACGATGCTAAAAACCCCGAAATGTCAATATTTAAGGAGTTATGAGCGTTTTAAAACAGGCTATAAAGAAACTGCAGCCAAAACGATGCTAAAAACCCCGAAATGTCAATATTTAAGGAGTTATGAGCATTTTAAAATAACCTATTTTTCCTCTTTAAATATCTGCAATCAAAACGATGCTAAAAACCCCGAAATGTCAATATTTAAGGAGTTATGAGCGTTTTAAAATAGGCTATAAAGAAACTGCAGTCAAAACGATGCTAAAAACCCCGAAATGTCAATACTTAGGGAGTTGTGAGCATTTTAAAATACCCTATTTTTCCTCTTTAAATATCTGCAATCAAAACGATGCTAAAAACCCCGAAATGCCAATATTTAAGGAGTTATGAGCGTTTTAAAATAGGCTATAAAGAAACTGCAGTGAAAACGATGCTAAAAACCCCGAAATGTCAATATTTAAGGAGTTATGAGCATTTTAAAATACCCTATTTTTCCTCTTTAAATATCTGCAATCAAAACGATGCTAAAAACCCCGAAATGTCAATATTTAAGGAGTTATGAGCATTTTAAAATAAACTATTTTTCCTCTTTAAATATCTGCCATCAAAACGATGCTAAAAACCCCGAAATGACAATGTTTAAGGAGTTATGAGTATTTTAAAATACCCTATTTTTCCTCTTTAAATATCTGCAATCAAAACGATGCTAAAAACCCCGAAATGTCAATATTTAAGGAGTTATGAGCATTTTAAAATACCCTATTTTTCCTCTTTAAATATCTGCAATCAAAACGATGTTAAAAACCCCGAAATGTCAATATTTAAGGAGTGTGAGCGTTTTAAAATACCCTATTTTTCCTCTTTAAATATCTGCAATCAAAACGATGCTAAAAACCCCGAAATGTCAATGTTTAAGGAGTTATGAGCATTTTAAAATACCCTATTTTTCCTCTTTAAATATCTGCAATCAAAACGATGCTAAAAACCCCGAAATGTCAATATTTAAGGAGTTATGAGCATTTTAAAATACCCTATTTTTCCTCTTTAAATATCTGCAATCAAAACGATGCTAAAAACCCCGAAATGTCAATATTTAAGGAGTTATGAGCGTTTTAAAATAGGCTATAAAGAAACTGCAATCAAAGCGATGCTAAAAACCCCGAAATGTCAATATTTAAGGAGTTATGAGCATTTTAAAATAGGCTATAAAGAAACTGCAGTCAAAACGATGCTAAAAACCCCGAAATGTCAATATTTAAGGAGTTATGAGCATTTTAAAATACCCTATTTTTCCTCTTTAAATATCTGCAATCAAAACGATGCTAAAAACCCCGAAATGTCAATATTTAAGGAGTTATGAGTATTTTAAAATACCCTATTTTTCCTCTTTAAATATCTGCAATCAAAACGATGCTAAAAGCCCCGAAATGTCAATATTTAAGGAGTTATGAGCGTTTTAAAATAGGCTATAAAGAAACTGCAATCAAAGCGATGCTAAAAACCCCGAAATGTCAATATTTAAGGAGTTATGAGCATTTTTAAATACCCTATTTTTCCTCTTTAAATATCTGCAATCAAAACGATGCTATAAACCCCGAAATGTCAATATTTAAGGAGTTATGAGCATTTTAAAATACCCTATTTTTCCTCTTTAAATATCTGCAATCAAAACGATGCTAAAAACCCCGAAATGTCAATATTTAAGGAGTTATGAGTATTTTAAAATACCCTATTTTTCCTCTTTAAATATCTGCAATCAAAACGATGCTAAAAGCCCCGAAATGTCAATATTTAAGGAGTTATGAGCGTTTTAAAATAGGCTATAAAGAAACTGCAATCAAAGCGATGCTAAAAACCCCGAAATGTCAATATTTAAGGAGTTATGAGCATTTTTAAATACCCTATTTTTCCTCTTTAAATATCTGCAATCAAAACGATGCTATAAACCCCGAAATGTCAATATTTAAGGAGTTATGAGCATTTTAAAATACCCTATTTTTCTTCTTTAAATATCTGCAATCAAAACGATGCTAAAAACCCCGAAATGTCAATATTTAAGGAGTTATGAGCATTTTAAAATACCCTATTTTTCCTCTTTAAATATCTGCAATCAAAACGATGCTAAAGACCCCGAAATGTCAATATTTAAGGAGTTATGAGCGTTTTAAAATAGGCTATAAAGAAACTGCAATCAAAGCGATGCTAAAAACCCCGAAATGTCAATATTTAAGGAGTTATGAGCATTTTAAAATACCCTATTTTTCCTCTTTAAATATCTGCAATCAAAACGATGCTAAAAACCCCGAAATGTCAATATTTAAGGAGTTATGAGCATTTTAAAATACCCTATTTTTCCTCTTTAAATATCTGCAATCAAAACGATGCTAAAAACCCCGAAATGTCAATATTTAAGGAGTTATGAGCGTTTTAAAATAGGCTATAAAGAAACTGCAATCAAAGCGATGCTAAAAACCCCGAAATGTCAATATTTAAGGAGTTATGAACATTTTAAAATAGGCTATAAAGAAACTGCAGTCAAAACGATGCTAAAAACCCCGAAATGTCAATATTTAAGGAGTTATGAGCGTTTTAAAATAGGCTATAAAGAAACTGCAGTCAAAGCGATGCCAAAAACCCCGAAATGTCAATATTTAAGGAGTTATGAGCATTTTAAAATACCCTATTTTTCCTCTTTAAATATCTGCAATCAAAACGATGCTAAAAACCCCGAAATGTCAATATTTAAGGAGTTATGAGTATTTTAAAATACCCTATTTTTCCTCTTTAAATATCTGCACTCAAAACAATGCTAAAAACCCCGAAATGTCAATATTTAAGGAGTTATGAGCATTTTAAAATACCCTATTTTTCCTCTTTAAATATCTGCAATCAAAACGATGCTAAAAACCCCGAAATGTCAATATTTAAGGAGTTATGAGCGTTTTAAAATAGGCTATAAAGAAACTGCAATCAAAGCGATGCTAAAAACCCCGAAATGTCAATATTTAAGGAGTTATGAGCATTTTAAAATACCCTATTTTTCCTCTTTAAATATCTGCAATCAAAACGATGCTAAAAACCCCGAAATGTCAATATTTAAGGAGTTATGAGCGTTTTAAAATAGGCTATAAAGAAACTGCAATCAAAGCGATGCTAAAAACCCCGAAATGTCAATATTTAAGGAGTTATGAGCATTTTAAAATAGGCTATAAAGAAACTGCAGTCAAAACGATGCTAAAAACCCCGAAATGTCAATATTTAAGGAGTTATGAGCGTTTTAAAATAGGCTATAAAGAAACTGCAGTCAAAGCGATGCTAAAAACCCCGAAATGTCAATATTTAAGGAGTTATGAGCATTTTAAAATACCCTATTTTTCCTCTTTAAATATCTGCAATCAAAACGATGCTAAAAACCCCGAAATGTCAATATTTAAGGAGTTATGAGCATTTTAAAATACCCTATTTTTCCTCTTTAAATATCTGCAATCAGCATTTTAAAATAGGCTATAAAGAAACTGCAATCAAAGCGATGCTAAAAACCCCGAAATGTCAATATTTAAGGAGTTATGAGCATTTTAAAATACCCTATTTTCCTCTTTAAATATCTGCAATCAAAACTATGCTAAAAACCCCGAAATGTCAATATTTAAGGAGTTATGAGCGTTTTAAAATAGGCTATAAAGAAACTGCAATCAAAGCGATGCTAAAAACCCCGAAATGTCAATATTTAAGGAGTTACAAGCATTTTAAAATACCCTATTTTTCCTCTTTAAATATCTGCAATCAAATCGATGCTAAAAACCCCGAAATGTCAATATTTAAGGAGTTATGAGCATTTTAAAATACCCTATTTTTCCTCTTTAAATATCTGCAATCAAAACGATGCTAAAAACCCCGAAATGTCAATATTTAAGGAGTTATGAGCGTTTTAAAATAGGCTATAAAGAAACTGCAATCAAAGCGATGCTAAAAACCCCGAAATGTCAATATTTAAGGAATTATGAGCATTTTAAAATAGGCTATAAAGAAACTGCAGTCAAAACGATGCTAAAAACCCCGAAATGTCAATATTTAAGGAGTTATGAGCGTTTTAAAATAGGCTATAAAGAAACTGCAGTCAAAGCGATGCTAAAAACCCCGAAATGTCAATATCTAAGGAGTTATGAGCATTTTAAAATACCCTATTTTTCCTCTTTAAATATCTGCAATCAAAACGATGCTAAAAACCCCGAAATGTCAATATTTAAGGAGTTATGAGCATTTTAAAATACCCTATTTTTCCTCTTTAAATATCTGCAATCAAAACGATGCTAAAAACCCCGAAATGTCAATATTTAAGGAGTTATGAGCGTTTTAAAATAGGCTATAAAGAAACTGCAATCAAAGCGATGCTAAAAACCCCGAAATGTCAATATTTAAGGAGTTATGAGCATTTTTAAATACCCTATTTTTCCTCTTTAAATATCTGCAATCAAAACGATGCTAAAAACCCCGAAATGTCAATATTTAAGGAGTTATGAGCGTTTTAAAATGGGCTATAAAGAAACTGCAATCAAAGCGATGCTAAAAACCCCGAAATGTCAATATTTAAGGAGTTACGAGCATTTTAAAATACCCTATTTTTCCTCTTTAAATATCTGCAATCAAAACGATGCTAAAAACCCCGAAATGTCAATATTTAAAGATTTATGAGTATTTTAAAATACCCTATTTTTCCTCTTTAAATATCTGCAATCAAAACGATGCTAAAAACCCCGAAATGTCAATATTTAAGGAGTTATGAGCGTTTTAAAATAGGCTATAAAGAAACTGCAATCAAAGCGATGCTAAAAACCCCGAAATGTCAATATTTAAGGAGTTATGAGCATTTTAAAATACCCTATTTTTCCTCTTTAAATATCTGCAATCAAAACGATGCTAAAAACCCCGAAATGTCAATATTTAAGGAGTTATGAGCGTTTTAAAATAGGCTATAAAGAAACTGCAATCAAAGCGATGCTAAAAACCCCGAAATGTCAATATTTAAGGAGTTATGAGCATTTTAAAATAGGCTATAAAGAAACTGCAGTCAAAACGATGCTAAAAACCCCGAAATGTCAATATTTAAGGAGTTATGAGCGTTTTAAAATAGGCTATAAAGAAACTGCAGTCAAAGCGATGCTAAAAACCCCGAAATGTCAATATTTAAGGAGTTATGAGCATTTTAAAATACCCTATTTTTCCTCTTTAAATATCTGCAATCAAAACGATGCTAAAAACCCCGAAATGTCAATATTTAAGGAGTTATGAGCATTTTAAAATACCCTATTTTTCCTCTTTAAATATCTGCAATCAGCATTTTAAAATAGGCTATAAAGAAACTGCAATCAAAGCGATGCTAAAAACCCCGAAATGTCAATATTTAAGGAGTTATGAGCATTTTAAAATACCCTATTTTCCTCTTTAAATATCTGCAATCAAAACGATGCTAAAAACCCCGAAATGTCAATATTTAAGGAGTTATGAGCGTTTTAAAATAGGCTATAAAGAAACTGCAATCAAAGCGATGCTAAAAACCCCGAAATGTCAATATTTAAGGAGTTACAAGCATTTTAAAATACCCTATTTTTCCTCTTTAAATATCTGCAATCAAATCGATGCTAAAAACCCCGAAATGTCAATATTTAAGGAGTTATGAGCATTTTAAAATACCCTATTTTTCCTCTTTAAATATCTGCAATCAAAACGATGCTAAAAACCCCGAAATGTCAATATCTAAGGAGTTATGAGCATTTTAAAATACCCTATTTTTCCTCTTTAAATATCTGCAATCAAAACGATGCTAAAAACCCCGAAATGTCAATATTTAAGGAGTTATGAGCATTTTAAAATACCCTATTTTTCCTCTTTAAATATCTGCAATCAAAACGATGCTAAAAACCCCGAAATGTCAATATTTAAGGAGTTATGAGCGTTTTAAAATAGGCTATAAAGAAACTGCAATCAAAGCGATGCTAAAAACCCCGAAATGTCAATATTTAAGGAGTTATGAGCATTTTTAAATACCCTATTTTTCCTCTTTAAATATCTGCAATCAAAACGATGCTAAAAACCCCGAAATGTCAATATTTAAGGAGTTATGAGCGTTTTAAAATGGGCTATAAAGAAACTGCAATCAAAGCGATGCTAAAAACCCCGAAATGTCAATATTTAAGGAGTTACGAGCATTTTAAAATACCCTATTTTTCCTCTTTAAATATCTGCAATCAAAACGATGCTAAAAACCCCGAAATGTCAATATTTAAGGAGTTACGAGCATTTTAAAATACCCTATTTTTCCTCTTTAAATATCTGTAATCAAAACAATGCTAAAAACCCCGAAATGTCAATATTTAAGGAGTTATGAGCGTTTTAAAATAGGCTATAAAGAAACTGCAATCAAAGCGATGCTAAAAACCCCGAAATGTCAATATTTAAGGAGTTATGAGCGTTTTAAAAATAGGCTATATAGAAACTGCAATCAAAGCGATGCTAAAAACCCCGAAATGTCAATATTTAAGGAGTTACGAGCATTTTAAAATACCATATTTTTCCTCTTTAAATATCTGCAATCAAAACGATGTTAAAAACCCCGAAATGTCAATATTTAAGGAGTTATGATCGTTTTAAAATACCCTATTTTTCCTCTTTAAATATCTGCAATCAAAACGATGCTAAAAACCCCGAAATGTCAATATTTAAGGAGTTATGAGCGTTTTAAAATAGGCTATAAAGAAACTGCAATCAAAGCGATGCTAAAAACCCCGAAATGTCAATATTTAAGGAGTTATGAGCGTTTTAAAATAGGCTATAAAGAAACTGCAATCAAAGCGATGCTAAAAACCCCGAAATGTCAATATTTAAGGAGTTATGAGCATTTTAAAATACCCTGTTTTTCCTCTTTAAATATCTGCAATCAAAACGATGCTAAAAACCCCGAAATGTCAATATTTAAGGAGTTATGAGCGTTTTAAAATAGGCTATAAAGAAACTGCAATCAAAGCGATGCTAAAAACCCCGAAATGTCAATATTTAAGGAGTTATGAGCGTTTTAAAATAGGCTATAAAGAAACTGCAATCAAAGCGATGCTAAAAACCCCGAAATGTCAATATTTAAGGAGTTATGAGCATTTTAAAATAGGCTATAAAGAAACTGCAGTCAAAACGATGCTAAAAACCCCGAAATGTCAATATTTAAGGAGTTATGAGCGTTTTAAATTAGGCTATAAAGAAACTGCAGTCAAAGCTATGCTAAAAACCCCGAAATGTCAATATTTAAGGAGTTATGAGCATTATAAAATACCCTATTTTTTCTCTTTAAATATCTGCAATCAAAACGATGCTAAAAACCCCGAAATGTCAATATTTAAGGAGTTATGAGTATTTTAAAATACCCTATTTTTCCTCTTTAAATATCTGTAATCAAAACGATGCTAAAAACCCCGAAATGTCAATAATTAAGGAGTTATGAGCGTTTTAAAATAGGCTATAAAGAAACTGCAATCAAAGCGATGCTAAAAACCCCGAAATGTCAATATTTAAGGAGTTATGAGCATTTTAAAATACCCTATTTTTCCTCTTTAAATATCTGCAATCAAAACGATGCTAAAAACCCCGACATGTCAATATTTGAGGAGTTATGAGCGTTTTAAAATAGGCTATAAAGAAACTGCAATCAAAGCGATGCTAAAAACCCCGAAATGTCAATATTTAAGGAGTTATGAGCATTTTAAAATACCCTATTTTTCCTCTTTAAATATCTGCAATCAAAACGATGCTAAAAACCCCGAAATGTCAATATTTAAGGAGTTATGAGCGTTTTAAAATAGGCTATAAAGAAACTGCAATCAAAGCGATGCTAAAAACACCGAAATGTCAATATTTAAGGAGTTACGAGCATTTTAAAATACCCTATATTTCCTCTTTAAATATCTGAAATCAAAACAATGCTAAAAACTTTTAAAATAGGCTATAAAGAAACTGCAATCAAAGCGATGCTAAAAACCCCGAAATGTCAATATTTAAGGAGTTATGAGCATTTTAAAATACCCTATTTTTCCTCTTTAAATATCTGCAATCAAAACGATGCTAAAAACCCCGACATGTCAATATTTGAGGAGTTATGAGCGTTTTAAAATAGGCTATAAAGAAACTGCAATCAAAGCGATGCTAAAAACCCCGAAATGTCAATATTTAAGGAGTTATGAGCATTTTAAAATACCCTATTTTTCCTCTTTAAATATCTGCAATCAAAACGATGCTAAAAACCCCGAAATGTCAATATTTAAGGAGTTATGAGCGTTTTAAAATAGGCTATAAAGAAACTGCAATCAAAGCGATGCTAAAAACCCCGAAATGTCAATATTTAAAGAGTTATGAGCGTTTTAAAAATAGGCTATAAAGAAACTGCAATCAAAGCGATGCTAAAAACCCCGAAATGTCAATATTTAAGGAGTTACGAGCATTTTAAAATACCATATTTTTCCTCTTTAAATATCTGCAATCAAAACGATGTTAAAAACCCCGAAATGTCAGTATTTAAGGAGTTATGAGCGTTTTAAAATACCCTATTTTTCCTCTTTAAATATCTGCAATCAAAACGATGCTAAAAACCCCGAAATGTCAATGTTTAAGGAGTTATGAGCGTTTTAAAATAGACTATAAAGAAACTGCAATCAAAGCGATGCTAAAAACACCGAAATGTCAATATTTAAGGAGTTACGAGCATTTTAAAATACCCTATTTTTCCTCTTTAAATATCTGCAATCAAAACGATGCTAAAAACCCCGAAATGTCAATATTTAAGGAGTTATGAGCGTTTTAAAATAAGCTATAAAGAAACTGCAATCAAAGCGATGCTAAAAACCCCGAAATGTCAATATTTAAGGAGTTATGAGCATTTTTAAATACCCTATTTTTCCTCTTTAAATATCTGCAATCAAAACGATGCTAAAAACTCCGAAATGTCAATATTTAAGGAGTTATGAGCGCTTTAAAATAGGCTATAAAGAAACTGCAATCAAAGCGATGCTAAAAACCCCGAAATGTCAATATTTAAGGAGTTATGAGCATTTTAAAATACCCTATTTTTCCTCTTTAAATATCTGCAATCAAAACGATGCTAAAAACCCCGAAATGTCAATATTTAAGGAGTTATGAGCATTTTAAAATACCCTATTTTTCTTCTTTAAATATCTGCAATCAAAACGATGCTAAAAACCCCGAAATGTCAATATTTAAGGAGTTATGAGCGTTTTAAAATAGGCTATAAAGAAACTGCAATCAAAACGATGCTAAAAACCCCGAAATGTCAATATTTAAGGAGTTATGAGCATTTTAAAATACCCTATTTTTCCTCTTTAAATATCTGCAATCAAAACGATGCTAAAAACCCCGAAATGTCAATATTAAAGGAGTTATGAGCATTTTAAAATAGGCTATAAAGAAACTGCAATCAAAGCGATGCTAAAAACCCCGAAATGTCAATATTTAAGGAGTTATGAGCATTTTAAAATACCCTATTTTTCCTCTTTAAATATCTGCAATCAAAACGATGCTAAAAACCCCGAAATTTCAATATTTAAGGAGTTATGAGCGTTTTAAAATAGGCTATAAAGAAACTGCAATCAAAGCGATGCTAAAAACCTCGAAATGTCAATATTTAAGGAGTTATGAGCATTTTAAAATACCCTATTTTTCCTCTTTAAATATCTGCAATCAAAACGATGCTAAAAAGCCCGAAATGTCAATATTTAAGGAGTTATGAGCGTTTTAAAATAGGCTATAAAGAAACTGCAATCAAAGCGATGCTAAAAACCCCGAAATGTCAATATTTAAGGAGTTATGAGCGTTTTAAAATAG
Source organism: Musca domestica (assembly GCF_030504385.1). Lineage (NCBI taxonomy): Eukaryota > Metazoa > Arthropoda > Insecta > Diptera > Muscidae > Musca > Musca domestica. The sequence goes on from NW_026712299.1 coordinate 17,632,408, forward strand.
GCTATAAAGAAACTGCAATCAAAGCGATGCTAAAAACCCCGAAATGTCAATATTTAAGGAGTTACAAGCATTTTAAAATACCCTATTTTTCCTCTTTAAATATCTGCAATCAAATCGATGCTAAAAACCCCGAAATGTCAATATTTAAGGAGTTATGAGCATTTTAAAATACCCTATTTTTCCTCTTTAAATATCTGCAATCAAAACGATGCTAAAAACCCCGAAATGTCAATATCTAAGGAGTTATGAGCATTTTAAAATACCCTATTTTTCCTCTTTAAATATCTGCAATCAAAACGATGCTAAAAACCCCGAAATGTCAATATTTAAGGAGTTATGAGCATTTTAAAATACCCTATTTTTCCTCTTTAAATATCTGCAATCAAAACGATGCTAAAAACCCCGAAATGTCAATATTTAAGGAGTTATGAGCGTTTTAAAATAGGCTATAAAGAAACTGCAATCAAAGCGATGATAAAAACCCCGAAATGTCAATATTTAAGGAGTTATGAGCATTTTTAAATACCCTATTTTTCCTCTTTAAATATCTGCAATCAAAACGATGCTAAAAACCCCGAAATGTCAATATTTAAGGAGTTATGAGCGTTTTAAAATGGGCTATAAAGAAACTGCAATCAAAGCGATGCTAAAAACCCCGAAATGTCAATATTTAAGGAGTTACGAGCATTTTAAAATACCCTATTTTTCCTCTTTAAATATCTGCAATCAAAACGATGCTAAAAACCCCGAAATGTCAATATTTAAGGAGTTACGAGCATTTTAAAATACCCTATTTTTCCTCTTTAAATATCTGTAATCAAAACAATGCTAAAAACCCCGAAATGTCAATATTTAAGGAGTTATGAGCGTTTTAAAATAGGCTATAAAGAAACTGCAATCAAAGCGATGCTAAAAACCCCGAAATGTCAATATTTAAGGAGTTATGAGCGTTTTAAAAATAGGCTATAAAGAAACTGCAATCAAAGCGATGCTAAAAACCCCGAAATGTCAATATTTATGGAGTTACGAGCATTTTAAAATACCATATTTTTCCTCTTTAAATATCTGCAATCAAAACGATGTTAAAAACCCCGAAATGTCAATATTTAAGGAGTTATGAGCGTTTTAAAATACCCTATTTTTCCTCTTTAAATATCTGCAATCAAAACGATGCTAAAAACCCCGAAATGTCAATATTTAAGGAGTTATGAGCGTTTTAAAATAGGCTATAAAGAAACTGCAATCAAAGCGATGCTAAAAACCCCGAAATGTCAATATTTAAGTAGTTATGAGCGTTTTAAAATAGGCTATAAAGAAACTGCAATCAAAGCGATGCTAAAAACCCCGAAATGTCAATATTTAAGGAGTTATGAGCATTTTAAAATACCCTGTTTTTCCTCTTTAAATATCTGCAATCAAAACGATGCTAAAAACCCCGAAATGTCAATATTTAAGGAGTTATGAGCGTTTTAAAATAGGCTATAAAGAAACTGCAATCAAAGCGATGCTAAAAACCCCGAAATGTCAATATTTAAGGAGTTATGAGCGTTTTAAAATATGCTATAAAGAAACTGCAATCAAAGCGATGCTAAAAACCCCGAAATGTCAATATTTAATGAGTTATGAGCATTTTAAAATAGGCTATAAAGAAACTGCAGTCAAAACGATGCTAAAAACCCCGAAATGTCAATATTTAAGGAGTTATGAGCGTTTTAAAATAGGCTATAAAGAAACTGCAGTCAAAGCTATGCTAAAAACCCCGAAATGTCAATATTTAAGGAGTTATGAGCATTTTAAAATACCCTATTTTTCCTCTTTAAATATCTGCAATCAAAACGATGCTAAAAACCCCGAAATGTCAATATTTAAGGAGTTATGAGCGTTTTAAAATAGGCTATAAAGAAACTGCAATCAAAGCGATGCTAAAAACCCCGAAATGTCAATATTTAAGGAGTTATGAGCATTTTAAAATACCCTATTTTTCCTCTTTAAATATCTGCAATCAAAACGATGCTAAAAACCCCGAAATGTCAATATTTAAGGAGTTATGAGCGTTTTAAAATAGGCTATAAAGACACTGCAATCAAAGCGATGCTAAAAACCCCGAAATGTCAATATTTAAGGAGTTATGAGCATTTTAAAATACCCTATTTTTCCTCTTTAAATATCTGCAATCAAAACGATGCTAAAAACCCCGAAATGTCAATATTTAAGGAGTTATGAGTATTTTAAAATACCCTATTTTTCCTCTTTAAATATCTGTAATCAAAACGATGCTAAAAACCCCGAAATGTCAATAATTAAGGAGTTATGAGCGTTTTAAAATAGGCTATAAAGAAACTGCAATCAAAGCGATGCTAAAAACCCCGAAATGTCAATATTTAAGGAGTTATGAGCATTTTAAAATACCCTATTTTTCCTCTTTAAATATCTGCAATCAAAACGATGCTAAAAACCCCGAAATGTCAATATTTGAGGAGTTATGAGCGTTTTAAAATAGGCTATAAAGAAACTGCAATCAAAGCGATGCTAAAAACCCCGAAATGTCAATATTTAAGGAGTTATGAGCATTTTAAAATACCCTATTTTTCCTCTTTAAATATCTGCAATCAAAACGATGCTAAAAACCCCGAAATGTCAATATTTAAGGAGTTATGAGCGTTTTAAAATAGGCTATAAAGAAACTGCAATCAAAGCGATGCTAAAAACACCGAAATGTCAATATTTAAGGAGTTACGAGCATTTTAAAATACCCTATTTTTCCTCTTTAAATATCTGAAATCAAAACAATGCTAAAAACCCCGAAATGTCAATATTTAAGGAGTTATGAGCGTTTTAAAATAGGCTATAAAGAAACTGCAATCAAAGCGATGCTAAAAACCCCGAAATGTCAATATTTAAAGAGTTATGAGCGTTTTAAAATAGGCTATAAAGAAACTGCAATCAAAGCGATGCTAAAAACCCCGAAATGTCAATATTTAAAGAGTTATGAGCGTTTTAAAAATAGGCTATAAAGAAACTGCAATCAAAGCGATGCTAAAAACCCCGAAATGTCAATATTTAAGGAGTTACGAGCATTTTAAAATACCATATTTTTCCTCTTTAAATATCTGCAATCAAAACGATGTTAAAAACCCCGAAATGTCAATATTTAAGGAGTTATGAGCGTTTTAAAATCTATATATATAAATGTAAGTTGTGTTAGTTACTACGCTTATAACTCAAGAACCGCTGATCTGATTTTAACGATTCATACAAATTCTGAATTGTCTCTTTTCCGAAAAGGATAATATTCAAAAAAATCGCGTAAAAATGTGATATATTAACATTTTCATTTTGACTTCTGAAATGTACAATCGTAATGTTTTATTTTGTATGTTTTTTTTTTCATTTTGACTTACTTTTTTCGAATGTACATTTGTAGTGTTTTTTATAATATTTTTTTTTTTCTTTTTGATTCGAATATTAATACCAATTTATTTTGACTCGATTTCTTGAGAACTGAAATAGAAGCCGGGTTACATTGAAGTGTAGTACCAAATTATGTGGTGGCGAAACGAAATAGATGTTATCGAAATAATTTAACGCGGTCACACCAAATTTAAGTCAAAATTTCTAAAAATCTTGAAAAAAAGAGATCTCATTGCAAAAATTCTCAAATCGGGGAAAAATTACATAAGGTATAACTAAAGAACGGCTTGACAATTCACACAATTTTGGAATGGTATCCAATAAAAATATTAATAAAAAATTTCTTTTTGGTGTGATTTTTTTCAATTTGACATACTATATTGAAGTGAACATTTTTTATTGCCTTGAAATCTGAATGAATAATATTTAAAATAAAATGAGTGACCTACGTGGACCTACATCTTTCATATGGCAATAATCCGCCCAATGAGAACTCAAAATGCAATTCATTGGAACTGCAGTCAGTGAAATACCGAATATAAAGGGTGCAAAATGGTAGAGCGAATTGGACATTTAGGAAAAAAGAATGAAATTCTTCCTAAACTTTCAAGATGTCTTAAATCGCTTTTGCAGGTCATGATATATGACCCCCGGATAAGGGTACAACCCTATTTCAAGTATTGTTTACATTTTAACCACATTTTTCTTACACTCATTTTAATTTGATAAGAAACCATCCTCGCAAAATATGATCATGTTTTGGTATAACCATCATATAATTTAAGCCATGTTCGGGGTCTTCGACATTTTTTTCATCTTTAGGCCTTTATTTGGCATCTTTGTTTCTAAGGGTGTAAAAACCTCTTCTCATAATATTTTCAATTTTCGGAGTAGAGTCCATCTTGGTCTTGACCACATTCATCAATTGATTTGGCTAAAAAATTGTATTTAGGCAACTCTGGGGTAGAGAATCGTCCCTCAGATAATTGTCCACATAGGCATTTATTCGAATATAGTTCTCACATTAGTGTACCCACAAATCCGCTTTCCTAACCAATGTTTGGTCAGAAAAGAAAATTTGATATACTATTGAATTTGAAACTCCAAAGAGAATATTGGTTGGGAACGTAGATGTGGGATTAACATCTACATGCCATAAACTCCGAAATATCAAATTGTGGCAGAAACATTAAAAAATCACGAATATTAATTTTTTTGTTCGTTATTGAATTATACTATGATGAAAAATATGGACTTTATGGGTTCTCCAACTCACAATTTAAATGACAAAAATAAATTAATTAATATTTCACGGTAATGGGTGTAAAAAAGCAATTATCTTTGACTATTTTGAAATCATTCCGCCCTCAATTATGAGGTGGACAAAACTAAATACCACGCAGCACGGTATTCTTAACATTGGAAATTCAATACCAAAAGTTTAGCTGAGTTTTCACATGGGGCTATTATAGAAGTTCTATATCATACAGGTTTTTAACACTCAATTATAGCCTTAGGCTGAAAAATAAGATCAGGCCATTCAAAATATCTAAAACCGACGGTAGATTATTATCTATTATAATTTTTCCCATGAATGTTTATTTCTATTTAGAAATTACTATGGAGTTATTTTACTTATAATAAAAATTGTGCCGCTTTCATAATTCTATAATGCTTAAAAAAATATGCATTATAGACTAAAAGTAGGGGCCGGCAACGCGGACCGGGCCAGCTAGTTAGGCTATAAAGAAACTGCAGTCAAAACGATGCTAAAAACCCCGAAATGTCAATACTTAGGGAGTTATGAGCATTTTAAAATACCCTATTTCTCCTCTTTAAATATCTGCAATCAAAACGATGCTAAAAACCCCGAAATGTCAATATTTAAGGAGTTATGAGCATTTTAAAATACCCTATTTTTCCTCTTTAAATATCTGCAATCAAAACGATGCTAAAAACCCCGAAATGTCAATATTTAAGGAGTTACGAGCATTTTAAAATACCCTATTTTTCTTCTTTAAATATCTGCAATCAAAACGATGCTAAAAACCCCGAAATGTCAATATTTAAGGAGTTATGAGCATTTTAAAATACCCTATTTTTCCTCTTTAAATATCTGCAATCAAAACGATGCTAAAAACCCCGAAATGTCAATATTTAAGGAGTTATGAGCGTTTTAAAATAGGCTATAAAGAAACTACAATCAAAGCGATGCTAAAAACCCCGAAATGTCAATATTTAAGGAGTTATGAGCATTTTAAAATACCATATTTTTCCTCTTTAAATATCTGCAATCAAAACGATGCTAAAAACCCCGAAATGTCAATATTTAAGGAGTTATGAGCATATTAAAATAGGCTATAAAGAAACTGCAATCAAAGCGATGCTAAAAACCCCGAAATGTCAATATTTAAGGAGTTATGAGCATTTTAAAATACCCTATTTTTCCTCTTTAAATATCTGCAATCAAAACGATGCTAAAAACCCCGAAATTTCAATATTTAAGGAGTTATGAGCGTTTTAAAATAGGCTATAAAGAAACTGCAATCAAAGCGATGCTAAAAACCTCGAAATGTCAATATTTAAGGAGTTATGAGCATTTTAAAATACCCTATTTTTCCTCTTTAAATATCTGCAATCAAAACGATGCTAAAAACCCCGAAATGTCAATATTTAAGGAGTTATGAGCGTTTTAAAATAGGCTATAAAGAAACTGCAATCAAAGCGATGCTAAAAACCCCGAAATGTCAATATTTAAGGAGTTATGAGCATTTTAAAATACCCTATTTTTCCTCTTTAAATATCTGCAATCAAAACGATGCTAAAAACCCCGAAATGTCAATATTTAAGGAGTTATGAGCGTTTTAAAATAGGCTATAAAGAAACTGCAATCAAAGCGATGCTAAAAACCCCGAAATGTCAATATTTAAGGAGTTATGAGCATTTTAAAATACCCTATTTTTCCTCTTTAAATATCTGCAATCAAAACGATGCTAAAAACCCCGAAATGTCAATATTTAAGGAGTTATGAGCATTTTAAAATACCCTATTTTTCTTCTTTAAATATCTGCAATCAAAACGATGCTAAAAACCCCGAAATGTCAATATTTAAGGAGTTATGAGCATTTTAAAATACCCTATTTTTCCTCTTTAAATATCTGCAATCAAAACGATGCTAAAAACCCCGAAATGTCAATATTTAAGGAGTTATGAGCGTTTTAAAATAGGCTATAAAGAAACTGCAATCAAAGCGATGCAAAAACCCCGAAATGTCAATATTTAAGGAGTTATGAGAATTTTAAAATACCATATTTTTCCTCTTTAAATATCTGCAATCAAAACGATGCTAAAAACCCCGAAATGTCAATATTTAAGGAGTTATGAGCATTTTAAAATAGGCTATAAAGAAACTGCAATCAAAGCGATGCTAAAAACCCCGAAATGTCAATATTTAAGGAGTTATGAGCATTTTAAAATACCCTATTTTTCCTCTTTAAATATCTGCAATCAAAACGATGCTAAAAACCCCGAAATGTCAATATTTAAGGAGTTATGAGCGTTTTAAAATAGGCTATAAAGAAACTGCAATCAAAGCGATGCTAAAAACCCCGAAATGTCAATATTTAAGGAGTTATGAGCATTTTAAAATACCCTATTTTTCCTCTTTAAATATCTGCAATCAAAACGATGCTAAAAACCCCGAAATGTCAATATTTAAGGAGTTATGAGCATTTTAAAATACCCTATTTTTCTTCTTTAAATATCTGCAATCAAAACGATGCTAAAAACCCCGAAATGTCAATATTTAAGGAGTTATGAGCATTTTAAAATACCCTATTTTTCCTCTTTAAATATCTGCAATCAAAACGATGCTAAAAACCCCGAAATGTCAATATTTAAGGAGTTATGAGCGTTTTAAAATAGGCTATAAAGAAACTGCAATCAAAGCGATGCTAAAAACCCCGAAATGTCAATATTTAAGGAGTTATGAGCATTTTAAAATACCATATTTTTCCTCTTTAAATATCTGCAATCAAAACGATGCTAAAAACCCCGAAATGTCAATATTTAAGGAGTTATGATCATTTTAAAATAGGCTATAAAGAAACTGCAATCAAAGCGATGCTAAAAACCCCGAAATGTCAATATTTAAGGAGTTATGAGCGTTTTAAAATCTATATATATAAATGAAAGTTGTGTTAGTTACTACGCTTATAACTTAAGAACCGCTGAACTGATTTTAATGATTCATACAAATTCGGGATTGTCTCTTATCCGAAAAGGATAATATCCAAAAAAATCGCGTAAAAATGTGATATGTTAACATTTTCATTTTGACTTTTGAAATGTACAATAGTAATGTTTTATTTTGCATGTTTTTTTTTTTTTTCATTTTGACTTACTTTTTTCTAATGTACATTTGTAGTGTTTTTTATATTTTATTTTTGAATTTGAATATTAATATCAATTTATTTAATTGACTTGATTTCTTGAGAACTGAAATTGATGGCGGGTTACATGGAAGTGTAGTACCGAATTATGTGGTGGCGAAACGGAATAGATGATACCGAAATAATTCAATGCGGTCACACCAAAGTTAAAAGACAATTACTTTTTCAAAAGCGTTAAAAAAATCACGAAAAAAGAGATCTCATTGCAACAATTCTCAAAACTGGAAAATATCGAAAAAAAAATTTCCAATGGAATTGAATTTTAAAATAAAAGTACATTCTATTGACAAACTTTGTAAGGATATTTAAACAGTTGCTGTAAAAAATCAGCGAACAAGTTGAAGATTTTTTCAATTTGTTATTCTTCTTTTGTCATTTTTTTTCAATTTGTATTATCATATTGAATTCAGTGGATTTTTTGTGGACAAAATAAAGAAAAATTTTTCACTATATACAATTTTTCACCAAAAAAATGAAATAAGTGCGAAATACGATGGTAACTGACATCTACCTTTCAACTCCAGGGCCTACATCGTGCTTCAGTTGGAAGATGCGCAGACATTTAAACAAACAAAAATTACCGAAAAAGACTAATGGGGCTTATTTCAAAGCGTGGCCCTACTTCCTTCATGTGACAATAATCCGTCCAATGAGAACTTAAAATGCAAAAATTTTTGGGAGTACAATCAGTAAAATACCAAATATAAAGGGTGCAAAATAGTAGAGCGAATGAGACATTTTGCAGGTCATGATCGATCAGAAATAACCATCGTAAGATTTAAGCCATTTTGGAGTCTTCGCCACTTTCTTCTATTTTTGGCCTTTATTTGGCATCTTTGTTTCTAAGAGGGTAGAGAACCTCTTCGCATAAAATTTTCGGAGTAGGGCCAATATTGGTCTTGACCACTAAAAAATTGTATTTATGCTACCCTGGGGTAAGGAACCATCGTACAGATAATTGCCACATAGAAATTTATTCATGTAAAGTCCCTACATTGGAGTATCCCCAAGTCCACTTTCACATCTAATGTGTGGTCAGAAAAGAAAAATTTGTATTCTATTGAATTTGTAACCCTCAAGAGAATATTGGTTGGGAACGTAGATTTGGGATATACATCTATATGAAATAAATTGTGAAAACATGAACAAATTACAAATATAAGAAAGTAGCACGGGACCGAATATTTGTTGAATCGTCATTGAATTATACTATGATAAAAAATATGGACTTTATGGGGTCTCCAATTTACAATTTAAATGGCAAATAAAATTAGTTCCCATATTACGGTAATGGGTGTAAAATAGTAATAATATTTGACTATTCTGAAATCAGTCTGATAAAACTATTTTTACTTATTTAAATCACGTGATTTTTTTTCAGTTTGACATGCTCTGTTGTTCTGCTATATTTTCGATTTGGCCTCTATTTGTCATCTTGAATTATAAGGGGTGAAGAACGTTTTCAATGTAGGTCGATGTTTCGCATTTTACCATATTTCAAAGGATTTGTCTAAAAATGTGTATTTGGGGGGTGAACATCTTACACAAAAATTTCAACATATCTACAAATTTTAGATTTTTCTCCATGTAATAGTACCCCCTCAAGTCCACCTTTTGGCGGACAAACAGACCGACATGGTTAGGGGGACTTATGAGGACTCTAATGCACAAACTGAGGTGCTAATGGGTTTAAAAAAGTAATTAACTTTGCCTATTCTTAAATCAATTAGCCCTCAATTATGAGTTGTACAAAGTACAGTAAATTCCAAATTACTGCTCATATCTTTGAATAATTATGCTTTGACAAATATGCATAATAGACAAAAACTACAGGCCGGCAAAACGGACCGGGCCAGCTAGTAGGCTATAAAGAAACTGCAATCAAAGCGATGCTAAAACCCCGAAATGTCAATATTTAAGGAGTTATGAGCATTTTAAAATACCCTATTTTTCCTCTTTAAATATCTGCAATCAAACCGATGCTAAAAACCCCGAAATGTCAATATTTAAGGAGTTATGAGCGTTTTAAAATAAGCTATAAAGAAACTGCAATCAAAGCGATGCTAAAAACCCCGAAATGTCAATATTTAAGGAGTTACGAGCATTTTAGAATACCCTATTTTTCCTCTTTAAATATCTGCAATCAAAACGACGTTAAAAACCCCGAAATGTCAATATTTAAGGAGTTATGAGCATTTTAAAATACCCTATTTTTCCTCTTTAAATATCTGCAATCAAAACGATGCTAAAAACCCCGAAATGTCAATATTTAAGGAGTTATGAGCGTTTTAAAATAGGCTATAAAGAAACTGCAATCAAAGCGATGCTAAAAACCCCGAAATGTCAATATTTAAGGAGTTATGAGCATTTTAAAATACCCTATTTTTCCTCTTTAAATATCTGCAATCAAAACGATGCTAAAAACCCCGAAATGTCAATATTTAAGGAGTTATGAGCATTTTAAAATACCCTATTTTTCTTCTTTAAATATCTGCAATCAAAACGATGCTAAAAACCCCGAAATGTCAATATTTAAGGAGTTATGAGCATTTTAAAATACCCTATTTTTCCTCTTTAAATATCTGCAATCAAAACGATGCTAAAAACCCCGAAATGTCAATATTTAAGGAGTTATGAGCGTTTTAAAATAGGCTATAAAGAAACTGCAATCAAAGCGATGCAAAAAACCCCGAAATGTCAATATTTAAGGAGTTATGAGAATTTTAAAATACCATATTTTTCCTCTTTAAATATCTGCAATCAAAACGATGCTAAAAACCCCGAAATGTCAATATTTAAGGAGTTATGAGCATTTTAAAATAGGCTATAAAGAAACTGCAATCAAAGCGATGCTAAAAACCCCGAAATGTCAATATTTAAGGAGTTATGAGCATTTTAAAATACCCTATTTATCCTCTTTAAATATCTGCAATCAAAACGATGCTAAAAACCCCGAAATGTCAATATTTAAGGAGTTATGAGCGGTATAAAATAGGCTATAAAGAAACTGCAATCAAAGCGATGCTAAAAACCTCGAAATGTCAATATTTAAGGAGTTATGAGCATTTTAAAATACCCTATTTTTCCTCTTTAAATATCTGCAATCAAAACGATGCTAAAAACCCCGAAATGTCAATATTTAAGGAGTTATGAGCGTTTTAAAATAGGCTATAAAGAAACTGCAATCAAAACGATGCTAGAAACCCCGAAATGTCAATATTTAAGGAGTTATGAGCGTTTTAAAAATAGGCTATAAAGAAACTGCAATCAAAGCGATGCTAAAAACCCCGAAATGTCAATATTTAAGGAGTTACGAGCATTTTAAAATACCATATTTTTCCTCTTTAAATATCTGCAATCAAAACGATGTTAAAAACCCCGAAATGTCAATATTTAAGGAGTTATGAGCGTTTTAAAATACCCTATTTTTCCTCTTTAAATATCTGCAATCAAAACGATGCTAAAAACCCCGAAATGTCAATGTTTTAGGAGTTATGAGCGTTTTAAAATAGGCTATAAAGAAACTGCAATCAAAGCGATGCTAAAAACCCCGAAATGTCAATATTTAAGGAGTTATGAGCATTTTAAAATACCCTATTTTTCCTCTTTAAATATCTGCCATCAAAACGATGCTAAAAACCCCGAAATGTCAATATTTAAGGAGTTATGAGCGTTTTAAAATAGGCTACAAAGAAACTGCAATCAAAGCGATGCTAAAAACCCCGAAATGTCAATATTTAAGGAGTTACGAGCATTTTAAAATACCATATTTTTCCTCTTTAAATATCTGCAATCAAAACGATGCTAAAAACCCCGAAATGTCAATATTTAAGGAGTTATGAGCGTTTTAAAATAGGCTATAAAGAAACTGCAATCAAAGCGATGCTAAAAACCCCGAAATGTCAATATTTAAGGAGTTATGAGCATTTTTAAATACCCTATTTTTCCTCTTTAAATATCTGCAATCAAAACGATGCTAAAAACCCCGAAATGTCAATATTTAAGGAGTTATGAGCGTTTTAAAATAGGCTATAAAGAAACTGCAATCAAAGCGATGCTAAAAACCCCGAAATGTCAATATTTAAGGAGTTATGAGCATTTTAAAATACCCTATTTTTCCTCTTTAAATATCTGCAATCAAAACGATGCTAAAAACCCCGAAATTTCAATATTTAAGGAGTTATGAGCGTTTTAAAATAGGCTATAAAGAAACTGCAATCAAAGCGATGCTAAAAACACCGAATTGTCAATATTTAAGGAGTTACGAGCATTTTAAAATACCCTATTTTTCCTCTTTAAATATCTGCAATCAAAACAATGCTAAAAACCCCGAAATGTCAATATTTAAGGAGTTATGAGCGTTTTAAAATAGGCTATAAAGAAACTGCAATCAAAGCGATGCTAAAAACCCCGAAATGTCAATATTTTAGGAGTTACGAGCATTTTAAAATACCATATTTTTCCTCTTTAAATATCTGCAATCAAAACGACGTTAAAAACCCCGAAATGTCAATATTTATGGAGTTATAAGCGTTTTAAAATACCCTATTTTTCCTCTTTAAATATCTGCAATCAAAACGATGCTAAAAAGCCCGAAATGTCAATGTTTAAGGAGTTATGAGCGTTTTAAAATAGACTATAAAGAAACTGCAATCAAAGCGATGCTAAAACCCCGAAATGTCAATATTTAAGGAGTTATGAGCATTTTAAAATACCCTATTTTTCCTCTTTAAATATCTGCAATCAAACCGATGCTAAAAACCCCGAAATGTCAATATTTAAGGAGTTATGAGCGTTTTAAAATAAGCTATAAAGAAACTGCAATCAAAGCGATGCTAAAAACCCCGAAATGTCAATATTTAAGGAGTTACGAGCATTTTAGAATACCCTATTTTTCCTCTTTAAATATCTGCAATCAAAACGACGTTAAAAACCCCGAAATGTCAATATTTAAGGAGTTATGAGCATTTTAAAATACCCTATTTTTCCTCTTTAAATATCTGCAATCAAAACGATGCTAAAAAGCCCGAAATGTCAATATTTAAGGAGTTATGAGCGTTTTAAAATAGACTATAAAGAAACTGCAATCAAAGCGATGCTAAAAACCCCGAAATGTCAATATTTAAGGAGTTATGAGCATTTTAAAATACCCTATTTTTCCTTTTTAAATATCTGCAATCAAAACGATGCTAAAAACCCCGAAATGTCAATGTTTAAGGAGTTATGAGCGTTTTAAAATAGACTATAAAGAAACTGCAATCAAAGCGATGCTAAAAACCCCGAAATGTCAATATTTAAGGAGTTATGAGCATTTTAAAATACCCTATTTTTCCTCTTTAAATATCTGCAATCAAAACGATGCTAAAAAGCCCGAAATGTCAATATTTAAGGAGTTATGAGCGTTTTAAAATAGACTATAAAGAAACTGCAATCAAAGCGATGCTAAAAACCCCGAAATGTCAATATTTAAGGAGTTACGAGCATTTTAAAATACCATTTTTTTCCTCTTTAAATATCTGCAATCAAAACGGCGTTAAAAACCCCGAAATGTCAATATTTAAGGAGTTATGAGCATTTTAAAATACCCTATTTTTCCTCTTTAAATATCTGCAATCAAAACGATGCTAAAAACCCCGAAATGTCAATGTTTAAGGAGTTATGAGCGTTTTAAAATAGGCTATAAAGAAACTGCAATCAAAGCGATGCTAAAAACCCCGAAATGTCAATATTTAAGGAGTTATGAGCATTTTAAAATACCCTATTTTTCCTCTTTAAATATCTGCAATCAAAACGAAGCTAAAAACCCCGAAATGTCAATATTTAATTAGTTATGAGCATTTTAAAATACCCTATTTTTCCTCTTTAAGTATCTGCAATCAAAACGATGCTAAAAACCCCGAAATGTCAATATTTAAGGAGTTATGAGCGTTTTAAAATAGGCTATAAAGAAACTGCAATCAAAGCGATGCTAAAAACCCCGAAATGTCAATATTTAAGGAGTTATGAGCATTTTAAAATAGGCTATAAAGAAACTGCAGTCAAAACGAAGCTAAAAACCCCGAAATGTCAATATTTAAGGAGTTATGAGCATTTTAAAATAGGCTATAAAGAAACTGCAGTCAAAACGAAGCTAAAAACCCCGAAATGTCAATATTTAAGGAGTTATGAGCATTTTAAAATACCCTATTTTTCCTCTTTAAATATCTGCAATCAAAACGATGCTAAAAACCCCGAAATGTCAATATTTAAAGAGATATGAGCATTTTAAAATACCCTATTTTTCCTCTTTAAATATCTGCAATCAAAACGATGCTAAAAACCCCGAAATGTCAATATTTAAGGAGTTATGAGCGTTTTAAAATAGGCTATAAAGAAACTGCAATCAAAGCGATGCTAAAAACCCCGAAATGTCAATATTTAAGGAGTTATGAGCATTTTAAAATACCCTATTTTTCCTCTTTAAATATCATTAATATTTATGAGCGTTTTAAAATAGGCTATAAAGAAACTGCAGTCAAAGCGATGCTAAAAACCCCGAAATGTCAATATTTAAGGAGTTATGAGCATTTTAAAATACCCTATTTTTCCTCTTTAAATATCTGCAATCAAAACGATGCTAAAAAGCCCGAAATGTCAATGTTTAAGGAGTTATGAGCGTTTTAAAATAGACTATAAAGAAACTGCAATCAAAGCGATGCTAAAAACCCCGAAATGTCAATATTTAAGGAGTTATGAGCATTTTAAAATACCCTATTTTTCCTCTTTAAATATCTGCAATCAAACCGATGCTAAAAACCCCGAAATGTCAATATTTAAGGAGTTATGAGCGTTTTAAAATAGACTATAAAGAAACTGCAATCAAAGCGATGCTAAAAACCCCGAAATGTCAATATTTAAGGAGTTACGAGCATTTTAAAATACCATTTTTTTCCTCTTTAAATATCTGCAATCAAAACGGCGTTAAAAACCCCGAAATGTCAATATTTAAGGAGTTATGAGCATTTTAAAATACCCTATTTTTCCTCTTTAAATATCTGCAATCAAAACGATGCTAAAAACCCCGAAATGTCAATGTTTAAGGAGTTATGAGCGTTTTAAAATAGGCTATAAAGAAACTGCAATCAAAGCGATGCTAAAAACCCCGAAATGTCAATATTTAAGGAGTTATGAGCTTTTTAAAATACCCTATTTTTCCTCTTTAAATATCTGCAATCAAAACGAAGCTAAAAACCCCGAAATGTCAATATTTAAGTAGTTATGAGCATTTTAAAATACCCTATTTTTCCTCTTTAAGTATCTGCAATCAAAACGATGCTAAAAATCAAAGCGATGCTAAAAACCCCGAAATGTCAATATTTAAGGAGTTATGAGCATTTTAAAATAGGCTATAAAGAAACTGCAGTCAAAACGAAGCTAAAAACCCCGAAATGTCAATATTTAAGGAGTTATGAGCATTTTAAAATAGGCTATAAAGAAACTGCAGTCAAAACGAAGCTAAAAACCCCGAAATGTCAATATTTAAGGAGTTATGAGCATTTTAAAATACCCTATTTTTCCTCTTTAAATATCTGCAATCAAAACGATGCTAAAAACCCCGAAATGTCAATATTTAAAGAGATATGAGCATTTTAAAATACCCTATTTTTCCTCTTTAAATATCTGCAATCAAAACGATGCTAAAAACCCCGAAATGTCAATATTTAAGGAGTTATGAGCGTTTTAAAATAGGCTATAAAGAAACTGCAATCAAAGCGATGCTAAAAACCCCGAAATGTCAATATTTAAGGAGTTATGAGCATTTTAAAATACCCTATTTTTCCTCTTTAAATATCTACAATCAAAACGATGCTAAAAACCCCGAAATGTCAATATTTAAGGAGTTATGAGTATTTTAAAATACCCTATATTTCCTCTTTAAATATCTGCAATCAAAACGACGCTAAAAACCCCGAAATGTCAATATTTAAGGAGTTATGAGCGTTTTAAAATAGGCTATAAAGAAACTGCAATCAAAGCGATGCTAAAAACCCCGAAATGTTAATATTTAAGGAGTTATGAGCATTTTTAAATACCCTATTTTTCCTCTTTAAATATCTGCAATCAAAACGATGCTAAAAACCCCGAAATGTCAATATTTAAGGAGTTATGAGCGTTTTAAAATAGGCTATAAAGAAACTGCAATCAAAGCGATGCTAAAAACCCCGAAATGTCAATATTTAAGGAGTTATGAGCGTTTTAAAATAAGCTATAAAGAAACTGCAATCAAAGCGATGCTAAAAACCCCGAAATGTCAATATTTAAGGAGTTACGAGCATTTTAGAGTACCCTATTTTTCCTCTTTAAATATCTGCAATCAAAACGACGTTAAAAAACCCGAAATGTCAATATTTAAGGAGTTATGAGCATTTTAAAATACCCTATTTTTCCTCTTTAAATATCTGCAATCAAAACGATGCTAAAAAGCCCGAAATGTCAATATTTAAGGAGTTATGAGCGTTTTAAAATAGACTATAAAGAAACTGCAATCAAAGCGATGCTAAAAACCCCGAAATGTCAATATTTAAGGAATTATGAGCATTTTAAAATACCCTATTTTTACTTTTTAAATATCTGCAATCAAAACGATGCTAAAAACCCCGAAATGTCAATGTTTAAGGAGTTATGAGCGTTTTAAAATAGACTATAAAGAAACTGCAATCAAAGCGATGCTAAAAACCCCGAAATGTCAATATTTAAGGAATTATGAGCATTTTAAAATACCCTATTTTTCCTCTTTAAATATCTGCAATCAAACCGATGCTAAAAACCCCGAAATGTCAATATTTAAGGAGTTATGAGCGTTTTAAAATAGACTATAAAGAAACTGCAATCAAAGCGATGCTAAAAACCCCGAAATGTCAATATTTAAGGAGTTACGAGCATTTTAAAATACCATTTTTTCCTCTTTAAATATCTGCAATCAAAACGGCGTTAAAAACCCCGAAATGTCAATATTTAAGGAGTTATGAGCATTTTAAAATACCCTATTTTTCCTCTTTAAATATCTGCAATCAAAACGATGCTAAAAACCCCGAAATGTCAATGTTTAAGGAGTTATGAGCGTTTTAAAATAGGCTATAAAGAAACTGCAATCAAAGCGATGCTAAAAACCCCGAAATGTCAATATTTAAGGAGTTATGAGCATTTTAAAATACCCTATTTTTCCTCTTTAAATATCTGCAATCAAAACGAAGCTAAAAACCCCGAAATGTCAATATTTAAGTAGTTATGAGCATTTTAAAATACCCTATTTTTCCTCTTTAAGTATCTGCAATCAAAACGATGCTAAAAACCCCGAAATGTCAATATTTAAGGAGTTATGAGCGTTTTAAAATAGGCTATAAAGAAACTGCAATCAAAGCGATGCTAAAAACCCCGAAATGTCAATATTTAAGGAGTTATGAGCATTTTAAAATAGGCTATAAAGAAACTGCAGTCAAAACGAAGCTAAAAACCCCGAAATGTCAATATTTAAGGAGTTATGAGCATTTTAAAATAGGCTATAAAGAAGCTGCAGTCAAAACGAAGCTAAAAACCCCGAAATGTCAATATTTAAGGAGTTATGAGCATTTTAAAATACCCTATTTTTCCTCTTTAAATATCTGCAATCAAAACGATGCTAAAAACCCCGAAATGTCAATATTTAAAGAGATATGAGCATTTTAAAATACCCTATTTTTCCTCTTTAAATATCTGCAATCAAAACGATGCTAAAAACCCCGAAATGTCAATATTTAAGGAGTTATGAGCGTTTTAAAATAGGCTATAAAGAAACTGCAATCAAAGCGATGCTAAAAACCCCGAAATGTCAATATTTAAGGAGTTATGAGCATTTTAAAATACCCTATTTTTCCTCTTTAAATATCTGCAGTCAAAACGATGCTAAAAACCGCGAAATGTCAATATTTAAGGAGTTATGAGCGTTTTAAAATAGGCTATAAAGAAACTGCAGTCAAAGCGATGCTAAAAACCCCGAAATGTCAATATTTAAGGAGTTATGAGCATTTTAAAATACCCTATTTTTCCTCTTTAAATATCTGCAATCAAAACGATGCTAAAAACCCCGAAATGTCAATATTTAAAGAGTTATGAGCATTTTAAAATACCATATTTTTCCTCTTTAAATATCTGCAATCAAAACGATGCTAAAAACCCCGAAATGTCAATATTTAAGGAGTTATGAGCGTTTTAAAATAGGCTATAAAGAAACTGCAATCAAAGCGATGCTAAAAACCCCGAAATGTCAATATTTAAGGAGTTACAAGCATTTTAAAATACCCTATTTTTCCTCTTTAAATATCTGCAATCAAAACGATGCTAAAAACCCCGAAATGTCAATGTTTAAGGAGTTATGAGCATTTTAAAATAGGCTATAAAGACACTGCAATCAAAGCGATGCTAAAAACCCCGAAATGTCAATATTTAAGGAGTTATGAGCATTTTAAAATACCCTATTTTTCCTCTTTAAATATCTGCAATCAAAACGATGCTAAAAACCCCGAAATGTCAATATTTAAGAAGTTATGAGCGTTTTAAAATAGGCTATAAAGAAACTGCAATCAAAGCGATGCTAAAAACCCCGAAATGTCAATATTTGAGGAGTTATGAGCATTTTAAAATACCCTATTTTTCCTCTTTAAATATCTACAATCAAAACGATGCTAAAAACCCCGAAATGTCAATATTTAAGGAGTTATGAGTATTTTAAAATACCCTATTTTTCCTCTTTAAATATCTGCAATCAAAACGACGCTAAAAACCCCGAAATGTCAATATTTAAGGAGTTATGAGCGTTTTAAAATAGGCTATAAAGAAACTGCAATCAAAGCGATGCTAAAAACCCCGAAATGTTAATATTTAAGGAGTTATGAGCATTTTTAAATACCCTATTTTTCCTCTTTAAATATCTGCAATCAAAACGATGCTAAAAACCCCGAAATGTCAATATTTAAGGAGTTATGAGCGTTTTAAAATAGGCTATAAAGAAACTGCAATCAAAGCGATGCTAAAAACCCCGAAATGTCAATATTTAAGGAGTTATGAGCATTTTAAAATACCCTATTTTTCCTCTTTAAATATCTGCAATCAAAACGATGCTAAAAACCCCGAAATGTCAATATTTAAGGAGTTATGAGCATTTTAAAATACCCTATTTTTCTTCTTTAAACATCTGCAATCAAAACGATGCTAAAAACCCCGAAATGTCAATATTTAAGGAGTTATGAACATTTTAAAATACCCTATTTTTCCTCTTTAAATATCTGCAATCAAAACGATGCTAAAAACCCCGAAATGTCAATATTTAAAGAGTTATGAGCATTTTAAAATACCCTATTTTTCCTCTTTAAATATCTGCAATCAAAACGATGCTAAAAACCTCGAAATGTCAATATTTAAGGAGTTATGAGCATTTTAAAATAGGCTATAAAGAAACTGCAATCAAAGCGATGCTAAAAACCCCGAAATGTCAATATTTAAGGAGTTATGAGCATTTTAAAATACCCTATTTTTCCTCTTTAAATATCTGCAATCAAAACGATGCTAAAAACCCCGAAATGTCAATATTTAAGGAGTTATGAGCGTTTTAAAATAGGCTATAAAGAAACTGCAATCAAAACGATACTAAAAACCCCGAAATGTCAATATTTAAGGAGTTATGAGCATTTTAAAATACCCTATTTTTCCTCTTTAAATATCTGCAATCAAAACTATGCTAAAAACCCCGAAATGTCAATATTTAAGGAGTTATGAGCATTTTAAAATACCCTATTTTTCCTCTTTAAATATCTGCAATCAAAACGATGCTAAAAACCCCGAAATGCCAATATTTAAGGAGTTATGAGCGTTTTAAAATAGGCTATAAAGAAACTGCAATCAAAGCGATGCTAAAAACCCCGAAATGTCAATATTTAAGGAGTTACGAGCATTTTAAAATACCCTATTTTTCCTCTTTAAATATCTGCAATCAAAACGATGCTAAAAACCCCGAAATGTCAATATTTAAGGAGTTATGAGCGTTTTAAAATAGGCTATAAAGAAACTGCAATCAAAGCGATGCTAAAAACCCCGAAATGTCAATATTTAAGGAGTTATGAGCATTTTAAAATACCCTATTTTTCCTCTTTAAATATCTGCAATCAAAACGATGTTAAAAACCCCTAAATGTCAATATTTAAGGAGTTATGAGCGTTTTAAAATAGGCTATAAAGAAACTGCAATCAAAGCGATGCTAAAAACCCCGAAATGTCAATATTTAAGGAGTTATGAGCATTTTAAAATACCCTATTTTTCCTCTTTAAATATCTGCAATCAAAACGATACTAGAAACCCCGAAATGTCAATATTTAAGGAGTTATGAGCGTTTTAAAAATAGGCTATAAAGAAACTGCAATCAAAGCGATGCTAAAAACCCCGAAATGTCAATATTTAAGGAGTTACGAGCATTTTAAAATACCATATTTTTCCTCTTTAAATATCTGCAATCAAAACGATGTTAAAAACCCCGAAATGTCAATATTTAAGGAGTTATGAGCGTTTTAAAAATAGGCTATAAAGAAACTGCAATCAAAGCGATGCTAAAAACCCCGAAATGTCAATATTTAAGGAGTTACGAGCATTTTAAAATACCATATTTTTCCTCTTTAAATATCTGCAATCAAAACGATGTTAAAAACCCCGAAATGTCAATATTTAAGGAGTTATGAGCGTTTTAAAATACCCTATTTTTCCTCTTTAAATATCTGCAATCAAAACGATGCTAAAAACCCCGAAATGGCAATATTTAAGGAGTTATGAGCGTTTTAAAATAGGCTATAAAGAAACTGCAATCAAAGCGATGCTAAAAACCCCGAAATGTCAATATTTAAGGAGTTATGAGCATTTTAAAATACCCTATTTTTCCTCTTTAAATATCTGTAATCAAAACGATGCTAAAAACCCCGAAATGTCAATATTTAAGGAGTTATGAGCATTTTAAAATACCCTATTTTTCCTCTTTAAATATCTGCAATCAAAACGATGCTAAAAACCCCGAAATGTCAATATTTAAGGAGTTATGAGCCTTTTAAAATAGGCTATAAAGAAACTGCAATCAAAGCGATGCTAAAATGTCAATATTTAAGGAGTTATGAGCGTTTTAAAATAGGCTATAAAGACACTGCAATCAAAGCGATGCTAAAAACCCCGAAATGTCCATATTTAAGGAGTTATGAGCATTTTAAAATACCCTATTTTTCCTCTTTAAATATCTGCAATCAAAACGATGCTAAAAACCCCGAAATGTCAATATTTAAGGAGTTATGAGCGTTTTAAAATAGGCTATAAAGACACTGCAATCAAAGCGATGCTAAAAACCCCGAAATGTCAATATTTAAGGAGTTATGAGCATTTTAAAATACCCTATTTTTCCTCTTTAAATATCTGCAATCAAAACGATGCTAAAAACCCCGAAATGTCAATATTTAAGGAGTTATGAGTATTTTAAAATACCCTATTTTTCCTCTTTAAATATCTGGAATCAAAACGACGCTAAAAACCCCGAAATGTCAATATTTAAGGAGTTATGAGCGTTTTAAAATAGGCTATAAAGAAACTGCAATCAAAGCGATGCTAAAACCCCGAAATGTCCATATTTAGGGAGTTATGAGCATTTTAAAATACCCTATTTTTCCTCTTTAAATATCTGCAATCAAAACGATGCTAAAAACCCCGAAATGTCAATATTTAAGGAGTTATGAGCGTTTTAAAATAGGCTATAAAGACACTGCAATCAAAGCGATGCTAAAAACCACGAAATGTCAATATTTAAGGAGTTATGAGCATTTTAAAATACCCTATTTTTCCTCTTTAAATATCTGCAATCAAAACGATGCTAAAAACCCCGAAATGTCAATATTTAAGGAGTTATGAGTATTTTAAAATACCCTATTTTTCCTCTTTAAATATCTGCAATCAAAACGACGCTAAAAACCCCGAAATGTCAATATTTAAGGAGTTATGAGCGTTTTAAAATAGGCTATAAAGAAACTGCAATCAAAGCGATGCTAAAAACCCCGAAATGTCCATATTTAAGGAGTTATGAGCATTTTAAAATACCCTATTTTTCCTCTTTAAATATCTGCAATCAAAACGATGCTAAAAACCCCGAAATGTCAATATTTAAGGAGTTATGAGCGTTTTAAAATAGGCTATAAAGAAACTGCAATCAAAGCGATGCTAAAAACCCCGAAATGTCCATATTTAAGGAGTTATGAGCATTTTAAAATACCCTATTTTTCCTCTTTAAATATCTGCAATCAAAACGATGCTAAAACCCCGAAATGTCAATATTTAAGGAGTTATGAGCATTTTAAAATACCCTATTTTTCCTCTTTAAATATCTGCAATCAAAACGATGCTAAAAACCCCGAAATGTCAATATTTAAGGAGTTATGAGCGTTTTTAAAATAGGCTATAAAGAAACTGCAATCAAAGCGATGCTAAAATGTCAATATTTAAGGAGTTATGAGCGTTTTAAAATAGGCTATAAAGACACTGCAATCAAAGCGATGCTAAAAACCCCGAAATGTCCATATTTAAGGAGTTATGAGCATTTTAAAATACCCTATTTTTCCTCTTTAAATATCTGCAATCAAAACGATGCTAAAAACCCCGAAATGTCAATATTTAAGGAGTTATGAGCGTTTTAAAATCTATATATATAAATGTAAGTTGTGTTAGTTACTACGCTTATAACTTAAGAACCGCTGGATTAATTTTAACGATTCACACAAATTCGGAGTTGTCTACTCTCCGAAAAGGATAATATCCAAAAAAATCGCGTAAAAATGTGATATATTAACATTTTCATTTTGACTTTTCAAATGTACAATAGTAATGTTTTATTTTGCATGATTTTTTTCCATTTTGACTTACTTTTTTCTAATGTACATTTGTAGTGTTTTTTTATATTTTATTTTTGAATTCGAATATTTATACCAATTTATTTAATTGACTTGATTTCTTGAGAACTGAAATTGATGGCGGGTTACATGGAAGTGTAGTAGCGAATTATGTGGTGGCGAAACGGAATAGATGATATCGAAATAATTTAACGCGGTCACACCAAAGTTAAAAGATAATTACTTTTTCTAAATCGCTGAAAAATCATGAAAAAGAGATCTCATTGCAAAAATCAAAAAAAACATTTTCAATGGAATCGAATTTTAAAGTAATAGTACATTCTATTGACAAACTTTGTAAGGAATGATCTTAAAACATTTGCTGTAAAAAATCAGCGAAAAGTTGAAGACTTTTTCAATTTGTTATTCTTTTTTTTTGTCAATTTTTTTTGTGAACAAAATAAAGAATAATTTTTCACTAAAAAAATTGAATAAGTGCGAAATAGGATGTTAACTGACATCTACCTTTCAACTCCAGGGCCTACATCGTGGGTTAGCTGGAAGATGCGAACACGTTTAAACAAACAAAAATGACCGAAAAAGCTTAATGGGGCTTATTTCAAAGCGTGACAATGATCCGTCCAATGAGAGCTCAAAATGCAAAATTCTTTGGGAGAATAATAAGTAATATACCAATATTGAAATAAAAGGTGCAAAATAGTAGAGCGAATGGGACTTTTAGTAAGAAAAGGTTTTATATCCTTCCAGAAATTCTTCCCAAACATTCAAAATACCAAAAATCACTTTTGCAGGTCTTTATATCGATCATAACTCATGGATAAGGGAACAACCCGATTTCATATTTATATAACCATCTATGATTTAAGTTATTTTTGGGGTCTTGGCCGGTCACTTTTTTTCGTTTTTTTGGCCCTTATTTGACATTTTTGTTTCTAAGGGGGTAGATAACCTCTTCGCATAAAATTTGAAATTTTCAGAGTAGGGCCCATATTGGTATTGACCACATTCATCAATTGATTTGGCTAAAAAATTTTATTTATGCCACCCTGGGGTAGGGAACCATCATACAGATAATTGCCACATAGCAATTTATTTAAGTAAAGTCCCCACATTGGAGTATCCCCAAGTCCACTTTCACATCTAATGTGTGGTCAGAAAAGAAAATTTTGTATTCTATTGAATTTTTAACCCCCAAGAGAATATTGGTTGGGAACGTAGATTTGGGATGTGCATCCATATGAAATAAATTGTGGAAACATGAACAATTACAAATATAAGAAAGTAGCACGGGACCGAATATTTGTTTAATCATCATTGAATTATCCTATGATGAAAATATGGACTTTAAGGGGTCTCCAACTTACAATTTAAATGGCAAATAAAATTAATTCCCATCTTATCATTCTGCCCTCAATTATGAGGTGGATAAAACTATTTTTACTTATTTAAATCACGCGAAATGCTATGACATGCTATATTGTTCTGCTATATTTTTGATTTGGCCTCTATTTCTCATCTTGGATTATAAGGGGTAGAAGAAAGTTTTCAATGTAGGTCGATGTTTCGGAGTAGTGCCCATATAAAGAAGGTACCTCCTAATTTAACCACATTTCAAAGAATTTGGCTAATAATGCGTATTAGGGGGGTGAAAATCTTACACTAAAATTTCAACATATCTACAAATTTTAGAATTTTATCCATGTTATAATACCCTCTCAAGTCCACCTTTTGGCGGACAAACAGACTGACATGGTTAGGGGGACTTATGAGGACTCTAATGCACAATCTAAGTTGCTAATGGGTTTAAAAAAGTAATTAACTTTGGCTATTCTTAAATCATTCAGCCCTCAATTATGTAGTATACAAAATACAGCAAATTCCAAATTACTGCTCATTTGACTGGAAGATTTTGCTACGATTTTTACCATATTAAAATTAATTTGATCCCTTATATGGCGATAAGATTGATATATACTTTTTAATAGATTTGTATAGCACATCCACACAGTTGAAGCCCACGGTTTAAATATTGAAGCCCACTGGTTAAAAATGGGTACAGGTATTTAAAACACTTTAAATCGACCTGTACGTGAACACTTATATCAGTCATATCTGTGAATAATTATGCTTGGGAATATATGCATAATAGACAAAAACTACGGGCCGGCAACGCCGACCGGGCCAGCTAGTAGGCTATAAAGACACTGCAATCAAAGCGATGCTAAAAACCCCGAAATGTCAATATTTAAGGAGTTATGAGCATTTTAAAATACCCCATTTTTCCTCTTTAAATATCTGCAATCAAAACGATGCTAAAACCCCGAAATGTCAATATTTAAGGAGTTATGAGTATTTTAAAATACCCTATTTTTCCTCTTTAAATATCTGCAATCAAAACGACGCTAAAAACCCCGAAATGTCAATATTTAAGGAGTTATGAGCGTTTTAAAATAGGCTATAAAGACACTGCAATCAAAGCGATGCCAAAAACCCCGAAATGTCCACATTTAAGGAGTTATGAGCATTTTAAAATACCCTATTTTTCCTCTTTAAATATCTGCAATCAAAGCGATGCTAAAAACCCCGAAATGTCAATATTTAAGGAGTTATGAGCATTTTAAAATACCCTATTTTTCCTCTTTAAATATCTGCAATCAAAACGATGCTAAAAACCCCGAAATGTCAATATTTAAGGAGTTATGAGTATTTTAAAATACCCTATTTTTCCTCTTTAAATATCTGCAATCAAAACGACGCTAAAAACCCCGAAATGTCAATATTTAAGGAGTTATGAGCGTTTTAAAATAGGCTATAAAGACACTGCAATCAAAGCGATGCCAAAAACCCCGAAATGTCCACATTAAGGAGTTATGAGCATTTTAAAATACCCTATTTTTCCTCTTTAAATATCTGCAATCAAAACGATGCTAAAAACCCCGAAATGTCAATATTTAAGGAGTTATGAGCGTTTTAAAATAGGCTATAAAGACACTGCAATCAAAGCGATGCTAAAAACCCCGAAATGTCAATATTTAAGGAGTTATGAGCATTTTAAAATACCCTATTTTTCCTCTTTAAATATCTGCAATCAAAACGATGCTAAAAACCCCGAAATGTCAATATTTAAGGAGTTATGAGTATTTTAAAATACCCTATTTTTCCTCTTTAAATATCTGCAATCAAAACGACGCTAAAAACCCCGAAATGTCAATATTTAAGGAGTTATGAGCGTTTTAAAATACCCTATTTTTCCTCTTTAAATATCTGCAATCAAAACGATGCTAAAAACCCCGAAATGTCAATATTTAAGGAGTTATGAGCGTTTTAAATCTATATATATAAATGTAAGTTGTGTTAGTTACTACGCTTATAACATAAGAACCGCTGGACTGATTTTAACGATTCACACAAATTCGGAGTTGTCTCCTCTCCGAAAAGGATAATATCCAAAAAAATCGCGTAAAAATGTGATATATTAACATTTTCATTTTGACTTTTGAAATGTACAATAGTAATGTTTTATTTTGCTTAATTTTTTTCCATTTTGACTTACTTTTTTCTAATGTACATTTGTAGTGTTTTTTATATTTTATTTTTGAATTTGAATATTAATACCAATTTATTTAATTGACTTGATTTCTTGAGAACTGATACTTTTTCTGATTACTTTTTCAAAATTGCTTAAAAATCACGAAAAAGAGATCTCATTGCAAAAATTCTCAAATCGGGAAAAAAAAACGAAAAAAAAAAATTCAATGGAATCGAATTTTAAAATAATAGTACATTCTATTGACAAACTTTGTAAGGATCTTTAAACATTTGCTGTAAAAAATCAGCGAACAAGTTGAAGATTTTTTCAATTTGTTATTCTCATTTTGTTATTTTTTTCAATTTGTATTATCATATTGAATTCAGAGAATTTTTTGTGAACAAAATAAAGAATAATTGTTCACTATATACAATTTTTCACAAAAAAAAAAAGTGCGAAATTGGATGTTAACTGACATCTAACTTTCAACTCCAGGGCCTACATTGTGGTTCAGCTGGAAGATGCGAACACATTTAAATAAACAAAAATGACCGAAAAGCCTAATGGGGCTCATTTAAAAGCGTGGACCTACTTCTTTTATGTGACAATAATCCGTCAAATGAGAGCTCAAAATGCAAAATTCTTTGGGAGTACAATCAGTAAAATACCAAATTTAAAGGGTGCAAAATAGTAGAGCGGATGGGACTTTTAGTAAGAAAAGGATTTTTGCAGGTCATGATATCTCACGGATAAGGGTACAACCCGATTTCATATTTATATAACCATCGTATGATTTAAGCTATTTTTGGGGTCTTGGCCACTTTTTTCATATTTTGGCCCTTATTTGGCATCTTTGTTTCTAAGGGGGTAGAGAACCTCTTCGCATAAAATTTTTAATTTTCTGAGTAGGGCCCATTTTGGTCTTGACCACATTCATCAATTGATTTGGTTAAAAATTGTATTTATGCTACCCTGGGTAGGGAACCATCATACAGATAATTGCCACATAGGAATTTATTTAAGGAAAGTCCCCACATTGGAGTATCCCCAAGTCCACTTTCACATCTAATGTGTAGTCAAAAAAGAAAATTTTGTATTTTATTGAATTTGTAACCCCCAAGAGAATATTGGTTGGGCTACGTTTTGGTATAACCCTCATATGAATGTATCCCTGATTTCAGCTATGACCGTGATCTTGGCCACGTTTTTCAACTGATTTGGCCTTTATTTGGATTCTTGACTTTTCTTTTTCGAGGGTCTTAACCACATTTTCCAATCGATTTTGCTGTATTTAGGCTACTTTGTAAGTAGAGAACCATCTTACAGAAAAATGCCAACATAGGTAAATATTTTGGTATAGTCCCCAGGGCCACCGATCTATACTGATTTTTACCGATTGGCGGACAACAACACGGACATTGTTGATTCGTCATTGAATTTTACTATGAACAAGAACATAGACTTCTTGGGGCGTAATTAACTTTGACTATTCAGAAATTATTTTGCCCTCCTTCTATAGGTATTTATTTCTATTTAGTCGGATCAATATTTATGTTAAAATTTGTTCACCTTTATGAGCCAGATTTGTGAAATATTATACTATACAAAATTTGCATTAAAGACTAAAACTACGGGCCGGTAACGCGGACCGGGCCAGCTAGTAGGCTATAAAGACACTGCAATCAAAGCGATGCTAAAAACCCCGAAATGTCAATATTTAAGGAGTTATGAGCATTTTAAAATACCCTATTTTTCCTCTTTAAATATCTGCAATCAAAACGATGCTAAAAACCCCGGAATGTCAATATTTAAGGAGTTATGAGTATTTTAAAATACCCTATTTTTCCTCTTTAAATATCTGCAATCAAAACGACGCTAAAAACCCCGAAATGTCAATATTTAAGGAGTTATGAGCGTTTTAAAATAGGCTATAAAGAAACTGCAATCAAAGCGATGCTAAAAACCCCGAAATGTCAATATTTAAGGAGTTATGAGCATTTTTAAATACCCTATTTTTCCTCTTTAAATATCTGCAATCAGAACGATGCTAAAAACCCCGAAATGTCAATATTTAAGGAGATATGAGCGTTTTAAAATAGGCTATAAAGAAACTGCAATCAAAGCGATGCTAAAAACCCCGAAATGTCAATATTTAAGGAGTTATGAGCATTTTAAAATACCCTATTTTTCCTCTTTAAATATCTGCAATCAAAACGATGCTAAAAACCCCGAAATGTCAATATTTAAGGAGTTATGAGCGTTTTAAAATAGGCTATAAAGAAACTGCAATCAAAACGATCCTAAAAACCCCGAAATGTCAATATTTAAGGAGTTATGAGCATTTTAAAATACCCTATTTTTCCTCTTTAAATATCTGCAATCAAAACGATGCTAAAAACTCCGAAATGTCAATATTTAAGGAGTTATGAGCGTTTTAAAATAGGCTATAAAGAAACTGCAATCAAAGCGATGCTAAAAACCCCGAAATGTCAATATTTAAGGAGTTATGAGCATTTTAAAATACCCTATTTTTCCTCTTTAAATATCTTCAATCAAAACGATGCTAAAACCCCGAAATGTCAATATTTAAGGAGTTATGAGCGTTTTAAAATAGGCTATAAAGAAACTGCAATCAAAGCGATGCTAAAAACCCCGAAATGTCCATATTTAAGGAGTTATGAGCATTTTAAAATACCCTATTTTCCTCTTTAAATATCTGCAATCAAAACGATGCCTAAAAACCCCGAAATGTCAATATTTAAGGAGTTATGAGCATTTTAAAATACCCTATTTTTCCTATTTAAATATCTGCAATCAAAACGATGCTAAAAACCCTGAAATGTCAATATTTAGGGAGTTATGAGCGTTTTAAAATAGGCTGTAAAGAAACTGCAATCAAAACGATGCTAAAAACCCCGAAATGTCAATATTTAAGGAGTCATGAGCATTTTAAAATACCCAATTTTTCCTCTTTAAATATCTGCAATCAAAACGATGCTAAAAACCCCGAAATGTCAATATTTAAGGAGTTATGAACATTTTAAATACCCTATTTTTCCTATTTAAATATCTGCAATCAAACGATGCTAAAAACCCCGAAATGTCAATATTTAAGGAGTAATGAGCATTTTAAAATACCCTATTTTTCCTCTTTAAATATCTGCAATCAAAACGATGCTAAAAACCCCGAATGTCAATATTTAAGGAGTTATGAGCGTTTTAAAACAGGCTATAAGAAACTGCAATCAAAACGATCCTAAAAACCCCGAAATGTCAATATTTAGGGAGTTATGAGCATTTTAAAATACCCTATTTTTCCTCTTTAAATATCTGCAATCAAAACGATGCTAAAAACCCCGAAATGTCAATATTTAAGAAGTTATGAGCGTTTTAAAATAGGCTATAAAGAAACTGCAATCAAAGCGATGCTAAAAACCCCGAAATGTCAATATTTAAGGAGTTATGAGCATTTTAAAATACCCTGTTTTTCCTCTTTAAATATCTTCAATCAAAACGATGCTAAAAACCCCGAAATGTCAATATTTAAGGAGTTATGAGCGTTTTAAAATAGGCTATAAAGAAACTGCAATCAAAGCGATGCTAAAAACCCCGAAATGTCAATATTTAAGGAGTTATGAGCATTTTAAAATACCCTATTTTTCCTCTTTAAATATCTGCTATCAAAACGATGCTAAAAACCCCGAAATGTCAATATTTAAGGAGTTATGAGCATTTTAAAATACCCTATTTTTCCTATTTAAATATCTGCAATCAAAACGATGCTAAAAACCCCGAAATGTCAATATTTAAGGAGTTATGAGCGTTTTAAAATATGCTGTAAAGAAACTGCAATCAAAACGATGCTAAAAACCCCGAAAGGTCAATATTTAAGGAGTCATGAGCATTTTAAAATACCCTATTTTTCCTCTTTAAATATCTGCAATCAAAACGATGCTAAAAACCCCGAAATGTCAATATTTAAGGAGTTATGAGCATTTTAAAATACTCTTTTTTTCCTCTTTAAATATCTGCAATCAAAACGATGCTAAAAAACCCCGAAATGTCAATATTTAAGGAGTTATGAGCGTTTTAAAATAGGCTATAAGAAACTGCAATCAAAACGATGCTAAAAACCCCGATATGTCAATATTTAAGGAGTTACGAGCATTTTAAAATACCCTATTTTCCTCTTTAAATATCTGCAATCAAAACGATGCTAAAAACCCCGAAATGTCAATATTTAAGGAGTTATGAGCATTTTAAAATACCCTATTTTTCCTCTTTAAATATCTGCAATCAAAACGATGCTAAAAACCCCGAAATGTTAATATTTAAGGAGTTATGAGCATTTTAAAATACCCTATTTTTCCTCTTTAAATATCTGCAATCAAAACGATGCTAAAAACCCCGAAATGTCAATATTTAAGGAGTTATGAGCGTTTTAAAATAGGCTATAAAGAAACTGCAATCAAAGCGATGCTAAAAACCCCGAAATGGTCAATATTTAAGGAGTTATGAGCATTTTAAAATACCCTATTTTTCCTCTTTAAATATCTGCAATCAAAACGATGCTAAAAACCCCGAAATGTCAATATTTAAGGAGTTATGAGCGTTTTAAAATACCCTATTTTTCCTATTTAAATATCTGCAATCAAAACGATGCTAAAAACCCCGAAATGTCAATATTAAGGAGTTATGAGCATTTTAAAATACCCTATTTTTCCTATTTAATATCTGCAATCAAAACGATGCTAAAAACCCCGAAATGTCAATATTTAAGGAGTTATGAGCGTTTTAAAATAGGCTGTAAAGAAACTGCAATCAAAACGATGCTAAAAACCCCGAAAGGTCAATATTTAAGGAGTCATGAGCATTTTAAAATACCCTATTTTTCCTCTTTAAATATCTGCAATCAAAACGATGCTAAACAACCCGAAATGTCAATATTTAAGGAGTTATGAGCGTTTTAAAATAGGCTATAAAGAAACTGCAATCAAAGCGATGCTAAAACCCCGAAATTCAATATTTAAGGAGTTATGAGCATTTTAAAATTCCCTATTTTTCCTCTTTAATATCTGCTATCAAAACGATGCTAAAACCCCCGAAATGTCAATATTTAAGGATTATGAGCATTTAAAATACCCTATTTTTCCTATTTAAATATCTGCAATCAAAACGATGCTAAAAACCCCGAAATGTCAATATTTAAGGAGTTATGAGCGTTTTAAAATAGGCTATAAAGAAACTGCAATCAAAACGATGCTAAAAACCCCGATATGTCAATATTTTAAGGAGTTACGAGCATTTTAAAATACCCTATTTTTCCTCTTTAATATCTGCAATCAAAACGATGCTAAAAAACCCCGAAATGTCAATATTTAAGGAGTTATGAGCTTTTAAAATACCCTATTTTTCCTCTTTAAATAGCTGCAATCAAAACGATGCTAAAAACCCGAAATGTTAATATTTAAGGAGTTATGAGCATTTTAAATACCCTATTTTTTCCTCTTTAAATATCTGCAATCAAAACGATGCTAAAAAACCCCGAAATGTCAATATTTAAGGAGTTATGAGCGTTTTTAAAATACTCTTTTTTTCCTCTTTAAATATCTGCAATCAAAACGATGCTAAAAACCCCGAAATGTCAATATTTAAGGAGTTATGAGCGTTTTAAAATGGCTATAAGAAACTGCAATCAAAACGATGCTAAAAACCCCGATATGTCAATATTTAAGAGTTACGAGCATTTTAAAATACCCTATTTTCCTCGTTAATATCTGCAATCAAACGATGCTAAAACCCCGAAATGTCAATATTTAAGGAGTTATGAGCATTTTAAAATACCCTATTTTTCCTCTTTAAATATCTGCAATCAAAACGATGCTAAAAAACCCCGAAATGTAATATTTAAGGAGGTTATGAGCATTTTAAAAGTACCCGATTTTTCCTCTTTAAATATCTGCAATCAAACGAGCTAAAAACCCCGAAATGTCAATATTTAAGGAGTTATGAGCGTTTTACAAATAGGCTATAAAGAAACTGCAATCAAAGCGATGCTAAAAACCCCGAAATGTCAATATTAAGGAGTTATGAGCATTTTAAAATACCCTGTTTTTCCTCTTTAAATATCTTCAATCAAAACGATGCTAAAAACCCGAAATGTCAATATTTAAGGAGTTATGAGCGTTTAAAATAGGCTATAAGAAAACTGCAATCAAAGCGATGCTAAAAACCCCGAAATGTCAATATTTAAGGAGTTATGAGCATTTTAAAATACCCTATTTTTCCTCTTTAAATATCTGCAATCAAAACGATGCTAAAAACCCCGAAATGTCAATATTGAGGGAGGTATGAACGTTTTAAAATAGGCTATAAAGAAACTGCAATCAAAACGATGCTAAAAACCCCGAAATGTCAATATTTAAGGAGTTATGAGCATTTTAAATACCCTATTTTTCCTCTTTAAATATCTGCAATCAAACCGATGCTAAAACCCCGAAATGTCAATATTAAGGAGTTATGAGCGTTTTAAATAGGCTATAAAGAAACTGCAATCAAAGCGATGCTAAAAAACCCCGAAATGTCAATATTTAAGGAGTTATGAGCATTTTAAATACCCTATTTTCCTCTTTAAATATCTGCAATCAAAACGATGCTAAAAACCCCGAAATGTCAATATTTAAGGAGGTATGAGCGTTTTAAAATAGGCTATAAAGAAACTGCAATCAAAAGCGATGCTAAAAACCCCGAAATGTCAATATTAAGGAGTATGAGCATTTTAAAATACCCTATTTTCCTCTTAAATATCTGCAATCAAAACGATGCTAAAAACCCCGAAATGTCAATATTTAAGGAGTTATGAGCGTTTAAAATAGGCTGTAAAGAAACTGCAATCAAACGATGCTAAAAACAACGAAATGTCAATATTTAAGGAGTCATGAGCATTTTAAAATACCCTATTTTTCTCTTTAAATATCTGCAATCAAAACGATGCTAAAACCCCGAAATGTCAATATTTAAGGAGTTATAACATTTTAAAAATACCCTATTTTCCTATTTAAATATCTGCAATCAAAACGATGCTAAAAA